>NC_030679.2:16285211-17485211 GCF_000004195.4 Xenopus tropicalis | reverse complement strand
TGGGTGTTATGCATCCTGTATCATAAGTCCTGTTAATGTGGTTATTTAGGGAGTACAGGGTACACCTCTGCCAGGGTGACTGTGGCTGTTTAATACTTCTGAGCAAACCAGGTAGCAGAATCAAAAAGAATAACTGCTTGTAGAAATTTAACTGTTAACCGAGTACTTTTTCAGGATTCCAAAGGGTCAGTTGTGTTTCATTGGTAAGTGTTTTCTAGCCAATTACTTATTGAGATTATTATATTTAGGACTGGTGCAAGCCCTACATAGATGCATCAGTAATGTGCAGGATGATCCAGCGCGTATGGTCAGTGGTATGCTAGAATTTTTATAGCCTCAAAATATTTTTAAAACATCCAGCTGATTGGACCTTCCCAGTGATACTGGTCAGTCTATGAAAAAACATCCACCTCATTTTGAAAGATATGGGCCTTCAAATAACAAAATAAAAACACCAAAATAATGACAGGAATGTTTGAGATTCAATCTATCGACCAATCATTATGACATTTCATTGAATTTTCCTCTGCACTAAGATGTTTAACAACACATAGGGCCCGATTCACTAAAGTCCGAAATAAGGAGTGCTATTTATAGCATGTGTTAAAAATCTTATCACTTCTTATTTTTCACTCGATTCACTAAATGGACACTTGCAGAGCGCAATATATTACGCACGTAACCATTACTTTCTGAAAACCACCATTTCCCTGAAAACTGGAGGATGCATCACTCTAGGGCCAACATATACTTGAAAAAATACGACTGCAAACTCCATGTTGTGTTGCCAATAGCTCACGAACTGCAATTTTCTTTAAGTACCGCCTGCCCCAAGTAGGGGTTAATATTCACACAGATTAACACGATATTTTGCACGTTTAACGCTTCATATGTGTTTGTGAATCATGCGTTAGTACTAATTCTATTTGCTAAATAACGCAATGCGTTTTTTTTGTGCATGCGATATGCGGATTAACACATGCGAAATGACTTTGATGAATCGGTACTTAATTATCGCATGCTTTTTAATGAAAAAAACTATGCGATAAGCGTTATTGACCTTTAGTGAATCGGCCCCTATAACGCTTATCGCATAGTTTTTTTCATTAAAATATGTAATTGTAAGATAAATAACGCCAAGAACATCGCTTCTTAATTATGACAAGTGTCCTTTTAGTGAATCGAGCGAAAAATAAGAAGTGATAAGATTTTTAACGCATGCTATAAATAGCACTCCTTATTTCGGACTTTAGTGAATCGGGCCCATATTGTCCAAACATGTCCAATATTTTATCATCCTTAATTCTATGGGAGAAGTCTTCACCCTTCTATACTTCCAGAGTTTCAACCACATGAATTAAACTGTCCAACAGTTTTTATTCTTATCCTCTAAAGTTGGCTAGATGAAACTCAGAGGGAAACTTATATAATATTCTATTCATAAGTAAGAATCAAAATACCAAATATACCAAAATTCTTATTCTTACTGAGCACTATTGAGAACAGTTTTTCTTATCTTCATTCAGACCCTGTATCTACTCCTATAGGTAGAGACCACAGAACAATCTGATTCATTAATGGACCCATGGATATGCACCCTTAAGCATGTGGGCTTCCACTCATATGGATAAAAATTATGCAGATAAGGGATGTTCTGTGTGATTGTACAAATTGTTGTCATTTTTTATTCATCAATTTTTAACACATATATGGTATAGTTATAGTATGTATTCTAAAATGCACAGTGTGATGTAACACCACTTTGGGATACCCCTTCCCCATATGATAGTAATTAGTCAGGGATTTGTTCTTTATACCAGTGTGAAAAATGTCTTACAGCAGTGTTAAGATACTTCAAAGCAGCCAGCATGTCAACGTTTATTGTAGAAAAACTGACCACTGTAGGCATACTAAATCAGTTCCTGGGAGATCATTATTTATTAACCTGAGAAGAATTCACATCAAACCTGTGCTTGTAACTCCAGTGTCCGGGCTTCCACATCTGCTTTGTGGGTATCTGCCAGAGCAGCCTTCTCCGCTTGGTGTTTCTGAAGGATGTCTCTAGTCTCTTGCTCATACTTCTTGATCTTCTGTAGCAGCTCATTGGGTTCTTGACTCTTGGCTGTGATGGTAAAAAGAAATCAGAGGCTCAGTATGCGTCATAGCTCTCTAAATCAGCTGCCTCCCAATTGCCCTGTGGCTGACTTCCAACAGACTTTAAAGGCCATAATAGCTGCACTTCTATTTGTTTATCAACCTAATTTCATGCCAAGAAAAGTAACCTAAGGTCTCTATAAAAATACACATAACTTAAGAGAGATCAATAGGCAAATTATTCCTTTAGGTATTAAGTCACTGCTGCCCAACTGTGATGTCCTTCTTAGTGACTGTTTTAATCCACTGAAAGTACTAACCATACATCTCATGCTTTTAGTCAGCTGATGTTGTTCATTGCATTGAAGACTTATGTGCTCCCATCGACAGTTCCATTATCATGCCAAATCAGCATTTTTATACATAGCCCAAAAGTATCTAAAAAGTACCTGCTTTTAATAGTCCTAGTTTCGCTCAGACCTTCCCAACAACAGATTGCAGTCTGTCCAAACAGAGTATATCTGATAATAGGCAGACGCCATGTGGATGGAGTTTTAGATACTGCTTAATTTTTGCTCACATCTGCTAGTAGACACGCACAATGCAGGAATGTGGCTATAAACGGCTCCTATAAGGCTTTTGAGGCACCAATACATGTGATGCTGATTGGAAATGTGTTTCTTGTTTTCCTTGTGGGACGTAAAACACTACTTGCCCCACCGAAAACAATGATACCTGTTTCTAGCCAGCTACAAGTAGAAATTACTAATTTCCCTTTGCAACAGTAACCTAAATATTTAAATGTTACCATCCTTAGCCCCTAACCACCATTGGAAGCCTGTGAACTAAAACTAATACAATGCCTGTGTATAAATACAGGCAGAGATCCCCAACCTTTTTTACTTGTGAGCCACATAAGCATGAAAAAAGTTCCTTGAGGATGTGAAATAAGCACTGTAAGTGGCTATTTGGTATTTTCATATGGCCTGCTGGCTCTGCTTGGAGTAGAACTGTGTCTCTGTGCTTCCAGAACTTGGCTTGCCAAGTGAGAATTTTAAAAGTGGGCACCTACTTTGAGGCACTGGGAGCAACATCAAAGGGGCATAGAGCAACAAGTTGCGCACAAGCCACTGGTTTGAGATCACTGAAATGCGGGAAATGAAAGGCACAGCAGCTTTACATTATATTATTGTAGACAAGTCAGATTTGTTTTATTAAAGCAGAAGTTATCAGCCTAGGTATGGCTGCCATTGGCTGATTCCATAATAGTAACAGCAGACTGTCTGTCCTCCAACATCAGCATTAGGTAATTGTGGTAGAAATCCTAACCATGTATTTACTAGCAAAATACACATTGTCTACTTGAACGATCCTGTAGTAGCGGCATTTGCATTGTATCTTACCATTCAAGTCATTCAGCTCTTTAGATGTCAGTCCTTCTTGATGTGCTTTTTGTCGCTTCTTTAAGAAACAAAAAACACAAAACAATCACTTCATAAATAAAATAATTTTGGGACTAGATGCATTTCAGCCCACAAATCACAAACGATTATGACTGTAACCTGAAAATATGAGACACTGCATTTCCTTTGAGTGGAAATGTTATTCTGTTGGTAATGATTCCCAGTTAGCCCTCCTATATAGTTAAGATTTGTGACATTAGATGCAACTTATTACTTATTATACATGTATGGGGCAAAAAATATAAGCTATTTTTGGGCACGTATCACTTAGACATCAATCAGGCAGATATAATAACGGTCTTGAAAAAGGACCAGGCTGGGCCATTGATGTGGTCCTCTCTTGACAAAGGGGCTGTCTTTGCCTCGAAACGTTGCATTTCCGCAATAAAGGATATTTTAAGGGCAAGTCCCGTATGTAGCTCCTGAGTGCCGTTGCTATCTGTTTGTTTGGAGTCTGTGGGAGGGTGCCGATCCCTCTAAGCACTGTGCACCAAGTGGGTAATTTGTATTGGAGAGCGGAGGGAGTGCAGGTGAAGGTTCTTTTTGTACCTCTCTTGATAAGTGCCACATCAATTTAGGCAGCTAAATGAAAACTTTGGTATATCAATATACTGCAGTATTGGCAAACCATAGGCAGTCCCTTAACTCAAACGCACAGCTCTACCCCTACTTTCTTCTAACTAGGCATCCTGTACTAATGGTTCTTCCACCAGGGTACTAACTCTAGTCCCAATCTCCACAGAGCTCAGAGTTGCTTGGCTACTAATATCTAATAACCAACTAAAATGTAAGTTGGATTTCTACCTTCTCAGAA
Organism: Xenopus tropicalis; assembly: GCF_000004195.4. Classification (NCBI taxonomy): domain Eukaryota; kingdom Metazoa; phylum Chordata; class Amphibia; order Anura; family Pipidae; genus Xenopus; species Xenopus tropicalis. The sequence continues at coordinate 17,480,840 of NC_030679.2, read as the reverse complement.
TTCTCAGACTAAAATAAGATTTTTCCCCCGTCTGATGTACTTTATTACATTGAACCCCAGTGCACATTTAAATACGTAGCAATACAGACTATGGGGCCAATTCACAAAAAATCGTTACTTAATTAACTAACACTATGTTTAGTTTTATGCGCTTAAAAGTGTTGGTTAATTAAGTAACGATTCACCAAAGTAATTTCGCATGCATTACTACTCATATCGCATGCGCAAAAAGCTCAATTATCGTAAAGTGTTATGGCTATCGCATTGCGATAATTATCTAATAGAAATAATACTAATGCATAATTCACAGACATATTTGAACCGTTAAAAGCATAAAATATGGCCATGATCAGTGCTAATATTAACACCTACTTGGACAGGCTTAATAACTGAAAAACCATAAAAAATTTAGACCAGTTCAAATTGTCTCAGAATATCAATGTCTACATCATATTAAAATCTTATTTAAAGGTGGCCCTTTAAGATCACAATAGCCTTGGTCCAAGCTTAACTTAAGCATAAGCTTGTTTAAGCTTAACAGTTGTGTGATCCATATGGGACTATTCATCAAACCTTCAGTGATGAGTTAAGACAGAGTGAAGTCTTTTCCAGACTGCTGTGATGATGGGTTTACTGCAATACGATGATCTCCTAAAGGTCCTACAATCTATTAATGTACAATGCTTTTAATCTGTTAAAGGAACAGTAACACCAAAAAGCAAAAGTGTATAAAAGTAATCAAAGTATAATGTACTGTAGCCCTGTACTGGTATAACTGGTGTTTTTACCTTAGAAACATTACTATAGTTTATATAAACAAAGCTGCTGTGTAGCCATGGGGGCAGCCAAAAAAGAAAAGGCACAGAATACATAGCAGATAACTCACCATTATATTCTACAGAGCTTATCTGTTATCTGCTATGTAACCTGTGCCTTTTCTCCTTTTTTCCAGCTTGAATGGCTGCAGCAGGGTATTTATATAAACTATAGTGTTTCTGTAGCAAACACACAACTTTTACCAGTGCAGGGGCAACAGTACATTATGTTTAAATTACTTTAAAACACTTTCATTCTTTGCTGTTACTGTTCCTTTAATGCCCTCTGAAAATCAAGGGAGGGAAATACTTTATTTTTATTAAAGCATCAAAGCAACTGAAAATGCAAAAGAAGGAAAAAAATGCAGTCTGAAATGTAATGTTCAGTAGGAGATGTGAATGTTCCTGCTCAAAGTGGCCTTGCTGATTGTACCCTCTTATTATGGCCTAATTCCAGTACTTGCCTAGGGCTGTTTCAGGCCCTTTGCCTGTCTATTAAATTAACACTGAGTGCTAGCTAGACAGACATAAGGAGCAAAAAAGAACAAAGATCAGAAACTGTTGCCCTCCTTGTATACCTCCTTGCATTGTTAGGTTGCTTCTTGTCCTAAAATGTACTCATAATTCTCCTTATCACAGCTTAGACATCTGCTGAAAGCACCATATCAAAACTAAGAGGTATGGGAACTTTTACATAAATATGGGTAAATATCCTAAAAAGCAGCAGACTAAAATTTGGCTTTTTAACTAAACACAGATGTTGCCTGCTCCTGTTACATCCCGAAAACCTATAAATACCATTAGCGCACTACTCTCTACCATAACAGAGTATGAAGGTCTTAACATGCCTGAACACTGTAGAATCCAAAGGATAACTAATAAACTATGCTAGTCAGCCAGCAGCATAGGGAGAAGGGCAAGGGAGCATGCATATACTGTATAAGCTTTAATATCAAAAGTGAGGTATGTAGCACAGTTTCTGAAGGGCAACAAGTTATTTATTTTTAGTACTGAAAAGGAATATCATTATTTCTTTGCTTTGGAGTCAGACTATTGGCCCAGTGGTACAAGGGTCAGGGTGTATGGCCACAATTTCCCCAGAGAAAAGGAAAATGCAGAAACATTCCATAAGTCACCTCCCCTTATACTTTATGGGCAGTAACACTGCAATATGAAAGTGGTATGCTATGCAGTTCTGAAGGAGGAATTAATTGGCCACAATTATGGGTGGGTGGGGGGGGGGGGAGATTTACCATGGGTAAACATTGGAGAGTAGAATTCACTGGGTGCCATTAACCTAGGTACTGCGACATACAACTCTAGGGTACCCCAAAAATGAAGTTTTAATGCAAGAAACTAGACTACTACTATAAACTTTTGAAGGTGTAGAATTCTTTACCTATAGGATAATAATGAGGGTTTTGAAATCAGCACCCTCTAAAGGTGCCAAAGCTCTAATTGCTTCAGTAAGCCAATAATTGTAGTGAGAAGCTCCATTTGAAGTCCCACCTAATCATATGGTCACACTACCGTTGGATAGTAAAACCCTGTATGTACAGTATATTTACTCTATTACACATGGAATGGAATAAGCTTCCACGTCTATGGACTCTATATCACGCACCTTCCAGTAACAGCACTTCCAACACCAGCAATGTGCCCAAGCAAGACAAGAACTATCATTAAGCAGGTATTAATAGGTGGTTGATAAGGTTAAACCATACTTTATTCGGGAGATAACCAACAGAGAAATCTTCGCAGAGAACCAACACAAGGATTGGACTGGTGAACTACAACTAGCAAGAGGTTCCCAGTATACAGGAGCAGAGCTGTAGAGAGAGTAATTGAAGTTTATGAAAAACTTCATCATGGAACTGACTTCTCCAGTAAATTATGTAGCTGATATCAATGGTGTGATATGAGCCCTAAATGGTTTTGAAATCATAGCCATGGGGTGTGAGCATATAATGTATCCATCATTAAATTATGAGACTTTGGTTACATCTCCGGGGTTGTATTGTTTGAGACGTGGCAAGAGCTGTTTGTGACCAATTCTTTCAAGAGAGTCTAAAGGGATTTGTTCATAGTGACATGCGTGTTTTTTTTTTTTTTTTACTAGTTTAGGTGAGTGGTTGTTGGACTCTTTTTGTTCAAGATTTCCTTGGGGGTGTAAACTTTTGCTGAGGATATCCCATTAGCTTCTAATATGATTACAGATCTACGAAAACACTGGAGCTTGCTAAAAAGCAAAGCAAAAGCAAATGTGTACAATAAATCGCCAAATATTGGGCATGTGACAGATACTAATAAATAATGGCATACAGTAGGACATGAATGTCTAGAGAGCTTTTGGTTCATAAACCTCCCACCCTGCAGAAGCTTTATCTGCTCCTGGGCCCCGAGACCATAAAACATCTCTAAACTGAGAAGTTAATTCATAAACTTTGCTTGTTAATTCTGACTTCCCTTTATATGAGCATGCTCCCTGCACAGTAATGTAAAATTAACCACAATTCAAGATAAAAAAAAAAAAGCTTTAGAAAACAAGACACATAGGCATTTGGTCTATATGGCAGTAAAAAAAGAACTAGTAAACGTATGCATCCTATCTATTCCTGACAGCACCCTTACACAGAGGCATAGAATGCCAGGAATGCCATGCCAGTAAAAGCAACCAACTGCCTTTCCACTAAAGTGGTTCATTCCTTACGGCTCTGAAAATACATGGAATTAAGTCCAGTCATTCATTCTGCCCAGTGCTAAGCAAACAAAGGTTTATAGGTTTACATTTTAGGGGTGGACCATGTAACTATAGAGGAAGCAGATTCTGCAACTTATTGGGGGCCCAGGAGATACAGGTGTATGTAATTCTCTTGAAACATATTGTATTGTATTGTATTACATTTGAATCTGATAATACCACTGAGCTTTCTGCCTGAATATCTCCTTAAAGGAGAAGGAAAGGTAAAAACTAAGTAAGCTTTATCAGAAAGGTCTATCTAAATAGAGCCATAAGCATTCACAGAAATGCTGCACTGAGTTCTCTGTCAAAAGATATGCTGTGTCTGTGTGCTGTTTTCTTCTGCTAGAGACATGCATCTCTCTCCTTTCTCCCCTCTCCTGCCCCCCCTCCCTCAAGAATGCTAAGAACTCACCCCCCTCTTAGGAATGTGGATCTGAGCCAAACTGCAGAAACTAAATATCGCTGTTTCCAGGTCCCTGCTAGAGCAATCAGACTACTGTCTAGCAGGATTCAAGAATTTGATGCCATCCCAGCATGCAAGTGGTCAAAAAGCACAAGCCCCTAGCAATGCATTTTTCTATGAACTTCCCTTAGTAAAGCAATAAAGGGAGAACAGCCATAACTTTATTTACATATAACTATATTGATACTGCACTTGTATCACCTACAGATCTCTGCTGCCTGGCAAAGAAAACACATAGTAACCCTTATTGCTCCATTCTTCCACATTTTGGGGCTGATTCACAAAGGTACGATTCCGAATCACAAAATCCGATATTTTCTGATGATCGCAAATGTCACGAAAATTCTTTTCGTTTGAATACGAAAATTTCGTACTTACGATCCGAAAGTTCCAAAATTTTCACATTGAAACAATCGTTTGTGAATGGCTATCCGATAGTCACAAAATTTTCGTATCCGAGCGATCGTAAACGGCGGGAAAACCTTTCTGACTTTGAACCTTCTGTGCATGATTTTGGAAGCCTCCCACAGGACTCAATGGCACTCTGCAGCCTCAACCTGGCCCAAGGAAAGTCACGATTCCGAAGCTTGAATGAATCCAAAACTTTCGTACTTGTTGCAACAAATATGATTTTGTCGCACAGATTGTCACACAAATTGTCACAAAGTATTAAAAAGTAGTGCAAATTAACAAAAAAATCGTAGAAAATAAAACTTTTTTGTATTCAGACTCAATCGTACATTGATGAATGTGCCCCTTTCTGTCTGAAATCAACTCTATAATTTGGCCTGAGGCCAACAATCAGGGCCGTTCCTGCCATGATGAATTGCTTTAGGTTCCAAAGGCCAGAAAGCTTTTGCGGCCCCTAGTATAGTTATAGTATAGTATAGTATAGTTAGTATAGGTTTTTAAACTAGAAATTTGGATCTTCCAGTGCAGATAGCAGAGTAGCGCTCTTTTCACTATGAGACCCCTATCACTATGAGAAAAGGTAAGAATATGGGGTGAGGAGTTGGGAAGACTGGGTGACATGGGGCTCGTCTAGCAGCAATTAATTCATAATATGTTCTAAGGGATGTGGCCCTCACCCTAACACCTTCTAAAATCAAACCAATCAGGAATGCCGTTGAGATGCCTGATGCCCCCCCAAACATGTGTCAATAAGGTGTCAACTTGGTCTGGAGGGATCAAACTAGCTTTTGTCAGCCATGTATGGCCAGCTTTCTAGCTTTTATCAGCCATGTATGGCCAGCTTTTAGCTGAGCATGCATGGGCTGGCATTAGCTTCATTCCAGGACAAATAGGCAGCATATCAGCAAATGTAACAGCCTAAGGCTGGGACCATACATACCATACCATATAATATCTATTAGGAAGGTTAAATAATCCCATCGGATAAGGACTGCACTGGACTGTTGATGTAAGGCTCTGCTGATGTGTCTCTATATATCCATGATCATGACTAGGCAGCCTAACTGCAAAACCTCACCAAACAAGCAGATTGTTACGTGTATTGCCTGCTATACCCAAATTAATTGGCATCAGCCAAGCAATAATTAGTTTGGATACAGGACAGATGGATATAACCCGTACATGTATATTGGTATTACTGGCACTTTAAGATTATTAATACAGTGTATGTGCAAACATCTAAAGAAAAGAATATGTAAAAGTACATTGGTGTTACTGGCCCTTTAAGATTATTATTATATGCAAACATCTAACTAAATTATACAATCAGAAGTCCACGTGCTTCATTCATCCTATGCCATATTATCATGTAAATCCATGTGTAGCCAGTGCTTTTGTAGCCAAATACACCTGATTTGCCAGTTCAAAGGTCACCCACCACCCAAGGCTTTAACCCAGGGGCAAAAAGAAAGTCTGACCTATGTCGCTGTCAGGAGGGCTCCATCACCTGTCCTTCTATCAAGAACTTACCCACACACTTCAATCTTTATCTTTATGCTATAAAGGGAAAGTTAAATGATAGACTAAGTAATCAAAGTAATTTAGCAGATGGACCTAATCTGCATTAATTTATTCAGGGTGGGCCTGTGTTTGAATGAGCTAATTTGAAATGAATTTACCAAAGAATGGAGGCTGAAAAACATTAGTGGGGCTGGAGTTAGATCAGAGGGGGTTCCTCACAACACAGAGAGAATTAGTATATTCTTTGCTTTTTAATCTACATCGCTCCAGGGACCCTAATTATAGCAAAGGGGAAAAAAAGTTCATTTTAAGATGAAAAGGCAGGTTTTCTGTTAAAGAAGGAAAAAACATTAGTCTACTTTGTTATGATAAGGTATGTATATATATATATATATATATATATACATAAATTAATTTATAATAAATACCCAGATCTACAAGGCTGTTACCAAGATGTCATCTCATTTAGCAGCCAGTGACTTATAGAAAGGCTTTTAATTAGGAAGCATCATGAACCCCATACAGGCAATTTAAATTTAGACTTTACTTTTCACTATTCAAGCCCGCCTTACAGTGAATGAGTTAAGCAGAAGTTTGAACCTCCAGTGCAGCTTCCTCCTATTGTGCTAGAAAGTCGAAAGCAAAAATAAACGTTACCTTCTTCCTGAGTCGGGGGCAGCACATTTTGCTGGTTTTGCAGCCCATGAGTGCACCCCACTTGTGAGCTTGCAGCCTCCAGTGCAGTTTAGGTCACATCTCTAACCCCCCACCTCTCTCTCTTGCTTCTGCTCTTGATTCTGGCTGAATGCCTGTGCCTCTTTGCACACACACACCCCTCTCACACACTAACTAAACCTGCAGTCTGCACTGAACTTTAGGCAACACAAAACTATTGTGGTCGTAAATACTAGAATAGCAGCACCCAGCAGTGGCAGGCAGGCTGCAGGGGCCCAGGAGACAGCTGCTTATAAGTTTTCCAGCACACACATTTTTTAAACAGAAGAGGGAGGGGGATGTAGTCATACTTTGCACTAGTCAAAATAAGCCCATATCTTTTGTATATAGATAGATAGATAGATAGATAGATAGATAGATAGATAGATAGATAGGAGAGAAATGACGGCACTCTGAGTATCTGCATACCGTTAAACTGCCCTGGCACCCAGGTAGTATCTGATTATTATTGGTGTGCAGCTTAATGACTGTTTATATATATATATATATATGCTTTCTATGGGCAGGATATATATATATATATATATATATATATATAGAGCCTGGTACAGAATGCACTAAATTAGGATCTCATTTTATGACCTGTTAAAGTACTGTATGCTTACTGGTAAGCTATTAAGTACTGTTTGAAAATCCTGATTTTCCGGCACTGATTCTATCTTTTCCTAAAGGGTCTCCATAGGCTTGCAGTATGATCCTATGGTTGGCCCAGGGGCCTGATTTGGCCTAGTGCCTGATTTGATCTCACCAATGAGCAGATTTAGAAGCAGAGATAGATCATATGACAGCTGCCACATCACTTTTTGAAATCATGAAATCATTACTGGTCAACTGCAATTTTGGTAGTGACAAGGCTTGCCAACTTTTGGCGGTGGAACTGGGGTGATGTAAGGGGTGGAGCTAGAATGGGAGGAGCTGTGATGTATAAGGGGAGACCTGAGGTAGATTGGGCAGACTAGGTGGAGATTGGGTGAGTAGGCAGGTGAGTAACTGGGCATACATATAAAGGAGGGTCCAAGTCAGTAACTTTTATTGACCCTAGTTGGAACTAGTAAGGACAAGGGCTCACTGAGCATTAGCTCTGCTGCTTTAGCCTGTGTTTTCTCTGCATGCTGAGAGAAGTGGATCCACTGCATTCTGCAGCTCGTTTATCTGCACTAAAAACTACAGCTTCCACCTGAGTGCAGATACATAGAGTGGAGTAGAGATCAGGCTGAAAAAGGCAAAAGCAGGCATTTTAGGGTCGACCTGGAGGAGCCAACGATCTGTGCGCCCTAGACACGGATGACAAAAAATAGACGCGGGTGACAAAAAAGAAGCGGGAGACAAAGAAAATCGCGCGACAAATACGTTTTGTGAACTTTCCACCGTTTCAAGAATTTTTTTGCCTTCGCGAAACGCATTTGTCGCATAATTTTCTTTGTCGCCCGCAACAGATTCGCTCATCACTAGCCAAAACCAGTAAAATTTGCAAAACAAAAATTTTTATTGGTTTCTTTAAAAAAAAAAAAAAAAACAGGTTTACCTATCACTTAAATTCCATGTAAGATATCCCATTAAAAATAAATTAAAGATACTTTAAGATAGCTAAAGTAGGTAGTGATTTGTAGCCTTATGCATTGTGTAGACCTCTGATTTACATGGGGGTAAAGATGAAATGATTTCTCATTAAGGGTCAAACGGGATCTTGCAAGGCTCGGCCCTCATATCCACTAGCATCTACTGAAGTCAAATGCCATTAATTAGAGCATACAGCATATGTTTCCACTTGTATAACAAATTAGCATATGCTCATGACTCAAGTTTAAAGGTTATTATAGCATAGTAAGCCATTGTGGGAGACACTTAAGCTGGCCATTCACACACAACGATAATATCGTACGAAACCTTGTTTCGTCCAATATTCGTTGCGTGTATGGCAAATCGGCGAGTCGACCGATATCGCAGGAGGCTGCTGATATCGGACGGCTCGCGATCGGCCAGGTTAAAAGATTTTGAACAGGCGCCATAGAAGGCGCCTGAGCAAAATCTGCCGTCAGGGCTGAATCGGCAGAAGGAGGTAGAAATTCTATTGTTTCTACCTCCTTATCTGCCATTTCAGCCCTGAAGGTTAGTGGCGGAAAGCCCATCGGTCGCACGAAAGATCACAAATCGCCACGTGTGTGGCCACCTTTAGAAATGACATGCAGCACTAGAGGAGCCACGCACTAGTTTTTTGCCCATACACTCATTGAAACAGGAGGTGGAATTTGTCCAGCATTCCTGGTCCTTGTTTGTCACACTAGTCAAAGGGAATTTTTGGTTGTGTGACATCTTCATTGAGGTTGTTGAACTTTTGTGGCTAAAGAGCTGTGGTTGTTTGACTGTTTCAGTTCAAGTCCCTCTTGGGGTGCCAACATTTGTTCAGGGCCCTCCTTAGCTTTTAACAAGAAAACACTGGTGCAATAGTTATTCAGAATCGCACTGATTTACCTTCTGGCTGGGCTTTCAGGTTTTATCTAGGCAAGCAACCCATCCCTATCTGGCCTTCAGCCTGAACCACCCTGCCACTAACTGAAAGCCCCTCAGTTTGTGAAGCATTGCTAAATTAGCTTCTGGAAGGGGTTTCTAGGGGTACAACATGTGGGTCCTGTGCATTTGTAGGTCAAGTTGTGGCCTGGACCCGCTGCTTTCGCTGCTACACCTACTATTCTCATATTTTATTCCGCAAAATGTCTTATTTAAGTAGAATATTTCCAGTTTGAAGACCCAACAAGGTGCAGTGGAAAGTAGATGGGTATAGAGGGAATTGGGTGTGACTGATTAGAGGTGGCAGATATAGTTGATTTTTCAATTGGGAAAATATTTCAAGATTTCATTTGTCACACAGCTATGGTCAATTAGAAGGTGGGATCACATGTAAAGAGGCACATGTCTGTGGCTACCTTTTACTATGGTCCTTGCTGGTTAGCAGCCAATATTATGTTTAAATGTCTGGTACTGTATATGGCTATAAAAAAACATTTATTTTAGTTGTGGGTCTTTAGCATTGCTTTTAGTTGCATGTGCATTTTTTAGCACTGGTTTGTAAAGGGGTCATGTGGCAACACTAACCTTTAGGACCATCCAAGAACATTCAGACATGCATGCCAGGTCCTCAACAATATCATTTCATAATACCTGAATTCATACCCTTCTTCAGCTTACTTTAAAAACAAACAAAACACTTCACTTTCACTTGAATACTCAAACTGCCAGCTTTTCATGCCCTACAACTGTCAACAGTTGCAATTGTAACATCACCTGTGCATAAAAGAGTTACAGACACCAATCCAAAAATGATGCCAGTGTCCTCCTTATATTGTTTTATTTGAGGTAGTACAGTCGCATACAAATATCAAGGCTACGGCACAATTTTAAAGCCATGGAAGTCATTTAACTGGCTGATTTTTAAAAGAACTATGGAGAGCATATGGTTTTTATATGGTGCCAATAACCCTTACAAAAAAAATAATTTATTTAAACAAAAATGTGTAACCTTAAGGTGGCCAAAAATCTTGTCCCAATATATAATCAAATAATTAGGATAACAATAAATTGTGATTAAGTTAGATAAAGTGTGATAGAGTGATAAAGTGTTGATTAATCACATTAAGGTGGGGGGGGACTTAGATTCCATCCATACACTATGAATGTTTATAGTAACCTTGGCAAAGGTGGAGTCATTAACTGCAAATAAAACTGGGCTGAAAATAAAATGGGTGAATTCCATATGCACCATTACGTCTTGCATTCCACAGCCCTGCTATTAGGAGGAATACGGCTTTTATATATATTGCTGCTAGGAACGGTTTCCGACCCTGTGTGCGAGGCAGTAGAGAGTGTTGTGGTTACTGATTCCTATCACAACACACTTTATCTGTTTAAGCGCTTGGCTTTTTATCATCTCTGCTCAAGGCTCAGGCTCTTAAAGCTGCAGTGATACTTTTTCCTCAGCTACATTAACAAGTCTTTTGTTTTTATTGTCTTGAAATACCAGTGTAAATAATGCAACATAGTTCCATGTTCCAGAACGGAGACAATTGGTTCACAACGTTTTGTTACCTCTGCTTTGTTTGCCTCTGTTAAGAAAGACATAGAGATAAATGATCAGCATTGTCTATTTCTGTAGCCATGAAAAGTAGCTGCTACTAGAAGCTTTGTGTGTCTTGACCCTATAGTGGCGTAGAAGGAAGTTACTTTGCCCAGTAGGATAATCATTTTAGAACCCCTATTACATTTTGGAAAAATACAATTTCCATATACGTACAGTGGCGTAACTAGGTGTTACTGGTCTCAACAGCCAATTTAGTTTGGGCCCCAAAACATTTGTAAGTTGACCTATAATGCCAAGATATATTGAAACTGCTTATCAATTAGTGCATGTCTGGGCCCGTTATATTTAAGGACCCCCACCCACACATAACCTGGTCTGCAATCTCTAGTGCCATCAACTCTATAACCTATAAAAACTAGTATTTTGCATATATCTGTCTGATTGTTGCGAGAGTGGATCCTGGCATTATCTGGTGGGTTCTTGGAAGGCCACTCTAACACTGCCTGGTGCTATACCAGTCACTGTGCAGAATTTGTATAGACATAAGTGACATCAAGAAGGGTGTTTTGTGGGTGAATGGAAAAAATGAGGCCATAATTTCCTTTTGGCTCCAGAGTTTCAGGGCCTCCCCTGTTTGTACTTCAGCCACTGAAAGGCTGGTGTTTGGGCAACTCTGACATAAAATGTTGCCATTGCCAGCTTGCCTCACTAGAGCTACTATGCACCCACTTTTCCTACTGTGCCTCCTTGCTATAACTGCTGCTAATAGGGAAATAGCACAAGCCAAGATGAACAGCTCTGGCATAGGAAGGAAGCACAGCTAGTGACCAGTTATCAAGCAAATCAGATATTTGGCCATAACTGGGTGCCAGATATTCTTCCTGCTTGGTTGGTAGATGGGCAACTTGACTAGAAGGTGAACTCAGTAAGCAGGTTGCCTGCTCTCAGAGGGCTGTATAATAGCATATAGGACAGTAAGGCTGGGCTGTGTCGCCAGACACCGACAGGAACGCCTGCACTAGGCTAGATAACAGGATCCAGACAGACATTTCCAGGAAGGCTTGACGCGACCAGCACATATTTCCATGGCTTATTGTTTTCCTTTTGTTGTTGCATAATAAAGCAAGAGACGAATGTATCATTATTTTCCTTCAGATTTTCTCCCTCAGCCAGAGATGTATTTGGGTCTGGTGTTACCTTTGACAACACACTTTGGGTGGCTGTATTGAAAATATGACCCTACCCTCAACAATAATGAAAATGAAACTGGACTAAATGGCAGATTTGGCATTACATACGCTATTGTTGTCATAGCCTGCTATTTTATTAACTCCCACTGCCTTCTGTTCTACATACAAGAAGCCAGCAGGGTGTGGTTCAAGCTGACCATCTTGGTGTGTGGCCAAATCTCATGCAATCTAACTTTCAGCCAATGTGTTTTCAGGTTTATGGGTTTATTGGCCATATTTTGGGCAACACCTGTGCCAGTATATCACAAATAAGCCTTTTAACACTCACCAAAGTGAAAGTAGTACTGCCAGTAAATTCTGGTAATTAGGTTTTGTGAGGCCAAAATGTAGATGCACCCTGACTGCCAAAATATCTTGCAGCAGGTGTCAGTTTTACTACTGTCAACTAAAAGTGTCCAAACAGCCCCCTACTGTGCATCTGTCTAGGAACTGTCAGCAGAAAGAAGCTGGAAGTGCCAAGGGGGTCTATCAAGTCACTCTATGGTGGGCAGTATGACGTTTCATGGGTGGCTGCATTAGATATATGTAGCTGTATTGTATGCAGTTGTTATAGGAAACATATGCAGGCAACAATGAGACATAAGCATGAATAATGCACAAAATCAAGCAACAACACACTGTTCCATTGGAGTCTTTTGATGAAATGTAACTGGATAATTTGCTTAAAATTATTATGGCAGCTCTGACTCATATAGATGTATGACTCATATTCAATGTATAGCTCTAACCTGGGGCAGGTTAGAGCATGATCATCTAGACTGGAACAGATTCTTGCAATGCAGCATCAGTTATTATTATTTATTATTATTAACATTTATTTATAAAGCACCAACATATTCAACAGCGCTGTACAATAAGTGGGTTTCATACATTGGACATACAGAGTAACATATAAAGCAATCAATAACCGATACAAGAGGTGAAGAGAGCCCTGCCCAAAAAAGCTTACAATCTACAAGGAGAAAGGGTTGAGACACAAGGTGTGGGAATGGGCATGACCAGAGTTGTGAGAGGTGTGGCACAGGGTATTGCGTTTAGCAGCACACTGAGGTTAGGTCAAACTAGATTAGGGTAAGCTTCTCTAAATAAAGATCTCTTGAAGGCAGAGAGATTGGGAGAAAGTCTGACAGATTGTGGGAGTGAATTCCAGAGAAGGTGGGCAGCCCCTGCAAAGTCTTGAATGCGAGTGTGTGAGGAGGGAATGAGAGAGGAGTTGAGGAGCAGGTCAGTAGAGGAGTATAACAAGTGGGTTGGATGGTACCTAGAGATAAGTTCAGAGATGTAGGGTGGGGCAGAATTATGGACTGCTTTGAATGTGAGAGTCATTAGTTTGAATTTTATCCTGGATGGTAGGGGAAGCCAGTGCAGGGATTGGCAGAGTGGCATGGCAGAGGAGGAGCGGTTGGAGAGGTGTATGAGCCTGGCAGCAGTATTCATTATGGACTGGAGAGGGGACAGTCTTTGGAGGGGAAGGCCAATTAATATGCAGTTACAGTAGTCCAGGTGAGAGTGAATAAGGATTTTGACAGCATCTTGGGTGATAAATGATTGTATTTTGGAAATATTTCTTAGGTGAAAGTCACATGATTTGATAAGTGACTGGATATAAGGAGTGAAGGACGGGCAGAATCAAGGATAACCCCAAGGCCTGGGAAGATGGGGTGATGGTAGAATTGTTAACCTTTATAGATACCTTGGGAACAATGTGGGCGTTGGATGGGAGAAAGAGAACCGATTCAGTCTTAGAGAGGTTTAATTTAAGGTAACGTTTGGACATCCAAGTGGAGATAGCGGACAGCAGGCAGGAAGCAATACGAGTTAAAAGCTCTGGGTTGAGATTAGGAGAGGAAAGATAGATCTGAGTATCATCAGCATAGTGGTGGTACTGAAAGCCAAAAGAATTGATTAATTTGCCAAGTGAGGAGGTATAGAGAGAAAATAGTAAGGGGCCCAGGACAGAGCCTTGAGGAACCCCAACAGAAAGAGGCAAGGGAGAAGACGATTCTCCATTGTAAGAGACACTGAAGGATCGATCTGAGAGATAAGATGAAAACCAGGATAAGGCAGTGTCACGAAGGCAAAGAGAGCGGAGAGACTGGAGGAAAAGAGGGTGATCCACAGTGTCAAAAGCAGCAGAGAGATCGAGAAGTATTAGTAACGAGTAGTATTTTTTGGTTTTAGCCGATAGGAGGTCATTTGTTAGTCAGGTTAGAGCAGTTTCTGTGGAGTGTTGTTGTCTAAAACCAGATTGTAGGGGATCCAGGAGGTTATTGTCAGAGAGGAATAGCGTCAGTCGGTTGTAAACTAGGCGCTTGAGTAATTTGGAGATGAATGGGAGCAGAGAGATAGGTCGAGGTTACTAGGATTGGAGGGATCAAGGGAGGGTTTTTTCAGAATAGGGGTTAGAAGTGCATGTTTCAGTTGGTACGTCTCAAAAATAGAAAAAAGGCAGGCACTCTGGTCACATCATTAGTGAATAGCAATTGTTCATGAGAAGTGGAGGTAAAATCAAAAAACTTTTTATTTAACACATGTTACAAAGAGCCTTACGCGTTTCGTACCTCCTGGTACTTAATCATAGGCTGAATGAGAATTGATACATACAACGTATTTAAAACAACTTGAGCCAATAGTTATTCAAACATAATTAGCTGATGTAGACTTAATTAACCAATCAAAAACCTGAAAGGTCAGTTAGTAATCAGACATGAATTTACAAAACAGTCTGAGGAAAAGGTACATGTGTTCAAACAAGGAAAGTTTTTTATATAACAAACAAATCGTTAAATTAATTTATATAAGAGTAAATGTAGATGTAGAAAAAGGGGGCAATCTATTTAATAGTAGATAAAATTTGCACTAGGCAATATTATATATAAATATCAGTATAAAAATCAGTATAAAAAAGTATAAATATAGATCCAATATATCTGTACCCCTTTTGTGTAGCTTTAATGCTGCTAAACAAGTTGTAGAAATTGATGAAGTATAAATATAAATTTCATATGAAATCGTTAAAAATGTTTCATTAGATATGTATGAAAAATAACTAGCAGTTACCACATAAATCTCACATAGAGAATAGAAAAAAGGACAATAGAGTATAAATTTTAGTCTAAAGTGTAGTCAATTAGAAATCATATAGAGCAAATATTATACATAGCAAGACACGTCATAATCAAAGTTTAGACCTTTAGGTTGTCTAGTGTGAAGGTAGAAAATCCATTTTGTCTCTTTTTTTAGCAGGGCACTGACAATGCTACCTCCTCTAGGATTAGGGGCAACCTTATCAATGGCTGTAACTAAAAGATTGCTTAAAGATCTATTGGAACATTCTTCAAAATGCTTAGCTATTGGTGTATATGATTTAGTGTCCGTGATGTTTAAAACATGTTCACGGATTCTCTCTTTTAACTTCCTGCTAGTCTGTCCAACATATTGTTTCCCGCATTTCTTACATGTAAGGAGGTAAATGACATATCTTGTATTGCAATTTATAAAGTGCCTAATAGAATATGTCTTTTGAGTGACAGTTGATAGAAAAGTTTCAGTTTTTTTGACAAAATTACATGTAATGCATCTCTTAGAGCCACATTTGAAGCTCCCCTTCATGGTTAGCCAAGTTTTCTCTTGTTGATTAGTCTGTACTAAACTCGGAGATAATTTGTTCCCTAGGGTTTCTGTTCTTCTAGATACATATTTTGGGCCATTAGTTAATATTGATCTAAATATTGGATCAGTTTTTAAGATAACTAAATTATTGTCTATAATATTTTTAATTGCATTGAATTGCGGACTATAAGTAAGTATACAAGACAAAGGGGGGGATATGTCCCTTAACTCTGTAGGAGTCAGTTCACTTGTGCTGGATACATAATTAGCTGAACTTGCTATATTCTTCCGTGTTGTATATCTTTTAAAGAGATTATTTCTATCAACAGATGCTGCTCGTTTATATGCTCTATTCAAAATTTCTAAAGTATATCCTCTATCTTTTAATCTCTTAAACAAATCCCTAGATTTATCTATAAAATCTCTTTCATCAGAGCAGATTCTTTTTAAGCGAAGAAATTGACTATACGGTATGTTACGGATTAAGTGTCTAGGATGGCTAGATTTAGCATCTAGAATAGTATTCGCAGAGCATTGTTTGCGAAAAATAGTGGTTGTGATTGCGTGATTATTAGCAGATAATTTAATGTCCAAATAATTTAAATGAGTATCATTAATTTCAAATGTGAATTGCAAATTATAAGTGTTAGTATTGAGGGAGGTAAGAAAATCTTTAAATTTATCAGAGGTACCTGACCATATAATTACTATATCGTCTATAAAACGACCGTAATATTGAATATGTTCATGAAAAATATTATTATTAAAGATATGTCTATCCTCCCACCATCCCAAAAAGAGGTTGGCATATGATGGGGCAAATTTAGCCCCCATCGCCGTACCTTGATTTTGGAGGTAATATTTTTTATCACACAAGAAAAAATTATGTGTCAATAAAAATTGTATAGCTCGAAGAATAAATGCTATTAGATTATCTTCATATGTGCTAAAGTGAATCAAGTGATATCGAATAGCTTCTAAGCCTAAAGAATGAGGAATGCAAGAGTAGAGGGAGACAACATCTATTGAGGCCCATTTATGGGTATCATGTATCCAGTGAAAAGTTTTTAATGTATGTATTAAATGATTACTATCTTTTAGATAGCTTGGTAGTCTGAGGACTAAAGGTTGTAAGTAAAAATCGATATATTCGCACAAGTTTTCACCTAGGGAACCAATACCCGCTATAATAGGTCTACCTGGTGGAGGTCTCTCTTTTTTATGGACCTTTGGTAGATAGTGGAAAATTGCTACTTTAGGTTTATCAGGTTTCAGAAAGGAAAAAAGCTTATCATCTATAATTTCAAATTCTAAGGCTTCAGTTGGGGTGGGAAGATTCCAGTAGAAAACGAGAGATCGAATAGATGAGTTAAGGTTTTGATAAGACAGGGGTTGGCATTGCATAGAAGTTTGCTAGGAATGGGATCTAGTGAGCAGGTAGTAAGGTGAGAGGAAGCCAAAAGTTTTGAGACTTCCTCTTCAGGCACTGAGGAGAAGGAGCCAAGAAGCGACTGGGTAGCATGTAGGGAGGGAGGTGAATGGTTATGGGGATTAAGTTGTGCAATGTCACTTCGGATAGTGCCAATTTTATTTTTAAAGTGCTCTGCAATAACTTGAGCAGTGACTGAAGCTCTAATATGAAGCATGTGCCCCCTCTACTGGAGAGAGATATTCCCTATAACTAAATATTAAATAAATAAATAAATATTGCCTAAATAGAGCATGCCCCAGTCTTCCCAGTCCAAGTTGGTGATGCCCAACCACAACCCAACCCAATATGCCCCAAACCCGCCAATTTCAAATCATGCAAATCTGGATCATTGCACACCACTCCTGGGACTAGGGCACTGTTGAGCCCTATCAGTCTTGGATTTACCTTTAACATCAGCCACAAGGTCAACATTGTGATACATTACCCCAGATTGTGCCTTATCTTAGCCGTATCTTAGCCGTATAAAAAAATAATAAAACACTTACCCCAAACCACCTAATATCCTCAAATTATATTTTTAGGAGCTTCGTGCCAACCACATTCTCCACCCTAAATCTGTGCTGCCTTGTGCTAGAGTCGGACTGGGGGTGTGAGAGGCTCAACAGGGCTTCTGAGCTACTACATAGGACTGGTAGTTTTGGAGGTATCTCTCCCAGGCCATATTGCCTGTAGTGTAGAGATCACAGTGGATAGGGAATCAGGATAGAGAATTCCCTGAGATTATCCACTTTGGGGTGTGTCAGAGGTGAAGTGAGATTCCAGCCAAGTCTGTCCACAGGGGAGTGTCAATCTGTATTACACTCTGTATGTGGTGTTGCCTGTACCACTGGCCTCTGAGAAGCTGTATTGTGAGTAAACCCTGTGGATGTTCAAAAAACACTTGTTATTTTGTTGTTTGCAAGAACCTCTGCCGCCTTCTGCTTTATTTTTCTGTATAGAAGCAAGAGAGGTGTAGTTGCACATCACCTCACCTTCCTCTTCTACTTAAGGAAGGTCCATTCTGGGTAAAGGAGTAAAGTCTAACCCATGCTCTACTGGTACTAGTCCGGGAAGGCAGCTATTGAGCTGAAATAGATATTACATGTACTTATACTATAAGGGATTGGGGGACAGAGGGGAGCGGCAGGTTTAGATCGGGTCTGGATCGGAAGGGGCCCATCGTGTTTTAGTCCTGGTGTCCTGCCTGATTTCCTTAATGTAACCTGCACGGAAATTGCATTGCAAGAGAAATGGAGTATGTCATTAATCCCCAAAGCAGATGTTGTTTTGCATTCACAACACCAAAACACCTTAACATGTATATTTAAAGGGGCTGTAACTGTAAAGGTGCAAGTTGTTCTTTTGTGAAAATCCTATTTACAATTTATATGTGACTGTACAGCTTTTTTGGATAACTTCTATCATCCCAAAACAGCCTTCAGATGTTGGTAGGATTTTGGGAGTGATAGTTCAAAACAGATTTCAGAGATTTCTGGTTGTATAGCCATGAGATCAATGTTTTGGGTGAAGTGGGGGCCCTTTACTTTCCTAAGTGCTGCTCTGTCAGCCCCCAGGTAATGTGGGAAACATCCAGGGCAGCCAACCTTACTTTCATCCACCTATAGGCAGCTTCTGCATAAACAGGGCTTTTCAGTCAATATCTACAGCTGTCCTACTGGACAGTATGTCCATATGGCTTTCCTTTCACCATTTTAAAATTAATGGCATGCTTGGAATGGATATAGCTATATGGGGAAGCAGTCTTCCACACTGCTGGGAGGCCTGAAACAAAAGGATTCCACTTTTACTCAAAAAATATATCTGCCAATGATGTAAAGGGGACAGGAAATTGGTATGACTGCAGACTGGCAGTGGGGATTGGGCAGATCAGGGATGGGGAAATTACAAACTAGGTCAGACCCTGGGCTATCAAGGAAGCAAGGAGTGGGTCAGATTGGGGGTATAATTGGGTAGGACAGGCACAGAAGATTGTGTTACAGGCAACTACACTTTGGTAAATGTTTTTAATTTGCTGCTAAAATAGTGGCTGGGTGGCAACCCTAGCCCAGGAATATAGAGAGCAAAGTGGGATCCAGTGTGATGTGCAAAGATAGTATATGCCTGGAATAAAAAAGTTTTATACTAGTCCCGAAAAATATATATTATTAATCTAGTAAATCAGCATAGGCAGAGCAGAATAAAGATTTAGGGGGATTTAGCCCTCTTACTGCATTCCTGGTACATTGTAAGATTACTGTCCCAAAAAGTCACTTTGCTTTCAATTGTTTAATTATTGTGGTTCTGTAGAATAACATTAATAAAATATCATAGCTCAGGATGGTTTAGAAAGTTCTGTTCCTTTTTTAGAAATGATATACTACCAGCAAAAACTGTCTTTTGCTAGGGACGTAGACTCAGCAGTCTAGCAAGGGCTACAGTACACAAACTATGTGTGCCTGAGACAGCAACCCTTATAAGCTGCCACTCAGACTGTAACAGGACAGTCCTGAGTGTTTTTGTGTTTGTCAGGGGAGTTCACATAACAGGTGTAAAGGCTACTCCATAGTGATGACCCATAGCAACTAATTACCACTTATTAGTCTTAGGGTAGCCATACACAGAAATATCCACTCATTCGGCCAGGACACACAAAAAGTTGACTGATTCAGTCACCCAAATGAACCCTCAGGGCAAGAACTGCATCATATAAGGGTCCAGTGCAGAGTCATCGACTAAGGTATTTTTATAGCTGAGGTCTGTAAAAAAAAATCAATCCTAAATCACATATTTTACTTTGATCTCTAAAGAGCAAATTTGCTTAAAATGGCAGAAATCAAAAAAATATAGTCAACACCCACCTTCTCTGTTCATGACATAACATTTTAATGTAACAGAAGCCTAAACTACTATTTTTTCCATCAGAAACCCTACTGAAAGAAGTGAAAGGCTGCCCAAGTTGGTGAAGACCCCCAGCTGCCAAGAGAACTGAAAGATTAGAGCTAGGAAAAGATTTTCAGAGGGACAGTTATTTTTAGGCCTCCCTCTAATCCACAGGAGGCCTTGATAACATGGAGCAGTTGTCATACCCCTAAAGTGTGTGGGATGCTGCTTGACGGGAAATATGAAAGACACATATATGGAAATTTGTATAGAATAAAACTATATCTAATTCATATAAAGCAGGTAGATGGCTTAAATATATTCCAGATGTAAATGGGGGGTACTTACTAGTTAGATACCAATGCATCAGTACATTCAAGTTTCCCTTCTATAAATGATTCACTCCCTTTGAAGTTGTATATGGACTGTACTTGATCATACTGTGTGCCAGGAGACAATTTTATAATTACTAGGCTGGTACTCTACCTGGCTAAAGTATCTGGACTTTCTGCCCTAGACTGATGTTCTTAGTTGAAACACTCCCATTTGTAGAAGCAGTGTTGGTGCAATAACTATTTGTAGGGAGTGTGGAGGAAGTTGGAGCAAGGCCCTGGAGGGGGTCTAGGCTTTCATTTTCCTTTAATGTCTATAATCTATTGTTAAAGGGGTGGTTCTCCTTTAAGTTAACTTTTATTATGTTATAGAATGCCTTATTTATAGCAACCTTGCAATTGGTTTTCATTATTTTTTTTAATTTTTTAATTATTTGCCTCTCTTCTGCCTCTTTCCAGCTTTCAAATGGGGGTCACTGACCCCAGCAGCCAAAAACAATTGCTCTGTGAAGCTACAACTATTGCTCTGCGAAGCTATATTATTACTGTTATTTTTTATTATTTATCTTTCTATGCAGGCCCTCTACTATTCATATTCCCATTTCTTGTTTAAACCACTGCCTGGTTGCTAGGGTAAAAAAAGACCCTAGCAACCAGATAGCTTCTAAAACACCAAATGAAGAGCTGCTGAACAGAAATCTAATTAAAAGAAAAACCATCAAAAATATAAAACCAAGACTAATTGCAAATTGTCTCAGCATATCAATGTCTACATCATATTAAATGTTAATTTAAGGTGAACTACCCCTTTAAGAATGAGTACAGAGGATTTCTTGTCTTTACATGTCACCAGTAATGTGCCTCTTATGAAATCTGAGAAAACGTATGATTGCATTTTATCCCATACAATTCACTTTTATTTAAAAACATCTTTGCTAATCCATCTGATAGAGGCATACATTTTAGTATAAGGAAAGAAAGTGGAATTCAACTTTCCAATATACTATAATATAATATTGGGGGGTATACATTGTTTCGGAGGGACAGGGGCAATAGAAAAGGAGGAGGAGTGTGTCTGTTCGTTAAGCAGGAATTAAAAGCAAATATTAAGGAGGAAGTGATGGGGTAACAGAGGGAGCTGAATCCTTATGGGTTGAGCTTCTCACAGATAGTAAAGAATCTACCAAGCTAATTGTAGGGGTATGCTATAGACCCCCTAATGTAAGCGAAGAGGAGGAGGCCCAGCTCCTGTTGCAAATAGAAAAGGCTGCTAGTTTGGAGCAAGTGATAATAATGGGGGATTTTAATTACCCTGATATTGACTGGGGCAATAGTACTGCCAGGACAGTAAATGGGAACAAGTGTATAAACTTGCTGCATGACAACTTTCTGTCACAGGTTGTTGAGGAGCCAACCAGGAACCATGCTATACTAGATCTAGTGATCTCTAATGACCCAGAACGTATAGCAAATGTGCAAGTGGTTGAACCCCTGGGTAATAGTGACCATAATGTTATTTCATTTGATGTTTGGTGCAGGAAACAAATTTACACGGGGGCAACAAAGAAACTAAATTTTAGGAAGGCAAATTTTAGCTCCTTAAGGGCAGCGCTTCAGGGCATAGATTGGGGCATTATGTTTTCTGATAAAAACACAGAGCAGAAATGGTTGTCATTTAAAATGATATTAAATCATTACTGTTCTCAATTCATCCCATTAATAAGAAAAAGTAGAAGTGTTAAGAATCACCCTATGTGGCTTAACTCTGAGGTAAAGAAGTTAATAGGGAGAAAAAGGAAAGCTTTTAAGAAATATAAGTCAGAGGGGACAGTAGATGCGTTTAATGATTATAAACACTATAACAAGTGTTGTAAAACAGCAATCCGGAAGGCAAAGATAGAAAATGAGGAGCGCATCGCGGCCGAGGCCAAGACTAACCCCAAAAAGTTTTTTAAGTATATTAATAGTAAAAAGATGCAGGTTGAGGGTGTGGCCCCATTGAGTTATAGTAACAATATGGTTACAGCGGATACAGAAAAGGCAGATGTGCTTAACCAGTTCTTTTCTTCTGTGTATACAGTAGAGGAGCCAGAGGGCCAAGTCCCACCTAAGAGCTGCACTGTTGCCTCAGCTCCAAATACACAGTGGTTGGAACAGGATATGGTGCTTAAAGGGTTACACACGATAAATGTAAACAAGGCACCTGGGCCAGATGGAATACACCCTCGGGTACTGAGAGAGCTAGGGGCAGAATTGCAGTGGCCCTTGTTTCTGATATTCTCAGACTCGCTTTCATCAGGTATGGTACCTAGGGATTGGAAGAAGGCGAATGTCATTCCCATATTTAAAAAGGGAGTAAGATCTCAGCCTGGCAATTATAGGCCTGTAAGTTTGACATCCGTGGTGGGCAAGTTATTTGAAGGCTTGTTAAAGGACCACATACAAAATTATGTAGTGGAGAATGGCATTATGAGCAGTAATCAGCATGGCTTTATGAAGGACAGGTCATGTCAGACCAACTTAATTGCTTTTTATGATGAGGTAAGTAAGAAGCTGGACAGTGGGGATGCAGTAGATATAATCTATTTGGATTTTGCCAAAGCATTTGATACCGTTCCTCACAAACGACTGCTTTCTAAGCTAAGGTCTATT
The DNA here is from genome assembly GCF_000004195.4 of Xenopus tropicalis. NCBI lineage: Eukaryota > Metazoa > Chordata > Amphibia > Anura > Pipidae > Xenopus > Xenopus tropicalis. The sequence goes on along the minus strand of NC_030679.2, from coordinate 17,457,880 downwards.
GGTCTTAGTGAAGTCGTTTGCACATGGATAGAAAACTGGCTACAGGATCGGGTACAGAGGGTGGTTGTTAATGGCACATTCTCTACTTGGAGTAAGGTTCTCAGTGGGGTCCCTCAGGGTTCTGTACTGGGTCCACTTTTGTTTAATTTGTTCATAAATGACTTAGGGGAGGGTATTATGAGTAATGTATCAGTGTTTGCAGATGACACAAAACTCTGCAGACCAGTCAATTCCATCCAGGATGTGACATCCCTGCAGCAGGATCTTGACCAACTGGCAATCTGGGCAGCTAAGTGGCAGATGAGATTTAATGTGGATAAATGTAAGGTCATGCACCTGGGATGTAAAAATATGCAAGCCCCGTATACCCTTAATGGGACTGCACTAGGCAAATCCATAATGGAGAAGGACCTTGGAGTCCTTGTAGATAATAAACTTGGCTGTATCAAGCAATGCCAGGCAGCAGCTGCAAGGGCAAACAAGGTTTTGAGCTGTATTAAAAGGGGTATAGATAAATGGGAGGAGGGGGTTATTCTTCCCCTGGTAGAAGGGGGTAAGGCCCCATCTAGAATAGTTCAGTTTTGGTCTCCAGTGCTCAAACGGGACATTATTGAGTTAGAGAGGGTCCAGAGAAGGGCAACTAAGCTGGTAAAGGGTATGGAAAGTCTCAGTTATGAAGAAAGACTAGCCAAGTTGGGTCTGTTTACACTGGAGAAGAGGCGCTTAAGAGGTGACATGATAACTATGTATAAATATATAAGGGGATCATATAATAACCTTTCTAATGCTTTATTTACCAGTAGGTCCTTCCAACTGACACGAGGGCACCCACTCCGTTTAGAAGAAGGGAGGTTCCATTTAAATATTCGGAAAGGATTTTTTACAGTGAGAGCTGTGAAGTTCTGGAATTCCCTCCCCGAATCAGTCGTGCTGGCTGATACATTATATAACTTTAAGAAGGGGCTGGATGGATTCTTAGCAAGTGAGGGAATACAGGGTTATGGGAGATAGCTCTTAGTACAAGTTGATCCAGGGACTGGTCCGATTGCCATCTTGGAGTCAGGAAGGAATTTTTTCCCCTCTGCAGCAAATTAGAGAGGCTTCAGATGGGGTTTTTTGCCTTCCTCTGGATCAACTAGTAGTTAGGCAGGTTATATATAGGCATTATGGTTGAACTTGATGGACGTATGTCTTTTTTCAACCCAACTTACTATGTTACTATGTACTATGTTACTATGTAATATACAGTCATTAAAAATGTTCATTGGTTTTAAAGTTATTTGTAAATATAATTGCAACTGAAAGCAGTATCTGTTTATCCCTTTTTGTTTGTGACGCCTAAAGGGTTACTGAATGTGAGCATGTGCCTCGGCACTCAAGTCTAATTTAGTATCACATGCTCACTAGCCAATCCCAGCTAAATGGTTCTGCTCCTGATTCATCACAGCTAAGCAATGCCAAAAATGTTACTGGACGACCCCTGAAAAGAAAAGTTTGGTCTTTCAAAAGCAGCCAGACAGCTGATATGTTAAATACGCACAGCATCGGGGTTCTTGTGTCACTGCAGAAGGTAAAAGCCAAGCCTTTCCTATTAAATGAGTTTATTGCATGAAATATACAATACATTTGATAGTTTATGGATAATTAATTGTTGCACCTGTCTTTTAGCCAAGAGCCAAATTCTTTTATTTTTTTTAAATACTGCTCTGAGATAATAAAATTTAATTCAAGGCAAACTAGGAGAAAGATCAGTTGGGCTGTTGAGACTCTGGAGCAGGGTCGGATTGAGCTGGTGGGACATTGTGGGTGGCCCTTGCCCTTATATTGCTCCACCGCCTCAGACCAGCTGCCTGGCTGGGATACTGTATGCAAGAGTAGGTATGCAGCGAAACCTCCATTGCTGGGTTGGTGAACCCTTGAGGTGGCAGGCCCCAGTGGACCCCTGACAATTCAACCCAACACTGATCTGTGTAACTTGATTTAAGATGCAGTAGTGAGAGGTCTTACCAATGCATTTGAGCTGATGTAATGTTAAGTCTGTGGTCTGGTGGATAAAATCAAAAGGAAGAACTAAGAGGTTTTACAACTAGCCCCTCACTTCTGTTTCCCAGTCATTAAATCATTCATCCACAGTAGATATTCCTTTACCTTACCCCCACCCCTAGTGTTCTGTACTAAACCCAAAACTATCTGCCCAGAATCACCACCAGGATTGTTCTGTTATGGATATGGCCACCATTATGTTGTCTTGTGGCAGTGTGGCCTCTGGCTGAGTACATAATTAAACACTAAAAGCTAAACCTTAGTAATTCCATTCATTTCATTAGGATTTCATAAATAACTCAAATATTTGACTTTTCCTGTATAAAAGAATTGCCCAGATGGATGTCTGATGGCCAAGTGTGGCCCTCCAAGGGATGTTTTATGGCCCTAGCCTGCCAAAAAGTTCAATAAATTTCTGTGCATGACATAATTATTTTAATTGAATCCAATGCTCCAACCTACATGTAAAATATAATCATTACATTGCACTAAATATGTCCAAAAGCTAAAATTCCTAAATCCCTTGTGACATTCAGCCTCCTTGAAAAGCTGCTGCATTTTTTCATTTGGTGATTTTGTTATCACTGCAATAAAGATGAGTTATTTAACTTGGCTGTCTCTCTAAAATTAATGGTTTATTTAACGCTAATAAAGATTACTTATATATACAGGAATTCCCAGGACTGGCAGCAGCTCTGAATTTTCCATTCTTTTAAAGTAATGTTGGTATTTTGGGGAGAAAAAGTTTCCATTACTTTTATAATGGCATAGCTATTAAAATGACTGAAAAGGTTGAAAAGAAATATTGTTCAGCAGCAAAAAACCCTTTCCTTACCCATTTATTGAGCCATAACCAATTCAACATTTCGGGGGGGTCTTCACCTCCATGACAAAGGGAGGTGAAAACATTGAATTGGCTATGGCTCAGCAAAATGGGCTAAGTGCTCGCAAAGGTGATTAGTCTGTGTAGTTCCTGATTTCTTCATTTATTGCTGATTGAGATGTGAGCTTTTGGTTCAAATGTCTCACACCCATCTACTTTCACATTGCAAAGTTCTTTTTACCATATCTTCTTCACTCTAATTATTTTTTCCCTGTTTTATCCCCCCCAAAATTTGAATCCTATAAGGCTTTTTCCATGTACTACCTTAAAATGTTTTGAAACCCTGTGGTTCTTAATATGTTCCCTAATACCGTCTTGTAGTGGTCAATTCATTTTTTCCATGTAATGCAGGCCACAAGGACACTTAGTACAGAACACTACATTTTTAGTTTAAAAATTTTGATTTTAAAAATGTTGTATGTACCGAGGATTTCCTATACAAGTCCAGTCACACTAGATTTACTTCTACTAAGATATACCGTGACTTGGATTAATAAAAACCTTCAAACACATCATTTTAAAAACTGGCATGTTGTATCTTACATTTTTAATTTAATACACTAGGGATATTGGCCTCTGAGGAAGTCGCTGAGAAGAAATGCATCAGGCTGTGATGTCACAGGTGTGGCGAGTTTTACCACTAGAGGCTTCAGTTGATATTAAAGGACATATAAACCCCCCACACAAACATTTAATCAGTGAACAGCCTCTTTGAAATCTTCAATACCTGCCAACATCTTCTTAATCACTTAGATTTCCTTCTCCTCCTGTAACCCACTTGCCCCCACCCCTTCCGGAAGTTGCTTTGATTCCTGACTTGCCAGACATGCTCAGTTGTTCTAAGCTCAGATTACTAAACACACCCCCAAGTCTAGCAGCCAGTAAAGATATGGCATTGCTGGTTCCCATAGAAACTCAGCTCTAGCTGTCTGCTTCAATTTTTTTCTCCTGAGCTCTGCTTTACCATTACAGTGCTCAAACAAAGCAGAACTTTTATCAAAGACCCAATAAGGGTCTGTGTGTGTATGCTGCTTGCAGATTTAAATGTATCTGATTATGTATCAGAGGGAAAATGGCCACTGGGTTAAAGCTGCAATTTGCTTTAGGAAAATGTGATGGTGCTGGCAAGTGCAGGGGATATATGCAGTACAAAAGATGCCATTTGTGTGGGGGAGACATGCCCAACTGATATTCATTGTAGACAAATGTAGGCTTTACATGTCCTTTAATTTTTTTACTGCCAACGACGTATGGGATACGTCGTGGCAGTAAAAGGGCTTAAACGCCAACGACGTGTCCCATACGTCGTTGGCATTTAAGCGCTGCTCTCTGCAGGGTCGCAGGACCCTCCAGGAAGCAGCAGAGGCGATCGCATCGCGTCTGCTGCTTCCTGCTTCCTACTTCCCCCCCAGCGCCGGCCCAACTGAACAGGAGCGATCGGGTCTTCAGGACAGGTAAGGACTTTTTTTTTATTTTTGCATTTACACACTTAGACACACATTTACATACATTTATACACACTTACATACATTTACACACACTTACAGCACACATTTTAGCATTTTTTTTTTCATTTTTCACTCATATACACACTTACACACTATCACACAACTTTTACACATGTACACACATGTATACACAAACACTTTGTTTTTTTTTTTTTTTCATTTTACCACTTTGTTTTTGTTTTCTTTTACCTAAAAACTGTTTCTTTTGACAGCGTGACTATTGGATCAGATATTCTGACCACTAATTACACTGTCATGTGACTTATTTTGTTGTTTCACTGATTTGCAAAATTTTTGTGGTTTTATCACATTTTATCCCTGTATGAGTGTTCCTAATCTGTTTTTAGCATAGCTTTGCCAGGTGTAACTTTGGTGTACAAAAATAACTTTGCCTATTTTGAATTCATCAGAATGTGTACTTTCCAAAAATATATGGTTTTCTGGGGGTCTCCGTATAGTTAGGGGGGGTTACTGCACATAATACGCTGTCAGGGGGCTCTGTGTGCAAAAGCTGAGCTGGCAGGCGAGAAATCCTTATGTGCTATTTTCATTTTGGGGTCAGTACATACTGCAGATTTTGGTATATCTATGCATATTGGGCATCAAACTATTCAGTAGGCCTCTGGTGTTCCTATTTGGGGTGACTTGCCTTTGTACGCAAGAAATTGTGTGAGATAAATGCGTCAAATTGCAACATTTTTAGGCGATTTTCTGAAATGTCATAAAAACCAATAAATTTAGGAAAGCTTTGCAGATTGGTACTTTGGTGTAGAAAGGACTCTTTACCCTTGTTGGATTTGTCAGAATGTGTACTTTCCAAAAATATATGGTTTTGTGGGGGTCACTGTATAGTTAGGGGAAGTTTTGGCACATAATACACTGACAGGGGGCTCTGTGTGCAAACGCTGAGTTGGCAGGCGAGAAATCCTTATGCACTATTTTCATTTTGGGTTCAGTACATACCGCAGACTTTGGTATATCTATGCATATTGGGCATCAAACTGTTCAGTAGACCTCTGGTGTTCCTATTTGGGGTGACTTGCCTTTGTACGCAAGAAATTGTGTGAGATAAATGCGGCAAATTGCAACATTTTTATGCGATTTTCGAAATGTCATATAAGTCTGCAAACTTAGGAAAGCTTTACAGCTTGGTACTTTAAAGCAAGAAGAAATGTTTACCCATTATAGATTCGGGGGGATGTGTACTTTCCAAAAATATATGGCTTTCTGGGGTGAGTGTACTTTTTTTGTAGCATTATCCCACATAAAGGATGTAAATGTGTTGATTTTGCAGGAGCTGAAATGATAGATCATATGGGGGTATGTTCCCATTGGGGCCCCTACATGCCACATACTTAGGTAAACCTATACATATTGGGCATCAAACTGTTTAGTGGACCCCTGGTGTTCAAATTCAGGGTGTTTTATCTTGGTACCTAATGCTATGTGGGAGATAAGATGCTGCAAAGTGGAAGCTTTGAGGGGATTTTTGGCAATGTCATCAAAATTGATAACTTTAGAAAAGCTGTGTGGCTTGGTACTTTGGAGTAGAAAGACATGGGTACCCATTTTAGATTCGGGGGAATGTGTACTTTCCAAAAAATATATGACTTTCTGGGGTGAGCGTACTTTTTACTAGCATTATTCCACATATAATGATGTAAATGTGTTGATTTTGCAGGAGCTGAAATGACAGAAATGACAGTACATATGGGGGTATGTTCACATTGGGGCCCCTACATGCCAAATACTTAGGTAAACCTATACATATTGGGCATCAAACTGTTCAGTGGACCCCTGGTGTTCAAATTCAGGGTGTTTTATCTTGGTACCTAATGCTATGTGGGAGATAAGATGCTGCAAAGTGGAAGCTTTGAGGGGATTTTTGGCAATGTCATCAAAATTGATAACTTTAGAAAAGCTGTGTGGCTTGGTACTTTGGAGTAGAAAGACATGGGTACCCATTTTAGATTCGGGGGAATGTGTACTTTCCAAAAAATATATGACTTTCTGGGGTGAGCGTACTTTTTACTAGCATTATTCCACATATAATGATGTAAATGTGTTGATTTTGCAGGAGCTGAAATGACAGAAATGACAGTACATATGGGGGTATGTTCACATTGGGGCCCCTACATGCCAAATACTTAGGTAAACCTATACATATTGGGCATCAAACTGTTCAGTGGACCCCTGGTGTTCAAATTCAGGGTGTTTTATCTTGGTACCTAATGCTATGTGGGAGATAAGATGCTGCAAAGTGGAAGCTTTGAGGGGATTTTTGGCAATGTCATCAAAATTGCTAACTTTAGAAAAGCTGTGCGGCTTGGTACTTTGGAGTAGAAGTACATGGGTACCCATTTTAGATTCGGGGGAATGTGTACTTTCCAAAAATATATGACTTTCTGGGGTGAGCATACTTTTTTGCAGCTTTATCTCACATATAATGATGTAAATGTGTTGATTTTGCAGGAGCTGAAATTACAGAAATGACAGTACATATGGGGGTATGTTCACATTGGGGCCCCTACATGCCACATACTTAGGTAAACCTATACATATTGGGCATCAAACTGTTCAGTGGACCCCTGGTGTTCAAATTCAGGGTGTTTTATCTTGGTACCTAATGCTATGTGGGAGATAAGATGCTGCAAAGTGGAAGCTTTGAGGGGATTTTTGGAAATGTCATCAAAATTGCTAACTTTAGAAAAGCTGTGCGGCTTGGTACTTTGGAGTAGAAAGACATGGGTACCCATTTTAGATTCGGGGGAATGTGTACTTTCCAAAAATATATGACTTTATGGGGTGAGCATACTTTTTACTAGCATTATCCCACATATAATGATGTAAATGTGTTGATTTTGCAGGAGCCGAAATGACAGAAATGACAGTACATATGGGGGTATGTTCACATTGGGGCCCCTACATGCCACATACTTAGGTAAACCTATACATATTGGGCATCAAACTGTTCAGTGGACCCCTGGCGTTCATATTTAGGGTGTTTTATCTTGGTACCTAATGCTATGTGGGAGATAAGATGCTGCAAAGTGGAAGCTTTGAGGGGATTTTTGGAAATGTCATCAAAATTGCTAACTTTAGAAAAGCTGTGCGGCTTGGTACTTTGGAGTAGAAAGACATGGATACTCATTTTAGATTCAGGGGAATGTGTACTTTCCAAAAATATATGACTTTCTGGGGTGAGCGTACTTTTTACTAGCTTTATCACACATATAATGATGTAAATGTGTTGATTTTGCAGGAGCTGAAATTACAGAAATGACAGTACATATGGGGTATGTTCACATTGGGGCCCCTACATGCTACATACTAAAGTAAACCTATACATATTGGGCATCAAACTGTTCAGTGGACCCCTGGTGTTCAAATTCAGGGTGTTTTATCTTGGTACCTAATGCTATGTGGGAGATAAGATGCTGCAAAGTGGAAGCTTTGAGGGGATTTTTGGCAATGTCATCAAAATTGCTAACTTTAGAAAAGCTGTGTGGCTTGGTACTTTGGAGTAGAAAGACATGGGTACCCATTTTAGATTCGGGGGAATGTGTACTTTCCAAAAATATATGACTTTCTGGGGTGAGCGTACTTTTTTTGTAGCTTTATCCCACATATAATGATGTAAATGTGTTGATTTTGCAGGAGCTGAAATGACAGAAATGACAGTATATATGGGGGTATGTTCACATTGGGGCCCCTACATGCCACATACTTAGGTAAACCTATACATATTGGGCATCAAACTGTTCAGTGGACCCCTGGTGTTCAAATTCAGGGTGTTTTATCTTGGTACCTAATGCTATGTGGGAGATAAGATGCTGCAAAGTGGAAGCTTTGAGGGGATTTTTGGAAATGTCATCAAAATTGCTAACTTTAGAAAAGCTGTGCGGCTTGGTACTTTGGAGTAGAAAGACATGGATACTCATTTTAGATTCGGGGGAATGTGTACTTTCCAAAAATATATGACTTTCTGGGGTGAGCGTACTTTTTACTAGCTTTATCACACATATAATGATGTAAATGTGTTGATTTTGCAGGAGCTGAAATTACAGAAATGACAGTACATATGGGGTATGTTCACATTGGGGCCCCTACATGCTACATACTAAAGTAAACCTATACATATTGGGCATCAAACTGTTCAGTGGACCCCTGGCGTTCATATTTAGGGTGTTTTATTTGGTTACTTTATGACCTGTAGGAGATAAGATACTATAGACTGGAAGCTTTGAAGCGATTTTTAAAAAAAATCACAAATTTTGATAAAAACCAATAACTTTAGGAAAGCATTGCGACTTGATAGTTTGGAGTAGACAGACAGTTGTGCCTATTCTGTATTCCCCAGAATCTGTTCTTTCCAAAAATGTACAATTTTCTGGGATAAACCTTCTGTTAGTGGAATTTTTGGCCTTGAAATCTAAAGTATGCAGCTTTCTGGAGCAGTGCTTTGGAAATTTGGTAGTGTACTGCTGGGAGTTTTTGACCTATACAAGTGAGAAATCTACATAAAACTATATATATATTTGGTATTGGCACATTCAGGAGACATGGGACTTTCCAAATCAGTTGTATATTCGTGCATAAAATAATTTTTGTTTCTAGTATGTGTGATTATATTATGGAAAATTAGATTTTTTTTGCATTTTTAGACTTTTAGAAGCCTATATCTTGTTACAGAATTGGAATTACACAAAAATTCTACCATATTTTGAAAGCTTAGGTTGTTCTGAAAAAAACGATATATTGTTTTCCTGGGTAAACTAAAAGTCCCCCCGAAGAAAGGCCCCTAAAATGAAACAGTGCAAAATGTTCAAAAACTGTCTGGCAATACAAGTTCCGCTTTGACCAAAATGGCTGGCAGTAAAAGGGTTAAAGGAGAACTACACCACCCCCCAGCTATAAAAGCCCCTTAACTGGCCTGCCTCAACCCCCCTCACCTCTCCCATATCGCATACTCTGTAACTCTACCCCTGCTGCAAACCCCAACCTAGAAATGCAGAGCAGCGCAGCTGTGTACCTGGGTGTCATCTTCTGTTCAATCGTAGAAACTTCGGGACTCACTGCTGACACATTTATTCATGAACTTTCTGGCATCCATTTTTGCTAAATTGCACTGCACAAAACTATAGTGAGTTGTAGTTGCACTACACCCCTGGTTACTTCAATTTAGCGAAGGCCCATCCTGAAGGATTGAGTCGCATGTATCCCATGCTCTAAACCTTATACTAGTCGTGCTTTGACTGTTTTACAGCCAAATAGGGGTTACACAATCATATTAGAATACTGGTGCTTTATATCTCAAAAAACAATCTGGCATATACTATACTGCCAGAAGTAATCTTAATCATGCGCTTGTTAGAAAGAGGGTTTAGCAATGCTGTTTTGTGGCAATAGGCCTCCAAGCCATACACAACCACCAGTTTATAGTCACAATTATTTACTGTCTTACATATGCTGGGACCAGTAATTGCTCAGACATTAAGTCCCATGCTGCCCTGTTGCGTAATTCACATGACTGCTCTCATACGTACTAATGTACCTCCAGGATTTCATCCAAGAATGCCTCTTTTCATGATCGATAGTCAACTATTCTCACTGAACCCTCCTCCTACTCAATATCGAACAAATACAAATAAAAATACGAAAACCTCAAAATCCTAGTAAGAATTTTCATGTACTTACAAAGGAAAAAAAATAACAAAAACCCCTGAAACCATGAATTAAGTAAAGATTGTTACAATTTGCCTTGGACAGCTCTTATTGACAAAAAATGTGTGTTTTTGAGTACAGGTATGGGATCCGTTATCCGGAATCACATTATCCAGGAAGTTCCATCTCCCATAGACTCGATTATAACTAAATAATTCTAATTTTTAAAAATGATTTCCTTTTTCTCTGTAATTAGAAAACAATGCCTAGTACTTGATCACAGCTAAGATATAATGACTCCTTGTTGGAGGGGTTTAATTACTGTTTAAATAATTTTTTAGCAGTCTAAAGTTATGGAGATCCCTTATCCAGACAACCTTAGGTCCCAAGCATTCTGGATAACATGTCCCATACCTGTATTTATTTAAAAACCCCTGTATTTAAATAATTACTTAAAATTACACATTTTTTGTAATTTATCAAGTGGATAAGTAAGATCAGCAGATATTACTCTCTAGGAGAGTGGGATAGTGAGGATTAGCAAAACAATGGCAGTTTATTAGCCCCACCAAAGGAGAATTAGTTCTGGAAGTACCCTTCCATCCGGCAATGCTGCCTCAGTGTAGGGCCATGGAGTAGAGATAAGAGACAGGCTAGATAAACCCTGATCCCTACTCACCCGGAGGACTCTTATGCTAGGGGTTATCAACCTGAGGAATAAGGTATCTATCCAGACTATCTCCAGAGGGGTATCAAGCTGAAAGGGGCATTTACCATGCCCAGACTGTAGAGTCTGGATAAACCGGTGTGCATCCCCCCTTTGTTTGTCCTCAGAAAGCACAATCATTCAACATCTATATCTGCCTGTATGTGAGTATTTGATAACCCTGCATTTCAATTGTCTTGGACAATAAACTTGTACTATAGCTCAGCTGCAAGAACCTTCTGGCATCAATCTTTTCTAAATCTGCACTACACAGCACAGTGAGTTGTAGTTTCACTACACCCTTGCTCCGTCAGGTATCTTCCACCTAGCGAAGGCCCATCCTCTTTAAAAGAGTCGCAATGTAACCCTTGCTCTAACCTTAACACTAGCCTGGGTTTTGTCTAAATATAGCCAAACAAGCGTTACACTGCTATAGCAGCCATAACAAGGCCTACACAGCTTGAAGACCCCCTTCCCATTTGTGAACTACTCTGACTGAGCTTGCTATTACACCACAGTACTGTCAAGTGGGCAGTATAGCCTAACTTCTCACCACCAGGATTATTGTTACAGCCATAGCCTAGCCTTGGCAGTACATTCTTTTACCTCTGCCCAGGAGGATTAACCTTGACTGAGTGTGTGGGCTCCAGCTGGACTGTCTCCCACCTATCCACTTCTGGATCCCAGTGAATTATGAAAACTATTATTTCATACCTATACCTAAAGCCATTTGATCTATTTGACTTTGCATCACAGGTGAGTGCAGCTGTTAATTTTTTTGTTTGCTAAAAACCAAAGTGGTCATATATATATGTTAAGGGGCAGTGAGCAGTTAAGGGACAGCATTATCATGTTATCATGGATACAAATTCAGCAATTCAATAAAAATAATTTGATGAGAACAAAGTATAATATGGAGTTCGAGTTCGAACTTTCTGCCTACTTACACAGTTTCTGCCTTATACATAGTTTCTATTTTGAAAGACAGATTTAATTTCTTGTAGCTCAGCACAATTTTAAATTCTTATTTTTGGGGTTTTTATTCCATTCACATCTTTTAATATATCTCATCCTCTGGGTTTTCCTTTCCATTTAAATAGCAGAGGACTAGTGTCCCATTGCACTTTGCTGAAAAATTTGCAAAACACATTGAAATCAATGTCCATTTTTTAAGGACAACCGTGCATCATTTTTTTACTGTGCAACTTTTTTTTTCATCCATTGGAATCTATAAGTGTTTTTTTAATGGTGAATCCTGGTGAAAAATGTTGCTAATGACTACAAAGGACCTATATAGTGCTCATGGGGTTAGAACTATATTATGTTGTGTATCATGGAACAAGTTCTAGGCTGAAAATAAGAAATCAGTATCACATCACAGCTAATACAACAACAGATTTTATACAATGGAAAATTACCATTTTTTGTTATACTGTATCTGTCTTTTAAGAAGCTATAATATCATCTTATCTGTCATTATATTCATTACTATAAACTAAAACCTATTGAATCAATAGTTGCATAGATATCTTGTTTTCTGTTGGCCTCTAACGATCTTCTTTTCTCCTCTCTTTATAGTGCTTATTGCCAGCTGCGCAATCTTTGCCTCGGTATTCTTCTATTTCTGGAGTACCTTCAGTGGGTTAAGAGTATTATTTGGAGCTATTGCCTTAATGATCATGTTCGGCATTGGCAGTACTTTAGTTCCAAAGAAGGTAATAATCTGGTTAATTACTGTTTTTTTAGTCATTTAGCTGCAATAATAAACAATGCTAAGATTAGTTATAACCATCAATACTATTCTATTAATCTGATAGGGCCAGTAGCTACATAGCAATTAATTTTGTTCAATTGTATCTTTCAATAATTTTTATGTAGCTTTTTGATTCTTTAGGGATTCTGGGTCTTTATGTGCCTTCGAAGCCTCTTGGACTCAGTAAAAGTTGATTATATGGCTGCTACTCCTGCCCTGATAGCAGACATTTTTGATGGTGAATCTCGACTTAAAATGCAGACCTTACATTATGTTCTTAACACTTTTGGGTGGTAAGTATCCATTCCTGTATGTAAGTGTAACAGAGCTTTCTCTGTGCATATCGGCATTTCTGTGCGTATCGGCACAAAGTAATTTTAAATGCTTTTGTTCCTGTGTGTTAAGACCATTACCCCACCCACACCCTGAGTTTTATATAATATTGAGCTTGAAACTGAGCTGATTTATAATTACACAATGCCACTTGTATCTAGTACAGACTTTAACTCTTGGGGACCATTGGTTAATCTTATATTGCCAGCCATATAGGTTCCGACTGGCGCATGGCACTACGGGTAAGAGAAATACATATGAATGTACCAAAAGTCAGGTTGCTAGAATGTACATTGAACTTTAAAAAACCAAATGATTCTCTTGCAAACATTAAGAGGCCTAATTATCAAACATTAAGTTAGAGCTCGCCACAGGTTCCAGAGGCAATTCCACTGCTCTCTATTTACTTAATAAATTTTCAGGGGTATATTTATCAAAGGATGAACTCAACCTGTGATAAATATGTTTTAAGAAAAATCCCACAGAAATGAAGGGAGAGTGGCAGAATTTTACTCGAAGTTCTATTCTCTATGTTTAGTGAAATACTGGGCCACATAACTAATATTTATCTTTATTTTGAAACAGATAGCACCACTGTTAGATCTGGCAGCTCTGGGGCTGCTAGCAGCAGTGACGAGAAAGCCAGCTCGAGGTGGCATGACGTTCAAGGCTGATATACATCAAAAGAAAACAACTTTACACTCTGATTATCTTGATCTTGTTTTAAAGTGAGTGTATCTCTTTATTTTATAGGGTCCACTTGGCATCTTCAAGAAAGACATACTAAGCTTAGCCTATGTACTGTATGACCACAGTTGTAACTTTAATTAATGTTACAGTTTAATTAAAGCAAATTAAAGCAATAGCAACACCCCTAAAATGACAGTTCTCATTCATTAACAACAGCCCTTTAGACTGTATTTCTGAAAACTAGATGTCTATAATGTAAGAGATTCCTATTTAAATGGTTATAGTTTTTATTTCATTGTTTAATTACTTTTTGATTGAGCTCATGCAAATGAATTATCTAGGTTTCAATTTCATTTATTTCACTCAAATGGAATGGATTGAACAAGATCTCTCTAATTAGGTGCTTTTAAAAACATGAACATTACAATAAAATTCAAAATAAGAGCTTCATAGAAAGCATTATTTTACTCCTTACTTGATAGAAATAACATAACGCACACTGTACTGCATACTGCTTGCAAGATGGCAAATAAACCTGGCCTTGTTTGACATCTCGCTGCACCTTCGATGACATGTAGAACCCAGTTTCATACTTTACTTGGAGAATCGTTAATGAGATACGCTCGGGTGCAGGCACATGTAGCTGATATACAAATGAAAACGCCAGATAATGCAAAGTCTTGCGTTTTTATGCGTATAGCGGCTACATGTGCCTGCACCCGAGTGTATCTCATTCATTCGGGTGCAGGCACATGTAGGAGGCATAGGGCGGAATTTTCAGCAAGCGTTTTTCCGCTTGCCAAAAATATCCACCCTACACCTTGTCTGGCATTAGCCTTATACTTTACTTAAAATGCCATTCCCAAGTCATTAATGAACAAATTAAAGTGGAATCAATAAAGAACCATATGGCACCCCACTAAAAATCTTTCCCCAAGTATAGAATGCTCCATTGATAACTGCTGTCTGTATACCATCCATAAGTCAGATTACTTTTCACATAGTTCAGTTTGTCTCCTTCTTCTCTCCTTTCCCACTACAGCTGTCTTCAGGAACAAGCATCAGGATGGACTGCAGTAAAATTTATTTTATATTAATTTCAAATAATATTTGAATATACTGTATTTTATATACTTGTGTAAATGTATATATTTTATGCTGTAAATATTTTGTATATAGTTTATTAAGCGATCATTAAACTATGCTGGAATTAAAAAAAAGCCTGTTAAACTTCTGTTCTAATTTGGGTTTTTATATATTGTACAATACCCCTAATAGCTTTTAAAAACCATATACATCATTATCTGATGAATCAAGGGATGAATCAAGATATCTATATAATGTATATAGTGTTTTGTATTGTATTAATAGAAATATAGGTAAATGATATGTGTCTCCAGGCAGAATAGTATGGGAAAGTGGGCATAGAAAATATATATGCTTAGTAAACTATCTAGTTGAAATGGTTAAATGTTAGAGATGTCTTTTTTCAAGAGCATAAAGGCACTTTGCCCTCAGCAAAACATAGAAATTAAAAAAAAGAAGTCAATGTCATTCTAATCTTTTAGTATTATATGCCCCCTATAGTGCCCCAGAAAATAGTATTTTACCTCTTAAAAATGTAATTACATCAGTGCTGCAGAGAGACCCTCTGCTCTGTGTTTTTGCTGTAAGGCAGGGTTGCCAGATTTATTTTTCCAAACTAGTCAAAGTCATTTTTACAACCAGCCCAAAACTAGCCAAAAGCCACTTAGAAAGTAGCCCAAAAATAGCACAATATGCGCAATGAAAAAAAGATTCTAAAAAAATAAAAGTATATATGGGAAAACATGCCTTTTTAAAGCGTATAATCACTACCCATGCCCTGTTCCCCCTCTCCAGTTACTGGGAAGGCTGATAATTCCCTGCCCTCTGTGCCCAGTCCAGCTGGGAAGTCACTACAGAAATAGATTCTGTATGTTGTATTAACCCCAGACATGATATACATATGGGTGCGTTGAACTACAACTCTCACAAGCCCCAAGATATGGGTACTGTAGTTTTATATTAATTCTAGCTGTAAGCTAATTGTTAGATACAAACTACATAACCCAGCATGCAGTGGAACAGGCACACTAGAGGAAAAAATCTAGCTAGCTAGTTTCTAAACTACAAATCCACCAAGGCTCCTAAAAATAGCCCAAAACTGTACCTTGGCGGGTCTGTACTTTGGGAACCCACCAGGGCTTTAAATTAGTAGCCCAATTTGGCAGATAAACCGCCAACCTGACTGCTTCTTTCCCAGCACTTCCTGTCAGCTCACAGGGGAGGGGCTCCTCTCTACACATAATCAGCCCACAGAGGGAGAGAGAGGCACTCACAGCCTCTCTACACTTGTATACAATTCTTTTTAGTCTGCAGAGGTAGAAAAGGAAAATTTTAATGCAGTGCTTACAATTTTTGAGAACTACTCAAGAAAAGACATATGCGAGAGCAGGGCGGCCATCAGGGGGGCACAGGAGGGACAGTTGTCCTGGGCCCAGGCGATCGTTGCTTTAAAGGGGGCCCAGCCGTGATACAGTTTTTAAGCACAGCCCCCTTTCAATAATTATTGGCCCTTGGGTCATTGGTGGCCAGCCAGTAACTTGATTGGTTGTGCCCCGTGCGTATGGGTGACGTCAGTACGCACGGAGCGCAACCATATAAAAAATGGATGTAGCGGCGAGCCGGGGGACATAAGAAGAGGACGCAGGCGAACACAGCAGGCAGGTGCTGGAAAGAGTAAGGGGAGCCACAGGAAGCAGGGGGAGCTGGAGAATGTTGGGGAGGATGCTGGGGGGAGCTGGATGATGTTGGGGAGGATGCTAGGGGGGGCTGGAGGATGATGCAGCGGGGGAGCTGGAGGATGATGCTGGAGGGAGCTGGAGGATGCTGGGGGGAGGGAGCTGGAGGATGCTGGGGGGGAGGGAGCTGGAGGATGCTGGGGGGAGAAAGCTGGAGGATGCTGTGGGGGAGCTGGAAGAAGCTAGGGGAGGATGCTGTGGGGGGAGCTGGAGGAGAATGCTGTGGGGGGGAGCTGGAGGATGATGCTGGGGGGAGTTGGAGGATGATGTTGGGGGGAGCTGGAGGATGATGCTGGGGGGGAGGTGGAGGATGCCGGGGGAGGGAGCTGGAGGATGCTGGGGGGCAGGGATCTGGAGGATGCTGGGGGGGAGCTGGAGGAAGCTAGGAGGGAGCTGGAGGATGCTGCAGCGGGGAGTGGGCCATAGTATGGGGACACTGGGGGAGAACCAGCAATGGGGACCCTGGGCTGCCTAGCAATGTTTTAGGGGGTTCCTGCCCTCGCACCAATGCAAAACATAACCCCTGGCTACCAATGTTTTAGGGGGCGCTGGCTACTAATGTTTTAAGTGGGCCCTGGCTACCAATATTTTAGGGAAGTGCTGTCCAACAGGCAGCCTGCGGGCCGCATGCACCCCTCTGTGTGGCCCCCACCTGTCTGGCTACTTTGATGGCTTACCTTTGTGTAAACTTTAAATGGTATCAGTACTGAGATTAATTGGCCCCCTGCATGGTTCACACCTTGGGCTGTAATCCCCCTGTATTGTTTAAACATGTAATTCCCTGTGTTGTTAACACCTTTTAGTTTCTGCATTGTTCACCCCCTACATTGTTCACACCTCAGGCTCAGACTCCATACGGCAGGAAGAGTATGACACACACAGGCAGCATAGAGCAGGCAGAGTATGGCACGCACAGGCAGCATAGGGCAGGCAGAGTATGGCACACACAGGCAGCATAGGGCAGTCAGAGGATGGCACACACAGACAGCATAGGGCAGGCAGAGTACTGCCTGTGTAAGCCATACTCTGCCTGCCCTATGCTGCCTGTGTGTGCCATACTCTGCCTGCCCTATGCTGCCTGAGGAGGTGAACCTGGCAGGGGTTTGTTCTGGGGTTTTTTTTAGCAGTTGGAAATAGCCATTAAATGGTCCCTAAGGTGTGTAATTATGTGCTGGGGGTTGCTGTGCTATCCACAGGAGGAGGCATATGGGTTTAAGGGTGTGTCAACATAATATAATTCTTTCACACATGAATGATGGTTGATATCCCTGCAGTGAGGACCAAGAATTTGTGTTTTGCTGCACTACCACCATTGTGATAACATGGGTGTGGTTTGAAGTGGGTGTGGTTTAAAAAGGGGAGTGGTCAAAACTGGCTTCCATTCCAGCCCTCGGCACCACAGAAGTTGGACAGCACTGTTTTAGGGGACCCTGCCTACCAATGTCTGTGTGTCCTTTGTACTGATGGGAGGGGTCACTGGGGGGAGCGGCCACTGGGGGGGGCATGGGAGGGGGGGGCACAGAAAATTTTGTTCTGAGGGGCCCCGTGATTTCTGATGGCGGCACTGTGCGAGAGATATAGGTGCTGAAGTGGATCCCCACCATTCCCTAATAGGCTTAATAACATATGAAAATAGATATTTAATGAAATAAGTGAAAGGAATAAATGTGTGGTGAGAATATTCACTTACAAATGATGCTCACAAAATCTAAAAATGTTTTTGAAGAACTTGGAAAGCTGACAATCACCCACACTATAAAACTGGTTTTGGGAGGCACAGCCTGTAGTGCATGCAAGGTGCAAAATGTCAGTTCAAGTCACGCGCATACATGCCTTGGAGAGACTTCTATCAGTTGTGGCAAGGAATATTACTTTTGGCAAATGCGTAGATCCACAACACAATTAGCATACATACAACTAATTCACGCAAAACAGAATAGTACATTACATTGTCCACTAATGGAATCAGCGCCGGGCCAAGCCGGCCGGGAGCCCTAGGCAACCCAGCCAGAAGAACTTAAAACTGAGCTGCAAAGCATGGAAACAAAAAATATTATAAAGAGAATAATAGATCCTACTGAATGGGTCAATTTAATGGTACTTGTTCAAAAGAAAGTCAGGAGACTTTGTATGTGTTTATATCCTAAAACCTGCAAAAATTTTCTATACATTGGATGCATATATTGATTTAGGCAGATATACCTGAAACAGCAGTGTATATGGATGATATCCTTGTGTGGGGTAAAGACGTAAAGAAGCATTATGCTATTATGGAGCAAGTACTTGAAAGAGTTAGTCAAAATAATCTAAAGCTTCATAGACAGAACTACAATTTTTGCCAATCTTCTATAAAATATCTGGAAGGTGTACATAACTGACATGGTTCTTCCTACAGAGGAAGATAAAATACCTGCGATAAAAGATCTTGGCTGTCAGTGGCTTATGCTTCCAGAGCACTGATGAGTTTTACCTCTAGCCACTAGAAAGCTGTAGTTGATATAACTTATTGGATCTACTTATTTTTACTGTTGGTCACTTTGTCTGTGCAGGGACTTAAAGGAACAGTAACACCAAAAAATGAAAGTGTATAAAAGTAACTAAAATATAATGTGCTGCTGCCCTGCACTGGTAAAAGTTGTGTGTTTACTTCAGAAAGTCTACTATAATTTATATCAATAAGCTGCTGTGTAGCCACGGAGGCAGCCATTCAAAGGAGAAAAGGCACAGGCACATAGCAGATAACAGATAAAACACTATTGTATTCTACAGAACTTATCTGTTATCTGCTATGTAACCTGTGCCTTTTCTCCTTTTTTCCAGCTTGAATGGCTGCCCCCGTGGCTACACAGCAGCCTATTATATAAATTATAGTAGTGTTACTGTAGCAAACACACCAATTTTACCAGTGCAGGGCAACAGTGCATTATATTTTTATTACTTTAAAGCTCTTTCATTTTTTGGTGTTACTGTTCCTTTAAAATTAGCCACGAGGCACAACTGCTCCATACTACAAGCTTACAGTATAAAGCCTGAAGTTCTGATCAATGTGTGTTTACAAAATAATAGCACAACCAGGGGTCGACTCTACTGAAAATCAAGCAGCGGAGCTTAGAGTGTGCCTATTAGCACTTTCATGTCCTGCACAACTTAAACACTAGAAACTGTAGCCTATCTGCTTAGTCATTAATGATTATTATCATCGCTCAATTTAATCTAAGTTTGTAAACACCCATCTACTATTAGTAGATGGGTGAAGATATTCCTTGATAGTAAGGTTTTTTAATCTTTCTAATCTATAAACGTTGTGGTGAAGAATTAACCCAACTTCGCCCTAAATGAAAACCCTCAACACATTGGTGCCTTATAAGGGTCTATTCTTTACCATATCAATATCTAAAATACATTCTACACTATACATATTTAATTGTCTGGCCCCTCTTGGGCCTTCTTGAGAGCTAATTTAAATTTTTTGTGACTAAAAAATTTGGGTGACTGATTTTTGGATGCCCGGGCCTCCTTACACTAACTCAAAGGGGAACAAATTTGAGCCGGGTGGAGGATTGTTAATTTAGCAAGACCTTGGCAGCTACCTTCTGATACTCCCAGGTCCTGCCTTCATGCTGCTTCTTCCTTGCCAATTTTTGGCAACTAATGTTTTAGTTGCTAATATTTATACCTCTGGCATCTGGTGCAAAATATTACAACTGATTGCAGCAGGCAAAGTTCCAGGAATTCTAGGGAAGTACCAGTAAAAACATAGTGAATTGTGCGTATTATTTGTAAATGGGCCCTCAATACAATTTTTTGTTCTCTTTTTTTCATATCAGCAGTTTTACACAGCAGTGTTGTGCTGACAGGCCTGCTGGCTACCAGAGGGTTAAGTGACTGGTTCAGAAAGTATCTCAAGACAATTCTGCACAGTTCTCTTGCTAGATGTAAAGTCTTAAAAGAAACCCTCTGCTGGTCATCGTTGAAAATGTTATTAGCAGTGTAGAGCTGCTTGGCTACTACTAGACTAACAGAAAAAATAAATAAATAAAACCATTCATGTAAATTGCAAAAGTGCTCAGAAGAAGCAATGGTTGGATTAGTTGGATAGTTGGATATGGCCTTATCTATAGAATCTAGTCTGGTGGATTGTAATTGTATTTGCAAATGTAAATTAGTGTTCAGATTTGGTTAGTTATTCATGTAAATCTTTGGTGGAAGATTGCTGAGGGTCATCCAAACCCAAATATAAATGTGATGCACCTCCAGTTTAACGCTTCACAAGAAACTTCCCCTTCTGGTTTTAAGGGTAAGAACCCATGGAGCGAGTTAGTTGCCCACAATAGTTCTCTGCTATTGTTGATGAGTAACTGCATGGTTTCATTTTATGAAGTCACTCAAAGTTGCCTGCAGGAGGAAGCTTCAGATTACCAAAGCAAGGCGAAGGGCTTTCCACCTGTGACTTCAATTGTTTCTGTGGAAAGCCTTTTCAGAGCGGTTACTCACCCATGATAGCAGAGATTTATCGTGGTCAACTAACTCGATCTGTGGGTTCTTACCCTAAGGTGCTACTATTAGCAGCTACTTGTCGAGGTTACAGAAAGAGACAATACTGATCATTTACTGATGATCATCTCTACGTGTGTTTTAGCAAAGGCAATTCTTGTTATTGTCCATGGCAGGGTATTTTCTGGCGTTTAATAGCTGTGACAAGTAGCTGCTACTAAGTAGCTCCATAGTTCTTTACCCTAAAGCACAAGCCTTGTACTGTGACTTTAATGATATAAGAACAACTTTAATACATTTATTAAATATGCGTATATTTGCTTGACATATAGAACCATATTGTCTATGTATAATCTGTGTCTAATCTTATTTTCCTTTTTTACACTATGATATCACTTTGCTTCATTCCCTTAGATCCCTATACACTGGGTGAATAACTAGTTTTCAAATATTTGGGCTATGGCACACTTTAAAAATCATGTTCTATATGGCAAAAATATTAAAGGAGAAAGAAAACCTGCTGGCAACCCCAGACCTGCCTCAACCCCTCCAGTTTAATTCACCTTTAATCTGTTTTAATGCAAAAGTACATTTCTAATGCTTAGAGCAACTGTTCAATTTTAAATGTATAGCAACCTCTAGGAAACCAAGAGATGTGGGTACATTCTCTCTCAAAACTCATTATAGAAACTAAACTGTACTTAGAATTTCTGCAACATAGAATATACAATGGGTGTTTTCTGTTATGGAGTGAATGGAAACATTGGCTGCAGAATGTACTTGTTTGTCTCCTTGTTGGCTGTTATTTCATCCTTATCAGCAGATAAGTAACCAATGCTGTTTGCTGTGGGTATACAGGTGCATATAAGTATGCAGCAGGAAGAGCGACAGCCATACAACACTTTCATGCTGAAACCCCTCTATGGAACATTACTTTCTCTCTTACTAGAAAGGACTTGCAGCTGAAATAATGGCTCAGCTTTTGTTTTGCTTCTTGTTAACTTTTGCAGCTCTGGGGCCATTTGCATCAGAAGCAGCAGCGCCAGCATCACTGTACAACTGGATGTTTCTCTCGGTAAGGGACTGCTGCAATGCACCGTGGGCATGGGAATAAATCAGAACAAAAAATGTAGAAATTACAAAAATGGCCCTCTGGTACCTTTATATCTGCTCGATAGATTTCACAGTTTATGGCCAAGATGTTAGGCCGTCTCTAGTGATCCTAGTCCTTCACCCTCCTTCAACCCTTGGCTGGTACTTTAGGCTACTCAGGTATCCCATATGCAATACAGAAGTCTTAGCAAATGTTCTCTACTGCGCATCCACTCACCAAGGATGGAAATAAATGGGGCAACATGTATAATAAAGTACCCCAGGTTGGTGCATATTCTTCTTTTTTTTTAAAGAAGATGAGTGCCAGCATGGGGTAGAAGGTGAGCAACTAGAATTACAGTGTGCAAAGTACAAAAATGCTCTAAATCAGGCATTGCTGTATTGTTGAGTGGTGGTGGTGGGGGGGGGCGCGTAGATGTCCTCCCTCCTACTTTGTGTGTTATTTAGATGTGCACATCTGTTTTTGCGCACTTTTCACACATCCGAAATTATTGTGGTCACACAATAATCGTGCTTTTAATTGGTGAAAATTTGTGGTTTAATGAATGGGCCCCTAAGATTCTGATGATCAAAACACACAGTTTGGATATGCTGCAGTTGGGATCCTAAGGGGCAGATTTATCAAAATGTGAGATTAGATCTCACTACAGAAAAATTCACCCACTTTCTATTAATTTCTATAGGATTTTTAGAAGTGTATTTATCAATGGGTGAAATTTAGAGTTTACCATTTGATAAATATTCTTCTAAATAGCCCATAGGAACGAAAAGAAAGTCAGTGAGTTTTCCTATGGTGAGTTGAAGGATATTTTTTCTATCAAGCTTCCCCAACTCAAGAAGAGTCTAATGGAATTCAGTTTATCATACTTAATTTTCTTCTCCTTCTTCCTTTCTCTTTGCAGGTCAATGATTTCACCTGGTCCAACTGTGATGGAAACTGGTCAGGCAACATCATAAGTCTATCTGTTAGTCCCAACCCCATTAATATCCCAGGGGAACTCACTATTTCTATAGTTCTTGAAACCACTGAAAGATTGACTGCACCAACAAAGGTAATGTTGTTAAAAATACGAACAAGGGCTCATACTGTATGTATTTCAAAAGCCTTACATACCAGCACTGTTTATGGGTCCACTGGCTGATCAATAAATATCTGAACCAGAACAATTAATTGCCAACATTTTGGGAAGCAAAAGACAATTGATGACCCTGGGGCAGGAATCCCCAACCCTTTTTTACCCGTGAACAACATTTCAATTAAAAAAAAACTGGGGAGAAACACAATCGCAAAAACGTTCCTAGTAGGTGACCAATAAGGACTCAGATTGGTAGCCCAATGTGGACTGGCAGACTACTAGAGGCTCTGTTTAGCAGTACACATGGTCTTTATGCTTCCAAAGCATAAAAAATGGGCACCAACTTTTAGACGACTGGGAGCAACATCAATGGGGTTGGTGAGAAACATGTTGATCCAAGCCACTGGTTGGGGATCACTGCCCTGGGTGATAAGAAAATGGCAGAAACACCACCTTCCCTGTCCTCTCCATGCAACCTTACCGGTCAACCGAATGGCAAGCTGGCTATTGCAGGCTAAATGATTAGAAGGCTGACATCCTTCTAATTATATATTGAGTGAAGTGCACTTAATATAAAATAAGACTGGTATGCTGTTTTATTATATAGGGATCTTGATAATATCAGACACAGAGCCCCCTGCATTTGTCTCCTGGTGCCTTCTTTTTACCAAAGCTTATAATTAAATTGCCAGCACCAGCCTCAAATACTTCTCAGGCTTGTAGGCAACTAGGTGCTTGCCATATCCTAGCAAATTTTACCCAGATGGTCTTGTGGCTAAAAGGGTAAAGAAACTTTTGGGTTATCTTAGGCCCTTTTTCAATTTGTTCAATATTTGTTGCCTCCATGTTTAACCAGCTTTCCATTTTTCATTCCTCAATTAAAGATCATCCTCACTGCCAAAAAGAAGATACTGTTATCATGGATAACCCTCCCATGTATTGACAACATTGGGAGCTGCACTTACGACAACATCTGTGAAGTTCTTGACACATCATTTCCTCTAGGTGAACCATGTCCAGAGCCTCTGCACACCTACGGCATTCCCTGCCACTGTCCCTTTGAAGCGGTATGTTCTATGGTGCTATAGTATCATGGAATGTTTCATGTGATATGTATGCTTACATTCATAACTGTTACCATGATGCTAGTAAAGTAACTTGGACAGCTTTAAGGTTTGGTTCAGATCACCTTTTAAAATGTTCCTCTGATATAGAAATAAAGTGAGCTGTCCATGACAAAATGAAAACTAAACTTTGCCAAATATATAACTGGCTTATTAAGTAACAGTGTACAAAATTGCCATAGGGCAATAACCAAAGAAATGTTTGCTTTCATTATTCTTGCTGCAGCTGGCTAAACATAGCTAATAATGACTGGTTGCTACAATAATGTTATTATATGTTTTTTTTTTCTTTTAAGGGTGTTTATTCTCTCCCTGAAGCCACCTTTACTTTACCTAACGTGGAGCTACCATCTTGGCTTACCAGTGGTGATTACCATGTCAATGCAGTCATAATGGCAGACAACCAGAAGTTTGCCTGCGCCAACTTTACTTTCTTTCTGGGTTCCTAATCCTGGTGATTTTGATGACTACCAGCCCTTCTGTGAAAAAAAAGATCTGTAACCATAAAATGATTAACCCTGTCCACCTAATGTAATTGACCTGAATTCTACCACTGATTGACTCACCCTATAATGGAGTTAAGGACATGGGCCACAGCTAGTAAATATCTGGACTCATGTGGCCATCAGATTTTAACATTTTTTAAAGAAATCCTTGTTCTTCAAATCAGTCAGTATTAAACTGTTTTTAATAATTGGCTTTTTAAAGCTACTTTTTCATCAAAGAACTAAGTATAGAGTATCTTCACACTTCTTTATAGGATCTATGTGTGTCAGCTTTTTTAAGTCTCATTTATAAATGCAAAGGGCAGTGCATTGTGCAAAAATCAGGGATACTCAAATGCTATTCACTGGTACTTGAATCAACACTCCTCTTAAAAGCTTGCTTTGTTTATATGGTGCAAGGTGTAAAGTGCACTGCACATGGATGCAGTTTTAATTGGAATAAACATCTACTTTGAGTGGGTGTTAGTTTGAGCAACACCCTTGTGTGTTGCACCCTGCTTATGCCATTTCCAGCCACAACCCACTTTTATTAGGGGAGAATAAACTTAAAGCAAGTTGCAGCACACTCTACTTTGCTGATGCCTTCAATTACACTGGAATATCAGGAAATAACACAGCATGTGTATAAGCCAAGCTTATTCTTGCAATGGATCGGCCCTTTAGAAACCCTTTTAAAGGATGACTTTCTTGCTTTGAATCAACAGTAAAAGATAACAATCAGTCAAATAAATCATATTAGTTCACTTTTCTACTATTTAATAAGCAGTGTATTATATTTCCTGCCCAGTTCAGGTATAACTATATAACCATAGGTATATGTGTATGTAAACTAATGAAGAACTGCAGTCATTTATATGCACTTTTATATTTACTAGCATTTTGAAGGCAATAGCTTGTTTACTATGCAAATTCATACATTTGCACTAATATAATACCACTTTGATTCCATCCTTGCTACATTTTGTGAGAGGTAAGTGTTCTCTGCCACTGAACTGTTTGCACTGTGACATGCGGTTCTGCATGATATGTGCATTTTTTTGCCAGTGTTTTTCTGACCTGCAACCCACACAATAGATGCATTCACTATATGACTCTAGTCTCTAAAACTGTTTAGCTAAAAAGGTACTAGTAAGCAGGTGACATATACAGAGATTTTGTAATGATCGCACACTGCAAACTAGGGATGTGTGGGTTGAAGATTTTTTGACCCACACTCACCCTAACCTGATCTATACCCACATCCAACCTACCCAGTAGCCAGTAATGTGCCTGGAACAGGGAAGAGAGGTTAAAAAGGGGCTGGGATTGTGGCGAATACGGACCACCATCCTCCTCAACCCACTTCTGAAGGCATTTGGTCAACCCAACCCTTGGATTCCTCCAAAGTATTCCAGCCATGAGGACAGCATACAGGAGGTTTATCCTGTTTCCATTTTGCTTGGCTCTACTTTGTCTTGTTCCTCCCTGTGTCAGCTATCATACATTTTTGGCCACTAAATTTTGTTTCCAGAATATTAGCCCTTAAATAGGGACAACATATACAGTATATACTGTAACTCTGATCAACATATAGCCCCTGTATTTATGGCATGCTGGGGAAAATACAGAGCTATGAAGAGGGGAAATGTTTTATGATGGTGATATTTTTAGCCAAATATATGCTGCTGCATAGTAATCACTATTACTTGTGACAGTGATCAGAACTCTACTACCAGCTGCAGTTTCAGTGATCTTTAGTAAAGGATGATATCCCTGCAAGTGAGCATCAAATATTTGCACTGTTGCGGTCATGGTCGACAAAGCTCTTGTGATGACATGGCTGTGGTGGTGAAGTGGGTGTGGTTTAAAAGGGGAGTGGTCAACACTATCTTCAATTATCAAGCCTCCACCACATAGGCTAGATAAATTCCGGCCTTTGGTACTACAGAAGTTGGACCGCACTGCCCTAGAATTATGGGAGCTGTAGTTTGGCAGATGCAAATGTCTTGTATAACTAACAAAACTTCCTATTGTACCTTTCCCAGGAACCCAAGATGGATCATACTGTACCTATACTGTACCCATTGTATTCCTGGGAAACATTAGAAAGTGCATTATCCATATGATCTAGTAATTAGGGAGTCCTTGCAAGGGCTCAGAAGAACAAAGTGTGCTCTTTTCAGGGCACAGAAAGCCAAAAGGAGTCCTTCTCAGGGCTCTGAAGAAACTGCCATATAAGTGAGGATCCCGTAGTAGCTCAGAGATCAAACAATCTGCAATATTATGTGCAGTTATTCCTGGCTGGCAGGCTGTATGTATCAAAGTTATATATGTGTGTGATTGTGGATCAGAGAAGTTTCCAGGAAGGGGTATTACAGCCCAGTACTGACCCTAGGTGGAGGCACTCCAAACTATAGTGTACCTGCTCCTATATAGCGGAGACTAAATAAGTTTCTACGCCACCTTGATAAAATACTTAGGGGGTAATGTTATAACATTTGCTACCAGTATAGTAATCCACATGAACTAATTAGAAAGTAGCATTTACTGGTCAGCTGTTTAATAGCAAAGATCTATTATTACATATGGGCAATCCTTGCCCTACTTACAATACCTCTTTATACCATATGGGCTATCTCTAAGTTCTGGGTTGGCTATTGGTTTTTATCATTATAGTCAATCCACACATTATATCCTTTCCTGGGGCATAAAACTTTTTGGAAAGTTATGAAAAAAAATGCACCACTTTCTCCCAGATTTCTGCCATAAAGGTAATGAAATAAGGACTTTACTAAACTGGAATAACAGTATGGAACAGGGGTGTAACAAGGACCTAAGGTTCTAGTGCAGAATTTTGGGTTGCCCCGCCAACATGGCATAAGACTACCCAATTTCCAATTTTACTAACGAAATGTAGAACATCCCTAACACCTTTAAAGGAAAAGTCCTCCCTGTGTGTAATTTTGTATTCTGTAAGATTGTACAGCGCTGCGTACCCTTGTGGTGCTTTATAAATAAAGTTATACATACATACATACATACAAGTAACACTAAAAAATTTGAAGTAAAAAATCTATTTTATTCTATATTTTGAATGCTTTAGTAAAAATACCTGTTAAAACTTGGCTTCCGGTCATTTGAAGAAAAGCAATACGGCGATGCAGGGGAAGTATCAGGGGAAGCATCCACTATGCGGCGATCGATTAATCGAGCCTAGCCTGACTGGTTCCTATACAGAAGCAAGGCTAGACTCGATCAATCGAGTGGATGCTTCCCCCGATACTTCCCCTGCATCGCTGTATCGCCTTTCTTCAAATGACCAGAAGCCAAGTTTTAACAGGTATTTTGTACTAAAGCATTCAAAATAATAAATGGTTTGCAGGATAGGGCAATTACTGGGGCAGGGTAGAATAGATTTTTTACTTAAAAATTTCCCTGGCAGAAATAGTCCCTGGCAAAAATCTTACCTTTTTAAAAACCAAACCCAATGCTCACATTATATCATGCAAGTCTATAATGACACAGGCATTTCTATGC
Organism: Xenopus tropicalis; assembly: GCF_000004195.4. Taxonomy (NCBI): domain Eukaryota; kingdom Metazoa; phylum Chordata; class Amphibia; order Anura; family Pipidae; genus Xenopus; species Xenopus tropicalis. Next base: position 17,429,649 of record NC_030679.2, on the reverse strand, counting down.
CATATTAACTACCAATGTTATAATTAATATATCTTCCACATATTGCACATATTCTCTTCCCATGTTATACTGAACACATTCCACTCCCCTGCTAATGTTATACTACAGTTAGTTTGCTGAGGTTTTACTGTACAGATCCTTCCCCGTCTATGCAGTTCTGCCCTCTTCTGCCCAGTTATAATTTACTACTTAGAGCCAACCCTTTGTGAAGGTTATATTTAAAAGGTCCGATCCCTTCCAAAAATAAACAATTTTTTTAAAAAAAGGATTAGAGTTACTTGCAAATACAATAGACAGGAAAAAAAGCCCTGCATTACGGGAAGGCCATCTTCCATAGACTACATTATAAGCAAGTAGTTAAAAAAGAGAACATTACTAAGATTATTATGGTTGAACGTGATGGACGTATTTCTTTTTTCAACCCAACTTACTATGTTACTATGTTACTATGTAAGATATAATTAATACTTTAATTAATCCATCAGATTTTTTTCCCAGATTTTTAGCGCTAAAGAAAGAAAAAAAGAAGCAATTTTTTCAAGATTTACTGCTAAAAATTTAAATCTGACAAAAATGTGCAGAGACCACGTAGAAGTCAGTGGCAGAGGTCCCTTGTCTTAAAGATCCTTCTTTTATCCCAAACCTTTAGAGGTTTTGGATTTTGGACGCTGTTTTTTTGTGTGACATATAAATTTGAGGTTTTGATGCAACAATTCAAAAATTTTAATTCTAAATTTAAAAAAAATGAGAAATTATAGAGTTTTGCTAAATCTGTCCCTTAATGTTTCAATTATTTTTTAGTAGATCTAAGGTATGGTGATCCAAAAGATCCCTTATTCGAAAATCCCAGATCCTGAACATTCTAGGTAATAGATCCCCATCCCTATATTACCTAGAATTAAGAGTTATGCATGATAGTGAATTATTTATACATGTGTATACAGGTATAAGATAAAGTAACAAAAAAAACTGTTATCCAGAAACCTCCAAATTATGGAAAGGCCAACTCCTAAAGACAATTTAAAATAACTCATGTTTTTAAAAATGATTTCCTTTTTTTTCTGTAATAATAAAACAGCACATTGTACTTGATCTTAATAAAACTGCATTAATTCATATTAGCGGCAAAACAATCCTACTGGGTTTATTTAATGTTTAAATGATTTGTTATTAGACTTAACGTATGGTGATCCAAATTGCAGAAAGACCCCTTATCTGGATAATGGGTCCCATCTCTGTTCTGCAAAATTATAAAGGGTCTATAAATTTTATTTTATAATGATTTAAACTCTTTTAAAATCACCTAAATTCCTCTTAAAGTTAACTTAATATACTCAATAGAATATGATGACCTTTGTGGGAGTGGCAATGCAGTTACTTTTTGTGCTGATAATAAAAACAAAACAGGATAATGACACCATTATTCTCCCTGGCTTTGTGCCCTCATGAGTGCCATGTTTAATCACTGGGTTTGCTTGGGATACAGCATATCCCCACCCCTCTTAGAAAGAGTTTCCAAAAAAGGATGATAGGAGCAGAGCTGTCTTTAGGGGATACAAACAACAAGTTCCGTGGGCCCTGCACTTAGTGGAGTCCCTTAGATGTTAGATCTATATAGGCAAGCTGAGGAATAACAGAGCAAGGTCACTGCCGAATGGCAATAAGGCAACCTTAATGTTTTGTATTTGTGTTGCCCATCTTGTGGGCCTTGAAATATTGTTGATGTACAACTGAAACCAGTGTCAGCTGAGTTAGACTCAAACTGTGACCCACAGGTTTTAAATTCATCAACACAGCATCATATTTTAAAGAAACTTTATTCATGTACTCAGAGATACAAGTAATTTTAGGCCATTCTTATGGCCATTTGGCAAAATAGGAAAAGGGAATGGTGTGACTAAGCTGGAGAGCAGGCACATGTGGCCTGAAACATGTTGAATCAATATAGATGGATTGTATGCAATAGACCATGGTAGGACTTACAACAGCTAAATATGCCTTCAGATGTCTGATACATATGAGTCGTTGGCCCAATGAGGGAGAAACAGTGAAAGCCCCTGCCTTGGGAGTAGTTGGTTTGTGTGTCTGCTCACAGGCTGTTAGTGCAGACAACCTAATGGGTTGAGAAGAGTGGATGGGCTGTTTCCTGGCCATCCATTTATACACAAGCTGAGAAACAGCCCTGTGTGGCTTTAGCCTTATGTCACTAGCATGGATGCCTGTGTTTAAGCAGATAATTATTTCTATGGTATATTAAAGTTATTAGGGGTATGGCACAATATATACAGGTATGGGACCTGTTATCCAGAATGCTCAGGACCTTGGGTTTTCTGGATAAGGGATCTTTCTGTAATTCGATCTCCTACCTTAAGTTTGCTAAAAAAATTATTTAAACAGTAATTAAACTAGGGATGCACCGAATCCCGGATTAAGTTCAGAATTCAGGCCGAAGCCAGCCTTTTTTTGATGGATTCGGTTTCGGCCAAATCCACGGTCCTGGCCGAACCATATCCGAATTAGCATAAATTAGCATCTGCTAATTAGCATTCGGAAAGGGTTCAAATTTAGGGGGGAACATTTTTTAGCCACGCCCTGTGCACGCGCCAACTTTTAACCCATCGTGAACCCTTCGGATTCTGTTCAGGATCCAGCAGAATCCATCAGGGTTCGGGGGTTCGGCATAACCCAAAAAAGAGGGTTCGGTCCATCCCTAAATTAAACCAACTAGGATTGTTTTGGCTCCAATAAAGATTAATTATATCTTAGTTGGGATCAAGTACAAGGTACTGTTTTATTATTACAGAGAAAAAGTAAGCCATTTTTAAAAATGTGAATTATTTGATTAAAATGGAGTCTATGGGAGATGGCCTTTTAATTTGGAACTTTCTGGATAATGGGTTTCCGGATAAGGGGTCTGATAATTGTATATATAAAAGCCTAAATACATGTAATGTATTAGAAAGAGACAGAAAAGCTGAAACATGCTATTTTTAATTTTAAAATAGTTTAATCATAATGATTTAATAAATATATTTAAAAATGGCACATATTTTTGTATAATGCAGGATATGATACATAAAGGTTTACTCAACATTAATGTGAACAAGGCATCAGGAATATACCCTTGGGGACTTAGAGAGCTTAATTCAGTTTAAGTCAGGCTTTTTCATCTGATATGGTAACTATGGATAGGAGGAAAGTTGAAGTAATTATAATACTATAGGCCAGTAAGTATGACATCTGTGGTGGGCAAGTTATTTGAAGGCTTGTTATGGGATCACATTTAAAATTATGTTCTGTACAATGACATTATGAACAGTAATCAGCATGGCCCTATAAAGGACGGGTCATGTCAGGCAAATTTGTTTTTTATGATGAGGTTAGTAAGAAGCTGGACAGTGGGGTTGCAGTAGATGTGATCTATTTGGATTTTGCCAAAGCATTTGATACCGTGCCCCGCAAAGGACTCCTTTCTAAACAAATGTCTGTTGGTCTTAATAAAGATCATTTCTTTAGCATACATAGTGAAGGGCCGCTAATGGAAGCCATTTTGACCACTCCCCTTTTTTAAACCGCACCCACTTAAAACCACACCAATATTATCACAAGAGCTTTTAAGACCATGTCCACATTAATGGTGGTAGCGCAGCAAAAAACCAAATGGTGCTTACTGCGGGGATATCAACCATCATTCATAGGTGAAAGAATTATATGTCATGATAAGACATGCCCTAAATCCATATGCCTCCTCCTCCCTGTGGATAGAACAGCAACCCCCAGCACATAATTACACACCACACCATTTAATGGCTATTTCTAGCTGCTAACAAACTCCTGCCAGGTTCACCTCCCACAGGCAGGGTAGGGCAGGCAGGGTAGGGCAGGCAGGGTAGGGCAGGCAGAGTATGGCACACACAGGCAGCATAAACAGGCAAAGTATGGCACACACAGGCAGTACTATGCCTGCCCTATGCTGCCTGTGGGTGCCATACTCTGTCTGCCCTATGCTGCCTGTGTGTGCCATAATCTACCTGCCCTACCCTGCCTGTGTGTGCCATCAGGCCCGGATTTGTGGGCGGCAGAAATTTAGGGGCTGCATGCCGCCCCACCGCAAATAGGTTTTGCCCCCATATGGAGCAATGGGGACCTCTCCCCACTGCTCCGTATGGGAGTTTAAATGTTTGGGCATGTGCACTCGCTGCCGCGGGGGGGGGGGCTGTTCGCATGTTCGGGGGGGGGGCGACCAACGGGGGCGGCCTCGGGGCACCCGGAACACAAATCTGGCACTGTGTGCCATACTCTGTCTGCCCTACCTCACCTGTGTGTGCCATACAGTGACACAATGCTGGCACTGCTCCTACAGTCTGTCTGAGGTGTGATAAGGTGAAAAATGTGGATGCTTCTATGCTGCCTGTATGTGCCATACTCTGTCTGCTCTACCCCACCTGTGTGTGCCATACTCTGCCTGCCCTTAGCAGCCTGTATGTGCCATATTCTGCCTGCCCTATGCTGCCTGTGTGTGCCATACTCTGCCTGCCCTATGCTGCCTGTGTTCCATACTCTGCCTGCCCTATGCTGCCTGTGTGTGCCATACCCTGCTTGCCCTATGTTGCCTGTGTGTGCCATATTCTGCCTGCGCTACCCCACCTGTGTGTGCCATACTCTGCCTGCCCTTAGCTGCCTGTGTGTGCCATACAATGACACAATGCTGGCACTGCTCCTACAGTCTGTCTGAGGTATGAAGAGGTGAGCAATGTGCATGCGAACAGTATAGGGGATTACATGTTTAAACAATACATGGGAATTACAGCCTGAGGTGTGAACCAGTTAGTCTCAGTACTGATACCATTTAAAATGTTACACAAAGGTAAGCTATCAAAGCAGCCAGACAGGTGGGTGGCCACACAGAGGGGGGTCGTGGACTGCCAGTTGGACAGCATTGCTCTAGTTGATCCAGGGGCTGGTCCAATTGCCATCTTGGAGTCCGGAAGGAATTTTTTTACCCTCTGTGGCAAATTAGAGAGGCTTCAGATGGGGTTTTTGCTTTCCTCTGAATCAACTAGCAGATAGGTAGGTTTTTTATAGACATATAAGGGTGAATTTGATGAAACGTGCGTCTTTTTAAAATTTAATTTACTGTGTTACTATGTAAATATAAAATATAAAATATGCTGACCAAAAAGCTCAATCAAGTTCTGTTCTAGTTCTAAAGAAAGTTTGATTCCTTTTTAGAAATAATATTCACTTTTCTTAATTGCCAAACTGTTGCTATGGATGCAGACCCAACTGTCTGCCAAGGGACAAACTATGACCCATGTGAGCTGCCACTTGTATTATAAGAATACAGTCCAGAGGGCCAAGCTTATCTGTGTCTTTTAGGGAAATTCACAAACAGGTGTTAAGGTTACTCCATAGTGATGACCCACAGCACCCAATTACAATACTGCTCTTATTAGTCTTATTAGTCTTATTAGGGTGGTCAAACACAGAGATATCCATTCATGTAGCTAGGACAAACGAAAAGTTGAACTTTTCCTTATTCAACACCTAAGTGTCCACCCAATGAAACTTGATCTGATTCCAAAGCCATCAGCTGAAGAAATGGTTCATTTGAGGGTCCACAGGGACCTTTCATCTAGACTAACTGGTATATAACCCAATCAAATTATTATATATTTACATTCTGCTGCATGGCAAGATGTTTCTTGCACTAAATGATTTAATGCTTTCCAGTGGGTCAGTACCCACAAGAACAGTGATCAACACTTTATTTTGCTAAAGAGCAAATTTGCTTAACATGGTCTTTTATTCTATCAAGGTCATTTCTAAAGGAGTCTGTGTAAAACACCAACAAAATGCCAGAGTCAATATCCACACCCGTCTGAACATAAGATAACATTCTAATGACTCCATGGCACAGAAGTCTACATAATTATTTTTCCACTGGAAACCCTTATTGACAGAAGTGAAAAGCAACCCAAATTGGTGGAGACCCCCAAGTTGCCAAGGGCACTAAAAGGTTAGAGCTAGGGCAAGATTTTTAGAGGGACAGTTATTATTAGGCCTCCAGCTAATCCACAAGAGGCGCTGAAGCTTGTTATACCCCTTATTTGGCAAATTTACCTGCTTAGTGATTTATACACACCAAAATAATGGAATCATCACCATAAAATGTTTTGTCATACTGCCTGCCAGGAGACAATTGTAACAGTTGCTAGACTCGTACACCTAACATTACCATGTGCAATGCCAAGCATCAGCCTATCAGGGTCACATTAACAGTGAAAATGCATCTTATTGATTAGGGCCCCTGTTTAATTTTGAGCTTTCTACTTTGTGGCCACAATTTGGGAAAGGCCTTATTCTGTTCAAGCACAACAATGGCCCCAAGCACAAAGCAAGGTCTATACAGAATTAACTTTCTACGATGGGAGCGGAAGAACATCACTGGCCTGAACAGAGCCCTTGACCAAGCCTAACTAAACATCTGTGGGATGATTTGGAACACTGACTGATGAGCCAGGCCTGATTCCCAACATCAGTAGATGTAGATGCATACTGATTATTAGCAGCTACCATATTGAAAAGGCTACACAACTTGACACTGACAGAACAACACATAGGGAAGGATTATCTAGATACTGGCATGGATATGTCTATAAGTGGAAAGTAATTGAGTAGGAATGTAGCGAACTGTTCGCCGGCGAACTAATTCGCGCGAACATCGGGTGTTCGCAAGTTCGCAAGTTCGCGAACTTTCGGCGATGTTCGCAATTTGGGTTCACCTTAGCTGGCGCCAAATTTTGACCTCTCACCCCAGACCAGCAGATACATGGCAGCCAATCAGGCAGCTCTCCCTCCTGGACCACCCCCCCCCCTTGGACCACTCCCTTCCATATATAAACCGAAGCCCAGCAGCCATTTTACATTCTGCCTGTGTGTGTTTGAAGAGATAGTGTAGGGAGAGAAGCTGTGCATTGATTTGAGGGAGAGTTTAAGTAGGTTTTCTGGCTAGTAATCTACTTTCTACTGCTCTGTATTTGTGTGGGGAGAGGAGCTGTGCATTGATTTGAGGGAGAGTTTAAGTAGGTTTTCTGGATAGTAATCTACTTTCTACTGCTCTGTATTTGTGTGGGGAGAGGAGCTGTGCATTGATTTGAGGGAGAGTTTAAGTAGGTTTTCTGGATAGTAATCTACTTTCTACTGCTCTGTATTTGTGTGGGGAGAGGAGCTGTGCATTGATTTGAGGGAGAGTTTAAGTAGGTTTTCTGGATAGTAATCTACTTTCTACTGCTCTGTATTTGTGTGGGGAGAGGAGCTGTGCATTGATTTGAGGGAGAGTTTAAGTAGGTTTTCTGGATAGTAATCTACTTTCTACTGCTCTGTATTTGTGTGGGGAGAGGAGCTGTGCATTGATTTGAGGGAGAGTTTAAGTAGGTTTTCTGGCTAGTAATCTACTTTCTACTGCTCTGTATGTAGCTGCTGTGGGCAGCTGTTCTGCTGATCTCATCTGCTGACTGCTGCAGCTCCGTCTGTGTGTGTTGGAGACAGGCGTGCTGCTCATAGTAGTGCACCAAACACGTTACACATAGTAGTGACATTGCATTGCAATAAAATCACCTGAGTGACGTTTTTCCACCAGCAATAATATATTCCGTATCCACTACTGTATACATTGCCCTTGCAGGCCTTCTTGCCCGGTGTCTTCAACCAAGTGCCACCTAGCTGTGTGAGCTTTTTCACAATTTGTCTAAATAACAATAATAATTCCGTGTCCAGAAACATCACAAAAGTTGTTGTTGTTTTGTAAAAATAAAAAAAATGCCAGGCAAAGGCAGGCCGCCATGCAGAGGCACTAGGGGCCGTGCTGCTATGATATCCTGTGGCCCTAGGAAATTGCCCAGTGTTCCGAAGGCACTTACCCTGAACTCCCAAAATGCTGAAGAGGTAGTTGACTGGCTTACACAGCACACCCCATCCTCTACCGTTTCAAACTTTGCCACAACATCCTCATCCTCCTCTGCTAAGGACACCCCACCTACCACTTCCTCCACCACTGCCGCCCCTTCTTCACTGGAGTCAGAGGAGTTATTTACTCATGAGTTTGTTGAACTGAGTGATGCGCAACCATTATTGCCAGAAGAAGATGAAGGAGATGAGGACATTATCATAACTCAGGCAGGCAACACAACAGAGATGGACATAAGGTGTGATGAGGTCCCCGCTGCTGCTGTCTTCTGTGAGCTGTCAGAAGAAATTGATGCATCTGAGGAGAATGATGATGAGGAGATTGATGTTTTGTGGGTGCCCACAAGAAGAGAGCAAGAGGAGGATAGTTCAGATGGAGAGACGGAGAGTCAGAGAGGCAGGAGGAGGATAAGACTTAGAAGAAGCAGGGACAGCTCCCAGGGAACAGTAAGGCAACAACATGAATCAGCACCTGTGGTCAGCCAGCCAACGCACCCACCAGCTTCTACTGTTACCGCTAGAAAGCCCACATCAAAAGGCTCAGCAGTGTGGCATTTTTTTAATGTTTGTGCCTCTGACAAAAGCGCTGTAATTTGCAATGAGTGCAGTCAGAAACTGAGTCTTGGGAAGCCCAACACCCACATAGGTACAACTGCTATGCGAAGGCACATGAACGGCAAACACAAAGCACTATGGGAGCAACACCTCAAAGGCAGCAGCCAAACTCAAAGCCACCCTCCTTCTGGTCCAGCATCTTACTGCTCTACCTCTGCAGTCCTTGACCCGTCTCAACCACCCTCCACTCCGCCTTCCACCTTGACCACCAGTTCCTGCTCATCTGCCCCCAGCCAAGTTTCTGTGAGGGCCATGTTTGAGCATAAGAAGCCAATGCCTCCGAGTCACCCCCTTGCCCGGCGTCTGACAGCTGGCTTGTCTGTGCTCTTAGCCCGCCAGCTTTTACCATACCAGCTGGTGGACTCTGAGGCCTTCCACAAATTTGTAGCAATTGGGACACCGCAGTGGAAGGTACCCAGCCTCAATTTTTTTTCCCAGAAGGGAATACCACACCTGTACCAGCATGTGCAGAGCCAAGTCACCGAATCTCTGTCATTTAGTGTTGGGGCAAAGGTCCATATGACTACTGACACATGGTCCTCCAAGCATGGTCAGGGCAAGTATGTCACCTACACTGCCCACTGGGTGAATCTGGTTATGGCTGGGAAGCAGGGAATGCGTGGTTCAACAACAGTGGTGTCACCGCCACGGGTTGCATGCGGGTCTGCCACCACCTCTACTCCTCCTTCGCTCTCTAACTCGTCTTCTAACTTGGCTTCTTCCTCGGCTTCTTCCTCCTCTGCTGCTGTGTCCTCCTCCACACCTGTGCACCCCCAGCTCCCCATAGGCTATTCGACGTGCCAGGTACGCCGTTGTCATGCTGTCTTGGGCATGACGTGCCTGGAAAGCAAAAACCATACTGGATCTGCACTCCTGTCATATCTGCACTCACAGGCCGATCGGTGGCTGACCCCACACCAACTGAGGATCGGAAAAGTGGTGTGTGACAACGGAAGCAATCTGTTGGCAGCACTTAGACTGGGCAATTTAACACATGTGCCCTGCATGGCACATGTTCTAAATTTAATAGTCCAACGTTTTGTCTCGAAGTACCCAGGATTGCAGGACATTCTCAGGCAGTCCAGGAAGGTGTCTGGCCATTTCAGACGTTCCTACACAGCCATGGCACGCCTTGCTGACATTCAGCGGCGGCACAACTTGCCAGTCAGGCGTTTAATTTGCGACAGCCAGACTCGCTGGAATTCAACGCTCCTCATGTTTGAACGTCTGCTGCAACAACAAAGAGCCGTCAATGAATACCTGTTTGAACTGGGTGGTAGGACTGGATCTGCAGAGCTGGGGATTTTTTTCCCCCGTTACTGGGTGCTTATGCGCGATGCCTGCAGGCTCATGCGCCCTTTTGACGAGGTCACAAATATGGTTAATCGCACCGAAGGCACCATCAGCGACCTAGTACCCTTTGTGTTCTTCCTGGAGCGTGCTGTGCGACGAGTGACAGATGAGGCCGTAGACCAGCGTGACCAGGAGCAGGAAGAGTACGATTTGTGGGCGGAATCACCAGAACGAGCCCAGGCACCTGCTGCAATGCAGGGAGAAGTGTCAGAAGTGGAGTCAAAGGAGGAAGGTGGCTTTGTGGAGGAGGAAGACCAGCAGGAGCAGGCTTCCCAGGGGGCTTGTGGTCACCTTTTGGGGACCCCTGGTCTTGTACGTGGCTGGGGGGAGGAGACCGTGGTGGATGACGTAGTCCTTGATAACAAGGAAGGGGAGATGAACACCTCTGCATCCCACCTTGTGAGAATGGGGTCTTTCATGCTGTCATGCCTGTTGAAGGACCCCCGTATCAAGAGGCTTAAGGAGAAGGACCTGTACTGCGTGGCAACGCTACTAGACCCTCGTTACAAGCATAAAGTGGAAGAAATGTTACCAACGTACCACAAGTCCGAAAGGATGCTGCATTTCCAAACCAGCCTGCAAAACATGTTGTACAATTCTTTTAAGGGTGGTGTCACTCCACATTCCAGGGGCAGAGGTGCCAGTAATCCTCCCACGAGCACACCTGCAAGGACAATGCACTTTGGCCACTCTGTAATGTCAGACATGCAAAGTTTTTTCAGTCCAAGGCAGCGCCAGGACCCTTCTGGATCCACCCTCCGAGAACGCCTCGACCGGCAGGTAGCGGACTACCTGGCATTAACTGCAGATATTGACACTCTGAGGAGCGATGAACCCCTGGACTACTGGGTGCGCAGGCTTGATCTGTGGCCAGAGCTGTCACAATTTGCCATAAATCTCTTGTCTTGCCCTGCCTCAAGTGTCCTCTCAGAAAGGACCTTCAGTGCAGCAGGAGGGATTGTAACTGAGAAGAGAACTCGCCTAGGTCACAAAAGTGTTGATTACCTGACCTTTATTAAAATGAATGAGGCATGGATCTCGGAGGGTTACTGCACGCCGGAAGACTTCTGACTGCCCATGCAGCTGTCCTTGTCTGCACGCCGCTTGACACCACACACAGCTGTCCTTTAGCGTCCTCCTCCACCACCGTACAAACTAGGGTGCAAATCCTACTGGCTTAATTTTAAGCCAAACTTTTTGGACAGGTAAATCCTGAATTTTTCTGTCTTCTGTGCTTGGTACGCTATCTTCATTTTTTTAAAGGGTTTGACTGGGGCAATGGTTGTGATACCATTTATCTAACATATTTTTTCTGTCTTCTGTGCTTGGCACGCTATCTTCATTTTTTTAAAGGGTTTGCCTGGGGATTGGTTATGATACCATCTATCTTTGATGTTTTTTCTGTCTTCTGTGCTTGGCACGCTATCTTCATTTTTTTAAAGGGTTTGCCTGGGGCATGGTTGTGATACCATTTATCTAACATATTTTTTCTGTCTTCTGTGCTTGGCACGCTATCTTCATTTTTTTAAATGGTTTGCCTGGGGATTGGTTATGATACCATCTATCTTTGATGTTTTTTCTGTCTTCTGTGCTTGGCACCCTATCTTAGTTCTTTGAAAGGGTTTGCCTGGGGCATGGTTATGATACCATCTATCTAACATATTTTTTCTGTCCTCTGTGCTTCAGTGGCTGCAACAAAAAAACCATAATTTTTCAGGAATGTACACATTCCTGATTTTTCAGGGTTCTGCAACAGCGGCAAAATCGTATCTTTTATGGTCACCACAGGTGATCAAAAAGGTAGGACAAAACTGGGCCCACACTGCAGAATCAGTGTTTTTTGGTTCACGTCACTGTACATTGAATTACCTCTGCCTGACCGTGCACGTGCGCACAAGCACGGTGACTGCTAAACACACCACTACAGAAATATTCCCACCAACAGGACGAACGTCCTGGAGGTGACAAGCAACTAGTAAAAACTATTATTCGCTCACTTGACGGTATCATTAAAGCTTTTTGCGTTTTTTTTCGTTGCAGTAAACGCGGCGTTTTGTCTTTGCGTGTGAACCGGCCGTAACCTTTACACGACTTGATTGGCATGTAGACGCCGGACTTTTTAAAGCAGTTTATTACATAAGTTTAGGAATGTAGTGTGATTTCTGCCCTTTACAGCACAAAACACAACGCTGTGTCAACAACGTAATTTTCAGAGAAATTTTTGCCCTTGGTCCCCCTCCTGCATGCCACTGTCCAGGTCGTGGCACCCTTTAAACAACTTTAAAATCAGTTTTCTGGCCAGAAATGGCTTTTCTAGGTTTTAAAGTTCGCCTTCCCATTGAAGTCTATGGGGTTCGCAAAGTTCGCGAACGTTCACACTTTTTGCCGAAAGTTTTTTGGCGAGGTTCGCTACATCTCTATAATTGAGAACTAACTCCTGTAATGAGAATTCTGTCAGTCGCACAACTTTTCTTTAATTTCATGTTCAACCTTGTCAATGGCCATTAAAGTACCCTGTATGTTTACAGCAATGTGTTTGCCAGCTTGTTCATAATACAATATATGGGCAAACAATTGCTGTTTTGTTTAAAGGGGAGGATATTTCTCAGTTGCTTTATGTTCAAAATCTATTAAAGGAAAGCTAAAGGCTACAATAGAAAGCAAAGTAGCGCAAAGTGTTTGGCGGACACCCTCTTGCCCCATTTTAGGCCCTTTTGTGAATGATTTTCTGATCAGAGCATGTACAGTTGAAGTTAACATTCATACAGTTTTGCATAATGAAAGAAAATGTAATTCAAAGCAACTTTCCAATATACTTTATGGTTTTGAAGTTATTTGTATATATAGTTGCAATGAAAGGCAGTGTTTAAATCTGTCTTTGATTGTACATTGCAGCAGATTTAAGGTGGCCATACACGCTAAGATCCACTCGCTTGGTGAGGTCACCAAGCAAGCGGATGTTCTCCCGATATCCCCACCTACGGGTGGGTGATATCAGGCTAATCCAGGCTCTGGCCCTGGGGCCAAACGATCAAATTAGAACGACAGGTATAGGTGCAGTCGGTTTGGGGACCGCATCAACGAGCCAATGTGGTCCCCGATCTGACTAAATTTTTAAACCTGCCCAAACGATATCTGGCCAATTTCAGGACCGGCCAGACGTCGGTCGGGCAGGCCGTCATTAGTGCGAATCGGTCTAAGGGACCGATATTGGCAGCTAGAATTGGCCGTGTATAGCCACCTTTAGTTCTCCTCCAGATCTGTTAATCAGTTGGCTTCTGCTACAAGAGACAGAGCCAGGAGTGCATTGAACACATACTACTTTTGCAATCATACTAACAGGTTGCTTAGAATGACAATTTATTTCATTATGCAAAATAATCTTTTTAAGTGGACATCCCCTTTTAAAGAAGAATGGATTTCACTGTACAAAGGGTATAATTGCTCTTCATGTTCATCCTAATGGCAGCTGGTGTCCAAAGGGTTACTGAATGTGAGCATGTGCCTTGGCACTACTGTCTAATTTAGTACCACATGCTCATTCCCAGCTAAATAGTTCGTCTCCTGAATTATCACAGCTCAGCAATGGCAACATTTTACCAGTTGAAACTTGATTAGCTCTGTAATAAGAAAAGTCTGGTCTTCCAAAAGCAGCCAGACAGCTGAATATGCAGAGCATTGGCTTGTTCTGTCACTACAAAAAAAAATTAAATCAAAGGGCTTAATTGAATCAAATATACAATATATTTAACTATAGTTTATGGATGATTAGTTGTAGCACCTGCATTTCACCAGTTTTAGCTAGTAGCCACATTTTTTCAAAATAGGGCTTCAAGAGAACAGTGCCACCTTCTTTTTATCACGGTAGATAACTAAAAAATACCCATGATACCCATATTTTTAAGATATCTTTCACAAATAGTTTTTTGTCCAATAAAAAAAATGTAATTCTAGGCATTTTTCACAGCTGTTAATTGCAAGAAAGTTTTTTCTCCCAGTGTCCTGCTAAACTTTCATCATTATAACCCTTGTTCAACTAAATCAAGAAACACCAACTGTTTCAACTTTTTCCTTGATCCCTTTTCTTTCCCAGTCATCAAATCATTTACGTACAAAACATATTTCTTACCTTACCACACATTAAACCCAAATTATCTCTCCAGCATCACCCCCTTAATTGTTTTGGCCACCATTATATTGTCTATGTGGATTCTGGTTGAGTTTTTACTCTGGGATACATTAATTACCAAAGCTCAGTAATCATATTCATTAAATTAGGACTTTCTTAATGTCTAAGATATTTGGCTTTTATATATAAGAGGGCTGTTCAGCTGGAGGTCTGACTGCCAAGTGTGGCCCTCCATGGGATGTTTTATGGCCCCTTTGCCTGCCAAAGCTTTCAATAAAGTTCTGACATCATTTTAACTGAATTCAACACTCAAACCTATGTGTGATGATCATTCCACTCTACTAAATATGTCCAATAGCTAATATTCCCTAAATCCCTTGTGACATTCAGCCTCCTTGAAAAGCTGCCACTTTTTTGTATGGCGATTTTGTCCCTAGTGAAACAGCAGGATGCTTTGCTCGTTATCGTTATTAGGCTTGGCTGTTTCTCCATAGAGATAACATATATTTCAGGAATTCCCAGGACTAGCAACTTTGAATTTTCCATTCTTTTAAAGCAATGTTTGTTTTGAATTGTATTTGGGGGCAAACGTTTCCACTACTTTTATAATTGCTATGTCTGAGGTTGAAAAGCAATAGTCTTACCAATAGTCTTACCAATACCAATATTGGTTTCCTTATGGGGTTAGTTTGATCTGTTCCTCACATTTCCACTTAAACAACTGGAAATGTAGAATGGATGTACCTGACACCATGGGATGTTTTATGGCCCCTAGCCTGCCAACAAGTTAAAGTTTGGTTTAAAGATACCAAACTCTGATAAGGCTCATTTATAGAAGATGTGAAGTAGGCAAAGCCACACATTAAGGACTACCCTCCTGTCTGTGCAATTAATGGCTGGTGGGCGAACAAGAGACAGTTTGGCTTAAAGGAGAAGGAAAGGCTAATAAAGAGTTAATCTCAAGCTGCAGGCATACCTTCAGTCCACTCAATACTGCCCTTAAGTCTCCCCATATTTCTTACGTTGAGATGCTCAGAAGCCAAACAGGAAGAAAAAATGCTGAGCTGTATAAAGAAAGTTCCCATAATGCCTCGCTCCTGCACAGACACCCAGACCAAGTGAACATGCTCAGTTAGTAAGACTATGAGTCAGCTTCATGCTGATTTGCTCAGATCCAAATTCCTAAGTGGGGGGAGTGAGTTCTTAGCATTCTTGAGGGAGGAGCAGGAGAGAGCAGAAAGCAAAGAGCTGCGTGTCTCTGACAGAGGAAAACAGACACAACTAATCTTTTGACAGGGAACTCAGTGCAGTGTTTCTGTGTAAGCACTGAGTGCTTATGGCTGTATTTACATAGACTTTCTGGTAAAGCTTACTTAGTTTTTACCTTTCCTTCTCCTTTAAAGGTCAATAACAGTAAAGACTTGGGATGAACACTAAATGCAGGGAATAATTGCTACTCCACTAGTCACTAAAATGGGCACTGCTTTGGGCCCATTTAAATAGTATAGGGGAGCCTTGTCCTTGACCAGTGTGGGACTGGGATTTCTAGATTCTGGTAAATGCCAGAGGGGCTGCTGTAATATGTCATTGCCAGTCATTGTTTTTTGGCCTGTTGGGGGCTGTTTGGGCCTCTGTGTACCTGAGATTGCAGGGTCTACCAGAAAAACGTAGACCATAGGCCCACTCTCCACATATTTTTCCTCCTCTACATGCTAGGCTCTTGAACAAGAATGACAAAGATATAGAAATACGAGACAAGATGGTTGGGTGAGCAGGAGGACCCACTGGCACTTGGGAAGTTTTCCTGGTATGCTGGTGGGCCAGTCTTCACTGTCTTTAAAGGAACAGTAACACCAAAAAATAAAAGAGCTTTAAAGTAATAAAAATATAATGCACTGTTGCCTTGCACTGGTAAAATTGGTGTGTTTACTTCAGAAAGTCTACTATAATTTATATAAATAAGCTGCTGTGTAGCCATGGAGGCAGCCATTCAAAGGAGAAAAGGCACAGGGACATACCAGATAACAGATAAAACACTATTGTATTCTACAGAACTTATCTGTTATCTGCTATGTAACCTGTGCCTTTTCTCCTTTTTTCTAGCTTGAATGGCTGCCCCCGGGGCTACACAGCAGCTTTTTATATAAATTATAGTAGTGTTACTGTAGAAAACACACCAATTTTACCAGTGCAGGGCAACAGTGCATTATATTTTTATTACTTTAAAGCTCTTTTATTTTTTGGTGTTACTGGTCCTTTAACTGGGAAAGGTAAGGTGCCCTGTGTGTTGTACCAGATATATCACATAAGGATGAGTAAGCATACAGCAGCATGCAGATTCTGGCTCTTCCTTGTCAGGCTCAATATTTGGCCACTAATATTTTACACAGTTACAGTTGCTAATAATTGCACCCCCGAGATCTGGTGCAAAATTGTGATCCTGATTGCTACAACCATTTAAAGTAAAGACAATAAAAAATAATGCAAATTGCAAAACTGCTCAGAAAAGCTAAATCTGAATGTTATTGATGTGGTTTATCTAGAGTTGATCTGTTTACAAACAGCTCCCCTTCCAGCCCTAAGGGCGAAGGCAGATGGGACGATTAGTCGGCACAACTTTAAAAACCTGCAATCGCGAAACTTAAATTCCAGATACTACCTCTGCACGGTACAAGTCGCCACGACTGAATTTTTAAAGGAACAGTAACACCAAAAAATGAAAGTGTATAAAAGTAACTAAAATGTAATGTGCTGCTGCCCTGCCCTGGTAAAAGTTGTGTGTTTACTTCAGAAAGTCTACTATAATTTATATAAATAAGCTGCTATGTAGCCATGGAGGCAGCCATTCAAAGGAGAAAAGGCACAGGCACATAGCAGATAACAGATAAAACACTATTGTATTCTACAGAACTTATCTGTTATCTGCTATGTAACCTGTGCCTTTTCTCCTTTTTTCCAGCTTGAATGGCTGCCCCCCTGGCTACACAGCAGCTTATTATATAAATTATAGTAGTGTTACTGCAGCAAACACACCAGTTTTACCAGTGCAGGGCAACAGTACATTATATTTTTATTACTTTAAAGCTCTTTCATTTTTTAGTGTTACTGTTCCTTTAAAACTGAGGCAACTACCCCGCCCCCCCCCCCCCCCCCCCCCCCCGTCTGTCTTCGCCCTTAAGTAGAAAACTATTTCATATGACTTTGAGGAGATAAGAACAATGTATTTAACTTTAATAAACTAATTAAATATGTGTTTAGTTGCTAGGCCTAGTATAATCTTTGTTTTCTCATTAATTTGTTTACACTGATATGGTATCACTTTGCTTAAGTCCTTTAGATCCCTAGGCATTGGGTAAATGACAGGTTGAAACTTTAGGGCTAGGGCACAATTTGAAAATCATGGCAGTCAAAACACCTTTTCAACCTGGGAAATGCCTTTTGTATGGTGGTCAAAGGGGGACCAAAAGCCCACTGACAACCTTGGGTCTTGTATAAAGGCCTCCCACCCCCTCCCAGAACCATAAGAGCCTCATAACTGAACTTATCTCTTTTTCCTGCAAAAAAACATACATACTACATCTGATGCCACCCTATAACCCTGCAGCACAAAAGAACAAAAAAACAAAAGTCTTGACGGTACATGTTTAGGCTTCCCAGCCTAAACAGATTTCCTAGTCTAAGATTCCTGGTATTACAGATCACCTTTAGAACCCTCTCAAAAGGAGAACTAAACCCTAGCCTGTCCATAGACCCCCTTTCCTTGCCCCCTAGCTTCCTCTCGCAGCAACTATCCTGTTCAAGTGTTTCCCTGTGTGCCAAATACCGGAAAGAGGCACAAAATGCATCGGGTGACTACTCACATCATGGTGATGAGGATGTATCTCACCCATGTTTTTAATGATAGTTAAATAATAAAGTTTTTTTTAATTTCCAATGCTGCAATTGGGAGGATCTCATTTTCTTGTTTTTTTTTTTTTTGGCCTGGTGCCAATGGGATTGCTGCATGTACACAGATGCACATCAATGTAACTGCAGAAGCGTTGGCCTGGGAGCCCGCACACGGGAGTGCAAGAACCTGAGTACATGAACACCCAGACAAATAGCATGGTTTTGGGGCTGTGTACCAGCCCAAGGCAACCGCAGCATCGAAGATCTGTGCCTCCGAAGAGGTCTCCAGTAGGCCTCCCCCTGGCACATTACCTAAATTTAGGGACCAACTCACAACATACTGTATATAAATAATATAAATATCACAAGACAAGGCTAATTTTTACACAGTTGACTCATCTCTTTAATGTCATAAAAGTAATTTAGCTGAATCCTAGATTGTTGCACTCTGCCAAACAAAGCACTAAATTATATTCATTATACTAATGTAGGGTTCTACATTGTTGATAAAGGGTGAAAATCAACAAAGATTTCTAATAAATGTATACTGGAAAGTGGCTTAACATTACAATTTCTTTCATTATGCAAAACTTATTTTAGCGTTTACATTCATTTTTATATACTGCTCTTTGTGCTGGGCAACATGTAAAAATAACCAGTTCTCATTGTACCAGCAGAGAGCAGCAACGGAGCACGTCGAGACCAGAATGCCCATAGTGTTTCTGGTCACATGATAACAATATTACAGCACAATTCCTGGGCAAACCGGTCACATGACTGGCTGAGAGTCACGCTGCGGTTCGACTGCTGCCTTAAAATATTGGCTGCAGAATGTAGTTGTTTGTCTCCTTGTTGGCTGTTATTCTATCCTTATCGGCAGATAAGTTGCCGTGCTGTTTGCTGTGGGTATACAGCTGCTTGTATATAAATCCGGAGAAGCCCTCAGCAGGAAGAGAAACAGCTACATATCAGGTTCATCCTGCAGCCCCTCTGCTGAACATCCCTTCCTCTTTACTAGAGCAGCTAGTAATAATGGCTCAGCTTTTGTTTTGCTTCCTGTTAACCTTTGCAGGACTGGGGCAATTTCCATCTGAAGCAACAGCATCAGGAGCATCGTTGTTCAACTGGAGGTTTCTGTCGGTAAGGGGCTTCTGCTGCTGCTGCTGCATTGCACGGAAGGGATGGGAAAAAATCAAAAGCTAGCACGTTGTTACATTTGTGTCAGCTGTGCAGATTCTATGTGATATGGGACAGAAAGGGTTAATGTCCCCAGCAATGATCCCATTATATACAGGTAGTGCAGTGTACGAACAGCGAGAGAGAGTTTTAGTAAGGAAGGAAAGTTGAAATCGATAGAGATGGGGGGGGCAATCAGCAGTGATTCGAGTAGCTCATTTACCCTTCTTTAAAAATTGTCAGAGTTACTTTATGCTGAGCACCACACTACCATCTTCTTCCAGCCTCCCAGATATAGTCTGTACTGATCTAGTAACCAGTGGGTACTATAAATAGAAGACCATGCTGGAGCTTATTATTTTTAAAGAAAAGGAGTTAATACAGAACCATGAGAATCTTTCAGGGGAGCCTAAAAACATGGCTTATTTTTAATTGTTTTTTAATTATTATTATTATTTACCTTCCTCTTCTACATCTTTCCAGCTTTTAAATGGGGGTCACCAACCCCGGCAGCCAAAAAAAATAATGTGTCTTCTATTCAGCCCCTATTCTGCTCATTTTCCAGTCTTTCATTTAAACCACTGCCTGATTGCTAAGGTAAACAAGACCCAAGCAATCAGATAGCTGCAGAAATTCCAAACTGGTGAGCTGCTGAACAAAGGCTAAATATCTGAAAACCCACAAAAAATCTAAAATGAAAACCAATTGCAACTTCTAGAATGTCTTCTTTAATGTCTGTGTCATACTATAAGTTAATTAATGGCGAACATTTCTTTGACATCTAAACAACTTTTGTGAAGGAATGTCAGCAGAGAGTGTTTGTCGCCCTAAGGGATAACAGCTTCTTGAGTAAGCGGGTGGTGACATACACTGAAAATTGCTCCTGGTTCATTTAAAGGACATGTACAGCCTACATTTGCCTACAATGTATATCAGTTGGGCAAGTCTCCCCCACCCAAATGGCATCATTTGTACTGAATATATCCCCTCCGCTTGCCAGCACCTGGTGATGCAAATAGCAGCTTTCACCCAGTGGCCATTTTTCCTCTGATACATAATCAGATACATTTAAATCTGCAAACAGCATACACACACGCAGACCCTTATTCAGCATACATTTCATTAAGAATACAGGCTCACACAGGCAGAACTGTCTTTGATAAAAGATCTGCTTTGTTTGAGCTGAGCTCAGGAGGCCAGGAGGAAAACTGAGGCAGACAGCTAGAGCTGGGGAGGATGGAAAGCTAGAGCTAGGAGGAAAACTGAAGCAGATAGCTAGAGCTGAGTTTCTATGGGAACCAGCAATGCCATCTCTTCACTGGCAGCTAGACTGGAGGGCGTGTTTAGTAATCTGAGCTTAGAACAACTGAGCATGCCCACAAGCCAAAGCAAATTCCTAAGGGAGGGGGCCGAGTGGCTTACAGGAGGAGAAGGAAATCTAAGTGATTAAGGAGATGTTGCAGCCTTACTATTAACCTCTGGACAACCAGTGTGGCAGGTATTGAAAGATTTCAAAGAGGCTGTTCACTGATTAAATTTTTGTGTGTGGGGTTTACATGTCCTTTAAATGGACCGATTGTAGCTCAGAAACACTTCTGGATTTCTGAGAGGTGAATGTAAAAGATAAGTTTTTTGTTAGATTATATATTTATTTACACAAGAACTGATATACAAGAATTTGAACAAGCTCCCCCCACTCGAGAAGAAGAGTCTACCAGCCTTGAGTCTATCATACTGATTTTTCTTTTCCTCCCTACCCTTCTCTTTGCAGGTCAATGGTTTCTCCTGGTCCAACTGTGATGGAGAAAGCCTTCCTGGAAAAATCAAAAGCCTATCTGTTAGTCCCGACCCTATTAATATCCCAGGGGACCTGACTGTTTCTACAGTTCTTGAAACTAAAGTACCATTGACTTCTCCAGTAAAGGTGATGTTTAAAAAAAAAAAAAAAGCAGTAATATGAACTTACACAAACCTTACATGCCAGCAATGTTCAGGTATCCAGTGTTTGACCTAGCAAAGCTTATAAGGTTGATAAAATATTAGAGAACAAATATGAAACTAAGAAAATAAATGTAAGGAAAGTCTAGCACAAGAATGAAAGGAGGGAATCACAACTTTGGGCTGTATGTAGTTATTCACATTTGTATTGGCACAGTAAAACAAGATAATGTAGTTGGTCTGGCAATCATGGGCCATTCTCCTACTTAAGCTGGCCATATACACACAAATACTGTTATTTGAAACAAGGTTTCGTACAATATTGTTTGTTTGGTGGATCGATGAGACAACGATATTGCAAAAGCCTTGGATATCAGTTGTCTCACTGATTGGGCAATGGTCACAGGAAAGATCGTAATTGTTATGTGTATGGCCATCTTTAGCTGAAGGTGGGCTTGTAGTTCCCTTTATAGGTGAAGTCTCAGCATATCACTGCAAAGATAATGGGCAGACACATCCTGATTCATGAAATGACTCCTGGGTGATTTGACTAAATGAGAATATTGTGCACTAATACTCCTTTAGACACACATGCTTATGACCCAGGTCTCATGTATCTGAAATTAATAATGAATAATTAGCAGCAAAAACAAAACAGCAAAAGAAAAGTTATGGATCCCCTGTTCTAGTATACTCAAGTTAATATCTACTTTGTGATTTTAATTGTTGTTGTTTAGAAAATTTACATGCCATACATGAGGATCTAGACCCGATTTGGCTACCTTCATAGTGGCCAAATTGACTGATCTGATTGTTGGGCCTGAGAGATGAGGAAATGGCAGGAGCACTATCTTCTTACTGTGTGCTCAGTGCAACCTGACCACTCATCCCAATAGCAATATGGCTACTGCAGGCTTCCACAACCTCACAGCTCTCAGTAAAAAATCCTTTCCGAATATTTAAACGGAACCTCCCTTCTTCTAAACTGAGTGGGTGCCCTCGTGTCCGTTGGAAGGACCTACTGGTAAATAAAACATTAGAAAGATTATTATATGATCCCCTTATATATTTATACATAGTTATCATGTCACCTCTTAAGCGCCTCTTCT
This sequence comes from Xenopus tropicalis, assembly GCF_000004195.4. NCBI lineage: Eukaryota > Metazoa > Chordata > Amphibia > Anura > Pipidae > Xenopus > Xenopus tropicalis. Next base: position 17,407,473 of record NC_030679.2, on the reverse strand, counting down.
CCAGTGTAAACAGACCCAACTTGGCCAGTCTTTCTTCATAACTGAGACTTTCCATACCCTTTACCAACTTAGTTGCTCTTCTCTGGACCCTCTCTAACTCAATCATGTCCCGTTTGAGCCCTGGAGACCAGAACTGAACAGCATATTCTAGATGGGGCCTTACCAGTGCTCTGTAAAGGGGAAGAATAACCCCCTCCTCCCGTGAATCTATACCCCTTTTAATACAGCTCAAAACCTTGCCCTTCCAGCTGCTGCCTGGCATTGCTTGCTACAGCCAAGTTTATTATCTACATGGACTCCAAGGTCCTTCTCCATTATGGATTTGCCTAGTGCAGCCCCATTAAGGGTATAAGTGGCTTGAATATTTTTACATCCCAGGTGCATGGCCTTACATTTATCCACATTAAATCTCATCTGCCACTTAGCCGCCCAGATTACCAGTTGGCCAAGATCCTGCTGCAAGAATGCCACATCCTGGATAGAATTGACTGGTCTGCAGAGTTTTGTGTCATCTGCAAACACTGATACATTACTTATAATACCCACCCCTAAATCAATTATGAACAAATTAAACAAAAGTGGACCCAGTACAGAACCCTGAGGGACCCCACTGAGAACCTTACTCCAACCAGGAACAATGCTATACTAGATCTAGTGATCTCTAATGACCCAGAACGTATAGCAAATGTGCAAGTGGTTGAACCCCTGGGTAATAGTGACCATAATGTTATTTCATTTGATGTTTGGTGCAGGAAACAAATTTACACGGGGGCAACAAAGACACTGAATTTTAGGAAGGCAAATTTTAGCTCCTTAAGGGCAGCGCTTCAGGGCATAGATTGGGGCATTATGTTTTCTGATAAAAATACAGAGCAGAAATGGTTGTCATTTAAAATGATATTAAATCATTACTGTTCTCAATTCATTCCATTAATAAGAAAAAGTAGAAGTGTTAAGAATCACCCCATGTGGCTTAACTCTGAGGTAAAGAAGTTAATAGGGAAAAAAAGGAAAGCTTTTAAGAAATATAAGTCAGAGGGGACAGTAGCTGCGTTTAATGAATATAAACACTATAACAAGTGTTGTAAAACAGCAATCCGGAAGGCAAAGATAGAAAATGAGGAGCGCATCGCGGCCGAGGCCAAGACTAACCCCAAAAAGTTTTTTAAGTATATTAATAGTAAAAAGATGCAGGTTGAGGGTGTGGCCCCATTGAGTTATAATAACAATATGGTTACAGCGGATACAGAAAAGGCAGATGTGCTTAACCAGTTCTTTTCTTCTGTGTATACAGTAGAGGAGCCAGTGGGCCAAGTCTCACCCAATAGCTTCACTGTTGCCTCAGCTCCAACTACACAGTGGTTGGCACAGGATATGGTGCTTAAAGGGTTACACACGATAAATGTAAACAAGGCACCTGGGCCAGATGGAATACACCCTCGGGTACTGAGAGAGCTAGGGGCAGAATTGCAGTGGCCCTTGTTTCTGATATTCTCAGAATCTCTTTCATCAGGTATGGTACCTAGTGATTGGAAGAAGGCGAATGTCACTCCCATATTTAAAAAGGGAATAAGATCTCAGCCTGGCAATTATAGGCCTGTAAGTTTGACATCCGTGGTGGGCAAGTTATTTGAAGGCTTGTTAAGGGATCACATTCAAAATTATGTAGTGGAGAATGGCATTATGAGCAGTAATCAGCATGGCTTTATGAAGGACAGGTCATGTCAGACCAATTTAATTGCTTTTTATGATGAGGTAAGTAAGAAGCTGGACAGTGGGGATGCAGTAGATATAATCTATTTGGATTTTGCCAAAGCATTTGATACCGTTCCCCACAAACGACTGCTTTCTAAGCTAAGGTCTATTGGTCTTAGTGAAGTCGTTTGCACATGGATAGAAAACTGGCTACAGGATCGGGTACAGAGGGTGGTTGTTAATGGCACATTCTCTACTTGGAGTAAGGTTCTCAGTGGGGTCCCTCAGGGTTCTGTACTGGGTCCACTTTTGTTTAATTTGTTCATAAATGACTTAGGGGAGGGTATTATGAGTAATGTATCAGTGTTTGCAGATGACACAAAACTCTGCAGACCAGTCAATTCTATCCAGGATGTGACATCCCTGCAGCAGGATCTTGACCAACTGGCAATCTGGGCAGCTAAGTGGCAGATGAGATTTAATGTGGATAAATGTAAGGTCATGCACCTGGGATGTAAAAATATGCAAGCCCCGTATAACCTTAATGGGACTGCACTAGGCAAATCCATAATGGAGAAGGATCTTGGAGTCCTTGTAGATAATAAACTTGGCTGTAGCAAGCAATGCCAGGCAGCAGCTGCAAGGGCAAACAAGGTTCTGAGCTGTATTAAAAGGGGTATAGATTCACGGGAGGAGGGGGTTATTCTTCCCCTTTACAGAGCACTGGTAAGGCCCCATCTAGAATATGCTGTTCAGTTTTGGTCTCCAGTGCTCAAACGGGACATTATTGAGCTAGAGAGGGTCCAGAGAAGGGCAACTAAGCTGGTAAAGGGTATGGAAAGTCTCGGTTATGAAGAAAGACTGGCCAAGTTGGGTCTGTTTACACTGGAGAAGAGGCGCTTAAGAGGTGACATGATAACTATGTATAAATATATAAGGGGATCATATAATAACCTCTCTAATGTTTTATTTACCAGTAGGTCCTTCCAACGGACACGAGGGCACCCACTCCGTTTAGAAGAAGGGAGGTTCCATTTAAATATTCGGAAAGGATTTTTTACAGTGAGAGCTGTGAAGTTGTGGAATTCCCTCCCCGAATCAGTCGTACTGGCTGATACATTATATAGCTTTAAGAAGGGGCTGGATGGATTCTTAGCAAGTGAGGGAATACACGGTTATGGGAGATAGCTCTTAGTACAAGTTGATACAGGGACTGGTCCGATTGCCATCTTGGAGTCAGGAAGGAATTTTTTCCCCTCTGAGGCAAATTAGAGAGGCTTCAGATGGGGTTTTTTGCCTTCCTCTGGATCAACTTGTAGTTAGGCAGGTTAGGTATAGGCATTATGGTTGAACTTGATGGACGTATGTCTTTTTTCAACCCAACTTACTATGTTACTATGTTACTATGTAAGTAGAGAATGTACCATTAACAACCACCCTCTGTACCCAATCCTGTAGCCAGTTTTCTATCCATGTGCAAATGACTTCACTAAGACCAATAGACCTTAGTTCGGAAAGCAGTCGTTTGGTTCCCAAAACCTTCTAGACTCTTCTGGACTTCCCCAGGAGTCAACAAGCAGCACCTCCCTGAGGACAACAGCCAATAATTAAAACTATTGGGTACTAAAGCTTCCTACTACCAAGGTGTGCTTTCACAGAGCGGTTCTAGCATGTACTGTGCATATTTCACTTTGGCCCTACAATCAAATCCCAGGCCAAAGCACCTTCCCAATCGATGTACGTTTCACATAACAGCTTTTTCAAGACTGGGGTTTTGGCATTCAAAGAATGTCGCTTTAGCAGCAGAATTATGCACTGACTCTGGTACTTTAAGCTCTTGAGGGCTCAAGAGTAAATCTATAGTGCTTCCTAGCCAGAAACAAAGAAATTTGAGCAGCTTGACCTGGACCTTTTTTGTTGTGCAATGTGTTTTTTTATTTATATAATAAATAAATTAAATTAGATAATAAGAGTTAAAACAGAAACAATATAAAACATTTAGGTGCATTTCACCAACCTGTATCCACCTACCAGAATTTCTACTTCCCATCCTGTTGTTGTGTGTTTAACACTAAATTATGTGGAGTTAGAACCAGCCAATAACCAGAGCTTTTTGCCAAGACCAAGACTAATTGAGTAAATGCCATTAATATTATATTATATAGGAATCTTGATAATATGCTGTAAAAACAGAGCCCCCTGCAGTTTTTGTCTTAATACCTTCTTTTTACCAAAGCTCATAATTAACTTGGCAGCACCGGCCTCAAGTCCTCCTCAAGCCTGTAGGCAACTTGGTGGTTGTCATTTTCTAGTAAATTGCAACCCAACAAGTTGTATGGCTAAATGGATAAATAACATATTGTGCTATTTATCTTTTTGGTTCAGTATTTGTTTTCTCCATGTTTAACCAGCGTTCCATTTTTTCCATTTCTTTGTTAAAGGTCATCATCACTGCCGAAAAGGAGCTATTGGGTGAATGGATGAAGGTTCCCTGCATTGACAACGTTGGGAGCTGCACCTATGACAATGTCTGTGAGCTGATTGATACCATATTTCCACCAGGGCAACAATGTCCAGAGCCTCTGCGTACCTATGGCCTTCCCTGCCACTGTCCCTTTAAAGAGGTACGCTTTAGGGGATCATAGGATCATATAAACACTGAATGTTCAGTGTGGTTAATGGACTGCTGTGATCATATAAACACTGAAATTATGGGCATTAAAGTGATACTGAACTCCACTTAAATTTTTTTTTTACACCTGTTGTTGTGTTTTAATTTGTATCAGCTTTAAATTCCTTATAAACTAAATCTGCAAAGTGTTTTTTGCTTCATAATTATGGTAGCACGAATTACAGACCCACGGAGCAGCCATGTTTGTTCCCCTCTTCCGGGTTTTAATTTAAATGCCTCCCAAGTGAATAAATATGCCCAATAACAAACCTGCAACGCCCCTTCTGCTTTCAGCCGGTGTGTAACAAGCTCAGCACTGTTGTCTATATGTAATGGGGGGGGGGAGAGCCCTTAGAAGCAGGCAGGCACGGGAGAGCTTAAGCTGGCCTGCTATTTAATTCTTGTGGGAAGAGCAGACAGGGGGGGAGGCCCTTTGAAGTAGGCAGGCAATGGAAAGATCAAGCCTGCCTGCTATCTAGTTCACAACGCCATGCGATGCTATGCGAGGGAGGGGGAACTCTTTGAAGCAAACGGCAAGCTGAATCCTCCCAGTTTATGACGTAATCCTTTTGACAGATTGAGAAGCTACAGTCGGGCTGCCAGACAGTTGGGTTCAGGATCTTCAGTAGGATTTATGTAGAGAACAGGACTTTTAGGAAAAAACTGTCAACATGACCTATAGGTAGGTTTGGAAGTAGGTTCATATTTTTATAAGAATTTTTTTTGTCAGTATCACTTTAAGCTACCAAAAATGTCCTTTTATATAAACAGAACAGGGATTGTTTGTCCATATGTTGCAATGTATTCAATCTGGCCTAATACGTCAAAGTCATCCCTGGTTTGGCCAGTCCTACACTCACTTTTGTCTGATTCATTAAGAATTCTACTACTTCAGTATACATTTTCACAGGTATTATACATTTTTAACAAGTTTTACATAATAAAGTGAGTGGAGGACTGGCCAGACCAGGGATGACATTTAAGTAGTTGGTCAGCTTGAAAATATTGCATTGTATGGACAAACTGTCCCTGTTTAGTTAAAGGGGAGGGCATATCTTGGTAGCTTAATGCACAAAATATCTTAAAGAAACAGTAACGCCAAAGAAATGAAAGAGCTTTAAAGTAATTAAAATATAATGTGTTATTGCCCTGCACTGGTGAACATTGTGTGCTTGCCTCAGAAAGACTGTTGTAGTTTATATAAATAAGTTGCTGTGTTGTCATGGGGGCAGTCATTCAAGCTTTAAAAAAAGGCACAGGGTCCATAGCACATAACAGATAAGCTCTGTATGAATGGCTGCCCCCATGGCTACAGAGCAGCTTTGTATATACAAACTGTAAGGGCAGTGACAGACGGGGAGATTAGTCTCCCTGCGACAAATCCTCTTTGCTGCGGGCAATTAATCTCCCCGCAGTGCCATCCCACTGGCAAGAATGCAAATCGCTGGTGGGATGGCATACGTGTCTCTACGATTTCCGGAAGTAGCCCAAAGTTTCCTCTCAAGGCAACTTCGGGTGACTTTCAGAAACTGTAGTGACGAGTATGCCATCCCACCGGCGATTTATGTTCTTGCCATTGGGATGGCATTGTGGGAGATTAGTCGCCTGCGGCAAAGAAGATTTGTCACCGGACGACTAATCTCCCCGTCTGTCCCTGCCCACAACAGTTGTACCAGTGCATTGGCGCTGTTCCTTTAATGTCCTATATATATTGATAATAGTTAAATGCAGAGAACCTTTTGTCTTTGTCTGCAAGTTGAACACAGTAACACGCGGGTGGGAAATTTAAAGAGCTACCCCAGTGCAAATGTAGCCTGTGGGCCAGTCTAGGGTTGTGCCAAAAATCAAAGCCTGTATACTGTATATTTGTATATACAATGTTTATTGATGTTATCATAGTAACATAGTAACATAGTAAGTTGGGTTGAAAAAAGACATACGTCCATCACGTTCAACCATAATGACTATATATAACCTGCTTAACTGCTAGTTGATCCAGAGGAAGGCAAAAAACCCCATCTGAAGCTTCTCTAATTTGCCGCAGAGGGGAAAAAATTCCTTCCTGACTCCAAGATGGCAATCGGACCAGTCCCTGGATCAACTTGTACTAAGAGCTATCTCCCATAACCCTGTATTCCCTCACTTGCTAAGAATCCATCCAGCCCCTTCTTAAAGCTATATAATGTATCAGCCAGCACGACTCGGGGAGGGAATTCCACAACTTCACAGCTCTCACAGTAAAAATTCCTTTCCGAATATTTAAATGGAACCTTCCTTCTTCTAAATGGAGTTGGTGCCCTTGTGTCCGTTGGAAGGACCTACTGGTAAATAAAACATTAGAAAGGTTATTATATGATCCCCTTATATATTTATACATAATTATCATGTCACCTCTTAAGTGCCTCTTCTCCAGTGTAAACAGACCCAACTTGGCCAGTCTTTCTTCATAACTGAGACTTTCCAGCTTAGTTGCCCTTCTCTGGACCCTCTCTAACTCAATAATGTCCTGTTTGAGCACTGGAGACCAAAACTGAACAGCATATTCAAGATGGGGCCTTACCAGCGCTCTGTAAAGGGGAAGAATAACCCCCTCCTCCCGTGAATCTATACCCCTTTTAATACAGCTCAAAACCTTGTTTGCCCTTGCAGCTGCTGCCTGGCATTGCTTGCTACAGCCAAGTTTATTATCTACAATGACTCCAAGGTCCTTCTCCATTATGGATTTGCCTAGTGCAGTCCCATTAAGGGTATAAGAGGCTTGCATATTTTTACATCCCAGGTGCATGACCTTACATTTATCCACATTAAATCTCATCTGGCACTTAGCCGCCCAGATTGTCAGTTGGTCAAAATCCTGCTGCAAGGATGCCACATCCTGGATAGAATTGACTGGTCTGCAGAGTTTTGTTTTATCTGCAAACACTGAAACAAAAGTGGACCCAGTACAGAACCCTGAGGGACCCCACTGAGAACCTTACTCCAAGTAGAGAATGTACCATTAACAACCACCCTCTGTACCCGATCCTGTAGCCAGTTTTCTATCCATGTGCAAACGACTTCACTAAGACCAATAGACCTTAGTTTAGAAAGCAGTCGTTTGTGGGGAACAGTATCAAATGCTTTGGCAAAATCCAAATAGATTATATCTACTGCATTCCCACTGTCCAGCTTCGAACTTACCTCATCATAAAAAGCAATTAAATTGGTCTAACATGACCTGTCCTTCATAAAGCCATGCTGATTACTGCTCATAATGCCATTCTCCAGTACATAATTTTGTATGTGATCCCTTAAAAAGCCTTCAAAAACTTACAGGCTTATAATTGCCAGGCTGAGATCTTACTCCCTTTTTAAATATAGGAATGACATTCGCCTTCTTCCAATCCCTAGGAACCATACCTGATGAAAGCGAGTCTGAGAATATCAGAAACAAGGGCCACTGTAATTCTGACCCTAGCTCTCTCAGTACCCGAGGGTGTATTCCATCTGGCCTAGATCCCTTGTTTACATTTATCTTGTGTAACCCTTTAAGCACCATATCCTGTGTCAGCCACTGACTAGTTAGAGCTGAGGCAACAGTGCAGCTATTGGGTGGGACTTGGCACTCTGGCTCCTCTACTGTATACACAGAAGAAAAGAACTGGTTAAGCACATCTGCCTTTTCTGTATCTGCTGTAACCATATTGTTACTATAACTCAATGGGGCCTCACCCTCAACCTGCATCTTTTTACTATTAATATACTTGGGGTTAGTCTTGGCCTCCTCATTTTCTATCTTTGCCTTCCGGATTGCTGTTTTACAACACTTGTTATAGTGTTTATATTCATTAAATGCAGCTACTGTCCCCTCTAACTTATATTTCTTAAAAGCTTTCCTTTTTTTCCCTATTAACTTCTTTACCTCAGTGTTAAGCCACATAGGGTGATTCTTAACACTTCTACTTTTTCTTATTAATGGAATAAATTGAAACAGTAATGATTTAATGCCCCAATCTATGCCCTGAAGCGCTGCCCTTAAGGAGCTATCATTTATGTAATTGTTTGAATATTATTATTGAATAATTTATAACCAGTTCTATAGAGGACTATGGGGGCACTGTGGTTATGGTTAAGTTTAGATCACCTTTTAATGTGTTCCCCTGGCATAGAAAGTGAGTTGTCCATATTGAAATGGAAACTACACTTTGCCAAATATAAAACTGACTAATTTACTAGTAATGCACAAGTTTGCCATAGTGCAATAACCACTCAAAATCAAATGAATCAAATTCATTATTCTTCCTGCAACTGGATGAACTTAGCTAATAATGATAATTACTAAAATGATTGTCGTCAAAATAATTGTTGAAATTATTATTTCTACAAAGACAAATAATTGATTCAACAATGCCTTAAAATGTTTGTTCTAGTGTACAAAGATTCATTTTTTTATCTAAAATGGGTAACAAGTTTAATATTTCTTGTCTTTTCAGGGTGTTTATTCTCTCCCTGACACCACCTTGACTTTACCTGATGTGGATTTGCCAGCTTGGCTTGCCAATGGTAATTACCGTGTCACTGGAGTCCTAATAGCAGACAACAAGGAGATTGGCTGCGGCAAATTCACATTCTCCCTGGACTCCTCATCCTGGTGGTTTTAAAGACAACTGGCACTTTTGTGGAGAAAAGAAAAAAAAATCTTTAACCTTGAAATGATTAACCCTGTCCCTCTAATGTCACTGACCTGACTTTTACTACTGATTGACTAACCTTACAATGGACATTTGTACATAGGCCATAGCTAATTAATATCTGGCCCTGTGGCACTAGAAGTGTAGCAATCCGATTTTTACGTTTTAAGGAAATCCTTATTCTGTTGTTTTTAAAGTTTTTTTTTTTAATAATTGGATTTTAAAAGCAACTTTTTAATTAAAGGATTCATTACAGAGTATAGTTCTTTAAAGGATCTAGGTGGGTCATGCTGCAGTGATCCTGAAAAGTCTTCCAGAATCCTTGCAGACCCACCTAGATTCTTTAAAGAGTAAGCAAAATAATAAAATCGGTGCTAAATGTAATGTGTTTGCATTCAATAATGACTACTTATGGTCGCAGCTAACTTATCAACTCTTTAGGGCTCATTTATGAACGCAAAGTGCAGTGCAATGTGCAAAAATTAGAAGTATCCAAATGCTGTTTACTGGTACTTGAATCAATACTCCATCCTTTAAAAAGCAGGTATCTTCTGCTTTGCTGTATAAGGTTCAAGTTGTAAATGTTATGGAGTGCATGCAGATTAACCTGTATTACTTTTGGGAACACCATATTTATGTTACACCTTCACAAGCAATTGCACCTAAAAAATTGTGTGTTTATGCCATTTCCAGCACCCAAAACAATACCACATCTCCCACATTTTATAGGTATGAACAGCATGCAAGCATGCACTCTACTTTGACAATGCCTGAAGTTACAATTGAATGTTAGGAAATAAAATGGCATTACTGGTAAAAGAATAGCAGCCTGTGTACAGATATTGCACCTGGTACTTTCCACTGGCTACATAAATGATCCCTTTTGTATGTTGTATTTACAGCTGTGCTATCTACTAATACAATTGCCGAATGGATCAGTCCTTTAGCAACTCTTCTAAAGGTCGAATTTCTTGTTTTGAATCAGTCAAATAAAATCTTGTTAGTTCACAGTGTTACTAATCATTGTGTTATATGTCTTGCCCCAGAGCAGGGATAAATATATAACCATAGGTATATGTGTGCGTATACTAATGAAGATCTGCAGTAAACAGGTATTTTTATAACTGGCCCATATAAATATACAGTTGTAAGAAAAAGTATGTGAACCCTTTGGAATTATATGGATTTCTGCACAACACCTCTTTCACACACCATGTAAACATTCACAATGCAGGTGGAAAAAGTATGTGAACCCTTGGATTTAATAACTGGTTGAACCTCCTTTGGCAGCAATAACTTCAACCAAACGTTCCCTGTAGTTGCAGATCAGACGTGCACAACGGTCAGGAGTAATTCTTGACCATTTCTCTTTACAGAACTGTTTCAGTTCAGCAATATTCTTGGGATGTCTGGTGTAAATCGCTTTCTTGAGGTCACAGCATCTCAATTGGGTTGAGGTCAGGACTCCAGAAGGCGTATTTTCTTCTGTTTAAGCCAATCTGTTGTTGATTTACTTCTATGCTTTGGGTCGTCCTGCTGCAACACCCATCTTCTGCTGAGATTCAGCTGGTGGACAGATGGCCTTAAGTTCTCCTGCAAAATGTCTTGATAAACTTGGGAATTCATTTTTCCTTCGATGATAGCAATCCGTCCAGGCAGCCCCAAAGCAGCCCCAAACCATGATACCCCCACCACCATACTTCACAGTTGGGATGAGGTTTTGATGTTGGTGTGCTGTGCCTCTTTTTCTCCACACATAGGGGCACATTTACTAATCCACGAACCCGAATGGGAAAAATTCGGATTGGAAACGAACGTTTTGCGACTTTTTCGCTGCTACGACTTTTTCGTAAATTGTCGCGACTTTTTTGTAGCCGTTACGATTTGCTCGTATATTGTCGCGACTTTTTCGTATTGAGCGCTCGTAAATGGCGGGCAAAACTTTCAGACTTTGCATGATTTTGGAAGCCTCCCATAGGACTCAATGGCACTCTGCAGCTCCAACCTGGCCCAAGGAAAGTCACGATACTGAAGCTTGAATGAATCTGAAACTTTCGTACTCGGCGCGACGGCTACGAAAAAGTTGCGACAATTCGCGCAAGTCGTAACGCTACGAAAAAGTCGCGGCAATTTACGAAAAAGTTGTAACGGCTACGAAAAAGTCGCAACAATTTACTAAAAAATCACAAAATACCGATCATTACGAAAATAACGCATTCGGACGTTCGTGGATTAGTAAATGTGCCCCATAGTGTTGTGTGTTTCTTCCAAACAACTCAACTCTGTCCACAGAATATTTTGCCAGTACTGCTGTGGAACATCCAGGTGCTCTTTTGCAAACATGCAGCAATGTTTTTTTTTAAATCCTATGAAATCCATTCTTGTTTAGTGTTTTACGTATCATAGATTCGCTAACGGATGTTAGCAGATGCCAAACACTTTTGTAAGTCTTTAGCTGACACTCTAGGATTCTTCTTCACCTCATTGAGCATTCTGCGCTGTGCTCTTGCAGTCATCTTTACAGGACGGCCACTCCTAGGGAGAGTAGCAGCAGTGCTGAACTTTCTCCATTTATAGACAATTTGTCTTACCGTGGACTGATGAACAGCAAGGCTTTTGGAGATACTTTTATAACCCTTTCCAGCTTGATGCAAGTCAACAATTATTAATCGTAGGTCTTCTGAGAGCTCTTTTGTGCAAGGCATCATTCACATCAGGCAATGCTTCTTTGGAAAAGCAAACCCAAAACTGGTGTGTGTTTTTTTATAGGGCAGGGCAGCTGAAACCAACACCTCCAATCTCATCTCATTGATTGGACTCCAGTTGGCTGACACCTCACTCCAATTAGCTCTTGGAGTTGTCATTAGTCTAGGGATTCACATACTTTTTCCATCTGCACTGTGAATGTTTACATGATGTGTTCAATAAAAACATGGAAACATTTAATTATTTGTGTGGTTTGTGTTAAGCAGACTGTGATTGTCTGTTGTTGTGACTTAGATGAAGATCAGATCACATTTTATGACCAATTTGTGCAGAAATCCATATAATTCCAAAGGGTTCACATACTTTTTCTTGCAACTGTATATACTGTATATATATATATATAATCAGCAGTTTTCTGACCCGCAACCAGGCCCGGAATTGTGGAGAGGCCTACCTAGGGTGGCACACTCAGCAGTGTTTCTTTGGTAGCTTTCACCTGAGGCAGCAGCCCAAATACTACCCTCCTCATCTGCTTTGTACCTACCTCTTTGGTGTCAGAACAGACCAAGGTAGGGGGGCACACCTCACCTTGCCACATGTCAGGAGTGGCCCTGCCCTTAACATGTTCCTATGGCTGCCATCATATACTTTTTTAAGTAGAGGGTTACACTGCCATAGTTTCAGGAATATTTATTTTAACCTAGATCTTGCAATCATGCAGGACCCCAAAAAACCCTAAACCCTTAAATGCTAATTGATTTTTTTGAAGCATGGACAAAAATGTTGGTACTATTGACTATTGTTAATGGGTGGGGCCGTGAACAAATAACTTATATGGGGCTCTGCACCTTATCCATGCAGGTACCCCTATAATCCAGAGATCTTTTGGGTATTCTAGCCCTATTAAAGTCTAACATTATGTTGCTTCCACCACCCCCTCCTTAACTCATAATATGGTTATACAATTTAACAAGTATTTGCCTATGGTTCCAGGACATGCATTCATCCCCAACCATCATCCGACCTGGCAGAAGGCCACCATCCGCCATTTGCTGCTTTCAAAATAGGACTGGCATTACCTTTCAGGACTAGTTCTGTATTGGCAAAATGTGTGCCTAAGGCTATGCATCCCCTAATTATACACATGGCGTTATGGCAGCAAAGCCCCTGGGCACACTGCACACTAGTGATGCTTAGGTCGAATATTTTTCTGCGTGTCCTAACTATAACACAACCTACACTAATGCTATACCATGTTGTATTGGGGCTGAGACATGGCCGAACGGTCATCAAGGGGTTGGGATATATGTGTATACAGACTACCTCAATCCTTGTTCCCCTTCTGGAGGCAATTAGTCAGTCCAACCTATGGATTCCTCTAATAACTGTGAAAGAATGAATTGGTTGAACCATGTAGACAGCATACAGAAGAGTTTATTCTGTTTCTATATTGCTTAACTCTACTGATACTCATTCCTCCATGTGACAACTATTGTTCATTTGTGTCAACTAAATTTTATGTGGTAGTATATTAGGGTATCCAGAAGATTAGCCCTTGAGCAAATATGAGTGCAAGGGAGCAATATTTCTGATTAAGCTATAGTCCCAATATTCATGGCATGCAAAAATAAAAAACTAAGAAGGGGGGTAACTTCTTCTGCCAAATATGTGCAGCTATCTGTTAGGGCAATGGCACACACCAAGTACTGATCACTACTACTTGTGGCAGTAATAAGAACTCTGTTATCCACTGCTGCCATTCACATCAAATCATGAGAAACATTGCACTTTGCACAGTGCATTTGGTGTTTCTAAATCACCCCTGTTGTCTAAAGCTTTAAACATTCACCATGTGCTGTGTCACTTTATTAAGTCATTCCCCATATCCTTATGTTATGTTTGTGACATTGCCCAGCCTACTAATGCCTTTGGCTGGGGAAATTCCCCTGTAAAGTAAATCTATGATCTTATGGGGTTATCAGATTAGGTGAGCTAATCTATAAGTCACATGCATCTTGAAACTCAGAATGTAGCGATAATTCAAGGCCAGTATAAACCTGAAATATAACTTAAATGTGAAACACATTTTGTAGCATTTATTATTGCTTTTATTAAAGCTTAAGCTGGCAATACATGTTAAGATCTTTGCCCAGTCAATCGGCATATTTTCTAACCTTACCTTAGGTATCTAGATTATTCTAACCCATATACATATGTTAGGAGGGCATAAATGGGCTAATAAGTTGCAGAGTTGGTTTGAAGGGGCTATATCAGCTTATATAGGCCTGTGTATGGCCAGTGTCACCTGCAAGTACCTGGTATGGTCAAGCAGCCATGAGTGATGTCTTAAAAGCCCTGTAGCCTGTAACGTTCAAGTTAGAATGGAACCAGTGTGCGACCGCTGTATGCAAAATCTGACTCCTACAGTATAACAGGAACTCCCAGCTCTTCCCGGTGTTCACCGACGCCCTTTTGGGGCCCCGGACTTTCTGCTGCGGTCCAAGCTGGGGTCCTGCAAACCTTCAGAGTTCAGACGAGATGCGAGGTACAGGCAAGGCAAAGGCAGAACGTAGTCGGGGTACAGGCACAAGTCGGGGCTGGCAGCAATATTCGTAGTCGGGGTACAGGCAAAAGGTCAAGGCAGGTAGCAAGTATCGTGGTCAGGGTCAGGCAAAGGTCAAATCCGGAAACAGCAAACAAAACGCAAGAGCAGGTACTGTAGATAACAGAATCCAGCTTGGGCAATGAAAACAATGAAGGAAGGGGTTTAAATAGCCGAATTTGGCGCCAAAAATCAAAGGAACCGGAAACCTAGAAAACCTACACAAAGATGGCGCCTAATGCTTCAGGGCGCGCGACTGCGCATGTCCGCGCGTCATCGCGCATGCGCAGTAACGCCGCGCCGTCCCTGCCGAACCCGGAAGTGCGGGCCCCTAATAGAGCGCGTCTGCCGGCCGGCGCGACCTAAGGTAGGAGAACGCGCCGGTCCGGCAGAGCGCCTCACAGTACCCCCCCTTTCAGGAGCACCCACCGGGGGCTCCCAAGATTTCTCAGGAAATTTTCTATGAAAAGATGTAATCAATCGGGGAGCATGAACATCCTTAGCATTGACCCAAGACCTTTCTTCAGGACCAAAACCCTTCCAATGTAAAAGATATTGAACCTTACCTCTAGATTTTCGTGAATCAATAATCTCTTGTACCTCAAATTCCTGTTGATCATCTAGAAGCACTGGTGAAGGAGAAGAATGAGCAGCAAAAAATTCATTGTAAACCACAGGCTTGAGTAGGGAGACATGAAAAGAATCCGAAATAGTCATACTGGGGGGAAGATCTAATCTGACAGAAACTGGATTGATAATGTCCTTGATAGTGAAGGGACCAATAAAACGTGGACCCAACTTGTGAGAAGGTTGATGCAGTTTGATATTTCTTGTAGAAAGCCAGACGGAATCCCCAACATGGAAGGAGGGACCAGGACGGCGTCGCTTATCAGCAGCGGTCTTCTGAAGGGAGGAAGACTTTTGCAGCGCTTGATGGGCAAGTAGCCATACATTGTTAAAGTCCCGGACCATTACCTCCGCAGCAGGAACATCGGATTTAATTAGCTCAGATGGAAGGGCCCTCGGTTGGAAACCATAAACACAGAAAAAAGGAGAGAATCCTAAGGACTCATGTCTGAGGTTATTGTGAGCAAATTCAGCCCATGGGAGTAATTCAGACCAATTATCCTGGTTAGATGAAATAAAACAACGAAGAAATTGTTCAAGGGATTGATTAGTCCTTTCAGTCTGTCCATTACTTTGCGGATGGTAAGCTGAGGAAAAATTTAATTTGACCTTTAACAACTTACAAAAGGCTCGCCAAAATCTGGAAACAAATTGTACCCCACGATCAGAGACAATACTGGATGGAAAACCATGGAGACGAAAAACTTCTTTGACATAAATCTTGGCTAGAGCAGAGGCAGATGGCAACTTCTTTAAAGGGATAAAATGAGCCATTTTAGAAAAACGGTCTACCACCACCAGAATAGTAGACATTTCGGACGACTTGGGTAACTCGACAATAAAGTCCATTGCAATATCAGTCCAGGGTTGATTAGGCACAGGTAAAGGTGTCAGTAAGCCACAAGGTAATGAACGAGGAGTCTTCTGCTGTGCGCAAACTGTACAAGAAGACACAAACTGCGAGACATCATGCACTAATGAAGGCCACCAAAAATATCTACGGACAAGATCCAGAGTCTTCTTAGTACCAGGGTGTCCAGCCAACAATGAGGAATGGGCCCACTGCAGTACTTGGGGAACCATGGACGGAGAGACAAAGTTCTTATCCAAAGGGCAGGCAGAGGCAGAGTCATCAGAAAGCATCACAGGAGCAATAATACGTTCTGGAGCAATTATGGGAGTAGGAGGGTTATCAGGGCTTTCAGTTGCTAGAAATGACCGAGACAATGCATCAGCCTTAATGTTTTTAGACCCTGGACGAAAAGAAATTAAAAAATTAAACCTTGAAAAAAAAAGAGCCCATCGTGCCTGACGAGGATTGAGTCTCTTTGCATCAGAAATGTACTCTAGATTCTTGTGATCAGTCAAAATTGTAACGGGCTCGGAAGATCCCTCCAGAAGATGTCTCCATTCCTGAAGAGCGAGTTTGATCGCCAATAATTCTCGGTTGCCAACATCATAATTTCTTTCAGCAGCGGAGAACTTACGGGAGAAATAGGCACAGGGATGCAAGGAATCTTGGAAAGAAGGCCGCTGGGATAAAATTGCTCCAACACCGACATCAGAAGCATCTACTTCTAGAATGAAAGGACGAGTAGGAACCGGGTGAATGAGGACTGGAGCAGAACAAAACGCGGCTTTAAGTTTTTCAAAGGCAGCTTGGGCTTCAGAAGACCAGACATCTTTGACCCCCTTTTTGGTGAGGGCAGTAATGGGTGCGACAATTTGAGAAAAACCTTTGATGAATCTTCTATAAAAATTTGCAAAACCCAAAAATCGTTGGATGGCTTTTAAACCAGCAGGAGGAGGCCACTCAAGGACAGCAGAAAGTTTGACAGGATCCATCCTAAAGCCTGAGGAGGAAATGACATAACCAAGGAAGGAAACTTCAGACTTGTGAAAGTCACATTTTTCAATCTTAGCATAAAGGTGGTTTACTCTCAAGCGATGCAGTACTTGTTTGACATGCTTTTAAAGCATTCAAGTTAGCTGGGACAGCGGAAACTTTCATCAGGTACAAGGAAGCAAATAAAGCATGCAAAAAAGCTATCAAGCAAGCTAAAATAGAAATGGAAAGGGATATTGCTGCTAGGAGTAAAAAGAATCCTAAATTATTTTTTAATTATGTGAATAGTAAAAAAATGAAGCAAGAAGGGGTGGGAACTTTATTATCACGGGGGGGTAAGTTGGTTGATGAGAACGGGGAAAAAGCTGAAATTTTGAACTCCTATTTTTCATCTGTCTATACATCTGAGGAGCCAG
Organism: Xenopus tropicalis; assembly: GCF_000004195.4. NCBI lineage: Eukaryota > Metazoa > Chordata > Amphibia > Anura > Pipidae > Xenopus > Xenopus tropicalis. The sequence goes on along the minus strand of NC_030679.2, from coordinate 17,390,240 downwards.
ATAATGAAGGCTTCCCTTGTAATATGCCCAGTTCTAGTAATTTAGCTACTGGCGCGTGGGTCACTCGGGAGGAAATTCAAAAGAGACTTGAACATGTAAAGGTAAACAAAGGTCCAGGGCCGGATGGGATTCATGCCAGGGTATTAAATGAGCTGAGCGCTGTGATTGCCAAACCTCTTCACTTAATTTTTCACGATTCATTGAGGTCTGGCATGGTGCCAAGAGACTGGCGGATTGCTAATGTGGTGCCGTTATTTAAAAAGGGATCCCGTTCTCAGCCTGAAAACTATAGGCCTGTTAGTCTGACATCAGTAGTAGGAAAACTTTTGGAAGGGGTAATAAGGGATAGGGTACTTGAATACATTGCAGTTCACAATACTATTAGTTTGTGCCAGCATGGTTTTATGCGTAACAGATCTTGCCAGACTAATTTAGTTGCCTTTTATGAGGAGGTGAGCAGGAACCTTGATGCTGGAATGGCAGTTGATGTCATCTACTTGGACTTTGCTAAAGCGTTTGATACAGTACCTCACAGAAAGTTAATGATCAAATTAAGGAATATTGGCCTAGAACATAATATGTGTAATTGGATAGAGAACTGGCTGAAGGATAGAGTACAAAGAGTGGTGGTAAATGGAACATTTTCTAATTGGACCAGTGTGGTTAGTGGAGTACCGCAGGGGTCAGTCCTTGGGCCTTTGCTTTTTAACTTGTTTATTAATGACCTGAAGGAGGGCATAGACAGTACTGTTTCTATTTTTGCTGATGACACTAAATTGTGCAAAACTATAAGTTCCATGCAGGATGCTGCCGCTTTGCAGAGCGATTTGACAAAATTAGATAACTGGGCAGCAAACTGGAAAATGAGGTTCAATGTTGATAAGTGCAAAGTTATGCACTTTGGTAGAAATAATATAAACGCAAACTATCTACTGAATGGTAGTGTGTTGGGGGTATCCTTAATGGAGAAGGATCTAGGGGTTTTTGTTGATAACAAGTTGTCTAATGCCAGGCAGTGTCATTCTGTGGCTACTAAAGCAAATAAAGTGCTGTCTTGTATAAAAAAGGGCATTGACTCAAGGGATGAGAACATAATTTTGCCCCTTTATAGGTCCCTGGTAAGGCCTCACCTTGAGTATGCAGTGCAGTTTTGGGCTCCAGTCCTTAAGAAGGATATTAATGAGCTGGAGAGAGTGCAGAGACGTGCAACTAAACTGGTTAAGGGGATGGAAGATTTAAACTATGAGGTGAGACTGTCGAGGTTGGGGTTGTTTTCTCTGGAAAAGAGGCGCTTGCGAGGGGACATGATTACTCTGTACAAGTACATTAGAGGGGATTATAGGCAGATGGGGGATGTTCTTTTTTCCCATAAAAACAATCAACGCACCAGAGGTCACCGCTTTAGATTAGAGGAAAGGAGCTTCCATTTGAAGCAGCGTAGGTGGTTTTTCACGGTGAGGGCAGTGAGGTTGTGGAATGCCCTTCCTAGTGATGTGGTAATGGCAGGTTCTGTTAATGCCTTTAAGAGGGGCCTGGATGAGTTCTTGATCAATCAGAATATCCAAGGCTATTGTGATACTAATATCTACAGTTAGTACTAGTGGTTGTATTTATAGTTTATGTATGTGAGTGTATAGATTGGTAGGTGTGGGTTAGGTGTGCTGGTTTTACTTGGATGGGTTGAACTTGATGGACACTGGTCTTTTTTCAACCCTATGTAACTATGTGTTCAGGTAAAGATGATGAAAAAACCAGTATGTCGTCTAAATATACCACCACATAGGAAAAAAGAATATCTCGAAAAATGTCATTAATAAAGTCTTGAAAGACAGCAGGTGCGTTGCATAAGCCAAAAGGCATAACTAGATATTCATAATGACCGTCACGAGTGTTGAAAGCCGTCTTCCACTCGTCTCCGTGACGAATACGGATAAGGTTGTAGGCCCCCCGCAGGTCTAATTTAGTGAAAACCTTAGCCCCGTTGAGGCGATCAAAAAGCTCTGGTATCAAAGGAAGGGGATATCGGTTTTTAATGGTAATCTTATTCAGACCCCGGTAATCAATGCATGGTCTTAACCCTCCATCCTTCTTCTGGACAAAAAAAAAATCCAGCCCCAGCGGGTGAATTGGATTTTCTAATGAACCCCTTAGACAAATTCTCTTGAATATAGTCTTTCATTGCTTGAGTCTCAGGGATCGGAGAGGGTAGGTCCTTCCTCTGGGGGGAACGGAACCAGGAATCAGGTCCACAGGGCAATCATAAGGACGGTGGGGGGGAAGGGTCTCTGCATTTTTCTTTTCAAAAACATCGGCAAAGTCTGAATAACATGAAGGTAGATGTTTTACAGAAACAGAGACAGTAGAGAGGGACACAGCAAAGTTATCGAGGCAATTTGTACGACAAAATGAACTCCAAACCGTGATATCTCCCCTAGACCAGTCAATGATGGGATTGTGTTTCTGTAACCACGGGAGACCTAGGATAATAGGTGTGGCAGGACACTGAATGGCCAAAAAGGTGATTACCTCAGAGTGTAGTGATCCCACTCTTAAGCGGAGAGGAGGAGTGGAACAGGTCACGAGGCCAGGAGTTATAGGTCTACCATCGACAGCTTGAGCAGAGAGCGGAACCTTGAGAGGCATCAAAGGAATTCGAAAAGACTTGGCAAAAGACAGGTCAATAAAGTTTCCGGCAGCTCCTGAGTCGAGGAAGGCCTGGCAGGAAAAATACTTGGAATTGGATGAAATGGAGGCAGGTACTAACACTCGGGTGCGAAAATTATGGGGAAAAAAATTAGCTTCGCCTAGGGAAGTTTTCCCCAACAGACCTAGGCGCTGGAGTTTCCCTGTTGAAGAAACTGCTTAGGCTTGTTGGGACACATCTTGACAAAATGACCGGTGCTCCCACAATACATACAAAGACCAGCAGACCTTCTACGACTATGTTCCTCAACGGAAAGCCTGGTAGCTCCAAGTTGCATTGGTTCGTCCACGGAGGCTGGTACAGAAGCTGGTACGGAGGCTGTAGCGGGCGCTGAAGTGGAGAATTCTGGAGTAAATCTCCGCGGGCGGTTCCTTTGAAGCTGTCTTTCCCTCAAGCGGGTATCAATATTGATGACGAGAGACACCAAGTCTTCGAAGAGGGATGGTAAGTCACGAGCGGCTAGTTCGTCTTTAAGAGAATCATTGAGCCCGTGCCAAAAAGCTGCTATCAAAGCCTCATTATTCCAGGAAGTTTCAGCGGCCAGTGTACGGAAGTCTATGGCATAGTCAGAGGCAGCACGAGAACCTTGGGTGATTCTCAAAAGGCGAGCTGAGGCATTTACCTTTCGACCAGGGGCATCAAAAATTTGTTGAAAAGTGGAAAGGAAAGTAGCAGCATTGTTGACGAGAGGGTCGTCCCGTTCCCAAAGGCCTTACCAAAAAGTAGAGCAATAATAAAGGCAACCTTGGATTTTTCATTTGGGTAACGATGAGGAAACAGTTCAAAATGAATCTTACATTGGTTCAGAAATCCCCGACAGGTCTCAGGATCACCCCCATAGCGCAAGGGGGAAGGAATCTTGGGTTCAGAGAGAAGAACAGATGCCGAAGGGGCCGGAGGTGGAGAGGGCGGCAAATCAGGAAACACTTGAGGCAGTTGTTGTGGTACCTGTAATGCATCTAGGCGGGTGGTAATGTGCTGTAAAGTCTGCGCGAGGTGCACCTGCTGAGTCTCCTGCTGCTCCAGACGTTTCATAAAGGCTTTCAAAATGGATTCCAGAGAGGAAGCAGATGCAGCGGCCTGAGATGGCTCCATGTCGGGCCCAAGCTAACTGTAACGTTCAAGTTAGAATGGAACCAGTGTGCGACCGCTGTATGCAAAATCTGACTCCTACAGTATAACAGGAACTCCCAGCTCTTCCCGGTGTTCACCGACGCCCTTTTGGGGCCCCGGACTTTCTGCTGCGGTCCAAGCTGGGGTCCTGCAAACCTTCAGAGTTCAGACGAGATGCGAGGTACAGGCAAGGCAAAGGCAGAACGTAGTCGGGGTACAGGCACAAGTCGGGGCTGGCAGCAATATTCGTAGTCGGGGTACAGGCAAAAGGTCAAGGCAGGTAGCAAGTATCGTGGTCAGGGTCAGGCAAAGGTCAAATCCGGAAACAGCAAACAAAATGCAAGAGCAGGTACTGTAGATAACAGAAGCCAGCTTGGGCAATGAAAACAATGAAGGAAGGGGTTTAAATAGCCGAATCTGGCGCCAAAAATCAAAGGAACAGGAAACCTAGAAAACCTACACAAAGATGGCGCCTAATGCTTCAGGGCGCGCGACTGCGCATGTCCGCGCGTCATCGCGCATGCGCAGTAACGCCGCGCCGTCCCTGCCGAACCCGGAAGTGCGGGCCCCTAATAGAGCGCGTCTGCCGGCCGGCGCGACCTAAGGTAGGAGAACGCGCCGGTCCGGCAGAGCGACTCACATAGCCAAGTGCAGTTCCTGCTATAGTTCACCGATGCAGCAATACAGTCCTCATTTGTGGGGGAGGATGGGTAACAGCTCATTGGGCACAGGAGAGGGGTGGCTAATGGGGTACTGAGTCAAGTTGTATTCTCTGAAGCATCACCATTAATATCACAACTCTTCTATTGGCCTTTTTCCTTCAATATAATCACGGGCACTTCCTGATCATCTCAAATATCCTTTCACATAATAGTAGGGGACACTTTATTCCTTATGTGTATTTCTCAGTAGAGAATATATCATGCAGTGATAGTGTCATGGGAATGCCTTGTATTACTAACAGAATGATGCTTCCCATTGTACCTTTCCCAGAAGCCCAAGGTGGCTTATACTGTACCAAATACAGGAAATAGTAAAAAAATCACCAAAAAATTATCCATATGATCTAATCATTACTGCATGACATCTTGGGCAAGATTCAATTTGACGAGAGTAACGTGTATCTCCTAATTCAATTTTAGGTTCCCCATAGACTGCATGAGTTTTCATGAGATTAACCATGATATATGTTTTTTCTCATTGAAGTGAATTTGAACCTTTATCACTTACTCCTTTTATTCACAAGCATTTCATAACAGGAGGACTCATTCACCTTGCTGGTGTGCTGATAAGCCCACACTGTGTTAACCTTGTAGCGTAGGCAGAGATACATATCATATTTACATATATATATAAGGTAGTGCCCAGTTCTTTAGTCCATGAATATCACATGCTTACAGAAGAGGAATACATACAAGTGCTAAAGTAATGGCTTGGTGTTGTTTCTCTCTCCTGGCTATGTCTGTGTTTCTGACACTCTACACCTGCAAAGCCTTTATCCTGCCTCCTATGAACCATCTTACGGTAAGATTCTGGATATTGGCAGTCCTTGCCCTGCTTATTACATAGCCCTTTTATACCACATCAGCTATTTGTAGGTTCTGGGAGTCGACATAGCTATGCAAACAACAAGAAATGCCAAGTGCTTTTTAAGCAGTTCTGCTGCCATTTTATTGTAGCTCCCAGGTATAATAAAAGTGGATAGTGAAAGCAATTTCCATATGTCAGATAATACTATGCATGTGCACACCCCAAGTGAGACCAAGAAATACCTGAATGATGAAAAAAATTTCAACACTATGTAATCCAGTCAAGTACCCAGACAGAAACATAACTAGACAGGGCCTCAGCTGACTCTCTTTTCAACCCTCCTAGCCACACCCCCATCTCCCACGCACTGGCTTCTTTTTTGGGGGCAGGGAATTTTCACCCCACCCCACAATGGTTTGGGCTTCCCTGTCCCTCAGGCCCCTGCTATATGGGGGTATGTAGCTGTCACTGTACCCAGGACCTGAAAGAAGATTCACCAACCCAGGGTAAAATGTTAGTATTTTGGCTCAATGGGAATATCTAACAAATTAGCTTACCACAATGATTTTAGTTTTCCATCTTCTTTAACATATTCTTAAAAGGGAAGTTGCCTATTTCAGTATTTTTTTTGGTGACATGATATCCTTTTAAATAGTGGAGACTGAAATCATGAATGAATGAATGTGCCATACTGCTTGTGTTGGGTATTGGTTCTTATCATGACAGCTTACCGATTAGTTTTACTGTACTGTTTTATGCTACTTAAAAGGCATTTGCCAATCACATATGAATTGTGCCTAAAACTTGGCAATTCTGTGTAGCAGTGTACCTCAAATATGGGCTTGATTACAGGGGTTAGGGAGATTGTACCCTCTAGACCAGTGATCCCCAACCAGTGGCTTGTGAGCAACATGTTGCTCCCCAACCCCTTGGATGTTGTTCCCAGTGGCCTCAAAGTAGGTGCTTATTTTTGAGTTCCTGACTTGGAGGCAAGTTTTGGTTGCATAAAAACCCAATATAATGCCAAACAGAGTTTCCTATAGGCTAATAGTCCACATAGGGGCAATTCAATAGCAAATTATTGCTTTTATTGGCATTGTGTTGCTCCCCAACACTTTTTCCATTTGAATGTGGCTCAGGAGTATAAAAGGTCGGGGATCCCTGCTCTAGACAATTCTTATAAAAAGCACTCAGGACACTGTTTACTGATCTTATGCAGGAGAAAAAACAGCCTAGGTATTCTGTTGGAGGTTCCATTATTTGTACTGGGTGACAATCAGTATTAATGTATATATATATATATATATATATATATATATATATACATCCAATTGTGGCTCTATATGCCACATCAAAATATGGCCCATCAAGATATGGTCAGGAGATGGATACAGTGGGGGAAACAATGAAGTAAAGGTTCCAATAGAAGAGGAAAAGGTGGGATAAGGGCAAATTAGAAGATATAGGAATAAGAATAGGAAGTTTAGAGAGAACATATTGCTACACTTTGCACCTTGCACTAAATGAGCCTTATGGTCAAATTGTGGATACAGCAATGGCAAAGAATGAGGCAAAAATACAGTAAAGGGGAGAAAATAAGGACTAGGAGAATTCAGGGCTCTTCTGGTCAGCATGGTGAGTATTTTTCTGTTAGGTAGGAATGCGGAGAAAGAAAAACATGGGTTCAAATAAAACTACCTGATAACAAGCTAGTTAAATACCATGTTAATGAATACTTAAATTTCCAGTAAAATATATCCTTGCAAACAGTGATTAGTCATGTCATCCATGTTCAGTGATGTTGCATAACTCTATATATTAGTAAAATAATGTACCCCCACTTCTACATTTAAAACACTTTCAGTTTCATGACCTATATAAAAGAACTCAGCCTGCAGCCTTGTGCTTTATGTGGTCATGTAACTTCTAAAATTCTTAAACTTTACAGTGTACAGTGTGGGGAAGGCATTATTCCCTATATCTATGATTTCCCTACCATCCCATCACCAAGGTGTGCTGGGGACCCGACCATGCTTATGCTAAGGATTGTATAAAAGAGTGGGCCTGGCCATTGACAACCTTTCCCCTGGCATAGGTCCAGCTCCACACTCATTAAGCTATTAATCTAGCCTTGCTACCCAACAAACATTACATTTCTTGTTAGTATGCAGCATCTCCTCTGGGTATTCAATAAATTTCCTGTGCACAAAGTAGATGAACATCACATTTTACTGTACTTACCTTAACAGCTCAGTAACTTCTCCTGGTCTAACTGTGAAGAAAATCTTCCTGGAAGAGTGAAACATCTAATTTTCAACCCAAACGTTATATCCTTTCCTGGGATATTAAACTTTTCAGAAAGTTATGAAACAAATGTACCACTGATTTCTCCCTTGAAGGTAAGGTACCTAAACTGGAACAATAGCATGGAACCGGGCGGGCTCTAGTACAGAATTTTGGAATGCTCATCTGTCCACACATGTGGCATAAGCCTATCCAATTTCCAATGCTAATTTTACCTGTAGAACATCTCTAGCACTCTCAAGGCCCATGCATTTGCATATATATTATATTATGCCTTATTAATATGCCTTTTTTCTGATTTATTTGTTGTTTACAGAAATTATTTTCAATATGTATCTTATGTTCCCAAATATAGATTGTATATAATGTAGAAAGGGAAATTCTAGGTGACTGGATCAATGTTCCATGCTTCGAAAACTTTGGCAGTTGTACTTTGGACAATCTTTGCAACTTGCTTGACTTAATCTTTAAGCCAGGAGAGGCGTGCCCGGCACTCCTGAGTACCTACAACATACCTTGCCACTGCCCCTTCAAAGCAGTAAGTGCCCAGATCTTATACAATCCCTAAATTGTTGTGTAATGCTTATGATATATACAGTTCTTCTATAAGATTCTTCTATGCAGAGGTCTTCTACAGGCTGACATGTAAAGACACAATTCAAGAGAACTAGAGGTCTATGGTGGTAATGCAGCAAAAACCCACATGGTTGGTGCTCACTGCAGTAATATAACCCTTCATTCATATGTGAAAGAATTAGATTATGTCATATTAAGACATACCCTTAAAACCATATGCCTCCTCCTCGCCTGTGGATAGCACAGCAACCCCAGCACATAATTACACACCTTAGGGACCATATAATGACTATTTCCAAATGCTAACAAACTCCCAGAACAAACCCCTGACAGGTTCACCTCCCACAGGCAGTGTAGGGCAGGCAGAGTATTGCACACACAGGTAGCAAAGAGCAAAGGGCAGGCAGAGAATGGCACACAAGGCAGCATAGGACAGGCAGAGTATGGTACACATAGGCAGGGTAGGGCAGGCAGAGTATGGGACACACAGGCAGGGTAGGGCAGGTAGAGTATGGCACACATAGGCAGGGTAGGGCAGGCAGAGTATAGCACACATAAGCAGGGTAGGGCAGGAAGAGTATGGCACACACAGGCAGCATAAGGCAGACAAAGTCCAATATTTAACAATGGCACACACAGGCAGGGTAGAGTAGGCAGAGTATGACACACAGGCACAAGGTGTGAACAGTACAGAGATTACATGTTTAAACAATACAGGGGCTTAAAGCTTGAATCTGCAGTGTGAACAAAGAAGGGGGACAGTAAATCTCAGTAATGATACCATTTAAAGCTTACACAAAGGTAAGCAGTCACAGCAGCCCGACAAGTGGGAGGGGGGGATCGGTACACAGAAGGAATACAAAGTAACCATAATAATAAAATTGTAAAATTACAGAGCAATAGTTTTTGGCTGCTGGGGTCAATAATTCAAAAAATATAACAAATAAATAATGAAACCAATGGAAAAGTTGCTAGGAATAGGACATTCTATAACATACTAAAAATTAACTTAAAGGTCAACCACCCCTTTATGTTGAATGAGCTGTTAAAAACTACATTTTTGTTGTTTAAGGTCTCTATGGCAAATAATGTAATGTTTCTATTTATTTCCAGGGAACTTACACTTTTCCTAAAATAAGCATTCATTTACCTAATCTCAAAGTGCCGACTTGGCTTGTCAGTGGCAAATACCACACAACTGAAATGATATACTCAGGGGAAGAGAAGGTTAGCTGCACCCAGTACTCTTACTCCCTACAGTGAAGTCTATAAATAAAAATTTTGCTTCTGGAGAAAAAGGAAGAGAAACGCCCCATCTATGCAACAGTTCATCCAAAGATTGTCAATTTGCTAGCTCTTTAATAAAGTACCATGCATTAATGAATATATAATTGAACCCTTGTGTGCACACTGATATTATCATATTTAACAAAAACATTTTTCCTCTTAAAATTAACCTAATATTCTTAACTGAATATGCTGACCTTTGTGGGAGTGGCAATGTAGTTTTTTTTTTTTGCAAGAATAATAAAAACAAGGCTTTACAATGACACCTTTCTCCCTGCCTTCATGTTTTTATGGGTGCCATGTTTAAAATTTGCTTGGGTTACATATCCCCTCCTAATTTACATAGAAAATATTCCCAAAGAGAGTTGATCAAAACAAAGCTGTCGTTAGGGGACACAAACAAGAGAGTGCCCTGGGCCTTGATCATAGTGGAATCCCACAGACTTCTAGATAGGCAAGCTATGGCATAGAGAAGCAAGATGACTGTAGCATGGCAATAAGGTAACAATATATTAGTGTTACCCATCTTAGGGGCCTTTGGATATTGTTGATGTACAACTCAATGGCAGCTAAGATTGATTTAGACTCTGACCCACAGGTTGGACAGTTCTGTTTTAAATTAAACACCCAAAAAAGGTCTCCTAGGCACCACCACAAATAAAATGGCCCTGGTTAGGGAGTTATGGTTAATTTGATGATCTGATCTGACAAAAGTTTTTTTTTAAAAAAAGCTTAATTAATGTACTAAGTAATGCCGGGCAATTCTTATAGCCATTAGGCACCAAAGGCAAAAGGCATAGCTTGACCAAGCTGAAGAGAAAGCACATGTGGCCTGAAACATGTTAAGTCGATAAAGCTCTAAATGTGATTTAAATCTGCTCTTTGCTATGCTTCATTATTTGTGTACATCAGGCCTCAGCAAGCCAGGAGAGTGCTAGGCCAACATGATTCTTTCTGCCCAGTTCTGCACTAGCTCCAGGTAGGCCCGGACGAGCAATCTGTAGATTCAAATGTCAGAGAGGCTCTGTAAGATGCCATAAACAGTCACTATTTATTGGGCTGGGGGGGCACGCTGTTTGGGCCTTTGTGTACTTGGAATGCCAGGGCCTATTTTGAATCCCAGTCTGGGCCTAGCTCCAGGTCCCCAGTGTGAAGAGGCACTCTTGCTCTTGAGAAAACAGAAGAGAAAGGACAGGTACAATAGCACTGAACACAACTATATGGAAGTGCAAGGAGCTTGTGCGGACAAATAATCAATGTCATCAATAAGGTCAATAAGTTTGTGTTCATTTTAGTGTTTGCATATTCTATAACATTTTAGTTATGTTAAGTTAAAATATAATGTACTGTAGCCCTGCATTCAGGGCCACCATCAGAAATCACAGGGCCCCTCACAACAAAATTTTCTGGGCCCCCCTCCTCCCACACCCTGGCCCCCAATGGCCCCTCCCACACAGGACACACAGACATTGGTAGCCAGGGCCCCCTAAAACATTGGTAGCCAGGGCCCCCTAAAACATTGGTAGCCAGGGCCCCCTAAACCATTGGTAGCCAGGGCCCCTCAGCATCCTCCAGTTACCCCCCTCCCATGTCCTCCAGCTCCCCCCCCAGAGTCCTTCCCAGCATCCTTCAGCTCCCACCCCCCAAGCATCCTAAGGCTCCCCCCCAGCTCCCACCAGAATCCTCCAGCTCCCCCCCCTAAAAGTTGTGCATTAATGAATATATAATTGAACCCTTGTGTGCACACTGATATTATCATATTTAACAAAAACATTTTTCCTCTTAAAATTAACCTAATATTCTTAACTGAATATGCTGACCTTTGTGGGAGTGGCAATGTAGTTTTTTTTTTTTGCAAGAATAATAAAAACAAGGCTTTACAATGACACCTTTCTCCCTGCCTTCATGTTTTTATGGGTGCCATGTTTAAAATTTGCTTGGGTTACATATCCCCTCCTAATTTACATAGAAAATATTCCCAAAGAGAGTTGATCAAAACAAAGCTGTCGTTAGGGGACACAAACAAGAGAGTGCCCTGGGCCTTGATCATAGTGGAATCCCACAGACTTCTAGATAGGCAAGCTATGGCATAGAGAAGCAAGATGACTGTAGCATGGCAATAAGGTAACAATATATTAGTGTTACCCATCTTAGGGGCCTTTGGATATTGTTGATGTACAACTCAATGGCAGCTAAGATTGATTTAGACTCTGACCCACAGGTTGGACAGTTCTGTTTTAAATTAAACACCCAAAAAAGGTCTCCTAGGCACCACCACAAATAAAATGGCCCTGGTTAGGGAGTTATGGTTAATTTGATGATCTGATCTGACAAAAGTTTTTTTTTAAAAAAAGCTTAATTAATGTACTAAGTAATGCCGGGCAATTCTTATAGCCATTAGGCACCAAAGGCAAAAGGCATAGCTTGACCAAGCTGAAGAGAAAGCACATGTGGCCTGAAACATGTTAAGTCGATAAAGCTCTAAATGTGATTTAAATCTGCTCTTTGCTATGCTTCATTATTTGTGTACATCAGGCCTCAGCAAGCCAGGAGAGTGCTAGGCCAACATGATTCTTTCTGCCCAGTTCTGCACTAGCTCCAGGTAGGCCCGGACGAGCAATCTGTAGATTCAAATGTCAGAGAGGCTCTGTAAGATGCCATAAACAGTCACTATTTATTGGGCTGGGGGGGCACGCTGTTTGGGCCTTTGTGTACTTGGAATGCCAGGGCCTATTTTGAATCCCAGTCTGGGCCTAGCTCCAGGTCCCCAGTGTGAAGAGGCACTCTTGCTCTTGAGAAAACAGAAGAGAAAGGACAGGTACAATAGCACTGAACACAACTATATGGAAGTGCAAGGAGCTTGTGCGGACAAATAATCAATGTCATCAATAAGGTCAATAAGTTTGTGTTCATTTTAGTGTTTGCATATTCTATAACATTTTAGTTATGTTAAGTTAAAATATAATGTACTGTAGCCCTGCATTCAGGGCCACCATCAGAAATCACAGGGCCCCTCACAACAAAATTTTCTGGGCCCCCCTCCTCCCACACCCTGGCCCCCAATGGCCCCTCCCACACAGGACACACAGACATTGGTAGCCAGGGCCCCCTAAAACATTGGTAGCCAGGGCCCCCTAAAACATTGGTAGCCAGGGCCCCCTAAACCATTGGTAGCCAGGGCCCCTCAGCATCCTCCAGTTACCCCCCTCCCATGTCCTCCAGCTCCCCCCCCAGAGTCCTTCCCAGCATCCTTCAGCTCCCACCCCCCAAGCATCCTAAGGCTCCCCCCCAGCTCCCACCAGAATCCTCCAGCTCCCCCCCCTAAAAGTTGTGTGTTTGCTTAAAAATTCTACTATAAGTTATACAATCAAAGCTGCTATGTAGCCACGGGGGCAGCCATTCTAATTAAAAAAAGGAGAAAGGGCACAAGTTACATAGCAGATAAGAGATAAGCTCTAGAGAATACAATTGGAATCTACACAGCTGATCTGCTATGTAACCTGAACCTTTTCTTCTTTTTTTTAATTTGAATAGTTACACCCATGCCTACACAGCAGCTTTGTTTACAGTATATACCCTATAGTAGTTTTTTCTGAAGCAAACACGCAACGTTTCAGAATGCTCAGAACCTGGGTTTTCCGAAAAAGGGATCTTTCCGTAATTTGGATCTCCATAACTTAAGTCTTCTAAAATCATTTCAATATTGAATAAACCCAATAGGCTTGTTTTGCCTCCAATAAGGATTAATTATATCTTAGTTGGGATCAAGTACAAGGTACTGTTTTATTATTACAGAGAAAAAGGAAATCATTTTTAAAAATTAGAATTATTTGCTTATAATGGAGTCTATGGGAGATGGCCTTTCCGTAATTCGGAACTTTCTGTATACAGGTATAGGACCCATTATCCAGAATGCTCGGGACCAAGGGTATTCCGGATAAGGGGTCTTTCCGTAATTTGGATCTCAATACCTTAAGTCTACTAAAAAATCAATAAAACAGTAATTAAACCCAATAGGACTGTTTTGCATCCAATAAGGATTAATTATATCTTAGTTGGAATCAATTACAAGGGTTCTGTTTTATTTCTACATAGAAAAAGAAAATCAGTTTTAAAATTCTGAATTATTTGATTAAAATGGAGTCTATGGGAGACGGGCATTCTGTAATTCGGAGCTTTCTGGATAACAGGTTTCCGGATAAGGGGTGCGATACCTGTAATGGGTTTCCGGATAAGGGATCCCACACCTGTATATTAATTACTTTGATGAATTTTTTTAGTGTTACTGTTTAAGTTGCCATCTTTTTTTAATTACTAAGTTTTGCTAAGGGCAAAGTGCCTTTATGCTCTTGAAAAAAGACATCTCTAACATTTAACCATTTAAACTAGATAGTTTACTAAGCATATATATTTTCAATGCCCACTTTCCTATACTATTCTGCCTGCTGACACATATCAGTTACCTATATTTCTATCAATACAATACAAAACACTATAGGGTTGATTTACTAAAGTGCATTAAAACGAGCGCTATTTATAGCATGCGTTAAAAAATTTATTGCGTCTAATTTTCCGCATCTTAACACACGATTCACTAAAAGGATATTTGCGTTAATTTAGAGGTGATGCTGTTTGCGTTTTTTAAGTAGCGAAGACTATTTTCGTGCGGTATTTGACGCAACGCGCGCAAATTAACGCAGCACGCTACTTGTCGCGCACGTGCGCTACTTTTCACACGCACGCCATATTAGCCATACACAGCATTACGTTCGTAAAATTACTTTTTTTGAAAATGACCATTTCCCTGCAAACTGGAGGCTACATTACTCTAGGGCCAACACATACTTGAATAAATCACACTGCAAAGTCCATATTGTGTTGCCAAAAGCTCGTGAACTGTACTTTTCTATAATTAACGCCTGCCCCAAGTAGGTGTTAATTTTCGCATAGACTAATGCGATATTTTCATCCCATCAGATAATGATGTATATGGTTTTTAAAAGCTATTAGGGGTATTGTATAATATATAGAACCCAAATTAGAACAGAAGTTTGACAGGCTATTTTTAATTCCAACATAGTTTAATGATTGTTTAATAAAATATATATAAACAAAATATTTATAGTATAAAATATTATTTGAAATTCATCAGTACAGTCCATCCTGATGCTTGTTCCTGAAGACAGCTGTAGTGGGAAAGGAGACTTTTTCCATCTAGGAAATCAAAACAAACAAGGAAGAAACTCAAATAAACAGTAGCTCAAAAAGTTGAAGTAGAATCAAAAAAGTTTATCTAAACTTACACATAATGCTACAAAGCCTTACGCGCTTCGTACATAAAGGGTACTTAGTCATAGGCTGAATAACAATCCACAAACATTTAGTATTTAAAGCAAAAATAGCCAATCGCTTAACAGAAAAGATTAACCAATCACAATGTACTATTAATTAAAGTTAATTACATGACAAATGAGGTTATAAGAAAAAGCACATGTGTTAAGGTAATTAAGTTTTTTTGAAATTTGGAATCCACCATTAAAGCACAGTATGTTCTTTAAAGAATGATTACCCATATTTATAAATGGCATCAGCCATTAGGCACAATTTTATTAGAAAAAATGGTATCCACCATTAGGCATGAAGATTCTAGAAAAAAATAGTATCCACCATTAGGCACAATAAGTTTAAAAGAGAATGGTATCCACCATTAGGCACAAGTGGTTTATATAAAGATAGTATCCCCCATAAGGCACAATAGTTTTAAAGGGACTTTTTTGGCACAACAATTTTGCAAAAGAATGGTATCCACCTTTAGGCACAGATACTTTAGAAGAAATGGTATCCACCTTTAGGCACAATGAATTTAAAAACATCCAAGTTTGGAATACCCTTTAGGTAGGAAATGTGTAAGGCTTTGGAGCATTATGTGTAAGTTTAAATAAACTTTTTTGATTTTACTTCAACTTTTTGAGCTACTACAGATGTATTTTTGAGTTCCGGAGTGGCTGCCTTGTTTGTTTCGATTTCCTAGATTGGCTCCTTAAGCTGAAGGTCTGGGGCAAGAGCACCTGGGCCCTCGACTACTATGGGTAAGATTTCTACCGCATTCACTTAGCGCTATGTACCTTTTATGTTTTTTCTATCACATTGCTCAAAATAATTTCAAACTTAATATCACTGTCATATCTGAAAATACAAGAGAGAAGAAGGAGAAAAATTAAACTATGTGGAAAGTAATCTGACTTATGGATGGTGTACAGACAGCAGTTGTCAATGGAGCATTCTATACATGGGGAAAGATTTTTTGTGGGGTGCCATAGGGTTATTTATTGATTCCACTTTAATTTGTTCATTAATGTCTTGGGTAGGGCATTTTAAGTAAAGTATAAGAGTTTGTTGATAACACAAATACAGGTCAATTAACAGCATACAGGCAGTTGCATACTTGCAGAAAGATGAAGGCAGGCTGGTCAGTAAGTGGCAGATGAGATTCAGTGTTCATAAATGAAAGGTTATGCATTTGGGATACAAAAATATGCAAACCACGTATACCCTCAGTGGGATTAAGTAAGACAAATCTTTGATGGAGAAAGAACTGGGTACATGTACATAATTCATTTATAGGAAGCAAAGTCAGTCAGCAGTAGAAACGGCCAGCACAGCATTGTTCAGCTATTAAAATGGGTATAGATTAACCCTTTAACTGCCAATGATGTCCACAAAGGCCCGGGCCTAGGGCGGCACAAACACAGGGGCGGCATGCCGCACTGCCGCAGGCAAATTTTCAAATTTTGCTCCCATATGGAGCAATGGGGACATCTCCCCACTGCTCCATATGGGAGTTTTAAGTTTGGATATATATACACTCATATACACACTTACACACTGTCACACAACTTTTACCCATGTACACATATATACACAAACTTTTTTTTTTTCATTTTACCACTTTGTTTTTAGTTTCTTTTCCGTAAAAACTGTTTATTTTGACAGCGTGATTATTGGATCAGATATTCTGACCACTAATTACACTGTCGTGTGTGAGATAAATGCGACAAATTGCAACATGTTTAGGCAATTGTCTGAAATGTCATAAAAACCACTAACTTTAGGAAAGCTTTGCAGATTGGTACTTTGGTGTAGAAAGGACTCTTTACTCATGTTAGATTTGGTGTTTTATCTTGGTATCTAATGCTATGTGGGATTTTGTGTTGATTGTGTTGGTTTTGCTGGAGCTGAAATGACATAAATGATAGATCATATGGGGGTATGTTACCATTGGGGCTCCTACATGCCACATACTTAGGTAAACATATACATATTTGGTATCAAACTGTACAGTGGACTGCTGGTGTTCAAATTTATGGTGTTTTATCTTGGTACCTAATGCTATGTTGGATTTTGTGTTGATTGTGTTGATTTTGCTGGAGCCGAAATGACAGAAATGATAGATCATATGGGGGTATGTTCACTTTGGGGCCCCTATATGCGACATACTTAGGTAAACATATACATATTGGGCATCAAACTGTTCAGTGGACCCCTGGCGTTCAAATTTAGGGTGTTTTATCTTGGTAACTAATGCTATGTGGGAGATAAGATGCTGCAAAGTGAAAGCTTTGAGGGGATTTTTGGAAATGTCATCAAAATTGCTAAATTTAGAAAAGCTTTGCGGCTTGGTACTTTGGATTAGAAATACAGAGGAACCCATTTTAGATTTAGGGGAATGTATACTTTCCAAAAATATATGACTTTCTTGGGTGAGCATACTTTATACTAGCTTTATCCCACAAATAATGATGTAAATGTGTTGATTTTGCAGGAGCTGAAATGACAGAAATGATAGATCATATGGGGGTATGTTAACATTGGGGCCCCTACATGCCACATACTTAGGTAAACCTATACATATTAGGCATCAAACTGTTCAGTGGACCCCTGGCTTTCAAATTTAGGGTGTTTTATCTTGGTACCTAATGCTATGTGGGAGATAAGATGCTGCAAAGTGGAAGCTTTGAGGGGATTTTTGGAAATGTCATCAAAATTGCTACATTTAGAAAAGCTTTGCGGCTTGGTACTTTGGAGTAGAAAGACATGGGTACTGAATTTAGATTCGGGGGAATTGATTTTGCAGGAGCTGCAATGACAGAAATTATAGATCATATGGGGGTATGTTAACATTGGGGCCTCTACATGCCACATACTTAGGTAAACCTATACATATTGGGCATCAAACTGTTCAGTGGACCCCTGGCATTCATATTTAGGGTGTTTTATTTGGTTACTTTATGACCAGTAGGAGATAAGATACTATAGACTGGAAGACTGGAATTTTTTTTTTTCATTTTTAGACATTTAGAAGCCCATATCTTGTTACAGAATTTGAATTACACAAAAATTCTACCATATTTTGAAAGCATAGGTTGTGAAAAAAACAATATATTGTTTTCCTGGGTAAACTAAAAGTCCCCTTGAGGAAAGGCCCCTAAAGTGAAACAGTGCAAAATGTTCAAAAACTGTCTGGCAATACAAGTTCCTCTTTGACCAAAACGGCTGGAAGTAAAAAGGTTAAAGGAAGGAGCTGGTCACTGGTAAGGCAGCACCTAGAATATGCAGTGCAATTTTGGTTCCCAAACCTTAGAAGGGATATTAATGATATAGAACGATATAGAATGATATAGAAGTATAAAGAGCCAATAAGTTGATAAAGGGAATGAAATGTCTCAGTTATGGGGAAAGAATGGCATGGGGTTGTTTATACTTAAGAAGAGGAGCTTAAGGGAGGTATGATAATTATTTATACATATATTAAAAGAAAATACAATAAATTCTCAGAAGCTTTATTTATCAGTAAATCCTCTCTGTGAACATGAGGTCATCCATTCATATAAGAAGAATGGAGGTTCCATGTTAAGATGCGGAAAGGATTCTATATAGTGAGAGCTGTGATGTTGTGGTATTCTCTGTCTGAGGCTGTGGTATTGCCAGATACATAAGATACTTTCAGGAAAAGGTTGGATGTCTTTCTCTATAAAGCAAACTGGAGAGGCCAGAGTCTTCTTTATTGTATAGCAGTAAGCAGGTCTAGACTGCTTCTGGCATTTCATGTACACAGAGGCCCAAACCTGTCCAGTTTTGACCCGGACAGTCCGGTATGACACTGTCATAGCCCCACCCTGTGATGTCACGGCCCCACCTTTTCCCACCCCCATGACATCACCCCCGCCCCCTGCCCTGCGAAGAAAGCTTGCAGAGGTGGCAACCGTAGTCCAAACAGTCTCAAAATCCCAGTAGCCATGCGTTTAACAGAATTTACAAACTGAAGTCTAGAGCCTGGTTGAACTTGAAGGCTGTTTGGTTTTTTTCAGCCTCACCTATTTTCTTACTATATATTTTATGGTATCTCAGGTTGCTCTTCATCTGTGGTTGGTGTATTTAAAAATTGGTTTACTTTTTCCGTATCCTTTTTCAAGTTTTTTGCTGTCACCATAAAACCTCCTGCTCCAATTAAAGCCACAACTAGGCAAATTGAAAGTTGACTTTTCAGTAAATGACCAAGCGCGGCGGTTTGGAAGGACTACCATCTGGGGAAAGAGAACAATATACATCAGGAGATTGGCACCTATAGATGACACAAGATAACAATTCATGCACAATGCCTTCATCTATATTTTGCCTGCTAAATTTTTCTTTTTATTAGAGATGTGACCAAAGATACTCCAGCCATATAAAACTGCAAAAAATGCACTCCATATCTCTGACACTCACACATTAATTACCATACCTTTTTCTCAGGGAAAGTAATTTAGTTACTAAGTGGCCTGGAAAAGGGGAGGTGTCCAAGTGAGTACAAATGAGAGATATTAGATACGACCATCCCAAAATGAAGGCCTACACTACCTGCATTTATTTGCCATTCAGTCTAAACTTAAACATGTAGCATGCTGCGTTTTTTCAAGCAATTCCAGCTTCATTACATACACAAGAAGTAGTTGCATGTGATGCATATAAATATGAGCAGTTACACATCATTACGCATCATCCACAATTTTTGAAAATTTTCAGAGCCAGGATTGCACTGTTTACAGTAACCACTGTCAAAATGACACCAACTCAAAGGTGGCAATGGCAAAAACTCCAGGGTTTTCCTGCATGAATGAGTTGATCTGCACCTTACAAACCATTCAGTTCTACATACATTAGTTCTGCTAGCACCTTAATAAGCATTTGGGTGGGATAGTATGGGGGTGGAAGTCCTATAAGTTATATTACATTACCAGAATGATTTCGTTGATAAGAACCTTGTTCATAGCCAGGCAAATCCCACTAAGGAAGAAGAGAATCTGTTGAGAAAAAGAAGAGAGAGGTCAGGACGCATGAAGGTCACTTCATAGAAAGTATCATTATAATGCTTTCACGGTTTATATAAAGTTTTAACGCGTTTGATTGTAACTTACTTGGGATGCAATGGAACTAATTCCTACGAGTAATAATCCGATGCAGAGAAGGGGGACAGCGACCATAAGTGGAACAGCGCACACAACTGGCTTTCCATATGGATTCCTCTTTTGGAAACGCTTACTGATCTCCACACTGATAACAGATCAGATTTCATTCAGTGACTTCACATTTTTCAACCCAACATGAAGTTTGTTCTCAAACTTCCCTTTCTAGTTTATCCTGTTTATCCTGTGTTATATAGATAATGTTAGTAACCCATAGCTATTATTGAATATATTATTATTATAGTTATATAGTTAACTATTATAGTTAAATATATAAGTAATAAAGAAAAAAAAGAAGTGCTAGAGATAATAAAATAGGGGGGGGGGGACATTTAAGAATATTTAGCCAAATACTTAGGGGTCCGTTTGCTAAAGTGGCTTAAATTAAGTGGGAGATTTTAGACACAGAATAAATGGCAAATATGTTATTTTATTAAACGGGAACAAATATAATATTGCAATTATTCTGGCAACAAAACATTTGATTGGCAGTTATCACACTTGCCAGAAAATACGCTACGTACTAATTAACGCAAGTTTTACTATTCAGCAAAATGTAAGAGTGTAGTGAAAGTATAGAATACCATATCAAGGAAGGAAAAATAATTAGACATTAACCAGTTCAAAAGTAGAAAAATAAAAACTTTTATTTTAACAATAAAAAATTTTAAAAGAGAAAAAACTAGGAAAGATAAAACTTAGGGCTTGCTGCCCTTGAGTTCTCTGATGTCCCTCCTTAGCTCGGCCATTTCCCCCCGGAGCTGGGCCAACTGGGCCTTGATGGTATCCAGGTCCTCCTGCATTGACTGGCGTGTTGCTCCCTCGTCGGCAGGAGAACCTGGTGCCCAGCGCTTGGCCTGGGGTGAGTCCGGGGCCTGGGGGGAGAACTCAAGGGCCTGGGGGGAAACTGGGGGAGGAATGAAGGGGGGGGAGTGTCCGGGGCCTTGGGGGCCTCTTCGGCCTCTGGGGCCTGGGCGGGTGCTGGGGCCTCTGGGGCCTCTTCCGCCTCTGGGGCTTGGGCGGGTGCTGGGGCCTCGGGGGCCTCTGGAGCCTGGTGGGCCTCGGGGCCACAGGAGCCTGGTGTGCCTGGGGTTGGGCCTGGGGATGAAGGGCCAGCTGAAGTTCTGTGAGATAGTATTGCAAGATGTTATTTTGTGTAATATATATATATATATATTCATACACCATCATAAATAACAGGGCCCCTCACAACAACATTTTTTGGGCCCCCCTCCTCCCACGCCCCCAATGGCCCCTCCCCCTGTGAACCCTCACATCAATACAAAGGACACACAGACATTGTTAGCCAGGGCCCCCTAAAACATTTGTGGCCCTTCCCCAAATGACTCATACTATGGGCCGCTCCCTGCTGCTTTCCCCCTGCTTTAAACTTATTTATGCATATGTATTTGAAAATAGATGTGTATATATATACAATACGAAGTGCTGGGAAGCTGCACACCATAAGGAACAATAATACCTGGGTGCCTGTGGCAAAACAAAATCTAGACAGACATGGGGTGACGGCACACACAGGATTTTCACAAGGAGTCACGAAGATGTGAAATAATATTCAGAGGTTTATTGTGACCAACGTTTCAGTTCCTCACTGGCATTATGGTTGAACGTGATGAACGTATGTCTTTTTTCAACCCAACTTACTATGTTACTATGTTACTTTCGTCATCCCTGACATTTCTTACATTTGTACTTTTAGTTCAAATTACTTGCTAAATCTTTTACTGAACGTATTCTGTAAAAGCATAATAAAGTACAATAATTACCTTCCGCTATTTCAGCGATCAGATCTGAATTCCTGCGCTTCAGGAGCAGGCGGAGGTCCACATCAAGGGCAAACCCGTTGCGCAACCCATCTTGGAGGTCGCACAGGATTGCCCTCTTCCTCTCATGGACCCCTAAGGGCCCCAGCGACTGGTTGTCATATCCTGAGCAAAGGAAAAATGACACAATATAGCACCTCTCCCCTGGTAGCAGATCAGATACCCCAGGCATGATGCTCTCTGTAGTGTGACTGCAGGCTCAAAGACACAAAATGCCTGCAAGTTGCACGTGTCACGAAATTACAAAATCGCTACAAAATGTCCCCAAGTCGCGAGATTACAAAGTCGCAACAAAGAAATCGCCAAAATATATCTAGTAATGTATTTTGTGCGACTAAATATTTACCGCTACAGTACTGCATATTATGGTGACTAAATATTTACCGCTATAGTACTGCATATTATGGCGACTAAATATTTACCGCTACAGTACTGCATATTATGGCGACTAAATATTTACCGCTATATTAGCGAAATCACATACATGCCAAGACTTTAGTAAAATTTCGTAAAAAAACACACTGAATAAACACACATACTTGAATAAATAACACTGCTAAGTCCATATTTTATTGCCAAAAACTCATTTACTGTACTTTTCTATAATTTATCGCCTGCCTGAAGTAGGTGTTAATTTTCGCATAGACCAATGCGATATTTAGTGCGCCTAAGTGTTTGTGAATCATGCGATCGTATTCTTTTCAGCATGAAAATTAACGCATGCGTTAAAACTAACGCATGCGGTCGCGCGAAAATTAACGCATTCGATATGGCGACTTAACGCGCGCGATAATACTATAGTGAATCGCGCGCTAATTTTCGCGTCTATTTTAACGCAAAAAAGCGTGCGATAAAATTTATCGCACTTTAGTGAATCAGCCCTATAGTGTCTAGGGTTGGGGTTAAATTTATGCCTAAGTATGGTAAGTATTTTTCTCTGATCTGGCAATTGAGTTCTATAAGTTTCACCATACTTTTGGGGATGTTACATGGTAGAAATTCACTTTTATCTTGGTTTAACTTAGGTCCTGACACTTGGGTGAACTCCTGTGTTAGTTTCAGTAGGTTAGGGAAGGAGGTTAATGGGTTTGTGAGCAATAGATCATCTGCGAACAAGGAGATTTTTTGGTCTGTCCCTGCCATTTTTACTCCTTTGATGTTGCCTAATCGCTATGGCCAGGGGTTCCATTGCCAAAGCAAATAATGCTGAGGATAGTGGGCACCCCTGTCTAGTGCCCTTTTGTATCTCTATACTGTGTTGTGCAGATGTGGACAGTTTTAGTGTGGCTGTGGGAATAGAGTAATATGTTTGTAGGATTTTTGTGAATGGGCCTTGTATTCCTATTGATTGCAGTACTGCTCCTAGCTAATCCCAGTTGAGGGATTCAGTGTCTAAAGCTAGGATTCCCATTTGTGTGTTTGTCTTTTTGGCTTGATGTATAATGTTTAGTATTTTCCTAGTGTTGTCTCCTGCTTGTCTGGAGGGTATGAATCCTACCTGGTCCTTGTGTATTATTTTTGGAAGTAGTGCCGACAGTCTCTTTTGAATTTCTCTTAGAATCGAGGTAAGTATTTTAAGGTCTAGGTTCAATAGAGAAATAGGACGGTAGTGTTTGGGGTGTAGAGGGTCTTTATTGGGAAACAAGCTTTTTTTATAGAATATATTTTAAAGAGACAAACATTGTTCAGGGACAATGACCATCAGGATCACTGAAGGTTTAGTTAAATGACAATTTCTATGGATAAGTATGGCCACGCCAGCTTTCTTTAAAGAGCCGGAGACATAGAAAATAGTTGGATAGTCATTACAAATTTTTCCCGAGTGGGGGCTCATTTCTCCTAAAGGACCACTCCTGGCTCCCCTGGACTAGTTTACCTCAGCGCTCCAAAATGAGCCTGAGTAAGTCACATAAAAAAGCCACAGAGGCTGCTGTAAGGCCCAGCAGCAGCGCGGCCGCCCGCCTGGCCACAAGGGGGCGCGTGCTGTTGCCTGCGCGCGCCATGACGCCGGCGTGTGTCGTGACGCCTGCGCCAGAGTGCGTCCTGGCGCATGCGCCTTGCGTTTTAAAAGACGCCAGAGGCCTAGGATCACTGCGAAGTGATCATTTTCCTCCTGGAAGACACTGAGCATTATTATCCTTCTGAAAGACTTGTTTTTGATCCGGCTTGCCCTTTGACTATGAATCCTGCTGCCTGTACCGACCTCTTGCCTGCCTGACTATCCGTTTGTCTCCCGACTCTGCTCTGACGCCTGGTCCGGCACTCCTGCCACTCCTCCACTTGGTCCCAGTCCTGTCTCCAGCTCCAGCGGCTGTGTTCCTTAGTGGGAGGTGTAGGAGAGGTCCTTCCTCTACGAGTTCTTCCAACAACACCTCTTCCTTGATCCTGACAGTATCACTTCGCCAGTATGGAAAGAATCTGAGGAAGTCTCGGCCATGCAACTGCTCACCCAACAGATGGCCACCCTTACTCAAGTGGTACGTGAACTGCAAGCCGGGCTTCACTCTGTCCAGGCCCAGTTACAACCCCTGCCGGGAGACCCTGCTGATGCGCTTGCTGCTCCTCCGCCTATTGTTGTTCAGCCACCGGCAACCAAGCTTAAGCTGTCCCTACCTGAACGTTTTTCGGGGAACCGCAAGAAGTTTCGGGCTTTTATGAACAGCTGCAAGTTGGAGTTTACTTTGAACCCCCACATTTATGTGACGGAACAGTCTAAGGTGGGGTTCGCTATCTCACTCCTATCTGGGGAGCCTCAGACGTGGGCCCATCGTCTTCTAGAACAGGACAGTCCATTGTTTGGTGACTCTACTGCTTTCTTTCAGGCAATGGCTGTACTTTATGATGATCCTCAAAGGGAAGCTTCAGCTGAGGCCGCGCTCAGATCCCTGTTCCAGGGAAGACGCCCAGTAGAGGAGTACGTTACGGACTTTCGTAATTACGCTGCTGATACCCAATGGAACCAAGCGGCTCTGAAACATCAATTTAGAATTGGCTTGTCGGAAGGCTTAAAGGATGAGCTAGCTCGTGTTGGGGTTCCGGAGGAATTGGACTCTCTCATTGATACCGCGATCCAAATAGATCGGCGTTTGAGAGAGGAAATTGGAGAAGTCTGGGTTGTCTCAACCAAGTTGGCTGCTTCCTAAGGCGCCCCGGTTCCCTAAACCCATCTCTACACAGTCCGCCACCGCTTCTTCGTCTTTTGGGGAATCCGAACCAATGAAGATTGGCCTCATCCGTTCCCCATTGACTCCTGAAGAAAGGCTACGCAGACGTCGTTTGAATCTGTGTCTCAACTGTGGGGGTTCTGGCCATCTCCTTCGTAACTGCCCTGTGCGACCAACAAGTAAGGGGTCAGCACCCGTTCTTCTCAGTGCTGGAGCTGTCAATGGACTTTCACTCATGTCTGTTATAGCTGTTTTACAGTGGCCCGGAAAGACGCTCCAAGTCCCAGTACTGATTGACTCCAGGGCGTGCGGTTGCTTCATTGATCGAAACTTCGCCCGCTCCCATGATGTTCCTTTGAAACCAAGATCCTGCCCACTGATGGTGAAGTTGGCCGATGGGTCTGATATTTCTTCTGGTCCAGTTCTTTTCTAAACCCTTCCTTTGTTAATAAAGATTCAACAGCATAGTGAAAACCTCTTGTTTGACGTGGTTACGTCTCCTCTGTATCCTCTCATTTTGGGGTTTCCATGGTTGAGGGCACATAATCCTCTCATCGATTGGGATACCAATAGATTGACATTTCCTTCTGACCGATGCTCCCATCATGGGGTGACCTTGAAGAAACTGCTGGTTCTCTCCTCTGATCCCCGACTTAAGTTCATTCCGAAGCCATACCATGGATTTCTAGACGTTTTTGATGAAAGAGGGGCTGATGTACTGCCTCCTCATCGGGTTAACGACTGCCCTATAGATCTTTTCCCTGGAGCAGCTATTCCGTTTGGGCGAATTTACCCTCTTTCTGAACCTGAACTTACTGTTCTTAAAGACTATATTGAGGAAAATCTCAAGAAAGGATTTATTCGTCCATCTACTTCTCCCGCTGGCGCAGGTATTTTCTTTGTTGAGAAGAAGGATCAGTCCCTACGTCCCTGTATTGACTACCGAGAGCTGAACAAAGTTACCATTAAGAATCGGTACCCCTTGCCCCTCATATCAGAACTCTTCCTAAGACTACGCTCGGCGCGTGTCTTTACGAAGCTAGACCTCCGGGGGGCATATAACCTGGTTCGCATTCGGCAAGGGGACGAATGGAAGACAGCGTTTCGTACTCGCTATGGGCACTTTGAATATTTGGTCATGCCCTTTGGCCTTTGTAACGCACCAGCAACCTTCCAACACTTTGTAAATGACATTTTTAGGGACTTTCTGGACCTTTTTGTGATCGTGTATCTAGATGATATTCAAATTTTTTCCTCCTCCTTGGAAGAACATCGACTTCATGTCAAACAGGTTTTTTCACGCTTACGCACTCACAAACTGTTCGCCAAGCTAGAGAAATGTGAATTCGAGAAGTCGACAATAGAGTTCCTTGGTTTTGTCATTTCCCCAGAGGGAATGTCTATGGACTCTCGTAAAGTCTCTGCTGTGTTAGATTGGCCCGTTCCAAATAATCGCAAGGCAGTGCAGAGATTTGTTGGTTTTGCCAATTTTTATCGGAAATTCATCAAGGACTTTTCCAAGACCATTGCTCCTATTACCGCCCTTACCAGTTCACTAAAGAAGTTTTGTTGGACTCCTGAGGCTCAACAAGCTTTTTCCGATCTCAAGAATCGCTTTACGTCAGCACCTATATTGAAGCATCCAGACCCTACTTGTCCATTTGTTCTAGAAGTGGACGCCTCTGAGTATGCCATCGGAGCTGTGTTGTCACAAAGAAATGATGTTCAAGGTTTGCTCCACCCTGTTGCTTTTTTCTCTAAGAAGCTTTCCTCTTCCGAACAGAATTATGATGTGGGGGATAGAGAATTACTCGCTATTAAATCTGCTTTCCAGGAATGGCTGCTCATCCTATTTTAGTGTTCTCTGACCATAAGAATCTGGAGTATTTACGCTCTGCAAGGAGACTTCGACCTCGCCAAGCCAGATGGGCACTCTTCTTTTCCAGATTCAACTTTCATGTGACTTTCAGACCTGGCTCCAAGAATGGGAAAGCGGACACCTTATCCCGCTTGTTTTCTGCCTCTGAAACTGACCCGCCCAGTACGATCCTTCAGGCCTCCAATTTTCTCCTCCTTCAGTCTGAATTGCTCTACAAGATCCAATGTGCTTCCGAATCTATCACCAACCCGCCAGTAAATGTTATTCGCCAAGACAATTACCTCATAGCTCATAATAAGATTTTTGTTCCCGAAGCTTTACGACTTGAGGTACTCAGGTTTGTTCATGACCATCCTGTGTCTGGCCATTTGGGTGTTCGCAAGGCACTGGCTAAGAGACATTTTTTTTGGCCTGGCATGACAAGGGACTGTGTTAAATATGTCACTTCTTGTCAAACTTGCGCCAGGTTCAAAGATACGCACTCACGCCCGATGGGCCTGCTGCAGCCCCTCCCGGTCCCTGAGAAACCTTAGGAAAGGATCTCTATTGATTTCATCGTGGATCTTCCTAAGTCTGCTGGTTTTAACACGATCTTGGTAGTGGTTGACGGACTTACTAAGATGGCTCATTTTATACCTTTGTCTGGTCTACCATCTGCTGCTATAACGGCGGAAGTATTCATCAGGGAGATTTTTCGGCTTCATGGCTTACCCAAAGTGGTAGTTTCTGACAGAGGATCTCAGTTTACTTCACGTTTTTGGAGATCACTGTGCCAGGGGCTTCATATTCAGCTCGCCCTGTCCTCTGCTTTCCATCCACAGACGAACGGACAAACCGAGCGTACCAACCAGACTTTGGAGCAGTATATAAGATGTTTTTCCTCCTACTCTCAAGAAGATTGGTCTATGCTCTTGCCTTTAGCAGAGTTTTCTTATAATAATGCTGTACATTCCTCCTCTAAACAGACTCCCTTTTTCTCCAATTATGGCTTTCACCTTACTTCCTTGCCGGGGAAGTCTCGGTTCCCGCAGCTCAAGACAGACTTGAATTTTTAAATCATAATTTCAAGTTTCTTCAGCAAACTATGTTTGCTGTGTTTTTGAACAATCAGAATATCCAAGGCTATTGTGATACTAATATCTACAGTTAGTATTACTGGTTGTATATATATAGTTTATGTATGTGAGTGTATAGATTGGTTAGTATAGGTTGTGTGCTGGGTTTACTCGGATGGGTTGAACTTGATGGACAATGGTCTTTTTTCAACCCTATGTAACTATGTAACTATGTAACTATGTAAGAAGCACAACTTAATTATAAAAGACTGGCTGACAAGAAACGAAGGAAAAATCCCGGATTTAAGGTCGGTGACCTCGTCTGGTTGTCCACCCGTAATCTTAAGCTTTCGTGTCCATCTAAGAAGCTGGGTCAAAGATTTATGGGGCCCTTCCCCATCATCGAACAGATCAATCCTGTGGCTTTTAAATTGGGACTGCCTACTAATCTTCGGGTTCATCCTGTCTTTCACGTCTCTCTGTTAAAGGAAGTGGTGAGAAATCCGTTTCCAGGTCGTACTGAGGTACCTCCAGAACCGGTAACTGTGCAAGGTGCGGAGGAATTCGAGGTCCAGGCTATCCTTGACTCCAGATTCCGTAGAGGACGTTTACAATACCTGGTCCAATGGAAAGGCTATTCGCCTGAGGATAATTCCTGGGAATCCGTGACCAATATCCACGCTCCTCGGTTGGTTCAATCCTTCCATAAAAGATTTCCTGGCAAACCTGCTCCGGTGCACGTCCGGAGGCCGCGCCTTGGGAGGGGGCAATGTAAGGCCCAGCAGCAGCATGGCCACAAGGGGGCGCGTGCTGTTGCCTTAATGCGGGTACGCGTCTTGACGCCAGCGCGCGACTTGACGCCGGCGTGCGTCGTGACGCCGGCGCACGCTCTGATGCCAGCATGCATCCTGGCGCATGCGCCTTGCGTTTTAAAAGACGCCAGAGGCCTAGGATCACTGTGAAGTGATCATTTTCCTCCTGGAAGACACTGAGCGTTATTATCCTTCTGAAAGACTTGTTTTTGATCCGGCTTGCCCTTTGACTACGAATCCTGCTGCCTGTACCGACCTCTTGCCTGCCTGACTATCCGTTTGTCTCCCGACTCTGCTCTGACGCCTGGTTCGGCACTCCTGCCACTCCTCCACTTGGTCCCAGTCCTGTCTCCAGCTCCAGCGGCTGTGTTCCTTAGTGGGAGGTGTAGGAGAGGTCCTTCCTCTACGAGTTCTTCCAACAACACCTCTTCCTTGATCCTGACAGCTGCTGCGCAACTGGAAAGATTCGCTCTGAGGAGAGGCCTACTAAAGATGATGTTGCTCCCTCTGCACCTACCTCAGCTTATTCCTCTCCTCCTCACAGCCCAGCCACAGCACCTGAACCTATGCTCACTGATTTATTGGCAGAGACAAAGACAACCAGAGAATCATGTCCCACACTAATAACAGCAAAGATGGAAGAACTCAAGGTGGAGTTCTCCATTCTTAAAGGAATTCTGTCATGATTTTTATGGTGTACTTTTTATTTCTAAATTACATTGCAAATAATACACATAGCTAATAATTTACTCTACCATTTAAAGGAGAAGGAAAGGCTAATAAAGAGTTAATCTCAAGCTGCAGGCATACCTTCAGTTGTCTCAATAGTGCCCTTAAGTTTCCCCATATTTCTCCCGTTCAGGTGATCAGAAGCCAAACAGGAAGAAAAAACACTGAGCTGTGTAAAGAAAGTTCCTATAATGCCTCACTCCTGCACCAAAAGCAAGACATGCTCAGTTAGTAAGATTATGAGTCAGCTTTCTGCTCATTGGCTCAGATCCACACTCCTAAGGGGGGAGTGAGTTCTTAGCATTCTTGAAGAAGGGGGAGCAGGAGAGAGCAGAAAGCTGCTTGTCTCTGGCACATGAATTACAGACACAAAAAAACCTTTTGACAGAGAAGTCAGTGCAGTGTTTCTATGAGTGCTTATGGCTGTATTTACATAAACCTTTCTGATAAAGCTTACTTAGTTTTTACCTTTCCTTCTCCTTTAAAATTTTATTCTTGTTACGAACGTTATCGAACTTCATATTATCAGCTATCCATAATAAAAAGTAACAAGATTCAGGATAGGTCTGGAATTCAAAAAGGAGAGAATATAGCCTACCCACAAGTACTTTATTAATAAAGAGACTCAGGATACAAAATTGGTTATCAATCACCGGTTTATTTTACAAAACTTTGCTGTAAAACAATCTTCTTTAAGAAAAAAAAAAATTATTCTTGTAATATTGGTGTGTCCAGTTTGGATTTTTTAGCTGCTTTTTGTAGCTGCTATCTTGCTACCTTCCCATTGCACTGCTGATCAGATGTTGTGGGGGAAAGGAAGGGGAGTGATATCACAGCAACTTGCAGCACAGCAGTAAAGTGTGAAAATTGTGTCCCTCCAATTCCAGGTGCACCTCCAAGGGCATTAATTGCCAGGCTACTAAATGCTTAATACAGGGATGCGCTACTCAGGATGGGCAGGAACAAGGCATAACTAACTTTTGAGAATTCCAAAATTTCATTCTACCTAGACTTCTCCCATGAAATCCATTACCAAAGCGTGCAGTTAAAAGACTTCAAGAAATGTCAGCTGAGAGAGTCAAGAAAATTGAATACACTATGTTATACCTAGGCAAGCTCAGAATCCAGTCGAATGGTACAACACATTTTTTCTACTCACTGCAAAAGGCCTTCACATGGCTGGATAATATGACATTATAAACTCTGTAAACACCAGCTACCAACGGAGCAAATGCAAACTCTACAACTCCTTTACAACCCCTCAGGCAAATTTTACACGTGAGCATAATCATTTACTTCAACTTCAACTTCAAATAGTACTGTTTACTCACTCTTACCTGGTTGCTTTTGCTGCCTGGACAGCACCCAGTTTTTCTTTTGGCAGTTAAAATTGCCACCCATCTCCTCTGCTCAGACTAATCATATGGTTCCATGACCGGCAGGACCAAGGCCGTCAAAAAAGTTTTGACTGTTTACTGCATTCTCTAAACTGTTTGCTATAGCACAGAATGGTTAAATAAGTAGTAAGATGTGTTTTGTTTATTTGTTGTTTGTTATTGTTTGGGGGGACAAATTCTGCCTCAGTTGGGGTCAGGCAGAAAGGGTGGCATTTTTTACACATCTGTGCAGGGAATGGCCATTGTTCAGTTGTTGTGTTCTTAAGTTTTACAGGTAGTGTTTTATTATTACATGTCAGTGTATCTGCCCGGCCCTGGCGGCCCACATGGTTCATCCTTATAGTCTCATTTTTCACTGGTCTTATAATGCCTACCAATGTAAAATTCTCTTTACTTCCCTGGAATGTATGTGGTTGAAATGACTGAGATAAGCAGAAATTAGTGCTAGACCATGTTAAACATCTTGGTACTCAATGGAAGGGGGTCCGCTGTGCTAGGGGAGAGAATGGTTAAGAGGCTGGAGGAGTGTTTAAACTAGACAAGGGGGGGGGTGAGCTAGAGTTCTATAGGAAAGCTAGTGTAGAAGGGGCAGGGGGACTAGCAAAGGGTTGTGGGGGAGGAGTGAGGGGGACATATAGTGTATCAGATAAGGAGCTTCCGTTACAAGGAAAACAGTCTAATATTTGCCTTAGCTCTAACTCTCCGTTAGCTAATGTAAACATCAGAGGGAGACGTAATAATCTCCGCTGCATGCTGGCTAATGCACGAAGCTTGTCGGGTAAATTAGGGGAGCTGCAAGCTATTGCATGTATTGAAAATTATGATTTAATTGGTATTACTGAGACCAGGTGGGATGAAAAATGCGACTGGGCCGTGAATTTAAATGGTTATACACTTTTTAGGAGGGACAGAGAGATTAAAAAGGGTGGAGGGGTTTGTCTTTATGTAAAGTCAAATTTAAAGCCATTACCAATGAAAACGTCGAATCTTTTTGGGTAGAAATTTCAGTAGGGCTGAAGGTCACAAAGAAAATGATCATTGGTGTATGCTATAAACACCCCGTATAGATGAGGGGGATGAGACCCAGCTATTGTTGCAAATGGAGGAGGCTTCAAAACTGGGTCAAGTTGTTATTATAGGGGACTTTAATTATCCGGACATTGACTGGAGTAATGGGGTGGCTAAGTCAGAAAAAGCTAGTAGGTTTGTAAATATGCTAAATGACAACTTTTTATTTCAGGCAGTTCAAGAACCTACTAGGAATGACTCTATTTTGGACCTGGTAATATCTAATAATACTGAACTCATCTCTAACATTTGTGTGGGTGAGCATTTGGGGAACAGTGATCACAACATGGTCTCCTTTGAGATAATGCTGCAGAGACAGCTCTATAAGGGAGTAACTAAAACTCTCAATTTTAGACGTGCAGACTTTGCCAGTATAAGGGCATCTCTGCAATGTGTCAACTGGGAAATGCTTTTCACAGGGTTAGACACAGAAGGAAAATGGAACATCTTTAAAACATTGCTTTGCAGGTATACACAACAGTATATTCCCCTTGTAAGCAAGGAGAGGCATCGCAAAGCAAAACCTTTATGGCTGAAACGTGCTTTTAAAGCATTCAAGTTAGCTGGGACAGTGGAAACTTTCATCAGGTACAAGGAAGCAAATAAAGCATGCAAAAAAGCTATCAGGCAAGCTAAAATAGAGATGGAAAGGGATATTGCAGCTAGGAGTAAAAAGAATCCAAAATAATTTTTTAATTATGTGAATAGTAAAAAAATTAAGCAAGAAGAGGTGGGAACCTTATTATCACGGGGGGGTAAGTTGATTGATGAGAACGGGGAAAAAGCAGAAATTTTGAACTCTTATTTTTCATCTGTCTATACATCTGAGGAGCCAGCTAATGAAGGCTTCCCTTTTAATATGCCCAGTTCTAGTAATTTAGCTACTGATGCATGGGTCAC
This sequence comes from Xenopus tropicalis, assembly GCF_000004195.4. NCBI lineage: Eukaryota > Metazoa > Chordata > Amphibia > Anura > Pipidae > Xenopus > Xenopus tropicalis. The sequence goes on along the minus strand of NC_030679.2, from coordinate 17,357,376 downwards.
TCGGGAGGAAATTCAAAAGAGACTTGAACATGTAAAGGGAAACAAAGGTCCAGGACCAGATGGGATTCATCCCAGGGTATTAAATGAGCTAAGCTCTGTGATTGCCAAGCCTCTTCACTTAATTTTTCAGGATTCGTTGAGGTCTGGCATGGTGCCGAGAGACTGGAGAATTGCTAATGTGGTGCCGTTATTTAAAAAGGGATCCCGTTCTCAGCCTGAAAACTATAGGCCTGTTAGTCTAACATCAGTAGTAGGAAAACTTTTGGAAGGGGTAATAAGGGATAGGGTACTTGAATACATTGCAGTTCACAATACTATAGGTTTGTGCCAGCATGGTTTTATACGTAACAGATCTTGCCAGACTAATTTAGTTGCCTTTTATGAGGAGGTGAGCAGGAACCTCGATGCTGGAATGGCAGTTGATGTCATCTACTTGGACTTTGCTAAAGCGTTTGATACAGTACCTCACAGAAGGTTAATGATCAAATTGAGGAATATTGGCCTAGAACATAATATCTGTAATTGGATAGAGAACTGGCTGAAGGATAGATTACCAAGAGTGGTGGTAAATGGAACATTTTCTAATTGGACCAGTGTAGTTAGTGGAGTACTGCAGGGGTCAGTCCTTGATCCTTTGCTTTTTAACTTGTTTATTAATGACCTGGAGGTGGGCATAGACAGTACTGTTTCTATTTTTGCTGATGACACTAAATTGTGCAAAACTATAAGTTCCATGCAGGATGCTGCCGCTTTGCAGAGCGATTTGACAAAATTGGAAAACTGGGCAGCAAACTGGAAAATGAGGTTCAATGTTGATAAGTGCAAAGTTATGCATTTTGGTAGAAATAATATAAACACAAACTATCTACTGAGTGGTAGTTTGTTGGGGGTATCCTTAATGGAGAAGGATCTAGAGGTTTTTGTAGATAACAAGTTGTCTAATTCCAGGCAGTGTCATTCTGTGGCTACTAAAGCAAATAAAGTGCTGTCTTGTATAAAAAAGGGCATTGACTCAAGGAATGAGAACATAATTTTGCCCCTTTGTAGGTCCCTGGTAAGGCCTCACCTTGAGTATGCAGTGCAGTTTTGGGCTCCAGTCCTTAAGAAGGATATTAATGAGCTGGAGAGAGTGCAGAGACGTGCAACTAAACTGGTTAAGGAGATGGAAGATTCTAACTATGAGGTTAGGCTGTCGAGGTTGGGTTTGTTTTCTCTGGAAAAGAGGCGCTTGCGAGGGGACATGATTACTTTGTACAAGTACATTAGAGGGGATTATAGGCAGATGGGGGATGTTCTTTTTTCCCATAAAAACAATCAACGCACCAGAGGTCACCCCTTTAGATTAGAGGAACGGAGCTTCCATTTGAAGCAGCGTAGGTGGTTTTTCACGGTGAGGGCAGTGAGGTTGTGGAATGCCCTTCCTAGAGATGTGGTAATGGCAGATTCTGTTAATGCCTTTAAGAGGGGCCTGGATGAGTTCTTGAACAATCAGAATATCCAAGGCTGTTGTGATACTAATATCTACAGTTAGTATTAGTGGTTGTATATATAGTTTATGTATGTGAGTGTATAGATTGGTAGGTGTGGGTTGTGTATGCTGGGTTTACTTGGATGGGTTGAACTTGATGGACTCTGGTCTTTTTTCAACCCTATGTAACTATGTAACATCTTGGTACACTCTGACCCTAAGGGTAGATTTTTTCACTGTATGTTGTACTCGAAAAAAAAGAAACAATTCTTCCTAATATATGAAGCCCCGTATATAGACGATTTTGGGTGCCGCAACAGAATCAAAGTATGTGGGGAGCATGGCTACCTGTGGCTGCTGCAACAAGGGTACCCATCCTAGTTTGAGCTCCGAATTCATTGTAATTTTTCACTAGGGATGCCTTAGAAAAGTATCATCAAATATATGATCTCTCATATAACCCATATACTGGACAAATGTGTACTTTATTTTAATTCCATTTGAGAAAACCACATAAATGTTTGCTCCTTGTATTAAAAAGCGATTTAACCAGATCAGCATATATCATGCTGCAATGTCAAAAAAGGAAAATGTACCCCCCTATTATGTTTTATTTGTGGGTCTGTTTTTCTTATAGTGCATTAAAATTTGTGTTCAATAAAAAAGGTGTTCAGCAGCTCCACTAAACAGCAAGAGCACAGAGCCTGTCTCACAGTTTGGGTGGGACCTGGGCTGCTATTGCAGGGTTCTGCTTGTCACTCACAGTTATGACTACTTCCTGTGGAGAAATAAAAGGGCTTACACAGCCCTCCTTACAGCAAAAACACCGAGCAGAGAGGATTTCTCTGCAGCACTGATGTAATTACATTTTAAGAGGTAAAATACTATTTTCTGGGGAACTATAGGGGGCATATAATACTAAGAGTTTAGAATCACATTGTATGATTTCCAGAACCAGGACTGAAAAACAACCATTATAAATAATAGCAGGCAGCACGTTGCTTTCATCTAAATAGCCTTTGATTACCGAGTCCCTTTCCATGATCAAAGTAAGCTTTGTTAGCAGTGGAGGAATAAAGTTAAGTATTTCCTTAAAAAAAAAAAAAAAAAAAAAAGTGTGGTGGTAATTGAGTTTCAGTTCCCATGGAGACTGTAAGCCGCAGTGACTCACGTGACATGTGATGTGGGTGGCTCACATGACTGCTTACTAGAAAAAATGGAGAGAAGGAGCCGGGGCTGAGAAGGAGGTAGCTGGGTTCTCACGGTAAGTCATTGCTAACAGTTCTATTAAATAAAGATAAGGGTGAAGTCTGAGGTTGTGAATATGTGTCCTGTTTAACCTCTATGTGTGTCTAGGAGGGGGGCGGGGTGTAGCCTGCTGCTGCCATATGGAACCTGCTTCTTTCTGTTTTTGCAAAATATCCTGCAATTCTGCCCAGGACACTTAGCCAACTGTCCTTTACTCATGAAAGTGAAATGTTATTATCAGTTATGGGAAAGGGTTAGTATCATACAGGCTGGTTAATTGGCTTCTGACTAAACTGAGCACTGTGTGTGTGAATGCCATAGGGAACTCAGATTGTAAGCTCCTCTGGGGCAGGGACTGATGTGAACCATGAATAATATGTGTTGGTGCTATTTAAATAACAGGAAATAATATAAATCTATTTAAGTGTTAAAGGAAAAAAAAAAGTAAATCACTGGAGGGTGCCAGTGTGTTAGGCACAGCACAGAGAATTTAGGTTGTCACCTTAGGCGAAGTCTGGGCAGGGACATAATTAGGGTGGGTCATTACGCCAGGGGGCAGACAGTGACTCTGCAGAGATATGATACGGTGATCCGTGATTGGCTGATTGCCACATCATGTACTTCAGAGTCCTTTCCTGATTTGGAAATTCGGACAGGCAGTTTTCAACTGGACCTCAAACAAGTGGCTACACTTCAGTGACTATAAGCTTTCACTTCCTACCCTGGTAGGTGCTCACACATTTATTAAAAAAGTGGGCCTGTGGTACATGCCACTGCATTCATGTCTGCATGAACTTCTTCAGAGGCTGCACCTGTACTAAGCTTGAATCAAATATAAACCTATAGCTGTACTCTGTATATTTGCATTCAGTGTCATAACTAGTTGGGAGCAGACTTAATGCAGACTAATATTTGCACACAGTGCCCCCTCCACTAGCTCACCATATCACCACAATTGTATCTAGAACTGGTGGTGGAGTAGTTGTGGTGGAGGGGGCCAGTGGCTGTATGCACGCCATTGTTTACATTCATTACTCTGCAGCATGTATCAGATTATGAAACTTTTAACAGGAATATGTTTCTAGTTTTGAAGGGGTAATGTATCATGTATAGTGCTTACAATAAATAAAGTTCCTTTATCTAATAAAACTGTGACCGACACTTTTCATCTACCTATTTTGATCAATGGTGCATGCCCTGTGGGCCAGACTTTAATTGGGGGCTGTAGTAGGTATGTAAATAAGTATAGGGGTAGGTAAGGTTTATTTGAAGTGACAGATGATTAGTACAATGTAGGAGAAGCAAGGAGTGAAAGGAATAGGCTAGTTCATGGCAGCCTATGAAACTGATGGCCAATGGACAGATGAAGTATCTTTGAATGGTTAGTATGTGTTGTATTTGTATTGTAAAAGTGATCTTGTCCTAATTTGTCTTTTAAAAGAGGGCAATGTTTCGAGCTGCTTAAGAACATTGAGATCAAAGCACCCAAAATGTGCCATTACCCTTAGAATGACATAAAGGGTAGGGTTAGTAAGAGTGGTTTTGTCAGTGTTTTGGATTAGTGATGCGCTGGCTAACAAATTTATGACCTGCACCCTCTTTTACCATGGCCTGTAAGGCCATGATTTATAAGTCCTCTCCTGGCCCGCCCATCTCTGACATTATTGGAGGGTGAGCTAGGCATGTGTTGAAGAGGCCAGAGTTTGAGACCATCAGCAGAGGACGGTTGTGCTAGGAGCAACAAAGCCTAAGGTGTTGCACCACTTGAACAAGTGCTTTCTGGAGGGTGATTTGAGACATTTTGCTATGCTCTTCTGGACTACTAGGAACTCACCCACTCATGCACCATGGATGTGCTTAAAGGAGAATGCAAGTCAAAATTTAAAAAGCATACTGCCTAATAGTCCTCCTATTGTTTAGTAAAAACACCACACTTTTGGCTCACCTAATCAAATATTTACTCAGTCACACTTACTTCACATTTTCTAGAACAGGCAGCCATCTCTAAAAAGGTATTCTCCCTTCCTTTCCCTCCTTGCTTCATACTGCACATGTGTTTCATTCCCTCCCTCCCCCCCCTCCCCTCTGCCAGATCCGCTTCTGATTGGCTGGTGGGCATGTGTAGCTCAGAACAGGAGACAGGATCAAGTTACACACATGCTCAGAGAATAGGAAGGCTGCCGCTGGCAGCCTACAGGAAGGGAAGAAAGATTTCAGTGATGTCACTGTAGTCTTCACACTGCTGTAGGCTGCCAGCACCATATCTCAGAGACGCAAGCAGGGATCTGGGAATTTAGATATGCAGTAAGTACTTAAAAAGAATGCCTTTAGACTTACTTTTAATTTATATTAACCTTTCATTGTCCTTTAAGATCCTAGCCCCCATCCCTAAGTTGCACCCTAGGCACATGCCTCTCCTGCCTACCCCTAGTTCCGGCTCTGACTTATTCTGTTGTTTTTAGAGGTATAAAGTGGTTTGTTATAGGTCCGTCTGGATCATGTTGGGACAAAGTCTAATAGTTTCCTTGTAATATATTTTGACTTTTCACTTGTGTAATATGACTCCTTCCATCATCATCGTCCTCTCTGCCTGTGGACTTTAACCCAAAGCTGCAAAGTGTTTGCAGACTTATAAAAGAACATTAAATGCAATGTGCTTTACCTAGCATAGTAACCTGAATGTTTCAGGAGGGCAAGCACCCATTATACACACGGATTGAACAAGATGTCCATCGTTGCACTGTTCTCCACTTATGTAAAAATGCACACAAGCTAAGAGATTTTGTGTTATTACCCCAGCCTTATGTGTATCTGAGGGTGGAGGACAACAGACCTGAAGGTTTTAGGTGTATTATTTATGCTGCATTGGCTCCATTGGATTCAGCCCAAGAGCACTAAGCATTGCTCATAATACTATAAACCAATGTTGTCTGTGGACTTACTTACCCTTTATTGCACCTGGAATTTTTCTTGCTATGTAGGCAGCTGTCAGTGACAGAAATGTACAAGGATATGCAGAATGTTCCTAGGCACTGTTATAATAATAATAATAATAATAATAATACTTGCTGATTAAGCTCTAGACACACATCGTGATGGTACAAGCAACCTACTTCCCATTCCCTATTGGTTTGTGTAATCCTGCACTTAAAATTGTTGAGAACAAAACTTTTTACTATACATGCAGTTTAGTATAAATGTAGGCACAACAGGAACTTATAGTTCAAATAGCTGATATTCTTATAGTTCAAATAGCTGATATTCTTAACTAGTTGGTTAGAACAGCTGCAGGCTGAACTATATGTCTCTATTATTATTATTATTATTATTATAAACAATGGGAGATGCCAGTAATGAGGATTCCGTATATTTGATGGCTATATTAAAATTAAGTGTGTGGCGTCCTAGAATAACCTTAAAGCCATAAAAACCCTTTAGTGGGCCACATCCAACCATCAAGCTTCACTTGAGCAGCCCTGCCTTAAAGTATGCAAGAGACTTAACAGATGCAGCAGCTCCTTCTTTCCAGCTGTTAACCTTCATCCCAAGGTAGCTTTCTTGCCTGCTCTTGACCTCACACACCGTGATTCTCCAGATAGCTTGGTGCTCAGTGCAGGAGTCCCAAGGGCAAATTTTATTGCGGAAGTGCAACGTTTCATGGGTTCTTTGCTTATCAATTTATGGGTAATATCATTAATGATGCCTACAGGAATATTATATTGAATATAAGCTATTAGCTTGAACTGTTATGATATACTGTAGATGTGTTCTCGTAAGTTTTTAATATGGTAGATACCAGTGCTTGCCAAACTATCACTGTATACCTTCTACCCAGTAGGACTGATTTCCCCAAAAACTATGGATACATCCAGGCTGACATCTGATCGGTACAATGACTACAGCTCCACAGAGGCCAGTCCCAGCGAGGAAAGCCCTCCAGGAACCATCAGCAACTATGTTTCAGGTCCAAGGCGGTATCAGAGGCTGGGTGAAGATAGCAGTAGCACCACGTAAGTGAGATACATTACTTTAGTTTGTAGATGGCTGTGCTGCTCTATTTAAATATGCATATAATTTGCTTTGGAACCCAAGGTCTTATCATGCTTGTATTTTCTATGTTGCAGGTGGTATCAGACATTAATCCATTTGTTGAAAGGAAACATTGGAACAGGGCTGCTGAGTCTTCCTCTGGCAGTGAAGAATGCTGGGATTGTGGTATGAATGTAACGCTTCATGTATGTGCTGATAGCTGGATAGACTAAAAGTGGCCATACATGTACCAATTATGATCTTTTCTGCAACCATTGGTCGTCTCGTCACTGAATATTGTATGAAACAAGGTTTCATATGATACTATCGGTGCATGTATGCCCAGCTTTATAATGCAGGGATGCTCAGTAGGGACTTCTGATAAAAACACAGAGCAGAAATGGTTGTCATTTAAAATGATATTAAATCATTACTGTTCTCAATTCATTCCATTAATAAGAAAAAGTAGAAGTGTTAAGAATCACCCCATGTGGCTTAACTCTGAGGTAAAGAAGTTAATAGGGAAAAAAAGGAAAGCTTTTAAGAAATATAAGTCAGAGGGGACAGTAGCTGCGTTCAATGAATATAAACACTATAACAAGTGTTGTAAAACAGCAATCCGGAAGGCAAAGATAGAAAATGAGGAGCGCATCGCGGCCGAGGCCAAGACTAACCCCAAAAAGTTTTTTAAATATATTAATAGTAAAAAGATGCAGGTTGAGGGTGTGGCCCCATTGAGTTATAATAACAATATGGTTACAGCGGATACAGAAAAGGCAGATGTGCTTAACCAGTTCTTTTCTTCTGTGTATACAGTAGAGGAGCCAGTGGGCCAAGTCCCACCCAATAGCTTCACTGTTGCCTCAGCTCCAACTACACAGTGGCTGACACAGGATATGGTGCTTAAAGGGTTACACACGATAAATGTAAACAAGGCACCTGGGCCAGATGGAATACACCCTCGGGTACTGAGAGAGCTAGGGGCAGAATTGCAGTGGCCCTTGTTTCTGATATTCTCAGACTCTCTTTCATCAGGTATGGTACCTAGGGATTGGAAGAAGGCGAATGTCATTCCCATATTTAAAAAGGGAGTAAGATCTCAGCCTGGCAATTATAGGCCTGTAAGTTTGACATCCGTGGTGGGCAAGATATTTGAAGGCTTGTTAAGGGATCACATTCAAAATTATGTAGTGGAGAATGCCATTATGAGCAGTAATCAGCATGGCTTTATGAAGGACAGGTCATGTCAGACCAATTAAATTGCTTTTTATGATGAGGTAAGTAAGAAGCTGGACAGTGGGGATGCAGTAGATATAATCTATTTGGATTTTGCCAAAGCATTTGATACCGTTCCCCACAAACGACTGCTTTCTAAGCTAAGGTCTATTGGTCTTAGTGAAGTCATTTGCACATGGATAGAAAACTGGCTACAGGATCGGGTACAGAGGGTGGTTGTTAATGGTACATTCTCTACTTGGAATAAGGTCCTCAGTGGGGTCCCTCAGGGTTCTGTACTGGGTCCACTTTTGTTTAATTTGTTCATAAATGACTTAGGGGAGGGTATTATGAGTAATGTATCAGTGTTTGCAGATGACACAAAACTCTGCAGACCAGTCAATTCTATCCAGGATGTGACATCCCTGCAGCAGGATCTTGACCAACTGGCAATCTGGGCAGCTAAGTGGCAGATGAGATTTAATGTGGATAAATGTAAGGTCATGCACCTGGGATGTAAAAATATGCAAGCCCCGTATAACCTTAATGGGACTGCACTAGGCAAATCCATAATGGAGAAGGACCTTGGAGTCCTTGTAGATAATAAACTTGGCTGTAGCAAGCAATGCCAGGCAGCAGCTGCAAGGGCAAACAAGGTTTTGAGCTGTATTAAAAGGGGTATAGATTCACGGGAGGAGGGGGTTATTCTTCCCCTTTACAGAGCGCTGGTAAGGCCCCATCTAGAATATGCTGTTCAGTTTTGGTCTCCAGTGCTCAAACGGGACATTATTGAGTTAGAGAGGGTCCAGAGAAGGGCAACTAAGCTGGTAAAGGGTATGGAAAGTCTCAGTTATGAAGAAAGACTGGCCAAGTTGGGTCTGTTTACACTGGAGAAGAGGCGCTTAAGAGGTGACATGATAACTATGTATAAATATATAAAGGGATCATATAATAACCTCCCTAATGTTTTATTTACCAGTAGGTCCTTCCAATGGACACGAGGGCACCCACTTCGTTTAGAAGAAGGGAGGTTCCATTTAAATATTCGGAAAGGTTTTTTTACTGTGAGAGCTGTGAAGTTGTGGAATTCCCTCCCCGAATCAGTCGTGCTGGCTGATACATTATGTAACTTTAAGAAGGGGCTGGATGGATTCTTAGCAAGTGAGGGAATACAGGGGTATGGGAGATAGCTCTCAGTACAAGTGAGGGAATACAGGGTTATGGGAGATAGCTCTCAGTACAACTGAGGGAATACAGGGGTAGGGGAGATAGCTCTCAGTACAAGTGAGGGAATACAGGGTTATGGGAGATAGCTCTTAGTACTAGTTGATCCAGGGACTGGTCCGATTGCCATCTTGGAGTCAGGAAGGAATTTTTTCCCCTCTGCGGCAAATTAGAGAGGCTTCAGATGGGTTTTTTTTTGCCTTCCTCTGGATCAACTAGTAGTTAGGCAGGTTATATATAGGCATTATGGTTGAACTTGATGGACATATGTCTTTTTTCAACCCAACTTACTATGTTACTATGACTTAAACAGTGTTCTCGAGAAAATGTTGATTTTCACTATACCTGCTGGTTTGACATTGGGATTATAATAATAATAATAAATCATAAATAATAAATATAAAATTGGGTGAGAATTATAAAATCATTATCAGCAGATGCTTTAAAAATAAAGAACTTGTTTTCAAAAAGGCACATTTGGGTCAAGAATAAATCCATCCACCTTTATTAAATATGATTAAAGGGGAACTTCTTGACTGACCTCTAAAGTTCAACCCCCCACCTGCCCATCTTTCCTTTCTGATAGAAAACCTGGAACTTTATTTCTTGGTTATTTAATGAGAAAAACATAAAAGAAGCCTCATATCACTTGCTTTTTTGAGCAGCAGCAATCAAGTTATTTAGTACAAAGGCCCAGCAAATTGAAACATACATGCCAAGGGAGCTGGCAGGTGATGTGGAAGTAGTTATACAACTTTAGTGCATCCGCAATTTGCCTTTTGTATAACTCATAAATAAATGTTGTAGGAACAGTAACTTGCGCTACTGTGCAATAACATTGTAGTCACTCTGTCTATGAAGATTCTCATTCATCCAGGTCAGTTTCAGCTAACACCTAACTAAATAAGTTCAATGGAACCATTGTGATTGGATGTCTGTGACTGTACTACCATCAAGAGTTTAAATACCGGGGAATTCCCTACCAGTCATTTAAACTGAAGAAGCCACTGGGATGAGTGGAGAAACATTTTCAAGAAAAACTCAGAAAAGTCCAGTTGTTTTAGACTTAATTCTACTAGATACTGTATTGTAGTCACTCTTTATATATATATATATATATATATATATATATATATATATATATATATATATAGTAGAAAGAGTGCCGCACACACAGGGACTTGATAGAAAAGAAAAAGTGGTTTTATTGAAAAAATTCCAACGTTTCGAGCACAATCTGTGCTCTTCCTCAGGGACAAACCAACAGACCATATCCCAGCACCCACAGTAAATACCCCCACCACACAAAATGGCGGCAAAAAACGGCCCTGGTTACCATGGCAACCAGTGTAAACGAGCCCCACACCCACCAGAGCAAGGTAAATTCAAATGTCAACACATACAGGCAAATAGAATGGGAGTGCAGTGCTAGAAAACAAGGTTAAGTTTAAAATCCTGTAGCTAGTAGGCAAATTGATACATGTTGCAAAAGACATACGTTGCAAAGAACAGTTACAAAAAATGTTACAAAAAACTATACAGAGAATGTTCACAGTCAGATAGCAAGCATTTCAAGCAAAAGGTTATAGCGGATGATTTTTTGTAGGAGACAGGCATCAGGTATTAAACCCAGGACCCATGTCCGGACGCACCAGAGAAGCTAGGAATATAAAGGAACGCACACAGAGAGGAACCACCACCTGTCACCAGTACCCAGCGACCTCTGAACTACAGTGTGTAAATATGATCATCATGTGGAGCAGAACATATCACCCACAGAGGCAATGCCCAGTCAAATGCTGCGGAAGCTGGTCGGGCGTGTTCAATTGGCGTGCCGAATTGTAGGGAGCGTAGGGCGCACTTTTGCCTAGTTACCATGTATACAACGCACCAGGAGTGCAAGTTAGATGTGCCCAATAGGCAACCAACACAAGTATCTAGATTCGGCTGGCAGACAGTGAGGAGTGCAAGGGTCCTGCATCGGTCCCTGGCAATCTGCGGGAAATGAAGTGAAGCCAATGGGCTACACGGAGTGGTGGAGAGCACGTTCGGGTGCAACTACAACTCTCACGTGTCCAGTACAAGTTAATGCAAACCGCCTTCAAAAAGGACCAGGACCTATAGGGCCAATTGGAAAGGCCCGCAAAAGCACTCTAGGGATATTCATAAGAGCAATAAGGACCCACAAAGTGAGCCCAAAGGAATTTCACATGCCGCTCAAGTATGCCGAACCAGATCTACTGTATGTAAAACGGTAACATCACCAGCCCCCGCTCCTACATAGAATTATAGCCCATATTCAGGTAGTGACAGTTGGCATGTCCCCTGGTTTACTCCATTAGAATATATATTACAAACACTGATATATATGGTTCAGCAGAAGTGGATAGTTCAATAGCCACCTGGTGCGAGCCTGTCATGTAATATGGTCCTAGATTAGGGGTTACAGGTAGACTTGTCAATACCCATTAATTGTGTGTCTCCAAAAAAATAGAATAAAGAAAAATCAAAATGAAAAATCAAAATGGAAAGTAAAAGTAAAAAAGACATGCAACTAAGTCTCATAAAATAAATCATGCAAGCACAACCCGTCCAATAAGGACCTTGAGGGGGGAACACTCAGGGTGTGTCAAGCACAGCAGCCATGTATAGAACGACTGGTAACATAAATTTGTTATATATAACAATAGGTTTTTTAGGGTTGAGCCAAACCTCACAAGGTGAGGTGACAGAAGAAATACAGAGACTTTGTGTACAGCATCCATGTAAGAATAAAAAGAATGCAAATCATACTAGCAGAGGGTATATATATTAAGTGCCCACCGTATAGGGCAATTAGAATCAAACAAAAGGGTCATGAAAAATATAAAGGTATTGTACCCTCAACAGAAGGTTACTATGTGGGTAATTAATGTGATAGAAATGGGTAAGTGTGGAGTGCACTCTTACACTCTTACCAACCTAGAGATGACTGTATTATCTAAGGGTATGTCCTTTGTTCCCACTCACCATGCTGATCCGTTTGATAACATACAAGATGTGTTTAGGTTTACACGCATCTTGAAACTTAAGGATCACTTCAAGCACTCTAAAGATAAGCCCCCCAGTACCTTCAAACCTAAGAGCAACTACATTCCGCCCAACACCCCAGCCTCAATTACCACTTTTTCCCGCTTACTGATGAATGACTGTAAATCACTAGCCAGACATTCAGGTAAAAACCAATCTTCTTACAGTAATTTGTCTAAAGCTGAATGGGAGGCTCTAAATGCTTTGAAATCTGATACTGACCTGATTATCAGGCAGGCTGATAAAGGCGGTGCTATCGTCCTTTTAGACCGACAGTACTACCGTACTGAACTATTGGGGCAATTGTCTGACACATCCACATATTGCAGTTTACCCAAAGACCCCACATCAGAATTTAAATCTAAACTTGATGCTTTACTTCGCATGGGTTTAGACAGCGGTTGGCTTGATGTGTCCACATATGAATTTTTGCATAATCCTAATCCGAGAATTCCTTTCATTTACACTATCCCCAAAATACACAAATCTCTTAATAATCCACCTGGCAGACCTATTATTTCAGCCATGGATTCCCTTTGCCAACCTGTAGCCGTTTTCCTTGATTTTTTCTTACAACCCCTGGTGAGAAAGATGGACTCGTTTGTACAGGACAGTACCCATCTCATCTCAATGCTACGGGATTTGTCTATCCCTGATGGCTGTTTACTAGTGTCCATGGATGTGTCCAGCCTCTATACCATCATCCCCCATGAAGCAGGTATTGATGCAATTCGTTCAGCACTATGTGATTCTCACCAGGCTGAACCTCCTATTGAATACCTATGTGCTCTCCTTGACTTTGTTTTAACCCATAACTATTTTCTGTTTGAAAACAAGTTTCACTTACAGATCTCTGGCACCGCCATGGGTTCTAATGTTGCTCCTTCCTTTGCTAATCTATTCATGCACCAGGATGAGCGCACATACATCTATCCCTATTTAGAACATTCTATCTTATTCTACAGACGCTACATTGACGATTGCTTCCTAATTTGGCAGGGCTCCGAGACTGATGTACACGCTTTTGTCAATTCTCTCAACCTTCTCCCTAGTCCGGTTAAATTCACTGTTGAATTGAGTGCTGACAGTTTACACTTCCTTGACTTAGAAATTTTTAAGGTTGGGGACAAACTGGGCACTACACTCTTTCGCAAGGCCACGGACCGTAACACCATCCTATACGCACATTCACATCACCCTAGTTCAACCTCAAGGGGGGTCGTGTATTCGCAATTTCTAAGGGTCATTCGAAATAACTCTGATCAAACAGTGGCATTACTACAATTGGAATCTATGGCAGAAAGATTTCTACAGCGTGGCTATGATCCAAAACTTATACTTGAACAGAAGGAGAAGGCAAAAAAGTTCACACAGGAGGACCTATTAAAACCCAGAACTAATGCCTCTGCGAAGGAATCTCCCCTGATTTTTACTAATACATTTGCAGTTGAAAGCAGGGGGCTTCAGAAGGCCTTGTACAACAGATGGGACATGTTATCTTCTGACAGTTCACTCCCTTTTGGGGGGATGAAAAAACCTATTATGGGCTACAGGAGAGCCAGGAATTTGGGGGACATGCTTATGATTAAGGATTTAAAACCTCCACCAGCTCCCTCTACCTGGTTGAACAAACTACAGAAACCTGGATGTTTTAAATGCACTGGGTGTCAGACATGCAATGGTATGGTACAGGGCTCTGTCTTTAGACATCCACATACTGGCCAACGGTTTAAAATCCGACATCGACTGACCTGCACCAGTGAATATGTTGTGTACATGGCTTGGTGCCCCTGCGGTTTGGCGTATGTGGGAAAGGCGTCCACCGCGTACAGAGACAGAATGAACAATCACAGATGTGCTATCCGTTCAGCTCTCTCCTCATGTTCGGCTGACCAACCAGTAGCTAAACATTTCTTGATGGCTAAACACTCGCTTCCACAATTCCGGCATATGCTGATAGATCATGTACCCATCCCAAGAAGGGGTGGGGATAGAGACTTGGACTTACTCAAGGTGGAGGCAAGATGGATCTTCAAACTGGATACTGTTGCCCCGCGTGGTCTAAATGAACTACTTCCTCTCTCCATTTTTATCTAAACAAGGAACAGGATTTACTTGAATGTCTTTCAATAACTTGCAACATTGTGGCCTCTAACATTTAATGACAAAAAATTTTCTCTGTTGGGACTCCTTATTTTCTAATCCTTAATTACTAATATTGGGGTTTCTAACCTCCAAGTATTAATGTTGTATGTCCAGATTTATGGTCTCCACGCTGTTTTGGTTATTGCCATTTTTAATTATTTTCATTTTTTATTTTTATTTCACCTTGGGTCCTTTAGCCCTTCTTGTTCACCTGGTTATGTGCACTCCACACTTACCCATTTCTATCACATTAATTACCCACATAGTAACCTTCTGTTGAGGGTACAATACCTTTATATTTTTCATGACCCTTTTGTTTGATTCTAATTGCCCTATACGGTGGGCACTTAATATATATACCCTCTGCTAGTATGATTTGCATTCTTTTTATTCTTACATGGATGCTGTACACAAAGTCTCTGTATTTCTTCTGTCACCTCACCTTGTGAGGTTTGGCTCAACCCTAAAAAACCTATTGTTATATATAACAAATTTATGTTACCAGTCGTTCTATACATGGCTGCTGTGCTTGACACACCCTGAGTGTTCCCCCCTCAAGGTCCTTATTGGACGGGTTGTGCTTGCATGATTTATTTTATGAGACTTAGTTGCATGTCTTTTTTACTTTTACTTTCCATTTTGATTTTTCATTTTGATTTTTCTTTATTCTATTTTTTTGGAGACACACAATTAATGGGTATTGACAAGTCTACCTGTAACCCCTAATCTAGGACCATATTACATGACAGGCTCGCACCAGGTGGCTATTGAACTATCCACTTCTGCTGAACCATATATATCAGTGTTTGTAATATATATTCTAATGGAGTAAACCAGGGGACATGCCAACTGTCACTACCTGAATATGGGCTATAATTCTATGTAGGAGCGGGGGCTGGTGATGTTACCGTTTTACATACAGTAGATCTGGTTCGGCATACTTGAGCGGCATGTGAAATTCCTTTGGGCTCACTTTGTGGGTCCTTATTGCTCTTATGAATATCCCTAGAGTGCTTTTGCGGGCCTTTCCAATTGGCCCTATAGGTCCTGGTCCTTTTTGAAGGCGGTTTGCATTAACTTGTACTGGACACGTGAGAGTTGTAGTTGCACCCGAACGTGCTCTCCACCACTCCGTGTAGCCCATTGGCTTCACTTCATTTCCCGCAGATCGCCAGGGACCGATGCAGGACCCTTGCACTCCTCACTGTCTGCCAGCCGAATCTAGATACTTGTGTTGGTTGCCTATTGGGCACATCTAACTTGCACTCCTGGTGCGTTGTATACATGGTAACTAGGCAAAAGTGCGCCCTACGCTCCCTACAATTCGGCACGCCAATTGAACACGCCCGACCAGCTTCCGCAGCATTTGACTGGGCATTGCATCTGTGGGTGATATGTTCTGCTCCACATGATGATCATATTTACACACTGTAGTTCAGAGGTCGCTGGGTACTGGTGACAGGTGGTGGTTCCTCTCTGTGTGCGTTCCTTTATATTCCTAGCTTCTCTGGTGCGTCCGGACATTGGTCCTGGGTTTAATACCTGATGCCTGTCTCCTACAAATAATCATCCGCTATAACCTTTTGCTCCTAGCAACTAAGGCATTCATCACTTAGCCCAGTGAAATGCTTGCTATCTGACTGTGAACATTCTCTGTATAGTTTTTTGTAACATTTTTTGTAACTGTTCTTTGCAACGTATGTCTTTTGCAACATGTATCAATTTGCCTACTAGCTACAGGATTTTAAACTTAACCTTGTTTTCTAGCACTGCACTCCCATTCTATTTGCCTGTATGTGTTGACATTTGAATTTACCTTGCTCTGGTGGGTGTGGGGCTTGTTTACACTGGTTGCCATGGTAACCAGGGCCGTTTTTTGGCGCCATTTTGTGTGGTGGGGGTATTTACTGTGGGTGCTGGGATATGGTCTGTTGGTTTGTCCCTGAGGAAGAGCACAGATTGTGCTCGAAACGGTGGAATTTTTTCAATAAAACCACTTTCTCTTTTGTATCAAGTCCCTGTGTGTGCGGCACTCTTTCTACTATATTTTTGTTTTTTGACCTGCACCAAGGGCATTTGGACTTGTATAGGGTGTGCTCCTCCCTGTATACTATATATATATATATATATATATATACAAGCTAATCAATAACAGACTATATGGCCATTTCTTATGAATAAATGGACTGGTTATAACAGAGTAAATGCTACCAGGTGGACCTGATTAGACTGCGCTACTAACTAAAGCTGGCCATACACGCACCGACGATATCGTACGAAACCTCATTTTGTTGAATATTTGGTGCGTGTATGGTGGCTTGACGAGGTGACCGATATCGCAAAAGGCTGCGGATATCGGTCGACTCGTCAATTGGCCAGATTAAAAGATTTTGATGGCACTGAGCAAAATCTACATTCAGGGTTGAATCCAGGGCTGTGGAGTCGGTAGATAAATTCTCCGACTCCAACTCCTCAGTTTCTGATACTTCCGACTCCACGACTCCGACTCCTCTGTTTTTAATATGCTAATGCAGTGCTGTCCAACTGGCGGCCTGCGACCCCCCCTCTGTGTGGACCCCCACCTGTCTGGCTGCTTTGATGGGTTACCCTTGTGTAAGCTTTAAATGGTAACAGTACTGAGATTAACTGCATGGTTCTCACCTCAGATTCAGGGTGTAATCCCTCTGTATTGTTTAAACATCTAATCCCCTGTGTTGTTCACAACTTTTAATCTATGCATTGTTCACCTCCTGCTCAGGCTGTAATCACCCACATTGTTCGTCTGTTCACACCTCAGACATTGTATGTACTGCCTGGCCTATGCTGCCTGTGTGTAGGCAGCATAGGGTAGGCAGAGTATGGCACATAGGCAGCATAGGGCAGGGAGGGTATGGCACAAACAGGCAGCATAGGACAGTGAGGGTATTGAACACACAGACAGCATAGGGCAGGGAGAGTATATGGCACACACAGGCAGCATATGGCAGGCAGAGTATGGCACACACAGGCAGGGTAGGGCAGTATGGCACACACAGGCAGCATATGGCAGGCAGAGTATGGCACACACAGGCAGCATATGGCAGGCAGAGTATGGCACACACAGGCAGGGTAGGGCAGAGTATGGCACACACAGGCAGCATATGGCAGGCAGAGTATGGCACACACAGGCAGGGTAGGGCAGAGTATGGCACACACATGCAGCATATGGCAGGCAGAGTATGGCACACACAGGCAGGGTAGGGCAGTATGGCACACACAGGCAGCATATGGCAGGCAGAGTATGGTACACACAGGCAGCATATGGCAGACACAGGCATCATAGGGCAGGCAGAGTATGGCACACACAGGTAGCGTAGGTCAGGCAGAGTGCTGCCTGTGTGTGCCATATACTCTTTCTACCCTATGCTGCCTGTGGGAGGTGAACCTGGCAGGGGTTTGTTCTGGGAGTTTGTGAGCAGTTGGAAATAGCCATTAAATGGTCCCTAAGGTGTGTAATTATATGCTGGGGGTTGCTGTGCTATCCACAGGGGAGGAGTCATCATATGGATTTTAGGGTGTGTCTTAATATGACCTAAAATAATTTTTTCACATATGAATGATGGTTGATATCCCTGCAGTGAGGACCAAAATGGGTGTGGTTTGAAGTGGGTGTGGTTTAAAAGGGGGGAGTGGTCAAAACTGGCTTCCAGTAGCGGCCCTCCACCATGTATGCACGAGAAATTCCGTCCCTCGGCACCGCAGAAGTTGGACAGTACTGTGCTAATGTATTTTATACATCCAGGAAGGGGCAGGGGGGAAGGGGCACTTAAAACACAACTGAACTGATAATAAACTGATAGACAATTTTATCTATACTCCTACTTGTAATGATTTCCCTAGAATCCCATAGTCATGTTTAAAGTTTAAGCTAACATTACAGCTGAATTAAAGCAGTTTTTCAAATGTTTTAAAGCTTCAGTCTTCACATATACAAGTATTTCTAGACCTGCAATTTTTTTTTTACTTAATTAGTTATCAGTGAGAGTTAGGCTAGGTTCACAGTGGGTATTGTGTTCCCTGTAACTGAGGAACACGACGCAGTGGAGCTGCCGCACCTTAACTGTGCGTTACGTCCCATTTAGTGAAGCATACAGTCAATGAAAAGCATGCTTCATGGTCACTCAACGTGTTCGTTTATGCACTGCGTGCATTGGGCTTTATTCTTATAGCAGAGAAGTAATTAATTATGACTGTTTGTGAATTGGGACATTTAAACTTGCTTTATTTTTTTATTTTTATTCCCATTTAAATTTAGTAGGAGTCGGAGTCGGTTTAATTTTTGCCGACTCCGACTCCACAGCCCTGGTTAAATCGGCAGAAGGAGGTAGAATTTCTATTGTTTCTACCTCCATATCTGATGATTCAGCCCTGAACCAATGGTTGCACGAAAGATCGAAATTGCTACATGTATGGCATGGTGTACACCTTTACCCTAGCAACAAACACATTTGGGGAGATTAAAGGTATAAAATCCCTACTTTTCTGCATTTCTGCCTTCTTTACCAATAGAATTGTGTAATCTCAAGTGGATTTAATTAATTAGGATTACTTCATTTTTTTTGCAGTGTAAACAGTCAGTTCAGAGTTTTGGGAAGAACTGTAGTCTTTGTTTGCCATGTATTTGTTAAATCAGTTTGTACTATTAATAGCGTATAGTGACACACTACAGCACGCAGACAGGTAGAACAGGAATTTGCACCAAAAAAACACAAACACAACTAATTATTGAGTTCATCTCTCTCACCTAAAGATGGCCATACTCCAACAAATTATATTTTTTGTTTTGTACGAATATCTGTAGCTGTATGTGGCTTGCTGACCCCAACCAATAGCTATGTGCTATGGGTATTGTTCAGTTTGTGGATCGGGCAGATTTCAGAATATCAACTGCCAATGCACCATGTTGGCACATAGTGCATCAGCAGATGTGGAAGTTAGTAGTTATAGTTCCACTTCATTTCATGCCATTGTGATCATTTCTTGTGCTCTGCATTAATGAATAAAAAATCATAGTTACATTTTCAGTTTCTCTGGGACAGGGACTCTTGTGATTGATATCTGTAAAGTCACATGTGATATGATGGTCCAAATAAATTAAGATAAGTGTATATTATCAACTGGCAATCAGAGGAATCTTTGGTAGCATTTTCATGAGATTCAGCCATGCAGTGATAAGGTTGTCCTTGTACTGTTCTTAGGGTGAGGTCATATTGAACATATGGTCCTCTTCTCTCCACCTGTGTTTTGTAGGCAAGTGGAGGGAAGTTGACCATACACCCAGTGTGCCCACACCCTTAAAGGAGGAGGAAAGGTAAAAACTAAGTAAGCTTTATCAGAAAGGTCTATCTAAATACAACCATAAGCACTCCCAAAAACGCTGCACGGAGTTCTCTGTCAAAAGATTTCTTGTGTCTGTCATTCCTGTGCCACAGACACGCAGCTTTCTGCTCTCTGCTCTCTCCTTGCTCCCCCTCCCTCAAGAATGCTAAGAACCCCCCTTTCCCCTTAGGGATGTGGATCTGAGCCAATCAGCAGGAAGCTTCCTCATAGTCTTACAAACTGAGCATGTACACTGGTCTGGGTCTCGGTGCAGGAGCGAGGCATTATGGGAACTATCTTTACAGAGCTCAGCGTTTTTTCTTCCTGTTTGGCTTCTGATCATCTGAACAGGTGAACTATGGGGAGACTTTAAGGACTTTAAGCCTAGTTTTTCAGCACCCAAAATGTGCTGAAAAAGTCACCCTCGGCTTATACTCGAGTCGGGTGCCTTGGATCCCTTCACCCTCTGTCCTTTGTGTGCAAATTAGGCCACCTGCAACCAGACCCTCCAGTGCCCTGGCCTGCTTCCATACTTATTTCCCCTTACATCTCCTCCAGAACTGGGTCTGCTGCCAGTTTGCCAATGCACAATGAGCGTGGGGTAGTACTCATATTGTTTTTGTTGACCCTCTTCTCCACTTACAGAGCTAGTTTAACTGTTTTTCTTTGAAACATATATTTAAAAACATATACCCCACCGATGCCTCAATTAATATAATTCTGTTGGTATTTATTTTGATTATTGAAACTTAGCAGTAGCGGCTGCATTTCCCACCCTAGGCTTATACTCGAGTCAATAAGTTTTTCCAGTTTTCTTAGGTAAAACTAGGTACCTCGGCTTATATTCGGATCGGCTTATACTCGAGTATATACGGTAAATTAAAAGTAAATCTAAAGGCATTCTTTTTAAGTACTTACTGCATATCTAAATTCCCAGATCCCTGCTTGCTTCTCTGAGATATGGTGCTGGCAGCCTACAGCAGTGTGAAGACTCCAGTGAATCACTGAAATCTCTCTGTCCTTCCTGTAGACTGCCAGCGGCAGCCTTCCTATTCTCTGAGCATGTGTGTAACTTGATCCTGTCTCCTGTTCTGAGCTACACATGCCCACCAGCGGATCTGGCAGAGGGGCAGGAGGGGTGAGGGAATGAAACATGTGCAGTATGACATAAGGAGGGAAAGGAAGGGAGAATAACTTTTTAGAGATGGCTGCCTGTTCTAGAAAATGTGAAGTAAGTGTGACTGAGTAAATATTTGATTAGGTGAGCCAAAAGTGTGGCGTTTTTACTAAACAATAGGAGGACTATTGGGCAGTATGCTTTTTTACATTTTGACTTGCATTCTCCTTTAAGGGCACTATTGAGAGAACTGAAGGTATGCCTGCAGCTCGAGATTAACTCTTTATTAGCCTTTCCTTCTCCTTTAAAAGGGAGAGCTGTACTTGTTTGCCAAGTAACACTCTGGTTAACACTGACCCTGCAACCTAGATGATACAGCACACTAATATATATTGAGCTGCCAGCAATCAGAAAACATTGGTGTAATAGGAAGCACCACTACAGGTTTACACCCACTTACTAGGTTTTGGTATTTGTTAGCTACTGTGCTTGGAGAGGTCTAGATAAGGAGTTGCCATTTCTTGTGAAAGCGCCTAGGGCCAATTACTTTGTTTTTGTTTTTTTACAGCTCTGTGTTCAAACAATTCTGTTCCTCAGCGGCTTGTAATTCTCATCTCTGCATGCCATTTGTTTAAAAGCTTCTTTCAAGCTTGGCTTAAGAGGCAGAAAGCTTTCATGTTTATACGTGGCCTCACTTTTAGTATCTAGAAAAGAAGACACTAAGTGCATTTTACCTTTAATTGATAATACAAGCTTTCCCTGTACTGAGTTGCCTGCAAATTTTAGATCACTGCAAAGCAAGGAGACCACCTAATAACATAGTGACAAAGGCACAAAACATTTATGCAGCAAAATGGGGTTCAGAATAAAGTAGCACAAATATATACACTATAAAATGAGCACTTGTATTATTCATATTATTAAGCATGCATCTTGTAAACATGTATTATGCATCTGTTTTTGCTCTTGAACCCATATGGTAAAACCTCATTTGGTTATTCAATTAAAGTCATTCATTTTGTTATATAAAAATGTGTCAGCATCACTTTTTTAAATACAACATTCTAACCAAAACCCATGCCATTGTCCAAACTCTATCTTCTCTCATTTCCACAGTGTGCCTCCTTGGAATGAGATATTAAAGGTGATAGTTAAGTTACAGTCACAGCTGAAGGGCCACATGCAGAAACTTTTTTTACTTGTCATTATCCAGTAGCACAAATCAGAACGTGGCCCTCTATCTGTTTCTGAATACTTCCCTCCAACCAAGGGTGCAGGCCAGGCAGTTCTTGTTCTGCAGGAGATTGAAGGAGATAACAAGAAAACATGTCCCTCAACATGTACAGGTAACCCCCAGCTGTTCTGTACAAGAACAGCCTGCACCAATTATCAGAGGTAGTTGAAAGAATACAGACATCAGGCAAACATACCATCCTGCACAACTGGCCTACACCTTATTTATGGTCAAGCCCTGTGTTCTGGCATTCTGTACTACAGGGATTCCCAACCTTTTATACGCGTGAGCAACATTCAAATTGGAAAACTGTTGGGGAGCAACACAGACATGAAAAAAGTTCAAAGGGTTCCAAATAAGAGCTATAATTGGCAGCCCCTGTGTGGACTGGCAGCCTACAGAATGCTCTGTTTGGCAGTTTTAATGCAACCAAAATGTGCCACTAAGCCACAAATTCAAAAATAAAATAAAGGCTTTGAATTCACCGGGAGCAACATATCACCAGCCACTGGTTGGGGATCACTGCTCTACTACTTCTGTTAGGTCCTGATAACCCAGAAATGAGCTACCCACAGAATTTTAGCCAAGTTGCAAAAAGTATTTCATCAGAGATGGAAGTTTTATTTGGTCCAGCACAGAATACAAGAGTATTCAGGAGTCTGGAGAGAACTCCTTGCAAACTGACCATTACAATACTTTTTATTAATCAGGTAGAATCATCAGGTAGCCGTTTGTGATTGGCCAGAAAAGCATTTTATATTTAAAGTTTTTATAAGCAGCATAACTTTTCTTTAGTATAAGTTTCTCAAAGCGTTGCAGTTTCTTAAAGGAGAAGGAAGGCTATTTTGGCATTTTACTGCCAATAGATTTGCCACATTAGTGCCACCTAGAACACTATATATATATTTTTTCTTGAGCTTCAGGCTATTAACGTCCTTTTTTCCTTGGCTAATTTATGATATCTAAAACACACAGTATAATATTTGCACGTAGCATAATGGATATATGTATGCAGATAAATTATAATATAATCATAAAGCTATTATATGAGTAAAATACCTGGGTAATCATAAAGCCTGGGGCCTGTCAGATATTTTAGGCCTTAACACTACAAAGTTCAGCAGTAAACCATAGCAAACCAGAGATTTACAGAGCCAGAGCAGATCTGACTGTTTCTAGACTGACCTTATTTTTTCAAAGTCAGTTTAAATATGCACCAAATGAACATTACCTACGGTCACCTGAACTGAATTTAATAAAATCCCTTTTATTTTCATAATTATGCAGTAATGTCTCTTGAAAATAATTTTATCTTATCTCCCTTTTGCAGCTGGGCCCACTGAGTCTGGTCTTTATGGGAATCATTGCTGTTCACTGCATGGACCTGTTGGTAAAATGTGCCCATCACCTTTGCCAGAGGTAAGGTTTTTTTTATCGTATATAGCCCACATGACCGCTTTAAAAAAATAAAACTAACTGACACTCATACTAAAAGGTGGTAACTTTGCACCACAGCAAGTAAAAATACATAATTTTGCACAATAGACCCTTGGAAATGAGAAGGGATAAATAATCTAATAGCTCTTTGTGGAACCAGGTAACTTGTTCCCTAAGGCAGTGGCTTGTAAGTCTTCAATCTGCTCTTTATGTCTTGTAGAATTATAAAGCAAACAGTTAACCTTTAGCTGCTTTGTAGTTAATTCTAGCTCTAGCCACTCTAAATCATAGTGGCATAATCAACAACCAAATAAATAAAATAAAAATAAATAACCAAACAAACAAAGTGTTGTATGAAATGACACACCAGGCTTAGGGTATGACCAGGTTTACTCATCATTTCATACACATTATTTTATGCCAGTGTGCAAGGGCCAGAGAAATTAAAGTAGGTACCAACAAAGCAGTATAAGCATGTAACTAGTAAAAATAAGATCTTGCACTTTCACCTTCCAAAAATTTTTTTTTTATTTCATTCTTAAGGAACCAGAGACCCTTTGTGGACTATGGCGATGCACTGATGTACAGTATGCAGGGCAGTCCCAGCCAGTGGCTTCAAAGACATTCTGTTTGGGGGAGGTAATTAAGCACAGAACACATTATATTTTAATTATTGTTGCTTTGCCTTCTTGTGGATGACATTTCCTTTTCCTTCATACCACCAGCTTGTGAAATTATTTTATTTATTCCCTATAAAAATCTGTTATGATTACTGAGTGAATAGGTGCATTTCCATTTCATACCTTGTATTGGGAGAAGCACACCTCTCTGGCGAATGCCTTTCAGCCAGTTACTTCAGCAGAAATGCAGCACAAGCTTTCGGGGCAATCAGGTTCATTTCTGCTGAAATAAAAAGGCATTTGCCAGAGTATAGAGGTGTGCTTCTCCCAATACAAGGTACAAGGATGTTGTTTGGCTTGGAAGCAGCCAGGGAAGTGAATGCACCCTTGGAATATGTAATTGGCGTGCTGAAGAATTTGTATTCTTTGGACACCGTTTCCATTTCAACATTGAATTGGTTTGATATTATATATGGAATTGTGCCAAATGGCTTCAATTATATCATAAATAAGTATGTACCATTTCAGTGCCCCATTAAACTCTTTTAACAGGTGAAATGGTTGCACTGACAGCATGTTGTAATGAAAACATGCTGATCTGATATACTGTGACAGAACAAATGTAGCTGGCAGTACCCCGTGTATGTGTCCATATGTGCAAAAACAAGAGGTGAACTGCAAGATGCAGAATGTTACTGGGGATTTGAGAACTACATTTAAATGGTTCTTGTATGCTCCTCGGTCAAAATGAACCAGCCAGCTGTACTCCAGTTATTACAGTATTTCTGCTACTTTGCCTAACTAATAATGCAGGCATAACAACTAATCCGGGAGCTTGCTTTTGCCTTCTAGTGCAAGGGTACAATAGCCCAGATCATTCCTTGTGCTCTTGGTTTCTTTGAATATTTAACTCAAATTGCTGCATAATCGATAATATCTTTACAAATAATACCAAAGAGTATTTGGTTTTTAGTGAAGGTACAGTTATAGACTATAGCACTCATTTATTTAAGGTTTTTAAGTTAGCCCAATAATGGGTGAATTATTGCACTAGTTGACGCACCATGTAGCTAGTGGCTAACTGCACACAACTATAGAAGCTCCCTGTGCCTCGAGAGGCATTTTCGGCGATTTGCCGAAATCGCCTGCGCAGCGTGTGCCATCCCACCGGCGACTTACATTTTCGCCGGTGGGATGGTAGTTCGGGGAGATTAGTCGCCCGTGACAAGGGAGATTTGTCGTGGGCGACTAATCTCCCCGTGTGTCAGAGCCCTTAGCCTGGGTTAAGTGTCCACTTCAATGCAAGTACTTGTTGCTTTACCCCTTCAATATCGCACATGTGAGCAATGCCCAAGTAAACACCCTTTGTGTGCTGCCCAGCACAAATCTTTGCACCTCTGGTATTGGGCACAGTTCTGGAATATTGGCAAAGAATGACACACTCACGATAAAAGCATGGTTTTATTTTCTCCTAATTCTTTTATAAATAAGCTCTTCAAGTATATGGTGACCGGATTAGCTGCCACAAGATGGCTCTAGTTACCAACTACGCTATTGAACTAAAGGATCTTCTATTACATGCAGGTCTTTTTACTAAACAGTGAGAATACATTTCTCTTTGCACAATAGGTGTATTCTCAAAGGAATATGTCTTTCTTCTTTTGAACATGTCCTATCCAATAACTCCTTATCCTCTGCTCTAGGGGCTGGGACAGTCAATGAGAGAAGCAGACTGTATGATGTAAAAACACTGATCTATTTTCCCTTTTACTTTCAGACGAATCGTTGGATTCTTCTTGATCCTCACGCAACTGGGATTTTGTTGCGTCTACTTTGTATTCCTAGCTGACAATATCAAACAGGTACTGAAATCAGTCTGAGTGGGCTTCAGTCTAGTCAGCACTGTTATGGCACCTATGGCGCTCGTGTTTTTTGTAGAAATAAATCATGAGTAAATAAGTCATATACTTGGAATCTCATAAATATGTATTAACCAGCTGAAAATAAATACAATACATGCATGCACACAAGAAAGGCTTTCATGCTTCTGCAGTACATTGACCTTGCCAACCATATATCATTTTCTCCTTTCATATACTTCAATTTACGAAGGTAGTGCAAGCATAGTTATTCTTGCACTACCTTCGTAAATTGAACATTATAGCTTTTTCTGTCGTTTTTCTACAAATACATCTAATTTGGTGGTTCTGTTCAGTTTAATTGTGTGCACAGCTTGTTGGTTTGACTCATGCTTGTGAATACAATCCATGAGGTTTTCTCCCACACAATATGGATTCTATTATTCAGTTATACGAGCCTAGATGATTCAATCACATTATCTTTTTATAATACTCAGCCTTTATCTGGCCTCATGTTTCCATGTAAATAATAGGCAGTTTAGATGCTTTGTAGCCTTAGTGGTGGGATCTTCAAGTTACCTATTCATTTGCAGTATCTATAACATGGACCCTTTAAGTATTGAGACTAAAGGGACAGTAATAGCAAAATACATTTTTAAATGACAACAATATGCACTGTTGTTTCTTAAACTGTTTCATTAATGCAAAAAAACAGTTATTGAAAGGCAATGGAAGTTTAAACAGCTTTTTAACATATATTTTGAATAAAGCGTTTTAGTGATTTTAAATTTACATTTGTAAATGTCACTGCTGGGTCTGGCTGCTTACATTCTCTACACTCTTGACTCTGTCCTCTAAAACAATGTACTGTAGCAGAAGCCAGATGAAAAGGAACTCCTGCTATATTGTTTATAGAGTCAGAACCAGAGAACAGAAATGGATAAAAGATACTGCTTTCAACTGCAGTTCCATTTATATAAGATTTAAACCAGACCAAACATTTTTAATGCATGTATATTGGAAACCAGAAACTAATTTATAGATGGCGTTCCCCTTTAAAGGAGAAAAAAAGGTAAAAACTAAGTAAGCTTTATCAGAAAGGTCTATGTAAATACAGCCATAAGCACTCACAGAAATGCTGCACTGACTTCTCTGAAAAAAGATTTGTTGTGTCTGTAATTCCTGTGCCAGAGACAGGCAGCTTTCTGTTCTCTGCTCTTTCCTGCTCCCCCCTCCCTCAAGAATGCTAAGAACTCACTACTTCCCCCTTAGGAATGTGGATCTGAGGAAGCTGACTCATAGTCTTACTAACTGAGCATGTACACTTGGGGGTATATTTATGATGCTGTGTAAAAAGTGGAATGAAGCATTACCGGTGATGTTGCCCAGGGCAACCAATCAGCAATTAGATTTTAACAGTTAGAAAATCAAAGCATAGTATCTGATTGGCTGCTATGAACAACATAACCAGTGATGTTTTACTCCACTTTTTACTCAGCATCATACATATACCCCTTGGTCTGCATGTCTGTGCAGGAGTGAGGCATTATGGGAACATTCTTTACACAGCCCAGTGTTTTTTCTTCCTGTTTGGCTTCAGATCTTCTGAACAGGTGAAATATGGGGAGACTTAAGGGCACTATTGAGACAACTGAAGGTATGCCTGCAGCTTGAGATTAACTCTTTACTAGCCTTTCCTTCTCCTTTAAGTATATTCCCTCCATACTTTCAAATGCATCATGCTTTATAAGTGGTATCCCAGTTTTCTTTACCCTTATGCCACATTGGGTACTTTCACAGCCATGATTTTTCCCAGCAATTTGTTTGAATTGCACAGTGGCTCACAGAAATAAATCTTTTATATATCATATAAGTCTTTTTCTTGTGGCATACTTCTTGTAATTGACTGAAACGACAATTATGTGGTTATTTC
The DNA here is from genome assembly GCF_000004195.4 of Xenopus tropicalis. Taxonomy (NCBI): domain Eukaryota; kingdom Metazoa; phylum Chordata; class Amphibia; order Anura; family Pipidae; genus Xenopus; species Xenopus tropicalis. Next base: position 17,329,420 of record NC_030679.2, on the reverse strand, counting down.
AGTAATTTTAACTCCATTTCCAGAAATGGAAAATACCTTGTTCCATAACTAATGATTTCTCTTTGTGCCCTTAAAGGTGGTAGAGGCAGCTAATGGCACGACAAATGACTGCAGCTCTAATGAAACTCTTGTGCTGGTAGAGAGTATGGATTCCAGGTTGTATATTCTCTCATTTCTGCCGTTTCTTATCCTGCTGGTCTTCATCACAAACCTGCGCTACCTGTCCATCTTCTCATTGCTGGCTAATCTCTCCATGTTGGGGAGTGTTATTATGATCTACCAGTATATTGGCAGGGTAAGACAGTTGCAGATGAGACTTCCTTTTTCATCTTTGTTTAGATTTCTGTGAAATAAATGTCCTCAGGTAGAGCTGGTGTCTATGTTATGTTAGGAAGAGCTATCGAAGAAAGGCAGCGCATGGTAGGGCCTAGAGGACTAAAGGTAGCCATGTATGTATGGAAAAAATTGTACTGGACATATTTTAAGTACGTGTATTTTGGGTAGAAAATTGGTATCAAGGATATCAGTCAGTTTGTCGATCTGGCAGTTTTTAAATTTTTATCTGCATTCTGTTGATCCATATTCTCCACATGCAATAATTCTCAGTGTTATAGTTTCAAATAAAGAGATTATGAACTTTGGGCAAATGAAATAACTCTTGCAGGTAGTCATGATAGAATCAGAGGACCTGCTCTTACTATTGCTTACTTCTTGTAGGATATCCCGGACCCCACAAGTCTATCTTTTGTGTCTAGTTGGAGGTCTTATGCTCTCTTCTTTGGCACTGCAATTTTTGCCTTTGAGGGCATTGGAGTGGTAAGTTTGTACACAACATTTTCATTCTAAGAATAATTAATGTACCAGTATAGGATCTATTATCCAGAATGCTTGGGACCTGGGGTTTCCAAATAAAAGATCTTTGCTTAGTTTGGATCACCATACCTTACGTCTGATAAAAATCATTTAAACATTATATAAAACAGATAAGATTGTTTTGCCACCAATATGGAATTGTGCAGCTTAGTTTGGATAAAATGCAATCAAGTACAAATGTGAATTATTTGCTTTAAAATTGGCTCTTTGAGAAATGGCTTCTTTGAGCTTTCAGAATAACATATTTTCATATAAGGGATTTCATACCTGTATTCCCCACACTTAGCAGATTTGTCCTTTGCTGGATAATAAATTCTAATTTTGTCCTATCTGGACTGCTATAAACTATCCATCTAACTAGCATATTTGCCTCTAGCCATTCCATATAACAGTTCATATTAAACTTGTGTAATGGAATTGCTGTACATGCCTTTAATCTTGCCTTTCTACCTGCAGAGATATCTATAATGACTTATTTTGCTTAGCCTTATTCCCACACCTCTCCATACAATATACAGCAAACAGTATTTGGATTTTTCTATTTATTGGAACTGGCAATTTTGTCCACACCCATCATTACTGACACAGGTGCTACTACATTAAACTATTATATTTTTAACTGTTCTGTGCTTCCTACAGTTTGGGGAAGGCCATTTATTGTTACAACATGCTAATAACCCTATGCACAAAGTAAGGTTCTTACTGAATATGGTAGATGGGATGGGAATGAATGAATGGACAACAGAGAGTCCTAAACTTTACCCAACCAAACATGGCACTGATAATTGCATCCTGCACAGTTTAGTAGAATATATTTGATCAGTATGGCTATCATTGGCCATCCTATTTATAAAGTATTTAAATGATTTTCATTGGTCTCATCTGAAGACCAAATTTGACTAAAATTTTGGTTGCCAAGGATGTTAAATTTCTAAGTATATTGGTAAAATTTTATGTTTTTTGACCATTTTTTTTTTAACATTTTGAAGCTTTATAAATAGACATCTAAATGTGAAAGCCATTGTTAAGCAACCCATGACCATTCTATGTCCAGATGTCCGATGCTTGGGGAAACAATCCTGAAATACATAAAAATTTAGACATCATAATAATGAAAGAATTATTGGTGCCCTTACATTCAGTTTAATTATTTGTGACTGGGATTTCAAATAAGTTACTGAATGCTTAATCTAACAGGAGAGCAATTCATCCGTTGTATCTGCTCTGCACTGGTCATTTGGGGAATAAAGCTCCTCTTTCCAGTCTTGTCCATTTTTTTGCTGTTTCCTTAGAGATTAGGCCTTCAGGTTAAGTGGCTACACACGTGAAATGAAATTTCTACTACATACCACTTCAAAGCCATGATTTCTTTGAGCCTTTAATTACATTGTAGATTCATTTTGGTGTAGAAGGCCATTTTCTACTTTTTAGAGCCTTCTGGCTATTGAATGCTGCCTCTGATGTACATTCACTGTTTTCTTGGAAACTAGCTTCTAATTAAGCTTCTTATTGTCACAGTGTCATCCATAGACTTCTTATCTTCATTGCAAACCTTGGCAAGTATACTTAACCTTGCTGTGTTTATACAAGGCTATTATTTATATGAGTTGGATGTTGGCTGCTGCATGCAAAACAACAGCACAGGATATTATCAAGATCTTTAGAAGAAGCCTCGAACTTATTTAATAATATGAAACTGGTGTAGTGGTCTGCTGGTTAATGCAGTGACCGTGTGCTTACATACAGTGGATATAAAAAGTCTACACACCCCTGATAAAATTTCAGGTTCCTGTGCTGTACAAAAATGAGACAAAGATAAATCATTTCAGAACTTTTTCCACCTTTAATGTGACCTATAAACTGTACCACTCAATTGAAAAACAAACTGAAATCTCCACCTAGGAGGGAAGAAAACAAAAAAAAACTAAAATAATGTGGTTGCATAAGTGTGCACACCCTTAAACTAAGCACTTAGACTAAGCACTCTTTTTGATATGAGTCTATCAGCATGGCACATTTTGACTTTGCAAGATTTGGCCACTCTTCTTTGCAGAAACACTCCAAATCTGTCAGATTGCAAGGGCATCTCCTGTGCACAGCCCTCTTCAGATCATTTTCAATCGGATTCAGGTCTGGGCTCTGGCTAGGCCATTCCAAAACTTTAATCTTCTGGTGAAGCCATTCCTTTGTTGATTTGGATGTATGCTTTGGGTTGTTGTCATGCTGAAAGATCAGCATCCTCCTAATGTTTAGCTTTCTAGCAGAAGCCTGAAAGTTTTGTGCCAATATTGCCTGGTATTTGAAACTGTTCATAATTCCCTCTATCTTAACTAAGGCCCCAGTTCCAGCTGAAGAAAAACAGCCCCAAAGCATGATGCTGCCACCACCATGCTTCACTGTGGGTATGGTGTTCTTTTGGTGATGTGCAGTATTGTAGTTGCGCCAAACAAATTTTTTGGAATTATGGCTTAAAGGACAATGAAAGGTTAATATAAATTAAAAGTAAGTCTAAAGGCATTCTTTTTAAGTACTTACTGCATATGTAAATTCCCAGATCCCTGCTTGCTTCTCTGAGATATGTTGCTGGCAGCCTACAGCAGTGTGAAGACTACAGTGACATCCACTGGAATATCTCTGTCCTTTCTGTAGGCTGCCAGTGGCAGCCTTCCTATTCTCTGAGCATGTGTGTAATGTGATCCTGTCTCCTGTTCTGAGCTACACTTGCCTACCAGCCAATCAGAAGGGGATCTGGTGGGGGGGGTGGGAATGAAACACAGGTGCAGTATGAAACAAGGAGGGAAAGGAAGGGAGAATACCTTTTTAGAGATGGCTGCCTGTTCTAGAAAATGTGAAGTAAGTGTGACTGAGTAAATATTTGATTAGGTGAGCCAAAAGTGTGGTGTTTTTACTAAACAATAGGAGGACTATTGGACAGTAGGCTTTTTAAATTTTGACTTGCATTCTCCTTTAAAAGTTCAACCTTGGTTTCATCAGATGCCTTTTCCCACATGCTTTTTGGAGACTTCAGATGTGTTTTTGCAAAATGTAGCCTGGCTTGGATGTTTTTCTTAGTAAGAAAAGGCTTTCGTCTTGCCACTCTATCCCATAGCCCAGACATATGAAGAATACGGGAGATTATTGTCACATGTACCACACAGCCAGTACTTGCCAGATATTCCTGCAGCTCCTTTAATGTTGCTGAAGCCTCTTGGTAGCCTCCTGACCAGTTTTCGTCTCGTCTTTTCATCAATTTTGGAGGGACGTCCAGTTCTTGGTAATGTCACTGTTGCGCCATATTTTCTCCACTTGATGATGACTGTCTTCACTGTGTTCCATGGTATATGTAATGCCTTGGAAAATCTCTTGTACCCTTCCCCTGACTGATATCTTTTAACAATGAGATCCCTCTGATGCTTTGGAAGCTCTCTGTGGACCATGGCTTTTGCTGTGGGATGCGACTAAAAAAATGTCAGGAAAGACCAACTAGAGCAGCTGAACTTTATTTGGGGTTAATCAGAGGCACTTTAAATGATGGCAGGTGTATGCTGACTCCTATTTAACATGATTTTGAATGTGATTGCTTAATTCTGAACACAGCTACATCCCCAGTTAGAAGAGGGTGTGCACACTTATGCAACCACATTATTTTAGTTTTTTTTGTTTTCTTCCCTCCACCTAAAAGATTTCAGTTTGTTTTTCAATTGAGTGGTACAGTTTATAGGATACATTAAAGGTGGAAAAAGTTCTGAAATGATTTATCTCATTTTTGTACAACACAGGAACCTGACATTTTACCAGGGGTGTGTAGACTTTTTATATCCACTGTAACTCCATGATTGGCAGTCCATGTAATTGTTGTGCAAATGGCTTTGTCCATTTTTACACTAGGTATCTGTGTGTTGCCACCTTTATTATGTGAACTATTGGGAACACTGAGATCATGGACCATGGGTACTGCCCATTTGATACCTCATTCTTTTTTCTCTTTTTCTTTTTTTTCTCTTTTTTCTTTTTTCTCTTTTCACTTAAGACAACTGCAACAGGAAGAACAACAAAGTAACTGTATACACAGTAATTCTAGCTGGACCTCACAGGGCCTGTGGGTTGGTTGAGTGGGTTGGGCATTTCTTGGTAGCTTAATGCACAGAAGTAGTTTGGGTCCAATCTTATAAAAGAGAGGAACACTTCTTGGCAGGTTGGGCACGAGCTAGGGACAAGTGCATGTTCCAAATGACCAGATTGTTTGTCTTTGCGTGCCGACACTGAGACCAGTTGAGGACTTGAATTTAAGGATGTCTCGCTAGGTAGAAAGTAGGGATGTACTGAAAGCTCTTTAAAGCTCTGGATGATTGATTTGGCACTTTTTAAAATGAAAATATTCAAATCACGTTTTAGATTTGGTTTGGGATCTGGACAAATCCAAAAATGATGGATTTAGGGCACCCCTATTAAGATGCAAAATAAAGAAAAATTTCAGCTTGTACTACAGTACAGTTTGTGCCTAAATGTAAATTACAATATGACACAGAAATGTGAGCTCTAAAAAATCACTTTGTCCTATAAATTACTGTCATGCCTGAGCTAGAAATTAATCAAGGATTAATTGGTGTTCTGTGTCATTTTATGCCAATTTGAACCCTAAATCGGGGTCTAATGGATATGGTATGTAATTTCAGTTTCAATTAGCTTCAGTGTAAAATACGTGGTGTAGCAATGCCATCATTCTGATAGTCAACACATAGCTGCACTAAAGCAATATGTAGTATTGCAGGCTACTAGTTCTAATTTTGCCCCCCCCCCAACCTGATATTTATACACACGTACACACACATATACATACATACACTAACATTAATACAACGGCTCAGCTGCTCAGTCAGAATCAACCCATAGCCATAAACAACTAGTTGAATGGTACTTTGGATCACACAGGTGACTTGTTGCATGGTCCAATAGAATTTTGCAAGGATTTAATATTTGGAAAGCATTGGGACAGTCTTTAGCATTGCAGCCTTGCATTGTTCAGCTAGGACACCATCTGCAACATACAGGCAAGTTAATTGTTTTCTGATATTTTTTTTTGTGAATGGGATAGGATCTCTGTAATATCCACTGGTGTAGTAAGAAGAATAAGTTGTTTTTATAAAGAATAATAGGGTGGACTGGGGTTAGTGCTTGTTGGCAGAGCCATGCCAATTACTATTGACGCCCACGGCAGAGTTTGTTGGCTCAGTTCCCCACTGCCTGCCTGCTCTTCACTCATTTCTCTTCACATTGCCACCACACACCACCTCAATCAATCAGTCGCACTCCCACCCTCTTGAACAACACTTCCTCCCTGCCTCCCGTCCAGTTGCTCACTTTGGAACTTTGGTACTGTATCCCTGGAGCATTGTACCCTAGGTAGAAGCCTATCCTGTCTACCTTCTGGGGTTGGTAATATGGAAACAGGGCCGCCATCAGGGGGGGACAGTCGTCCCTGGCCCAGAGGATTTCCACTTTTAAGGGGGGCCCCTTTAATCAAATACAGGCCCAGTCCACCTTAACATTGGACATCTTAAATTTCATTGGTGGTCAGCAGCTAATCTGATTGGTTGTGCCCCATGCGTATGCATGATGCCAGTGCGCACAGGGAGCAACCCTGTAAAAGGGCCTTTCTCCTGTCGCATGGAGACAAAAGCGAAGAGGCGTCTTTGGGGGATCTTCTCACCAGAAAATTTGGTAGTGAGGGGCCCCGTGATTTCTGATGGTGGCCCTGCAGGGTTGCATCATTATATGTCACAGCCTGCTGTTTCTGTTGTCTTAGACCAGTGCTGTCCAACTTCTGCAGTGCCGAGGGCCGGAATATCTCTAGCATACATGGTGGAGGGCCGCTAATGGAAGCCAGTTTTGGCCACTCCCCTTTTTTGAACCACACCCACTTCAAACCACACCCATTTTATCACAATGGTGGTAGTGCATCAAAAACCCAAATGCTTGGTCCTCACTGCGGGATATCAACAGTTATTCATATATGAAAGTATTATATTATGTCATATTAAGACACACCCTTAAATCCATATGCCGCCTCCTCCTCCCCTGTGGATAGCACAGCACCCCAGCAACATAATTACACACCTTAGGGACCATTTAATGGCTATTTCCAACTGCTAACAAACTCCCAGAACAAACCCCTGTGAGTTTTACCTCTCACAGGCAGCATAGGGCAGGCAGAGTATGGCACACACAGGCAGCATAGGGCAGGCAGAGTATGGCACACACAGGCAGCACTCTGCCTGCCCTTAGCTGCCTGTGTGTGCCATACTCTGCCTGCCCTTAGCTGTCTGTGTGTGCCATACTCTGCCTGCCCTATGCTGTCTGTGTGCCATATACATAGGCAGCATAGTGCAGGCACTACATACAATGTCCGAGGTGTGAACAGGGGAACAATGTGGGTGTTTAAAGCCTGAGGTGTGAACACTGCAGAAACTAAAAGGTGTGAAAAACACAGGGGATTACATGTTTAAACAATACAGGGTATTACAGCCTGAATCTGAGGTGAGAACCATGCAGGGGGCCAGTTAATCTCAGTACTGATACCATTTAAAGCTTACACAAAGGTCAGCCATCAAATCAGCCAGACAGGTGGGGAGCCACACAGAGGGGGTGGCCCGCGGGCCGCCAGTTGGACAGCACTGTCTTAGACCATGGGTGCTCCCTCTGTGTAACAGATGACAATCTTTAATAGATAACTGTGCAGTAGGCAGAAGTCTAACTCATCTAGATAAAGCTGGCCATGCACCTTCTCTCCAGGCTATTGGCCCATGTATGGTGCCTTCCCAATAACCTGCCAAATTTTTTTTTACCCATAGCATTTTTTTCGAACTAAATAAAATGTTAAAGTAAATGACTGGATGTCAAGATTGTAGCATGTCTGCCACCAAAAGTGCGGAAAGTCAAGGCAATGTTTGGACTGTTTTGGCTGTGAGGTAGTTAAGCTACAAGCGACACTGTATTATATTCCACATTTATATGTTTTCTCATACAAAGCTGTGCCTGGTTTGATTTCCTTTTGTTGGCGTCTTTTCAGCATATAATTAAATGGATGATTGGCAAGTAGAATTCCCCTATGAAGGACAATATATTCAATGGAAAACATAGATATGTATGTTTTTTTTTTATTCATGTCCCCCATAGGGAGGATAAGTGCATATGTAAGCATAATTATAGGTTCCCTTCTAGAGGAGGCATTGGGGATTGTTTATCAGCTTTCAGACTGACGGCTCCTGATAAAGGTTATTTTAAGGACTCTGGCACACGGGGAGATTGGTCGCCCGCGACAAATCTCCTTTGTCACGGGCGACTAATCTCCCCGAGTTGCCATGACCTGCCATCCCACCGGCGAACATGTAAGTCGCCGGCGGGATGGCACAAGCGGCGGCACGATTTCGGGAAATCGCGCCGCCGCATGTGCCATCCCGCCGGCGACTTAAATGTGGGATGGCGGGTCATGGCAACTCGAGGAGATTAGTCGCCCGTGAACATGGAGTTTTGTCGTGGGCGTCTAATTTCCCTGTGTGCCAGAGCCCTAAGGGAATGGGAGAAACTGGCAAATAATGATAGAGCAGCATGTTGCTAATCTTACTGATATTTCTGAAGGACTTGCTTAGCAATATGAAAAGTGAATGCTAACTGCTCTTATGTAATTGTAGCCAATTTGAGATATGCTTTAGGGTTTAACATCTTTGCAACCCCCAGCCAATGCTGAACAGACCTTTGCAAGGAAAATATTCTACATATATCTTGTGTTACTCATATGTTTTTTCCAGGCAGTTAAATTCTGCTATACTTATAATCCTGCTTATTTGGTATGGGGCCTATTATACAGAATGCTCGGGACCTTGAGTTTTCCCGGATAAGGGATCTTTCCGTAATTTGTATCTCCATAACTTATGAACAGTACAGAACAGTAGTTTTCAGAAAGTAATGGTTACGTGCGTAATATCGTGCGCTAATATTGCATGCTACGAAATAACGCATAAATATACCGCATGCTTTAAAATAACGCTTAAAAATATGTCATCGCCAGATAAATAACGACAATAACATTGCTTCTTAATTATGACAAGTGCCCTTTTCGTCCTGAATCAATCTGTTATCTTAGATGGGATCAAGTACAGTTTTATAATTACAGAGAAAAAGCAAATGATTTTGAAAAATTAGAATTAATTACTTATAATTGAGTCTACGGGAAGACAGTCTTTCCGTAATTTGGAACTTTCTGGATTACAAACCATAGACTTTCTCATGTACCACTATAGGTAGACAGGGTCCTCTGTTTTTCATTTCTGTTCCAGATATTTGTGAAAACTGGCATTTCAGAAATAGGTATATGGGTTTGCTGGGAATAGGAAAAATTGGCCCCATGGGTGATTAGACTGCTGAGCCTACTGTGGGAGCTGCTGTTAGTCTCTGTGAGCCATACAGTGGTTGACAAATGCCATGATTTGTGATTTTTTTCATATACTTTATTAGAAATAAAGGACTGAGTTTAATATAAGTTTTGGTTAGCCATTGCAGCCATTTCTTCTCCTGCAGTAAGCTTCCAATGTTTTGATTTTGAATAGCTTATGAAAAGATCTAAATAGGTGTTGTGGCTCTTTGGAAGTGAGTAAAAAGAGTGCCTGGAGATTTAACACTAAAGTTTAATACCTTGGGGGGGGTATTGGTTCGGGAATTGGTTAATTCTCACACCACTCTGCAACACCTTTGCTTCTTCCTGGGAATATATCAAACCAATTTCCTTGAGACTTTGAATGGGGAAACGGTGAAATTTAAGCTCACAGAAAGCCTCTGGAGTCCCCTTCGTGCCTTATCCAAGATGGTGACGAGGAATGACATGCAGGCAGCGACTCTCCACTGGTACACTATACCATCCCAATGCCATCACAAACAGTAAGTCTCACTGCACATCAACGCTTAAGCAAATTTGGCCCAAATTTGAACCCATAATACAGGGCCACAGGCAGCAGAACTCAAGCATCACAAGCCTACTACATGCACTCTTTTTCTACAAGCACCATTTCTCTACAAGCACCTACAGAACTGACCTTATTATAAATTATGCACCTTCTGGAGCAGAATTACACCACACTGCTCAACAGACTTGATAAAATAAAAATAGATTTCAACCTGGTAATACTGGATGTGTAGAATATTAGGGACTGCACAGCAGATGTTGAAAAAAGGTTTCCTAACCTAGATGACCTGGTCCACCCTATTCTAGCCTGACTAGATGATACTAGGAAACCTGAGACCATCATGAATGAAAACTACTACCTCCATCTGAACTTCAGCATATCCAATAATGGCACCCAATCCTCCCAGATGGCTAAGGTTATCATGGAACGTGAGAGGTTTGGGCAGCTCCATTAAGAGAGGCCTGGTATTTACAGGAATCATACTTTGACGGTTCCAAATTACTCTCTTTGAGGAGACCGTGGATTGCTTCTACCTACCACTCAACTTACTCTAGCTATGTTAGGGGTATCTCAATACTTATTTTGAAATCTTTCAGCATCCCACAATACCATGTCTAGAACTGGCCTTACCTTAGGATTCCGGATAAGTTCATATACTTCCCTGAAGTGAATTTCCGTATTTCACACTCTTCTGTGACTTCCTTTTATCCTTAACCAATTGTGCATATACTTACAGACCAAAACTATAGTCTTGGAGCTTGTAACAAGTTCCCTCTTGGTAGAACTATATTTATAACTCCCCACTTCTCTTTTTCCACTTTCTCAAGCTGCTGTACAAATATACAACAGACGTGTAAAATCCTAAAACTTTATTCTAAAACATATTAAAAGTTAAACTCACAAACGCCATAAAAATTGGCATTGCATATACCATGGAACACAGTGAAGACAGTCATCATCAAGTGGAGAAAAAAATATGGCACAACAGTGACATTACCAAGAACTGGACGTCCCTCCAAAATTAATGAAAAGGCAAGAAGAAAACTGGTCAGGAGGCTACCAAGCAACATTTAAAGGAGCTGCAGGAATATCTGGCAAGTACTGGCTGTGTGGTACATGTGACAACAATCTCCCGTATTCTTCATATGTCTGACAAAAGCCCTTTCTTACGAAGAGAAACATCCAAGCCAGGCTACATTTTGCAAAAACACATCTGAAGTCTCCAAAAAGCATGTGGGAAAAGGTGTCTGATGAAACCAAGGTTGAACTTTTAAGCCATAATTCCAAAAAATATGTTTGACGCAAATACAATACTGCAGATCACCAAAAGAACACCATACCCACAGTGAAGCATGGTGGTGGCAGCATCATGCTTTGGGGCTGTTTTCCTTCAGCTGGAACTGGGGCCTTAGTTAAGATAGAGGGAATTATGAACAGTTTCAAATACCAGGTAATATTGGCACAAAACCTTCAGGCTTCTGCTAGAAAGCTAAACATGAGGAGGAACTTCATCTTTCAGCATGACAACGACCCAAAGCATACATCCAAATCAACAAAGGAATGGCTTCACCGGAAGAAGATTAAAGTTTTGGAATGGCCCAGCCAGAGCCCAGACCTGAATCCGATTGAAAATCTGTGGGGTGATCTGAAGAGGGCTGTCCACAGGAGATGCCCTCACAATCTGACAGATTTGGAGTGTTTCTGCAAAGAAGAGTGGGCAAATCTTGCAAAGTCAAAATGTGCCATGCTGATAGACTCATATCCAAAAAGACTGAGTGCTAAGTGATACTGACACTAAAAAACAGCTCTTCAAAATATGAATGTTCATAAAAAGTTGCCTATAGGTCATGTTTATAATTTTTTGCTGATAGGGCTGCTTTTGTAAGTAATTGTTACTTGAAGTTCCTAAACCTGACTGTTTTGCCAACCTGACTGTCTCTTCTCAGCCTGTCAGTTATAGCTTCTAATGCTAATGGACTCCTGCTGCACAGATATGGCAGCCCCCTCATAGAGGAACATTGGGGATCAGATAGGTAATGTAAAAGCATTGGGCAAATACATTTATGGCAAAATTATTAAGGTCATGCAAAAACAATGTTATTCTAGCTTAATTTCTGGTGTCAGTATCTCTGTAAGGGTGTGCACACTTATGCAACCACATTATTTCAGTTTTTTTTGGTTTTCTTCCCTCCACCTAAAAGATTTCAGTTTGGTTTTCAATTGCGTGGTACAGTTTATAGGTTAAAGTTCTGAAATGATTTATCTTTGTCTTATTTTTGTACAGCACAGGATCCTGACATTTTACCAGGGGTATGTAGACTTAATATAAATATATACATTTTCAAAAATATATACAAATACTATTTAAAAATACATATAAAAATATAAAAGTAATCCATAGCTCATCCTGATAATTGTTCCTGAAGACCGCTGCAGGAGAGGAGAGGAGAGAAGAAGAGGAGGCATCAAACTATGTACAGTATAACCTATCTGCATCTCTCCATAGCCAAAATCTTTCCAAATCCAGTATTCCAGTTCAGCTACCTCATTCAAGAAGGCTATCACTCCTGTGCTCCTGTTGTAGCACTAATTGCATGTAGATATCATATAAGATAATGGAGGACACCTGCAGGGCTTTGCTGCAATTAGTGTTTATTAGCGTGTTCCACTACATGTTTCGGGCAAAGCCCTATGCCTCGTGTGGCATTAGCCTAAGACATGGTGCTGTGCCCTACTTTGGAGTACCCAGGAATAGCTGCTTTCCATCTTTCCTTTTATATTCACTTAGGCATAGGATGTCCTTTAGTGTACTGCCCCGTTTATAGTTAAACATGGGGGGTTCTCTATAGTAGTTGCCATACTTCTTATCTCCCTGCACTATTGGCCAGTACTGCTTAACCAAAGTTTCCAGTTTTTTACTAACATCACAGTATTTGCCCACAAAAATGGGTTGCGGTGTAGTTTCTCTACATATTTTAGGTTTTTCTAGTAGGATGTCCCTTGGAATTTTTTGCACCTCCTCTGCTACTTGTATCAGTTTATTCTTATTGTAACCTTTTACTTTGAAACAACCTATCAGCTCCTTAGCCGCTGTCTTATATTTTTCATCTTCGGATGTTATTCTGCGTGCCCGCATAAATAGACCCTTGGGGATAGCATTGTTAACTCTGAAGCTCTTTACGGTTAACAGGTTGTTCCTGTCCATTGGTTTCTAAACAGGCCTGTGGAAATCTGACCATTTTCAATAGTCAGTAGCACATCAAGGAAGTTTAGCTTAGTCCCCCCAATCTCATAAGTAAACTTTATAGTGGGGTTGCTTTAAATTTGCTTCCCTCACCATTTCTTGGAATTGCTCTTTTGTTCCATCCCAAATTACTAGCACATCATCCACATAGCGCATATATGATTTTATAAAACCATTGAATTGACGTGCCATGAAATATTTCTGCTCAAGGGTATGTACAAAGATGTTGGCAAATGAAGGCGCTACGAAGAACCCATTGACGTCCCTTGCTTTTGCCAGAAATACTTTCCATTAAACCTGAAATAGTTTTTACCCAACACAAGGCTAAGGCAGTCAATTAGAGAATAGACCATCTGGTGGGAAATATTTGTCTCTAATCGGGCTTCTTACACATACTTAATTCCCTCTTCTTGTAGTATAAATGTGTAGAGACTCTCTATATCGATACTATACATTTTTCATTAATCCCATTCATTTGTTTTAGTCTATTGAGCAAAGCGGTAGTGTCCTTTAAACATGTGGGGATATCTTTTACTATTGGCTGCAGGTAGCTATCCACAAATTTAAACAGTGGTTCAAGCACAAAACCTATACCTGCCACAATAGGTCTGCCTGGCGGGTTAGTTAAAGATTTATGAATTTTGGGTAAGAAATAAAGTACTGGTATTAAGGGAAATTCAGTTGTAAGAAAATCCCTTTGCTTTAAGTTTATAACATATATATATATATCTCCATAGCCATTTCTCTTTCCACACAGCCCACTATACCACCATACAGACATTCAATCAAACCTCTCATTAAATCCTGCAGCCCCAGTAACTCCAGAATGTGCTATCTTCTACATTAGCACAATTAACACAATCCTAGTAGCACCCCCATTTTTGTATCTCAAATAGGCTATAAATGTCCCTAACTAAATTCCACATTTCACTTCACATTTTTTTTTTTTTTTTTTTAAAGCTGACGAAATCAGTAATGCTGTTGGTCTCCAAACCATAGAAATAATATTATTCAGAGAAGAGACAGTAAATGGATAAAGGGAATGGAATGTCACAATAAGGAAAGACTGGATACGTTGGGTTTGTTTACACTGGAGAAGAAGAGCTTAAGGGAAGGTATGATAACTATGTATGCGATGCACTGAATGCAGGATTCGGTATTCGGACAGGATTCAGCCTTTTTGTGACAGGGTTCGGTATTCTGCTGAATCCACGCTCCTGGCCAAACCAAATCCAAATTAGCATACATTTGTGTATGCTAATTAGCATTCAGAAGGGTTAAATGTTAGGGGGGGCAAAAAATTGGGCACCAGTTTTTAACCCTTCCCTATCCTAATTAGCATATGTTAATTAGGATTCTGTTCGGTATTCAGCCAAATCCATCGGGGGGGGGGGGGGTGGTATTCGGCCGCATCCCTTCGGTGTATCCCTAATATATGTAGTAGAAAATACAATGAATCTATACCCCTTTTAATACAGCTCAAAACCTTGTTTGCCCTTGCAGCTGCTGCCTGGCATTGCTTGCTACAGCCAAGTTTATTATCTACAAGGACTCCAAGGTCCTTCTCCATTATGGATTTGCCTAGTGCAGTCCCATTAAGGGTATACGGGGCTTGCATATTTTTACATCCCAGGTGCATGACCTTACATTTATCCACATTAAATCTCATCTGCCACTTAGCTGCCCAGATTGCCAGTTGGTCAAGATCCTGCTGCAGGGATGTCACATCCTGGATAGAATTGACTGGTCTGCAGAGTTTTGTGTCATCTGCAAACACTGATACATTACTCATAATACCCTCCCCCAAGTCATTTATGAACAAATTAAACAAAAGTGGACCCAGTACAGAACCCTGAGGGACCCCACTGAGGACCTTATTCCAAGTAGAGAATGTACCATTAACAACCACCCTCTGTACCCGATCCTGTAGCCAGTTTTCTATCCATGTGCAAACGACCTCACTAAGACCAATAGACCTTAGCTTAGAAAGCAGTCGTTTGTGGGGAACGGTGCTGATTACTGCTCATAATGCCATTCTCCACTACATAATTTTGAATGTGATCCCTTAACAAGCCTTCAAATAACTTGCCCACCACGGATGTCAAACTTACAGGCCTATAATTGCCAGGCTGAGATCTTACTCCCTTTTTAAATATGGGAATGACATTCGCCTTCTTCCAATCCCTTGGTACCATACCTGATGAAAGAGAGTCTGAGAATATCAGAAACAAGGGCCACTGTAATTCTGCCCCTAGCTCTCTCAGTACCCGAGGGTGTATTCCATCTGGCCCAGGTGCCTTGTTTACATTTATCGTGTGTAACCCTTTAAGCACCATATCCTGTGCCAACCACTGTGTAGTTGGAGCTGAGGCAACAGTGCAGCTCTTAGGTGGGACTTGGCCCACTGGCTCCTCTACTGTATACACAGAAGAAAAGAACTGGTTAAGCACATCTGCCTTTTCTGTATCCGCTGTAACCATATTGTTATTATAACTCAATGGGGCCACACCCTCAACCTGCATCTTTTTACTATTAATATACTTTTTTTTTTTTTTAACTTCAGGCGTTTATTGAGTACAGCATCATAAGTACAGTATGTACAGTACATGAATAGTAGCATTGCAGTATTAGTTACACATTAGTAAATACATAAACAATAATTGCATAGAATAGCATATCTCATCCATTACAGAAGGGCTCATTCGAGTCAGAGTAGACCTGTCCTAACCTGGTTCAGTGGCTTAGGTGACCCAGTCTAGCCATTTATCCCATATCTTATGGTATTTCTTTGGGCTGCCCCTTTTACAGTAGATAAGGTTTTCTAGATTAGATAGTCGCTTGATTTCTACTATCCATTGGGCAAGACTCGGAGAGGTGGCCTGTTTCCATTTCCTTGTGATAAGCTTTTTGGCAATGAACAATGCTTCATTAATAAAGGCACTTTGGTACCGTGTTGATGTCTCTTGTATACCTATACCAAATAAAGCGACCTTTGGGGATCTGGGGAGCTGTATTCCTAGGACTGTCTCTATAGAGTCAAATACTTCGTTCCAGTATGAAGACAACACTGAGCATTCCCAAACCATATGTATGAAAGAGGCTTGTTGACTAGCACACCTGGGACATTCTGAGGATGCAGTTGGGAACAGTTTATGTAATTTGGCGGGATAGTAATAGGCTCTATGGAGAAAGTAAAGTTGGATCATACGGTCTCTGTAATTTAGAGATATCAGTAGGGGGGACTCTAACATCTGGTCCCATTCCTCGTCACTGCAGCAGCCTATATCCCCTTCCCACTTATCCCTGAGAGTTTCAAGTGGCTTATTGTACAACTTAGCATGCAGTTCTTGGTACAGATTAGAGATAAGGCCTTTAGTTGAGCTTTGCTGTATGCGATCAGTTAATGAATGGTTTGCAAGAATAATAGAGTTTCCCTGGTTTTGTGCGTTTAGGCATCTTTTAACTTGCATATATTTCAACCATTGGTGTGCTGGTAGTTGGTATTGTTGCTTATTAAGCTGGCTAAAGGATACCATAGAGCCTCCTTGTCACACCTCCCTTATAGTGCTGATACCGCACCTGTCCCAGATTGGGTTGCTGCCCAGTTTAGCTAAGCTTGGGAAGTGTGTGTTATTCCACAAGGGGGTCAGAGGTAGTATATTCTTAAATTGCATAATATGCAGCGTTCTTTGCACAATTTGGCGTGTATGCATAATAACCTGGTTAGGGTAGGCTATTGGGTGGGGGCCGTTAGTGAGTAGCCACTGAAACGGGGTGTAGTGGACCCCTAACAAGGTTTTATGCAATTGGTACAGTGACTGGTGATCTGTATCCTCAACCCAGGGTGCTGTGTGGCTTAGTTGAGCGGCCATGTAATATAAAAAAATATTTGGGAATGCTGCTCTCCCACGAGCTTTGCCTTTGGTCAAGGTGTCCAGGCTTAGTCGGTGGCGGGTGCCGGCCCATATTAACTGCCTAAATATTGTGTCCAGGGCAGTAAAAAACCCTTTTTTTTATGACACACGGGGCTTGCAGAAGGGCATAGGTTAGCTTGGGCAAAAGTATAATTTTAATCAAATGTATCCTGCCCATTGGGCCAATTAGAAGTGATTCCCAAGCTTTAATTTTCTTTTGTATATAGTTTTTCACAGGGAGTACGTTCAGGCTATAGTAGTCAGACAGGGGAAGCTTGATTACCACTCCTAGGTAGGTAAATTGTTGGACAATGGGGAAAGGCATATTCAGTTGGTTACCTGATGGGTGCTGCGGGTCAACCGGTAGAATGACTGACTTGGCTAAACTTGTGACCAGGCCGGATACACGGGCGAATCTGGAAGTTATATTAGTTAGTGTTCTTATGGAGGGTCCTAAGTCCCCCAAATAGATTAGTGTGGCATCCGCATACAGTTGTATGCGTTCTTCTCTGTTGCCAAGTTTCCATCCTGTGAACTCAGTGGCTTGCCTAATCGCTTGTGCAAATGGCTCCATGGCAATAGCAAATAAGAGGGGGGACAGAGGGCACCCTTGCCTTGTACCTCTTTGTAGGGGAAAGTAGTTCGTGTTGGAACCATTAACTACTATAGCTGCTTTGGGTGAGTGGTAAAGTAGCTTGACCCATTTGCTGATAGAGGGCCCAAAGTTAAAGCGTTGTAGAGTGTGCCATAAATATTCCCATTCTACTGTGTCAAAGGCTTTGGTTATATCCAAAGCTGCCACTGCTCGTTGCCCACAGTTATCGTGTTTGGTAGCTAGATTCAAATAGAGCCTTCTTATGTTCAAAGCTGTTGCTTTGTTAGCCATAAAACCAGTTTGGTCCTCTGATATGATAAGTGGCAAGGCCTTAGCTACTCTCTGTGCTATAATTTTTGCTAAAATTTTTATGTCTGTTGTTAGGAGGGAGATTGGGCGATATGCATCCAGCTGTGTGGGATCTTTACCTGGTTTACTTAATAGAACTATAGAGGCCTCATATAAGGATTGTGGAAGAGAGCTGGATGATATAGCATAATTGAACATTTGGAGAAGGTGAGGGGCAATTGCCTCTTTAAATCTTTTATAGATTTCAATTGTTAGCCCATCAGGCCCAGCCGCCTTTCTTGTGGGGAACATGTCTATGGCTTCATTAAGTTCAGTTAGGGTAAGGTCTGCCTCCAAACTTATTTTTTGTTCATCTGTTAGCCGTGGTAGGTTAAGGGCCGACAGAAAGGAATTAATTTCCATTGGTGTAGTTGAGGTTTGGGAGCTATATATGCTTGCATAGTAGCTGGAGAGTAGGGTTGCTATTTCTGTGGGGTGAGTGTGTGACAGGCCTTGTTGGTCAATCAATTCAGTTATTACAGGGGGGGAGCAGTTTGTTTTGGAAATATAGGCTAACAGCTTTCCTGCTCGTTCACCCTGTTCAAAGTAGGAGGCATGTGTAAATAGGAGTTTACGTTTAGACTTTTGAGCTAAGTGGGTGGCGTAGTTAGTTTGAGCAGATTGTAGGTTCTGAAAATTTAGAGGCGTGGGATTGCTTATCGCCTCTATTTCGCAGTTCTCAACCTTTTGTGCCAGTTCACTCTCTATTTGTGTCGTGCCCCGCTTGACTGCAGTGATTTCTCTATGCAGAGTACCCCTTAGGTAGGCTTTAAATGTATCCCACACTATTGCAGGACTGGCCGAGTCCTGATTCATTTGGAAAAATTCAAGTATCTCTGTTGCTATAGCTTCATCTTTATCAATTATATCCAGCCATACTGGGTTGAGAACCCATCTCTTGTTTTGGCCCCCTCCATGGGTTTCCCAGGTTATTAATAACGGAGCATGATCCGATATTCCACGGGGCAAGTATTTACATTCTTTTATACCCACTAGTACACTTTGGGACAGGAAAGCCATATCTATACGGGATAGTGACATATGTGATGTAGAGAAGCAGGAGTATTGGAGGGCTGTGGGGTGAGTGTGTCTCCAGCTCTCCGTTAAGCCCATTGTGGTGGTTATGTTAAGCAGATTAGTGGTAGTTTGGGGGGGTTGTGGGGAACGCTTGCTTAGCCTATCCACCTTGGGGCTGAGTACTGTATTAAAGTCACCCGCACATATGACCTGGGCATGGGGTCGAGAGGTTATAAAAGTGAGTAGCTGCTGAATACAATCATCTGAGTATGGGGGAGGGATATATATATATTTGCGAGCACATAGTTGGAAGCATTTATGCGGGCATGTATAAATATATATCTACCTCGGGGATCGGTTTTAACTGTAATAAGCTGGAAGTGGAGACTTTTTTTAATCAGAATAGACACCCCTGCTGAGTAGGTTGAGTATGTTGCGTGATATCGCCATCCCCACCATGGTTTGTTTATGGTTATTAGTTTAGTGCCCGTAAGGTGGGTCTCTTGGAGGAATGTGATATCCGCTTGCTGTTTCTTAGCGTAATCTACTACAAGTTTACGTTTTATCGGGTCATTTAAGCCCCTAACATTCCAACTTAGTAGTGAGAGACCCATTGCATTACCCTGTGACAGTAATTATGTGTACCATTCATGTCATTTACCACACTATTATCATGAAGCCTTACCAAATTTTCTCGCCTGAGAACAATTAACATTAAAAAACTATTTACAATCCCAACCCCAGATGCCAGATATTGCGTTAAGCTAAGCATGTTATACAGTAAAACTTTCTTAAGGCATCTTTCTTTGCCCTCCCTTTCTGCTTTAGCGAAAATTGCAGGCAGAATTGACCCCATTAACTACAATTTTAAATTAACGTTATATACTTAAATGGTGCCTGTAGAAGACGCGTGGGGGGGTGGATAGTTCACGACCAGCTGGGCCTTGTAGGCCTGTGCAGAACTGTTGCAGGTAATCCAACTGGGGCCGCTCCGGTGGTCCCGGGGATGTTTCTGTCAACCTTGTGGTGGTGAGGAGTGTAGCCGTGCCTTTCTCACGAAGCGCTGACTAAACATGAATTGCAGTTGTTTTAGGCTTGATCACCTTTTGGCGCGCCCGGCAGGTTTTGAGTCTCCAGCCACGCATTGGCCTCTTGCGGGTTGGTGAAAAAGTTCACTTTCCCTTCCATGGAGATTCGTAGCTTTGCGGGGTACAGCATGGCGTAATCAATATTGGCGCTCCTTAGCTTCTTTTTGATCTCGCTGAACTTAAAGCGCTGTTTTTGAATCTCAAGCGAGTAATCAGGGTAGATGGCAATGTTAGCGTTTTCAAATGGAAGTTGCTTTTTTTCGCGGGCCATGGAGAGGATTTTATCTCGGTCTCTTGCGTTTAGCAGCCGGGCAATCAGTGCTCGGGCCGGGGCGCCGGGTACAGGTGGGCGCATCGGTATGCGGTGGGCGCGTTCCACTGAGAAAGTGGATGTGAGCTTATCTGCCCCGAACATGTCTAGCAGCCAGCGCTGAACAAAGTTTTCTGGGGACTCACCCTCCACACGCTCCGGAAATCCCAGTAGCCTTATATTATTACGTCTCAGCCTGTTCTCCAAGTCGTCCGCCTTGCTTTGCCAGGAGTGCACCGCTGTTTGTAGTTCTCTTATTTGGTTCGGGAGCGGTCTGCTTGCATCCTCCATCTCGCTCACACGCTGTTCCACCGCCGCAGTTCTTTCCCTGATTTTCTGGACATCGTGCCGGAAGATAGAGAGTTCCGTTTTTATTTCGTCTACCTTGGTTGTTATTAGCCCTGTGCATGCCTCATGGGTGTTTTTAATCTCGGCAAGTAAGTCCGTCATTGTGGGTTCAGCTGGGGAAGTAGCGGCGGGCCCGCTCGAAGTGGTCGGATAGTCAAGTGGTGCCTCGGCGCCATCTTGTCTCTCTTCCCGGGCATAGCGTTCCAGTTTAGCTGCGGCGTCGGCTGCAGCTTTGTGGTAGAGGTTGCTGGTTGGAGTCCGTTGAGTCCGTGTTGGCAGATTTCTGTAGCTTTTTAGTTGTCACAAGGGACCTCCGGAGCGGAGCTCACTTAACTCACGTCTGCTCACATAGACTGGTAGCCACGCCCCCCTACTATTAATATACTTAAAAAACTTTTTGGGGTTAGTCTTGGCCTCGGCCGCGATGCGCTCCTCATTTTCTATCTTTGCCTTCCGGATTGCTGTTTTACAACACTTGTTACAGTGTTTATATTCACTAAACGCAGCTACTGTCCCCTCTGACTTATATTTCTTAAAAGCTTTCCTTTTTCTCCCTATTAACTTCTTTACCTCAGAGTTAAGCCACATAGGGTGATTCTTAACACTTCTACTTTTTCTTATTAATGGAATGAATTGAGAACAGTAATGATTTAATATAATTTTAAATGACAACCATTTCTGCTCTGTGTTTTTATCAGAAAACATAATGCCCCAATCTATGCCCTGAAGCGCTGCCCTTAAGGAGCTAAAATTTGCCTTCCTAAAATTCAGTGTCTTTGTTGCCCCCGTGTAAATTTGTTTCCTGCACCAAACATCAAATGAAATAACATTATGGTCACTATTACCCAGGGGTTCAACCACTTGCATATTTGCTATACGTTCTGGGTCATTAGAGATCACTAGATCTAGTATAGCATGGTTCCTGGTTGGCTCCTCAACAACTTGTGACATAAAGTTGTCATGCAGCAAGTTTATAAACTTGTTCCCATTTACTGTCCTGGCAGTACTATTGCCCCAGTCAATATCAGGGTAATTAAAATCCCCCATTATTATCACTTGCCCCAAACTAGCTGCCTTTTCTATTTGCAACAGGAGCTGGGCCTCCTCCTCTTCGCTTACATTAGGGGGTCTATAGCATACCCCTACAATTAGTTTGGTAGATTCTTTACTATCTGTGAGAAGCTCAACCCATAAGGATTCAGCTCCCTCTGTTAACCCCATCACTTCCTCCTTAATATTTGCTTTCAATTCCTGCTTAATGAACAGACACACTCCTCCTCCTTTTCTATTGCCCCTGTCCCTCCGAAACAATGTATAACCCCCAATATTAACTGCCCAGTCATGAGACTCATTCAACCAAGTTTCAGCAACTCCAATCACATCATATTTCCGCTCCAACGCCAGTACCTCCAGCTCTCCCATTTTACCAGTCAGACTCCTTGCATTGGTAAACATACATTTAATACTGGTTCCAGCGTGAGAATGACGTGTAAACAACTTATGGGCCTCCCTGCCATTATCAGTATCCCGAAGCAAGTCTCCTCCCCCATTTTCCCTTACTATGCCCACTACCTCATCTATCCTGTCTACCACAGAATTTCCCACTGCACCCTCCCCCCCCCCCACTCCTAGTTTAAAATCTCCTCCAACCCGCTAGCCATCTTTTCCCCCAAAGCAGCTGCCCCATCATCATTGAGGTGCAGCCCATCCCTGGCAAAGAGCTTGTAGCCGATTGAGAAATCAGCCCAGTTCTGGAGAAACCCAAAGCCCTCCTCCCTGCACCAATCTCTCAGCCACGCATTAATCTCCCTAAGCTCCCGCTGCCTTCTTAATGTTGCTCGTGGCACTGGTAATATCTCTGAGAAAATTACCTTGGAAGTCCTCGCCCTCAACTTCGCACGTAGCTTTTTAAAATTGTTCTTGAGGACTTCCCCCCTCCTCTAACTTTGTCATTGGTACCTATGTGTACCAAGACCGCCGGGTCTTCCCCAGCCCCTCCCAACAATCTGTCCACTCGTTCCACCACATGCCGAACCCTAGCACCAGGCAAGCAACACACAGTTCGGCATGTAGGGTCTTTGCGACAAATTACCCTATCCACCTTTCTAATAATTGAATCCCCTACAACTATAGCCTGCCTTCCCTTCCTAGCACTATTCCCCCCACCTGTATTAGAGGTGCCGGCTCCCAGGGTGCTCTGAGAGTTAGCCCGCTCCATACATGCCAGCTCAGAGCTGTCTTCCCCAGCATCTTCACCTAAAGCGGCAAATCTATGGTTTGTACAAGCTGTGAACCAGCCCCCCTACCCTTGTGTCCCCTACTTCCCCTCTTAACTGTTACAAATTTGTCTCCCTCATTAACCTCCACTGTCCCTTCTCCACCCCCCACTACACCGGCCCCTGCCAGTGGTTGCTCAGTGAGCCTCCTGTTCTCCCCCATGCTTGCAGCTGCCCTCAGTGCTGCCAGTTCCCCCCTTAGATTCTGGTATTCTTACTCTGAGGCGCTCGTATTGCCAGATATACAAACCGGATTCCAAAAAAGTTGGGACACTAAACAAATTGTGAATAAAAACTGAACGCAATGATGTGGAGGTGCCAATTTCTAATATTTTATTCAGAATAGAACATAAATCATGGAACAAAAGTTTAAACTGAGAAAATGTACCATTTTAAGGGAAAAATATGTTGATTCAGAATTTCATGGTGTCAACAAATCCCAAAAAAGTTGGGACAAGGCCATTTTCACCACTGTGTGGCATCTCCCCTTCTTCTTACAACACTCAACTGACATCTGGGGACTGAGGAGACCAGTTTCTCAAGTTTAGGAATAGGAATGCTCTCCCATTCTTTTCTAATACAGGCCTCTAACTGTTCAATCGTCTTGGGCCTTCTTTGTCGCACCTTCCTCTTTATGATGCGCCAAATGTTCTCTCTAGGTGAAAGATCTGGACTGCAGACTGGCCATTTCAGTACCCGGATCCTTTTCATACGCAGCCATGATGTTGTGATTGATGCAGAATGTGGTCTTGCATTATCTTGTTGAAAAATGCAGGGTCTTCCCTGAAAGAGATGATGTCTGGATGGGAGCATATGTTGTTCTAGAACCTGAATATATTTTTCTGCATTGATGCTGCCTTTCCAGACATGCAAGCTGCCCATGCCACACGCACTCATGCAACCCCATACCATCAGAGATGCAGGCTTCTGAACTGAGCGTTGATAACAACTTGGGTTGTCCTTGTCCTCTTTGGTCCGGATGACATGGCGTCCCAGATTTCCAAAAAGAACTTTGAATCGTGACTCGTCTGACCACAGAACAGTCTTCCATTTTGCCACACTCCATTTTAAATGATCCCTGGCCCAGTGAAAACGCCTGAGCTTGTGGATCTTGCTTAGAAATTGCTTCTTCTTTGCACTGTAGAGTTTCAGGTGGCAACGGCGGATGGCACGGTGGATTGTGTTCACTGACAATGGTTTCTGGAAGTATTCCTGAGCCCATTCTGTGATTTCCTTTACAGTAGCATTCCTGTTTGTGGTGCAGTGTCGTTTAAGGGCCCGGAGATCACGGGCATCCAGGTTTTACGGCCTTGACCCTTACGCACAGAGATTGTTCCAGATTCTCTGAATCTTCGGATGATGTTATGCACAGTTGATGATGATAGATGCAAAATCTTTGCAATTTTTCGCTGGTTAACACCTTTCTGATATTGCTCCACTATCTTTCTGCGCAACATTTTTGGAATTGGTGATCCTCTCCCCATCTTGGCTTCTGAGACACACTGCCACTCTGAGAAGCTCTTTTTATACCCAATCATGTTGCCAATTGACCTAATTAGTGTTATTTGGTCTTCCAGCTCTTCGTTATGCTCAAATTTACTTTTTCCAGCCTCTTATTGCTACTTGTCCCAACTTTTTTGGGATTTGTTGACACCATGAAATTCTGAATCAACATATTTTAAATGGTACATTTTCTCAGTTTAAACTTTTGTTCCGTGATTTATTTAAGTTGGCACCTCCACATCATTGCGTTCAGTTTTTATTCACAATTTGTTTAGTGTCCCAAATTTTTTGGAATCCGGTTTGTATAATATACTCTCAGAAAAATGTTGGATGTCTTTTTAGAATGTAAGAAGTTATTAAAATTAACTTGATCCAGGGACTCATACTGTTGCCCTAATGGGAGTCAAGAAGGTTTTTTCCTCTATGAAGCAAACTGGAGAGGCCAGATGTGTTTTTTCTCAGTCTTCTGAATTGTCTAGCATTAAGCAGGTCTAGACTGGTTCTGGCATTTCATGTACACAGAGGCCGAAACTAGGGTTGCCACCTGTCCGGTTTTGACCCGGACAGCCTGGTTTTCAGAAGGACCCAATGACATTGTCATAGACCCGCCCCATGATGTCACGGACCCACCTTTTCCCACCCCCATGACATTTTGATGACATTTCCAAAAATCCCCTCAAAACTTCCACTTTGCAGCATCTTATCTCCCACAGAGCATTAGGTACCAATATAAAACACCCTAAATTTGAACCCCAGGGGTCCACTGAACAGTTTGATGCCCAACATGTATAGGTTTACCTAAGTATGTCACATGTAGGGACCCCAATGTGAACATACCCCCATATGATCTATCATATCTGTCATTTCGGCTCCTGCAAAATCAACACATTTACTTCATTATATGTGGGATAAAGCTAGTATAAAGTACGGTCACCCCAGAAAGTCATATATTTTTGGAAAGTACACATTCCCCCTAATCTACAATGGGTACCCATGTCTTTCTACTCCAAAGTACCAAGCCGCAAAGCATTTCTAAAGTTAGCAATTTTGATGACATTTCCAAAAATCTGCTCAAAACTTCCACTTTGCAGCATCTTATCTCCCACATAGCATTAGGTACCAAGATAAAACACCCTGAATTTGAATGCCAGGGGTCCACTGAGCAGTTTGATGCCCAATATGTATAGGTTTACCTAAATATGTGGCATGTAGGGGCCCCAATGGGAACATTCCCCCATATGATGTGTCATTTCAAAAAATCAACACATTTACCTCAACCCTTTTAGCTTGTTTGTGTATCCCCACTCCTGGCTCTACCTAAGCTGATCAGAAAACCCTTCACTACACTGATGAGCCCCAAGAAGGGCGAAACCGGTCTATAGTTGGGAATCTGATCAGCTATTATCCTGGCTTTTGCATTGAAAACCCAGTGGGTCAGCATTAGTCTATAGGATAAAACCCATGTAAATGGGACAAGCCCATGTAAATCGGACTTAGCTAAGAGCCTAAAGGAATTTCTTCCCAGAATCCTGTTATGACATTTGCATACGTATGAGGCGGTCTCCTCAACCCTTTTAGCTTGTTTGTGTATCCCCACTCCTGGCTCTACCTAAGCTGATCAGAAAACCCTTCACTACACTGATGAGCCCCAAGAAGGGCGAAACCGGTCTATAGTTGGGAATCTGATCAGCTATTATCCTGGCTTTTGCATTGAAAACCCAGTGGGTCAGCATTAGTCTATTGGATAAAACCCATGTAAATGGGACAAGCCCATGTAAATGGGACTTATCTAAGAGCCTAAAGGAATTTCTTCCCAGAATCCTGTTAAGACATCCTTTATGTGGGATAATGCTACAAAAAAGTACGCTCACCCCAGAAAGCCATATATTTTTGGAAAGTACACTTTCTCCCGAATCTAAAATGGGTACCCATGTCTTTCTACTCCAAAGTACCAAGCCACAAAGCTTTTCTAAGTTTGCCGATTTTTATGATATTTCAGAAAATCGCCTAAAAATGTTGAAGTTTGCCGCATTTATCTCACACAATTTCTTGCGTACAAAGGCAAATCAACCCAAATAGGAACACCTAAGGTCTACTGAACAGTTTGATGCCCAATATGCATAGATATACCAAAGTTTGTGCTGTGTGCTGACCCCAAAATGAAAATAGCGCATATGGATTTCTCGCCTGCAAACCCAGCTTTTGCATACAGAGCCCCCTGTCAGCGTATTATGTGGTGTAACACCCCCAAACTATACAGAAAAATCTAGAAATCCATATATTTTTGTATAGTACACGTTCTGATGAATTCAAAATAGGTAAAGTTATTTTTGTCCACCAAAGTTACACATGGCAAAGCTACGCTAAAAACAGATCAGGAAAACTTATACAGGGATAAAAATGCAATAAAACCACAAAAATTGTGCAAATCAGCGAAACAACAAAATAAGTCACACAACAGCGTAATTAGTGGTCAGAATATCTGATCCAATAGTGACGCTGTCAAAATAAACAGTTTTTAAGGAAAATAAACTAAAAACAAGCAGTAAAATAGAAAAAAAAAATAATGCAAAAACAAAGTTTGTGTATACACCTGTGTACATATGTAAAAGTAGTGTGACAGTATGTAAGTGTGTATATGAGTGTATATAAGTGTATATTAGTGTGCAAAATGAAAAAAAAAAAAAAAAAGTGCTAAATTGTGTGCTGTATGTAGGTATAAATGTGTGTAAATGAGTGTAAGTGTGTAAATACAATAAATAAAAACACATTTACCTGTCCAAAAGATCCAGATCGCATGGCTGGCCGTCCTGCTGCAGTCTCGGTGAGTGGAGGTGGGGAAGCAGGAAGCTGGGAGCAAGCAGCAGACGCGATGCGATCGCGTCTGCTGCTTGGGGGGGACCCTGCAACGATCGCTTCACAGGGCTGACATGACAGCCCCCCTGGCTCGTTGCCCAGGGGGCTGTCATTGCTTAAAACTCTTTAAGCAATGACAGTCTTTATCTGCCAAAAGACGTACAGCACACGGCGTTGGCAGATAAAGCCTTTCCCTGCAACCGACGTACGCCATATGTCATTGGCAGGGAAAGGGTTAAACTTTGCCTTTTCGTATTACATGTTTCAGAGAATGGCAATTTACTAAAGCTTACAACATTTCAAAAATTGAAGAGATACTTACCCAATCCGTAATTCAGAAAGTTCTGGATAACAGGTTTCCGGATAACGGGTCCTATACCTGTATAAAATCAGCTGTATTATTGGCTGCCATATAATGTGGGTAACTAGTAGATTTTAAATTACTGATATAAAGAAGCCACACAAAATATAGTTAAATGTGAAAAAAATGAACACAAGAATCAGCACTACATAGGTCCTTTGCTACTTCAATTAAAAGGATCAGCTAAACCTTTATACAGTAGCTCAACAGTAAACAACACAAGCAAAGATATGTTAAAAGTTGTGAACGGAATAAAATCCCCCCCCCAAAATAAGAATTTAATATTATGCTGAAGCTGCAAGAATTTCACAATGGTCACAATTGGTTGCTATAGAAACCCATACCCAGGCCCGGATTTGGGGAGAGGCCACAAAGGCCCGGGCCTAGGGCGGCAGAAACCTGGGGGCGGCATGCCGCCCGCCGCACAAAGTTCTAAAAATTTGCGTTCCCATACGAAGCAATGGGGACTTACCCCACTGCTCCGTATGCAAGTTTGGCCTATGGCGCAAATTTATAAAATTTATAAATCCGGCCCTGCCCATACCCTGCTTAAGTCCAGTCACTTCAGGCCAACTGGCTGATCTCTTTACTTCAGAAAATGCAAGAAGCAAACTATAAAAGAGTTTATTAAAATTCAGATCAGATTAAAATGGCAGTTACTATCGAAAGTTCATCTAAAAATCATGTCTCATCACCAAGCTAGGATCTAATACTTTTTACTCATTATGACATAATAGTCACAATTAGTTGCTATAGAAACTCATACTCCCACTACTACAGGATGATCCATTATAAAGAAATGTGTCATTTACAGCCAAGCAGCACATTACAACCGTCCCAAAATCAGAGAAAAGTGTATTTTACTAAGCAACAGTTCAAATATGCGTTTTCTTTTCGAATTGGTTCTTAAATAAATTTACAACAAAATCACCAGACTGATCTCTCTTACCACAAAATGTCAGTATAAAAATATAAAAAAATATAACCGACTATAGTGTATGTGTAAGTTAGGTAGGGACCCTAAACTGCAAGCTCCACTGGGGCAGGGACTTATGTGAATGATGTAACATAGTAACATAGTAAGTTGGGTTGAAAAAAGACATACGTCCATCAAGTTCAACCATAATGCCTATATATAACCTGCCTAACTACTAGTTGATCCAGAGGAAGGCAAAAAACCCCATCTGAAGCCTCTCTAATTTGCCGCAGAGGGGAAAAAATTTGTTCCTGACTCCAAGATGGCAATCGGACCAGTCCCTGGATCAACTAGTACTAAGAGCTATCTCCCATAACCCTGTATTCCCTCACTTGCTAAGAATCCATCCAGCCCCTTCTTATATAATGTATCAGCCAGCACGACTGATTTGGGGAGGGAATTCCACAACTTCACAGCTCTCACTGTAAAAAATCCTTTCCGAATGTTTAAATGGAACCTCCCTTCTTCTAAACGGAGTGGGTGCCCTCGTGTCCGTTGGAAGGACCTACTGGTAAATAAAACATTAGAAAGGTTATTATATGATCCCTTTATATATTTATACATAGTTATCATGTCACCTCTTAAGCGCCTCTTCTCCAGTGTAAACAGACCCAACTTGGCCAGTCTTTCTTCATAACTGAGACTTTCCATACCCTTTACCAGCTTAGTTGCCCTTCTCTGGACCCTCTCTAACTCAATAATGTCCCGTTTGAGCACTGGAGACCAAAACTAAACGGCATATTCTAGATGGGGCCTTACCGGCGCTCTGTAAAGGGGAAGAATAACCCCCTCCTCCCGTGAATCTATACCCCTTTTAATACAGCTCAAAACCTTGTTTGCCCTTGCAGCTGCTGCCTGGCATTGCTTGCTACAGCCAAGTTTATTATCTACAAGGACTCCAAGGTCCTTCTCCATTATGGATTTGCCTAGTGCAGTCCCATTAAGGGTATACGGGGCTTGCATATTTTTACATCCCAGGTGCATGACCTTACATTTATCCACATTAAATCTCATCTGCCACTTAGCTGCCCAGATTGCCAGTTGGTCAAGATCCTGCTGCAGGGATGTCACATCCTGGATAGAATTGACTGGTCTGCAGAGTTTTATAATCTCTTGAAAGAGAATATGCAGCACTATATGCTGTTTCTTCCTTATTGACTGTATTAAGGCATGAAAGCACCAGGCTTACAATCTGAAATCCCTGAAACTCACTATTAATAGAAAAGCATTGTCTGCTGTTCTGCTGCCATTCTGTGTATTCTGTATTTTTTCCTCTGCAGTGTGCAATCTATGAATTTCTCACCATGATTCCAATTTACTTTAGGTCCTTCCACTGGAGAATAAAATGAAGATCCCTCATCAGTTCCCTGTAGTGCTGTATGTTGGAATGGGTATTGTGACAATCCTATACATTAGCATGGGTACCCTGGGATACTTACGTTTTGGTTCCAGCATACAAGCCAGCATCACGCTCAATTTACCCAACTGCTGGTAAGTTTGTAGAATCCCGAAGGAACCAGCAACAGGCAAAAGATACATCTGTGTTGGTTATGAACATTTATTCTTAGCAGTATATGTTAACTCTTTTCTTTCTCTCTCTCTTTCTCTCTCTATTATATATATATATATATAATATTTGGGCTGTAAGATTTCTTTTCTCTTTAAATATCCCCTTGATAAAGTGTACATGCCCAAAAACAGATTACAGCAGTGTAATCTAGCACTGTTTACTTTAAACAACTTTCATTTGCTCTAAGTTCTATGGCTAACCTGCCTCAACTGTACAGCAATTGGATAAGTTAGAGGGAGAACTTTAAAGTTCCTTACAGGATATCCAATCCCTACACAATTGAAGTGGGTGATAAATGCATATAATAAATAATAAAATATACACAGTACCTGCTAGCAAACATAAATACAAAGATTTGCACTGTACATGTGTATCTCTCGAAAGCGATAACATCATGCACTGGTGTCTTAAATAGCAGGTAAGCTTAAAGGACATGTAAACCCCACACATAAAAATTTAATCAGTGAACAGCATCTTTGAAATCTTTCAATACCTGCCACACTGGTTGTCCAGAGGTTGATAGTAAGGCTGCAACATCTCCTTAATCACTTAGATTTCCTTCTCCTCCTGTAACCCACTCGGCCCTCCCCTCAGGAATTTGATTTCTGGCTTACCAGACATGCTCAGTTGTTCTAAACTCAGATTACTAAACACGCCCCCCAGTCTAGCAGCCAGTAAAGATATTGCATTGCTGCTTCCCATAGAAACTCAGCTCTAGCTGTCTGCATCAATTTTTTTCTCCTGAGCTCAGCTTTACCATTACAGTGCTCAAACAAAGCAGAACTTTTAGCAAAGACAGTCCTTCCTGTGTGAGCCTGTATTCCTCATGAAATGTATGCTGAATAAGGGTCTGTGTGTGTGTGTATGCTGTTTGCAGATTTAAATGTATCTGATTATGTATCAGAGGAAAAATGGCCACCAGGTGAAAGCTGCTATTTGCTTTAAGAAAATGTGATGGTGCTGGCAAGCGGAAGGGATATATGCAGTACAAATGATGCCATTTGGGTGGGCTAGATGTGTCCAACTGATACACATTGTAGGCAAATGTAGGCTTTACATGTCTTTTAAGGGGGAGGAGTTATGGGTCAGGAGAGAAAGCACATCCAAAGAGCATGAGAGCAAAAAAAGAATGAAAATTAAATAAAATGAGAAGATAGGTGCATAAAAATGAGAAAATGGGTCAATATCAAAAAGCAGAATGGGGAAAATGATAGAAGTAGAAGATAGATGGGAGAATGGGCAAAATATTATAGTCATGGACGGAGAAATGTGAAGAACACAATAGAGAGTGAAAGGAGAGAAATGTACACATAGGAAATGGTGGGAGAGGAACTAGAAAGTGAACGTTGAAAAGAAGACGAAGAAAGCTGAAGGTATGTGGTACAAATGGGGTGAACAAGGGAGGACAGAGGTGAAGGCCAAAAGAAGGAGAAAGCATAAGAGATTTTAAAAGAAGTAATGAGTGGGTGAGCAGAATGTAATAGTTAAGAAATTATGGGAAAGCTAAAAGATAGTAACAAGAGAATAGGTAGTAGATCTGAGCATGAGAAACCAGAAGACAAGAGAAAAAAGTAGAGACTTACGCAGACTAGTGAGGGAGGAGAGAGCAAATTTTCTTGGTGCCTCAGTATGTACTTTATATTCAGTGAATTGATAAAAATAGTTTCTCCTTAGATGTAATTGTGAGTCAGTTGATTAGCAGTAATTGTCTGACCAATAATTGCACCTTTGCTGTTGTACCGTATGCCATTACCCTGAGGTTAAAAAAAAATAAGTATTACTTCACAGGAGCATGTTAAATCATTTAAATAAATGTATTAGACCAGAAAAAATGGACAAAAAAAAATTAAGGGTTACTTACTTTATATAAGAAAAAGTCAGATTTAGGTAACACCCTTATATTGTACCATCTAACACTCCACCTGTGTTTCTGTTGCACAGGTTTTACCAGTCAGTGAAATTACTCTATTCGTTTGGCATTTTCATCACCTTTGCCCTGCAGTTCTATGTTGCTGCAGAGATTATAGTGCCAGCAGTGACCTTGCACGTACATGATCGCTGGGTGCGTTGTATGGATCTGACAGTGAGGGCAGCTTTGGTGTGCATTACATGTAAGTGTTATATTTTAATGGTAACCTTGTGTGAAATGGGTCACAAACTTGTGTACAATATCTGATTCCCTTCCTTAATCAAGTTTTCCTTGCAGTCTCCTGATCTCCTGTGAAGCATTGCCCTTTAGCATATGCATTTTTAAAGTTACATCTGTGTATTTGGAATACATACATTTTTAAATTCAAAGAGGTATGTGTGTGTGTATATATATATATATATATATATCAATCCAAATGGTGTCCGCACTCCAAGGCTCAATATTCTGCGGGGTGCTTAGCCAAAATTATGTATGCATAGAAAATAATCATCTGTGGCCAGCACACCCATGTTTCATCAAAAATTTTTTTATTGCAGATATATTGTTAAAACCAATGTTTCGGTCCTTGTTAGGACCTTTCTCTTTGAGAAAGTGAACAAAATTGCTACAGACCCACTCTTAAACCCAAATTGGCGCCAAAGTGTAGCTGATGACGTCACACAATGTATGGCCAATCACCACCCACCAACTGTGCATACATAAACACATAAATAAAGTTTTATGAGGTCACATAAATCAAAATCAAAGTGATAAAGACCAACATACTAGTGTACATATAGAAAGGGGAAAAAAAGGAGAGAGAGAAAATTAAAAAAGATGCAAAAGAACAACCCGTATAGCTGACCTGCAACTCACACAATGTGTCGAGTATGTCAGAAAAAATGAGGAGAACCATATGGGCAGACAAAGGGACGTGGCCAGATCATGTTGGCTTACAAAATAACGGGTATTAGCACTGTAAGGAGTCAGGTACCTCATATCTTATATAACTCTGTACGCCGTAGGTGTGGGTTGCCATGGTAACTGAGACGCTTAATTGATGATTTTGTTGTGGATTGGCATAGCCGACCAATTTTGGTCTATGGTTAATGACTTAAATTTACTCTCCACTACAATACGCTTTACAGCGCATTTTGATACAACCACTATTTCATTTTTGGATTTGGAATTAACTGTAACGGGCTCCACACTCACCACCACGACTTATAGGAAGGACACAGACCGAAATACATTTCTGCACTTTTCTTCTTGCCATCCCCCACATACCCTACAAAGCAGTCCATATTCACAAATGGTACGGATGGTTAAAAATAACTCTGATCCACTGAAGTTACAACACCAACTCTATGAATTGGAGACACGGTTCATACAGAGAGGATACAGACCACAGCTGCTGCAATCTTCAAGATGAAAGGTCACATCTCTTACTCAAGCCCTGGCCCTAAAAGCAGGAGACAAATCACCACAGAGGAGGACTGAGGAGAGACTTACTTTCACTACAACTTTTACCTGCTTGAAGGGATTTTCTGTCATTGGTCAGTCCTCGAGAAGGACCATACCCTACCACCCATCTTTAGACAGCCTCCGCGGATAGCCTATAAGAGGGGCGCAGTTTGAGAGACATCTTTGTAAAGACTGATCCTAGTCACTGTTATCAGTCCTCCACCCCCAATACCTGGCTTCCTTCCACGAGATTGGGTTGCTATAAATGCCCCAATTGTACCACCTGCAATGCTTTGATCTCGGGACCTTCATTTAATCACCTACACACAGGCTGAGTGATACAGAACCAGCATAGATTGACGTGTACCTCCAAATAAATGATTTACTTTATTAAGTGTCCTTACGGCCTGATGTACATCGGAAAGACCATCACAACATTCAGAGAGCGGATGGCCAACCGTAGGTCTACAATTCAAGCAGGTTTAGCATCCGGCGAAGCAAATACTCCAGTGGCATCACATTTTCTTATCCACAAACACTCATTAGCAAGCATGAGATGCATGGTAATTGATCACATACCACCCTTGGCCCGAGGTGGCAATAGTGAAAAACTTCTTTTGCAGAGGGAACTTAAATGGATGCACCGGCTAAACACCATTAGTCCGAACGGTTTGAACAAACTGGTATCTTACTCAGCGTTTTATCTACAATAACCTCTGATTTATGGAGATATGATAACCATCGCAGTAATTTAGGAAATTATTGATAATTTATATTGCTCCCCCTGAAGTACAGTGGTGTGAAAAACTATTTGCCCCCTTCCTGATTTCTTATTCTTTTGCATGTTAACTATTAGTCAAAGATAACATAATTAAACACAAAATGCAGTTTTTAAATGAAGGTTTACGTTATTAAGGGAGAAAAAAAACTCCAAATCTACATGGCCCTGTGTGAAAAAGTGATTGCCCCCCTTGTTAAAAATAACTTAACTGTGGTTTATCACACCTGAGTTCAATTTCTGTAGTCACCCCCAGGCCTGATTACTGCCACACCTGTTTCAATCAAGAAATCACTTAAATAGGAGCTACCTGACACAGAGAAGTAGACCAAAAGCACCTCAAAAGCTAGACATCATGCCAAGATCCAAAGAAATTCAGGAACAAATGAGAACAAAAGTAATTGAGATCTATCAGTCTGGTAAAGGTTATAAAGCCATTTCTAAAGCTTTGGGACTCCAGCGAACCACAATGAGAGCCATTATCCACAAATGGCAAAAACATGGAACAGTGGTGAACCTTCCCAGGAGTGGCCGGCCGACCAAAATTACCCCAAGAGCGCAGAGACAACTCATCCAAGAGGCCACAAAAGACCCCAGGACAACATCTAAAGAACTGCAGGCCTCACTTGCCTCAATTAAGGTCAGTGTTCACGACTCCACCATAAGAAAGAGACTGGGCAAAAACGGCCTGCATGGCAGATTTCCAAGGCGCAAACCACTTTTAAGCAAAAAGAACATTAAGGCTCGTCTCAATTTTGCTAAAAAACATCTCAATGATTGCCAAGACTTTTGGGAAAATACCTTGACAAATACGAGACAAAAGTTGAACTTTTTGGAAGGTGCATGTCCCGTTACATCTGGCGTAAAAGTAACACAGCATTTCAGAAAAAGAACATCATACCAACAGTAAAATATGGTGGTGGTAGTGTGATGGTCTGGGGTTGTTTTGCTGCTTCAGGACCTGGAAGGTTTGCTGTGATAGATGGAACCATGAATTCAGTAGAATTCATGGTTCCATCTATCACAGCAAGCCTTCTAGCATGAACCGCCTTTTTAAGGTCATGCCACAACATCTCAATAGGATTCAGGTCAGGACTTTGACTAGGCCACTCCAAAGTCTTCATTTTGTTTTTCTTCAGCCATTCAGAGATGGATTTGCTGGTGTGTTTTGGGTCATTGTCCTGCTGCAGCACCCAAGATCGCTTCAGCTTGAGTTGACGAACAGATGGCCGGACATTCTCCTTCAGGAGTCTGAAGGAGACATTCTCCTTCAGGATTTTTTGGTAGACTACTGTCTACCAAAAAATCCTGAAGGAGAATGTCCGGCCATCTGTTCGTCAACTCAAGCTGAAGCGATCTTGGGTGCTGCAGCAGGACAATGACCCAAAACACACCAGCAAATCCACCTCTGAATGGCTGAAGAAAAACAAAATGAAGACTTTGGAGTGGCCTAGTCAAAGTCCTGACCTGAATCCTATTGAGATGTTGTGGCATGACCTTAAAAAGGCGGTTCATGCTAGAAAACCCTCAAATAAAGCTGAATTACAACAATTCTGCAAAGATGAGTGGGCCAAAATTCCTCCAGAGCGCTGTAAAAGACTCGTTGCAAGTTATCACAAACGCTTGATTGCAGTTATTGCTGCTAAGGGTGGCCCAACCAGTTATTAGGTTCAAAATTACTTTTTCACACAGGGCCATGTAGGTTTGGATTTTTTTTCTCCCTAAATAATAAAAACCCTCATTTAAAAACTGCATTTTGTGTTTACTTGTGTTATCTTTGACTAATAGTTAAATGTGTTTGATGATCAGAAACATTTTGTGTGACAAACATGCAAAAGAATAAGAAATCAGGAAGGGGGCAAATAGTTTTTCACACCACTGTAGGTGTATTGTGAGTTCTGCATTGTCATTTGGTATGTATGAAAAAATCTCACAAACCGTTTTCTTTCATACTTTATGTA
This sequence comes from Xenopus tropicalis, assembly GCF_000004195.4. Taxonomy (NCBI): domain Eukaryota; kingdom Metazoa; phylum Chordata; class Amphibia; order Anura; family Pipidae; genus Xenopus; species Xenopus tropicalis. The sequence goes on along the minus strand of NC_030679.2, from coordinate 17,293,069 downwards.
GTATTTATATGAGAGTATAAGTACTTTATGTAGTATTTATATTTGTCCGGTATTTCTATATGAATCCTGCTGCAAACTTGATTTTGTTACATACATTTCAGCTCATCCAGCATTTAGCTGATTGTTACATTGTTATATTCTGTTTGACACTTCTTTTTCCCCTCTTTTTTTACATGCTATCCTTTTATATTGTTACTTTTATTTGGAACAGACTGATACTTCTTTCTTTCGCTCTGCCCTGTATTTCATTGTATTTTTCCTGTTTTTCTTTTTTCAGCAAAAAATCTGTGCTTTAGGCATTAACACACAACCTGAGTACCATAAGCATTATTTTTATTTTCCTTTATATTCCATTATCATGCCCTTTACCTCCCCTGTACCACACAGAGTTACAAGATGTTATATCGATAATGGGGACACCTAATAACAGCCCATAGGGCAGGATCAGAGAGTCTGTTAACCATGGGAGGCGCTGAGGTGAATAAGGGAATCTACGTGAGTCACGGTGCAGAACAGTGACGTCACTCGGCTTCCTATTCTACTATCGCTCCCTGATAGCCACGGCTGCTCCCCGCACAGGATCACAATCAGTGTCCAGCAGATTCGCCGATATTGAGGTGGTAAGATCGTGAGGTACAGACTTCACGCCTGCGCCTGTCCCACTGTTATATCAGCAACTGGGTGCACATAATGATTCCTGTGATGCAAGCTCCGGACGCTTAGGTTCAGTGTCTTCACCTAGCATCTCTGTTACCATGGCAACCCGCACCTAAGGCGTACAGAGTTATATAAGAGGTACCCGACTCCTTACAGTGCTAATAGCCATTATTTTGTAAGCCAGCATCTGGCCACGTCCCTTTGTCTGCCCATATGGTTCTCCTCTCCGGGTTGTTCTTTTGCATCTTTTTTAATTTTCTCTCTCTCCTTTTTTTCCGCCTTTCTATATGTACACTAGTATGTTGGTCTTTATCACTTTGATTTTGATTTATGTGACCTCACAAAACTTTATTTATGTGTTTATGTATGCACGGTTGGTGGGTGGTGATTGGCCATACATTGTGTGATGTCATCAGCTACACTTTGGCGCCAATTTGGGTTTAAGAGTGGGTTTGTAGCAATTTTGTTCGCTTTAAGAAAGGCTGTGGATACAGCCGAAACGTTAGATTGACGTTTTTTCACAATAAATACATTTTTTATTTTTCCACTAAGTCCTGTGAGGGCAGCATCTATTCTATATATATATATATTATATATTGTTATATACTGTTTTAATTGTGTTACGTTAACTCTCTATACTGCACCCAGGCATACTGTGATATGACAATGCCTGCTTTCCATCAGCTTTTTATATATATATATATATATATATATATATATATATATATATATATATATATATATATATATATAGAAAATAATCATCTGTGGCCAGCACACCCTTCAATGTTTCATCAAAAATTTTTTTATTGCAGATATATTGCAATATATCTGCAATAAAAAATTTTTTGATGAAACATTGAAGGGTGTGCTGGCCACAGATGATTATTTTCTATGCATACATAATTTTGGCTAAGCACCCCGCAGAATATTGAGCCTTGGAGTGCGGACACCATATGGATTGAGATATATATATATATATATATATACACACATACATATATATATATACACATACATATATATACAGTGGTGTGAAAAACTATTTGCCCCCTTCCTGATTTCTTATTCTTTTGCATGTTTGTCACACAAAATGTTTCTGATCATCAAACACATTTAACTATTAGTCAAAGATAACACAAGAAAACACAAAATGCAGTTTTTAAATGAGGGTTTTTATTATTTAGGGAGAAAAAAAATCCAAACCTACATGGCCCTGTGTGAAAAAGTAATTGCCCCCTGAACCTAATAACTGGTTGGGCCTCCCTTAGCAGCAATAACTGCAATCAAGCGTTTGCGATAACTTGCAACGAGTCTTTTACAGCGCTCTGGAGGAATTTTGGCCCACTCATCTTTGCAGAATTGTTGTAATTCAGCTTTATTTGAGGGTTTTCTAGCATGAACTGCCTTTTTAAGGTCATGCCACAACATCTCAATAGGATTCAGGTCAGGACTTTGACTAGGCCACTCCAAAGTCTTCATTTTGTTTTTCTTCAGCCATTCAGAGGTGGATTTGCTGGTGTGTTTTGGGTCATTGTCCTGCTGCAGAACCCAAGATCACTTCAGCTTGAGTTGACGAACAGATGGCCGGACAGTCTCCTTCAGGATTTTTTGGTAGACAGTAGAATTCATGGTTCCATCTATCACAGCAAGCCTTCCAGGTCCTGAAGCAGCAAAACAACCCCAGACCATCACACTACCACCACCATATTTTACTGTTGGTATGATGTTCTTTTTCTGAAATGCTGTGTTACTTTTACACCAGATGTAACGGGACACGCACCTTCCAAAAAGTTCAACTTTTGTCTCGTCGGTCCACAAGATATTTTCCCAAAAGTCTGGGCAATCATTGAGATGTTTTTTAGCAAAATTGAGACGAGCCATAATGTTCTTTTTGCTTAAAAGTGGTTTGCGCCTTGGAAATCTGCCATGCAGGCTGTTTTTGCCCAGTCTCTTTCTTGTGGTGGAGTCGTGAACACTGACCTTAATTGAGGCAAGTGAGGCCTGCAGTTCTTTAGATGTTGTCCTGGGGTCTTTTGTGGCCTCTCGGATGAGTTGTCTCTGCGCTCTTGGGGTAATTTTGGTCGGCCGGCCGGCCACTCCTGGGAAGGTTCACCACTGTTCCATGTTTTTGCCATTTGTGGATAATGGCTCTCACTGTGGTTCGCTGGAGTCCCAAAGCTTTAGAAATGGCTTTATAACCTTTACCAGACTGATAGATCTCAATTACTTTTGTTCTCATTTGTTCCTGAATTTCTTTGGATCTTGGCATGATGTCTAGCTTTTGAGGTGCTTTTGGTCTACTTCTCTGTGTCAGGTAGCTCCTATTTAAGTGATTTCTTGATTGAAACAGGTGTGGCAGTAATCAGGCCTGGGGGTGACTACAGAAATTGAACTCAGGTGTGATAAACCACTGTTAAGTTATTTTTTAACAAGGGGGGCAATCACTTTTTCACACAGGGCCATGTAGATTTGGAGTTTTTTTTCTCCCTTAATAACGTAAACCTTCATTTAAAAACTGCATTTTGTGTTCAATTTTGTTATCTTTGACTAATAGTTATCGGTTTTTGATGAGCAGAAACATTTAAGTGTGACAAACATGCAAAAGAATAAGAAATCAGGAAGGGGGCAAATAGTTTTTCACACCACTGTATATATATAATATACCATAGTAGCGAAAGGGCACTCTCCTTAGACCCACAATTACCTGGGTGCCGGGTGTGGGAACCAAAAATATGTGTATGTATGTATACAGTCATGGCCCAAATTGTTATAATTTTGGCCATGACTGTATATGTATATGTACTTTCAACATCAACTTTGAGAAAGGCTGAGGTGTTCAGCCGAAACGTCAGTTCACCATACATTAAAAGATATATTTTTTTGCATATAAGACCTGTGAGAGCGGCTTCTTTCTACTTGAATTTTGTTTCCTGCTTTGATGACTGCACCCAGGCAACTTCAACTCATATACGTGAGTGCCAGTGATCTCCAGTTTTTTTTTATATATATATATATATCAAAAAGAAGGGAAGCAGGCACTCACGTTTCAATAAGGTCACAGGTGCCTGGGTGCAGTATACAAAATTGTATGGAACAAAAGAAAAATAGATGCCGCACTCGCAGGTCTTAGTGAAAATAAAGAAAATTTATTGTGTCAGACTAACGTTTCTAACTAATGTTGAGAAAGGCTGTGGACACAGCCGAAACGTTAGTCTGACACAATAAATTTTCTTTATTTTCACTAAGACCTGCGAGTGCGGCATCTATTTTTCTTTTATATATATATATATATATATATAAAATATAGAGATAGATAGATAATATATTTAGTAAAAATGCACAGACTATAAATCACCTGCAGTCTGTTTACATTTTTTGATCATTAAGTTACACTTGCATGCATTATAATGATTTTTCTTCAGCCCCATACCATACTCTTTGACCTCCTGTTCAGGCAGCCTCTTGGGATCTTGATCAGCTTTGCATGTCTACAATGGTCAATATTTGGCCATTTTTTCATTTTGAAAGCGTGCAAGCTCTGCCAGGTTCCTTGGTTTTTAGTGATGGCCGGCAAGCTATCCTGCCAAACTATTTCATTTCATTATGAACTGGCCCACATATTATATGGATTTTTCTTGGTGCTTGGCATTAACTCTTTCTTGAAAATTAGATAAACAGGCAGGCAGATAAATAAACACAGAAAGGCCAGATTACTAAAATGCAATATAATTAAATATAGGATTGGTGTGACGCTTGACTAACTAAGGCTGAACTAAAGAAGTAGGGCAAAAATGCTGTACATTATGTTTTGGGCTTATTATGTTTTACTAGCCCAAGGCAACCTTAGTCCTTAAGCAATGAAGAACTGTGCCCTCAAAAATGCCCTCAGTAGCCCCCATCTTCTTTTCTGCTGATTCACAGCAAATGCAGGGACCATCGCACAATATACTGTTTATATATACAATATAAATGTAACAATATAAGCCTGATTAGCAAACAGTTCAGATTATTAGTAAATGGCAGCTCTGAAATTAGTACAATTAGCACCAGATTGTATTAACACTGGGCATGTGTTAATGCTCCTGTGACACTTTTGAATATCTGCACCATTACTACTTTAGAGATGTGAACTTATAGGCTGGTGCACTAAGTTCACTATAAAAAAAACATGGCATTTCTATCCATATTCATTTTTAAGATTTAAGGAGGACTAAACTAAATAATAAAGACTTTTATATCTTCTTTGTTTTCTTGTTTTTGAAAGTGTAACTAGAGCTCAGCTTTGCATAAGACTCCATTGTTGACATTTCCATTTTTTTCTTCTTTTCTCTAATAACTTGCAAAAATCCCTTGCCAGTCAGCTCAAGTTTTTGGAGTTTGCCGGTGTCTCCTTTACCCTTTCCATCCTACCTTTGCTTTCCTCTGGTATCTGCCACTGAAAGTGACATTGGCCTCTTCAGGTGGATTTCACTTAGGGTGGCAGAGATCAGTGAAAGAGACTTCCTGAAAGGAGACACCAGCAAGCTCCATAGCAAAGTCACGCAAATGCACCTAAGGGCTTTTACTCTATTATATGCATTGACCAAGTGTTTTTTATGTATGTGTAATACTTTTTTAACCTTTATTAATTAAAACAAATTACTCTATGGGCCCTGCCCCTGTTTCCTAATATATTGGCAGAATGAGATCAGAAGATCTTTGGGATATAATCTGATATGCAATTCTGAAAACCTAACTCTAGTAAATTGCCACCTACACTGGGCTAAGGGAAGCCTGCACACTTTTTCAAGAAAGGAGATTCACTGCTACACTTGTTAATATACTCGAGTATAAGCAGATCCGAATATAAGCCAAGGTACCTAATTTTACCTAAGAAAACTGGAAAAACCTATTGACTCGAGTATAAGCCTAGGATGGGAAATGCAGCAGCTTCTAAGTTTCAATAATCAAAATAAATTCCAATAAAATTAGGATCTATCAATCTTACTGAACAAATACGTGCAGGGAATCAGTATGCAAGATGCCAGGCTCCCCCATACTGCCTCCTCTAGCAGGGTCACCTGGAGAAGTAATCACTTATTAATGCCTTGTTCCTCAACCTGTCTATCAAAAGGAGCACATCATAAACTGAGAGGATTCAGCTTGAGGTTTACTTCAAGGAGCTCCCTCCCTCCTCGCCTCAATAGCATGCAGGCTTGAAGTTCCATTGCCTGCATGCCTGCTTCAAACAGTTCCATTCCTGCCTGCTTGTAAAGGCTGTCCCTCCCCCTCCCCCTTAGACACAGACACCGGAGCTGAAAGCAGGGAGCGTGTGATGTCACGCCGGGGGGGCGGGGCAAGGAACCAGGAAGGAGCGGAGCACAGAAGAGCACACATGGAATCAGGTAGCAGAGGGTGTTAGTTGGAGGGACTCGAGTATAAGCCGAGGGTTAATTTTTAAGCACATTTTGGATGCTGAAAAACTCTGCTTATACTTGAGTATATACGGTACATGGTTTTAACACATAGTCGAGAAACCAATGTAATTAATTTTATTGTGCAAGATGGTGTTATTTCTTTTCCCCTTAGCCTTGGGTGCTTCTTTGTATTGTGTTTTACAAAAACACCCTAGAAACCCAACTATCTGTGGCATCCTATTTTGTTCACGACTATTCACTATTTGCAATAGCATTACTTTGTATGGGTGATTGAGAGGATTGGAATCAAGCACAAAGATATAGATATAAGAGGTTCTGGCGGGTTATCCATAAACAGAAACTATATGTTGTGGTGGGGCATTACCTTACAGGATTTTGAACCATTGATACTTTAAACTTCATTTCCGAAGCCATTAAGATGAACGGCTAAGATGTTTAGTGCATCACATTATAGCCCTTCCATTAGATCTTGCTCATGTTCGTTAGCAAAACCTTCACTCTTGCTCTGTCCTTTCAGGCGTGTAACCACCAACTACATGTTCTGATTTCCCTCAGTAACTCTCACTGATTTAGTCCAGCTTTTTCCTGAAATAAAAACACCAGGGGATCCCTAAATGCACAGGCAAAATGATATTATCTGACAGGTGGCCCCCTCTCTAGCAACAGCAATCATTGGATATAATATGTGAACATATTGGCTCAAGTAAAGACTATACAGGTTTGTTTGTAATCCAGAGTGGTGACTTGCTTCTTTGAATTCCACCAATGGGTTAAAATAGTATACCTATAGGTTTACCTGTTCCCAGGGGTAATACCAACCTTATGAGTTAACTAAGCAGTGGGAGACATATTCAGCGTGTAAAAGCTATGTCATAAATTATTCTTCATTGCTTATAAATTATTCTCTGGAGATATGCGCTTCTGACTTGGCTAAGAGGTTTCATAAAAAGCAGTGTTTGAAGAGCTTACATACAAGCAGTTACGAGCTTTACCAGGAGCTCCGGTAGCATAGTGGGGCAACTGACCAATGCGAGCACTGCATGACATTAATCATTAACCATTCCTGAAGCACCAGTTCCTGTAAAAACTTGCTGGTCTAAAAAACGAATAATTAACAATAAATTGTCACCTGCATGGAAAAATGTGACATTGCTTTGCACTGTACGCAGTTAAGTCGACAGTGACAGAATATACTATACATGTATAGGAGCTGCCCCATTCTTTTCTTTTCCATGAACAGTTTTTCTCAAACTGTGAAGTCTCACTTATTGGGGCTGGCTAAAAAATTTTGGTAAGATATGAAACCTCTTGCTTCTTCATGCTTCATTTTAGAAAAGTCTTCTGTGCTTAAGCCACCTCTTGACCAATGAGTATCACCCAGGGTTCCCTTTGTGCCCACTGTCAACAGGTGCAGCACACTTGTAGCTAAAGAGCTTTACTCACACACCAAACAGCAGAAAATACACCAGACTTCCAAGCAATTGTGTCCCTTTTGTGAAGAAACGCTTACAAAGTGCTGTTAATTTTGGTGAATTGGACGCAATTATGGTAGGTGCAGCACAGTTGCACTAATTGCATTGCCTCCTTACGACTGCAATAACACCAATTCTAGAAAAAAATCTGCCTGCATTGTAAGATAAAAAACCGTTATGCTCAAAATTGCACACTGCACTTTTGGACATAAATGAATCCTTTAGATTTTTATAGCTCAGGTATTTGTTCAAAGACCTTCTTGCCTCATAAGAGAATCACATCACACTTTGGCTTTCCGACATCAAAGAATATGTACCCATAATCTCACTTGAGTTGTCCTCCATTTCCGTCCTCCCCATCGGGCCAGATTACATGTTCATGAACCTGGGCAGTCCACGTGGGATTGACATGATTGATTTAATTACTATCACAAAACACTGTTTACCATACTTTTTAACCATCTGGGCATCCAGATGATTGTCTTCCTTGGGCCACTGACCAAAAGGTACAATGCTGTTTTACCATCCCTGTGGATGGCTATATTTTTCAGTGGCCAGGTGTGCAGTAATATAAATAAACTTTAGGTCGGCCAATATACAGCCTCTGTACAGGGTCTTACAGTATATGGTTGTGCTTTTTAAAGCGCAACTACATCTATATACTTCTGACTGTCTGAAGCACCCAACCAATAGAACTAATGTACACTTCTGCTCATGAGCCAGTTCTGTGTAAAGCAAGTTTGCCCTTCCTTAGTTATATTCACTAACACATATAATAACCTAATAAAAATACTCAACCCTAATGCCACATGAGGTGTACCATCCACATGAGTCCATTGAGTGCAGCTACATGGAGCAGAGATTTAGCTGAAAATGTATGCTCTTGCATTTTTTGGGCAGTCTCTGCTACATGGAGCTGCGGATGAGAGCAGATGCGCCTTTCTCTGTCTGCCTACAAAATGCAGGTGGAGAGAAGTGGCTGGTACGCCACATGTGACTGGCCTAAAACCCTTACAATAAATATGTTAATAATGCACTGAGGAAGAATTATGCAGTCAGGTAACATAAGTACTATTGTGGTATAGAGAAATAAACTTAAAGGGATACTGTCATGATTTTTATGGTATACAAGCTGAAATTGGATTTCTTACTATTGAGTGCTATTATGCGATCTACTGGCAGCTGCTATCTTGCTACCTTTCCATTGTTCTGCTGATCGGCTGCTGGGAGGGGGGGATATCACTCCAACTTGCAACTCAGCAGTAAAGTGTGACTGGCGCTTATCAGAGAATAGCTCACATAGTTACATTACATAATTACATAGGGTTGAAAAAAGACCAGAGTCCATGAAGTTCAGTGTTGGACTGGGACCCCAGGGCCCACCAGAACATCTTAGATCATAGGCCCACTCTCCAAACTGTTTTTCCTCCTTTCCTCACCCAACCTCTTTATTCTCCTAGTCTCTTTTACTTTTATTATATGCTAGCATCTATTTTTCCATCTATTTCTCCTTTGTTCCCATTCAGAAATAGTGAATGACCATGAAGTAGGCCAAATGGTCAGGAGCAGGAGGGCCCACTTAAACCTGGGCTCACCCGGATTTTTCCTGGTATCCTGGTGGGCCAGTCCGACACTGATCAAGTTCAACCCTTCCAAGTAAATCCAGCACACACAAACCTATACTTACCTGTCTATACACTCACATACATAAACTATATATACAAACATTAATACAAGCTGTAGATATTAGTATCACAATAGCCTTGGATACTGGTTGTATTACTTAAAAATCACTGTACCCAGTAACATGAGGCCTGTTAAAATATATTCCAAAATAGTTTTTAACGATTGCCTTCAGTTTTAAATAAAATAAATGTGATCTAATGGCTTTCTGTGGCAAGCATCGTAGGCAAAGCTTTCACATATGCACTATTCCTTATTGATCCCTGTGTTTGGAGATGATGCTTGGATTACTTGGCACTTGGCTCTTATGATTGGAAGCTTGGGTCTTCCAGTGTATTTATTATCACTAAAGGCAAGAGCTCTTCTTCTCACGTTAACAGTTAGCCTGACCTATATAGCTGAGCTGTGTTGCATGTTGCCTTTACTCCCAATGGCCTTTCCAGCTCCGATATCCACAGTCACAAGATGCATAATTATGTAATAGCCAAGAATCTTGTATTGATGCTCGACTGCTGCTCTTCCCTGGGGATAGTATATGTCTTAGAAGTGAAAGCTTCCTTTTGCCTGGTTGGGTTCGATTGGTGCCTCTATCTTTTTCCTCAGTGTTCTCTGATCATCAAAGAAGTATTTTACGCTAGATATCCCTGAAAAGATGTATATTTTCCTTGCTTTATCTTTAAATACATGCTGCAATTCTTCTTATCCTGCATGGCTGAGACACTTCATTTTTCTTTTAATATATCACCAGTGCCTTAGTTTTCCTATCCTTAGGTAAACCTACCAATTATAGCCGGCTATATAAATTTTCACTCTCATGTATATATGGCATCTGTTATCCAGAATTGTTGAGACTTTTTTTCTGGTTTTTTTTCTACCGTACGGACACGGAGTATTTAAGCTCCAGCCCCATCAAGGCAAATCCCTTTGGTAAGTGGTAATCACATACCATGAAGTTTTTTAACTGCTTCTGTCTCTAGGTTACACACAAAGCTTCATTTTAGTACAGGTATAGGATCCATTATCCAGAATGCTCGGGACCAAGGGTATTCCGGATAAGGGGTCTTTCCGTAATTTGGATCTCCATACCTTAAGTCTACTAAAAAATCAATAAAATATTAATTAAACCCAATAGGATTGTTCTGCATCTAATAAGGATTATTTATATCTTAGTTGGGATCAATTACAAGGTACTGTTTTATTTCTACATAGAAAAAGGAAATCAGTTTTAAAATTTTGAATTATTTAATTAAAATGGAGTCTATGGGAGACAGGCTTTCCGTAATTCGGAGCTTTCTGGATAACGGGTTTCCGGGTAAGGGGTCCGATACCTGTAGTACATTCTATTTACCATTTCTCAATATCATCTGGAGTAGGATCCACTTATAATATTTGTATTGTTGTGTAAATATTTAAGTTGACAAGCTTCACGTTGTCCCCTGTGCCTCAGGCAATATATTTGGCTGCATAAAGCTGCAATTCTGGTAGTTTCTGCCAAGGCTGCAACTAACATATTTCTATCTATGCAAGCATTGGTCTGAAAACCCTCCATAAAATCAGTATTATATGATCAAATTTTTTTATTGATTATATTATTGCATGCTTGTTATAGTTACCTTGATTAACTTATTTATTTGTAAGCCAGTCCAGGAGTTAAAGATTCTGCCATGTGCAGAGAAAACGCTTTGCTAAAAACCTTGGCCAATAGCTTTGCAGAGGAGGCTCCATACACAAAGAAACTACCCCTCTCAGCATTTGTATCACTTGCCTCTAGATGAGCTATACTTGGAGCAGATAGCCTTTGTAGACTTCCTTGCCATTCTTTAGCTTGAATTTGTAACAAATGCCAATACAAAACTGTCCTTGATTCTTCATATTCTTTTGAATGGGCAACACCTGAAAGCAATAAGGCTCAATAGGTGTTTCCCATGCAACTGAAAAGGAGACCCCCATCACAGTTTGTAAGTTTTAAAAAAAAAAAAAAAAACATGTTCCACCAGCCCTAAGGTGTCCACATGACCAGAAGTCTTTTGCAGGAGAATGCAAATAAAAGAAACCTTGCAGCTGTGTTAACAGAGAGATAGGCTACTATACAGGTAAGCCACCCTCTTTTTAAACAAGAAAATTAAAGCTTTTTAATCAATAAAATAGGATTTTCTTTTTGGATATGCCAAAGAAGGATAACATTTTCATAACTGACATACAACTCTTGCCAAAAACTTTTTCTCTTGCAAGCAAATATGTCTTTCTTTTCAAATGTATCTAGACACCTAAAACTTCCTTGTATACTTCCATTAACTGTGCTGCACAAGTATATAATTGTGGCCAAAATATCGGCATATTTGCATTTTTTTCCCAAATCACTGCAAAATAGGTTTACACAATTGTTTCACTGTTAAGATTAAGAAATTTTGTTTGTTCAGTATCCCTTCAGATCTAAAAAAAATTATAGTTTCTTGAGTTACTCTTTAAAAGAATTACTAAAATCAGGTGTTTCACATCTATATACTAACGGTTTGGCCACTGTTTTCCACACTGCTCTAGTTCTCCCAGATTTCATGGATTCCTTCTCCCAGGTGTGGTTTTAAGATCTCTTAAGAAGTGTTCAGTGGGGTTTCATGTGGACTTGGTGGCCACCTCAAAACAGTTGTGCTGGAATAGCCATGATCTGTGATGAAGACTTTCTGACACAGGGTTAGTATTGTACTCCAGAATGCCTTTGTTAATTTCCTAATTTCATCATGCCATGTACAGACTTGAAACACTTAGTTCCAGGGGCTGCAAAGCAATCCCAAAACATCAGAGAACCTCTTCCATGTTTGATTTTAAGGAGGGTGTTCATTTTTGGTAATATGGGACATTCTCCCATAAGGATTGTTCTGGTGTGGCAGTGTAAGCAGTGTAGTCTAGCTTGACATCTTTCTTTGAGTCGGAGACACAATTGTTGCATGAAGGTCAGTTTGAATCTGTTCAGCAGATGATCAAGGTTCTTTCACCACATTCCATCAGTCTTCCTCTTTGATCATTTATTTACCACATATAGGTAGACTGGCTTCAGGGCCATGGGCCTCAGATGTTGTTATAGCTTTGTGGTAGTGTGGTGGACACAGGAGCATTAAAGTTTCTGAAGATGGACTTGTAGTCTTAAAATTAATCATGCTTTTTTTTTTTTTTTTAAATGTCTGTCTCACATTCTCAGGCAATTTTTTTTTTATCTCTTTCTTCTTCTTTTTTGAATACCATTTTTTGCCTTTGTGTTCAGTGTGGGGCACAGAAAAAGAAAATTCAATGTGGTTGGTTGTGTGCTTCTTATTACCCGCAGCTCATTACTTACAAATTAAAGAATCACTTGAAATCCAAATATTTCTACTTGTAAAAGCTGTCATTTGTCCCATCCAGTTTTAGGATTTCTGTGTGGAATAAGAAAAGGTTTTTTTTTTCTTCTGCTTTTTGTGTTGTTTTGCTACAAACAAAAGAAATATATATGTGTTATTTTCAACAAACTTCTGGTAAAAATAGTGCATTGTTTAATGTGCAAGTATATTTCCTATTTTAATTACATTAGATTAAAGAGCATGTCCAGATTTCCAGCTTCTGTGGCCAGATATACTAGGTAAATAACAGGAACTCAAAGCTATCATTATTTCCATGATTCTGTTCACTGTCCAGTGAAAAATTCCATTCTGTACATTTAGAACTTGCAGGTAAGACAATGTTAAGGTGGCCATACACGCACCGATTTTTTACTTACAAACGACTGATTCCCGAATGATCCGATACTATCGTTAAGTTATCGTATAGTTGATGGTGTACGAACGATCGTCGGCCCACTAAACGAGCCGACATTATCGTCCCCAAAATTCGATCGGGCAGGATTAAAAATTTTGGTCATTTAACGATAAAATCTGCCAGTTGTGAGTGTCAGACAATTGTCTTTCAACGATTGTTCTCTGCGCATGTCACGATTGCCAGCAGCGGAAGTCAACGAAACGAAGATAAACGGAACAACACGAACGTGCAAGAACGTTCGTTCTTTGCAGAACCTAATCGCTTTTATACGAAAACTTCATGATTTTTTTTATATTAAAATAAAACATAAATAAAAATAAAACAGCATTGTATTCCAAAAAATGCTGGCAACACTGGTAGAGTATGGTGTGACACACATAGAGCCTACAGCAGACAATGGTGTGGCTACAGGCTGCTTTATGTGGATGCTGCATACTAATGTAGGGGGATCACAGGGACTTCAGGTGTGAATATTGCAGGGGCTCCAGCCAAAACCTGTTGTGTGGACAATACAGGCACCATTAATCTCATAATCTCTTCACTGAAACTGAATATAATAGTGAATTATAATGTCTTTATTACAATACTTTACTGATGGTATTTGTAATATGGTAATTAAAGTAGACAGGCTGTATAGACAATACAGGTGAGGGGTAAAACACCTGTGAGGGCCGCCAGTTGTGGAGCAGTGTAGACATGTAGACATATGTTCATGATGTTATTATGTGGTGATTAGAAATGAAAATAAATGACAAGAAGACCCATTTGTTTTGAAATATATATATTTCAAATATTTATTTGAAATAGTATTGTATTTAAGAAAAACATATAAAATTGGAAGAGAACGCAATTGCATTTTGAAAACATCTGAAAATACTAGCAACACTTGTTTTTGAAGAAGAAGCACAAGAAGAACAAGACTATTCACCAGTATTGCAAACCTTTTGGCATATCAGATAGTAACTGCAATTTGAGTTTTGTATTTAACAAAAACATATAAAATTGGAAGAGAACACAATCGCATTTTGAAAACATCTGAAAATACTAGCAACACTTGTTTTTGAAGAAGAAGCACAAGAAGAACAAGACTATTCACCATTATTGCAAACCTTTTGGCATATGCTTTCAAGTGTTGTTTCTATTACTTTGACAGATTGTTTTATGGTTGCCAACAGCATTTTGCATTTTTTTTTTATATCTTCCACAACATTGGGATTGTTAGGATCTGGCCCTTGGTTGGTTTCTGTATTGGAAATCTCCGTTGAAGTCTCAAGGTCTGGCTGTTCCGCAATACAAAAAGGTACAACACATTTTGCGCTGTCATACTTTCTTCTGTGAAATAATGTGAAAAATAGTATTATAATGTAAAAAATAGTATTGGTGATTTTTGGCTAGCCTGCTTGGTAGTAATCAAATGCAAAGTAATGTAAACCTACCTGTACTGCTAACTAGGATGCACGGGCTGCTAGGTGCAGTGTCACAGAATGTTTCCTCATGGATTTCTTTAACGTCTGAGGTACAGCTGGATTGTGACTCGATGTCTGGCTCATTTCTTTCTATTTCCTGCCTTTCTATTCCCTTGTATTCTATTTCCTGGCTCTTACGACCATGCTCATCAGACTCATTATGGTCCGTCTCTACATCATCATCCTTCTCACTGGCACCAGGCTCCGGAATCTGAGGCTTCCGAACAGAAGAAGAGGCACACCGTCTATGATTGCGATGGGTTTGCAGCAATTTTTTACGCTTGTCTTCTGCAAAAACAAATTGATTTGAACATCACCATAATTCAACATACTGTTGGGGTACATGTTGCAGAGAAAATAATAATGTATAATACTAAAGCCTAATGCTTTCCAGTTGGTCTCTTTCTCTCAGTTTTAAATCTGACCACCTTTTGCGGAGCTGATCTTTCGATCTGCTAACGCCAAACTTCCTCTCAAGCCCGTGGATTACTATATCCAGGATATGATTTTTCCTTGTATTGGGTCTGGAATACTCTCCACTTTTACAATCGTAATCATTTTTTTCCATAATGGATACCATATGCACCATCTCCTGTTTGGACATAGCTGTAGCCTTTCTCCTGCCACCGTCATCCTCAGCAGTAGGCCTTCTGTTCCCCCCATCTTTCACACCTGCATCTCTCCTTTCATCAGTATTTTCCATTCTCTTAGCTTTTGACTTGCTTTTCTCACCTCGCACCTTCATGTCTCCACAATACTGCGCCCGTCTGTCTGACGTCGCAAACGGAAGTAGGCGGAGCCTGTTAAAAAAAAAACTACGATAAATACGATCGTTCGTTCCAGTGTTGCCTAGCAACGAACAGACGGGTAACAGTCGTGGAAACCTGGAAGAATCTATTCGTTTCATCACAAATTTTTGGCCACAAGCTACTCATCAGTTGGTAAGCAGTACTACTTTACTACAACCAAATGCAATATTTATGTTGGTATTTATTGCTTATTTGTTTTTTGACTCATGCTCCCCCTGTTTCCCACAGGTAACTATGGAAAAATTTTCAAACCCCGAGTTCCTGAGAAAATTTATTGAGATGTACCAGTCTTTTCCATGTTTGTGGAAAGTTAAATCGGGGGACTACATGAACAGGATCAAGCGTGACAAGGCATATGCAGAATTGATAAGCCTCTGCAAATCTGTTTGCTCGTCAGCTGATGTTCAGTTTGTAAAGACGAAGATAGCAAATTTAAGGACTGTTTTTAAAAAAGAACTAAACAAAGTACAGGCCTCAAAAAAATCAGGTGCCTCTGCGGATGACATCTATTTGCCAAAATTGTGGTACTATGATCTGCTAGTGTTCACAGTGGATCAAGAGGTGGCAAGGGACTCCAGGTCCAACTTTTCAAGTCAGGGCGTGGAAAAACAACAATCAACTGAGGCTAGCCCAGCAGAGGATGTGACAGATGTGGAAGCACAGAGTAGCAGAGCTGCAGATATAGAAGTAGAGGACCAAACAGAACATCTGGCCCAGGTAAGCAACCATAAAATACACACTGAATACATATTAAAAGTTTAAACCGTTTATTTTCAAATTATTTAAAATGCTCATACAATTAGTTGCACATTGACTGCGAAAGCATTGACAGGCCATACATTACTACATGTTTTACACCATGGCTGATTGCCAGTCTACTGCACCAGAGCCATTGAAGTATGCTACATAATTATCTCTGTTGACTTGGCCTCTGCAGTAGCGTTGCGTGATACAGCACCTAGCAGTCCCAACAGTGCAGTTGGCTCACCTCGCCACTCGGCTGCTACCATAGTGTGTTGTTCAATGTCCTCTCTATCCACCATATTAACTGGCATATAAGAAGCACCAAAACAACACAATCGATTTTATTTGGTGATAATTGTATGGCAGTATGGAAAATCCTAAATCGGTTAGCTAGTATGCCAAAGGCGTTTTCTACAACCCTTCTAGCACGGGAGAGTCTATAATTGAAAATCCTTCTTTCCATTGACCGATGTTTTTGTGGGAAGGGTTTTAAAATATGTTTATGTAATGCAAATGCTTCATCTGCCACAAAAGCGTAATTCAATCCTTCCCTTGAGTCAGAACTTGAAGGTAGGTGTAACTGGTCATTTTGTAGCTGCTGGTAAAAAAAAGTTTGTTCCATGGCTCCACCATCCGATACTCTTCCATTTTTCCCCACATCTACCATCAAAAATTCATATTTGGCATTAACTATTGCCAAAAGCACAATGCTGAAATAGCCCTTGCAGTTAAAATAATAGGAACCGGAACGTGTGGGTGGCTGGATCCTCACATGCTTTCCATGGATTGCTCCAAGACAGTTTGGGAAATTCCAGTAATCTTCAAACTGTTTTGCTACAGATTTCCACTGCACTTCAGTTGAGGGGAACTGCAATAAAAGAAAGAAAATATGAGAACCATTGTAAGTAACAGTAATTTATGTTTTCCTTGTTTTACAGATTCCACAGAGCAGTACTTTGATAGAAGAAGGTAGTCAACATGAAATGGCAGGTGCAAAGGGTACACAGGGTAGAAACAGAAAAAGAAAACACAATCCCTCCACACAACAGCTGTTACATGATGCAGAAGCCTTACTTAACAGAAAGTCTGATGAGTTTGACGCCATCGGGTTTACAGTTGCGTCCAAACTCAGGAGGATGGACGAAGAGCAGCGGCAATTTGCCGAATATATCATTAATGAAGCACTGCATAGAGGGTTTAGGAAAACACTTTGTGAAAGCACAAGACTCACAGACTACACCACTACTGATTACAGGAATTACAACAGTTTTCCGCAAGCACCATTATAACAATATCCCCCAAATGCAAACATGCACCAGATATGTACACCGCCTTCCGCTACTCCATACAAGCAGCAAACTACATGGACATCCATGCTGTCACCTATACCCCAAAACAATGGACACAACAACATGTCTAGCTGCGATACGATAATGATAATACGATAATACGATAATGAAGCGATGAAACCTTTCCCGAATTATCGTTGCCCTTGGATGGCATATCGTATGGGAACTCGATCGCCATACGATCGTTTGTCGATATAATCGTTCATCGCACAACAAGCGAAATCGCCTCGTGTATGGCCACCTTTAGTCTGTACCAGACAATCAGTCATTAAGTGTCAGTCAATTACCAGACTATCAGAACTAAAGTCACGTGAATGTAAAGACCAGACAAAATACAAATATAGGCCCATAGATTAGTTTTTAAAATCCTCTGGTTGATATATTTTTGAATCATCAAGGTTAAAATTTCTAAAAAACAGTGTATAATCAGAAGAGGCTTTTCAACTCTGTGCCTTAACGTCTATGTAGCGGGCTCGGCTGATAGAGGGACAGGTGACCATTATTTCTAAGTCTTCTGCTCTCTAGATATTTTCCTGCTCTCTGTCTAGGCTATAATTTAGTGGGCCAGCCTGACTTTCTCACAGTACTTTTATTTTTGATAGGTTTGTTGGTTCCTCTGTTATCTTCAAGGAAACACATGTCATATTTATCAGTGTATTTTTCTTGAAAGTGATGAAGGTGCAACTTCAGATTGGCTGTGGAGAAGCTTAGCAATATTGCAATTGCTACACCCGCTATATATATATACAGGTATAGGACCCGTTATCCAGAATGCTCGGGACCAAGGGTATTCCGGATAATGGGTCTTTCCGTAATTTGGATCTCCATACCTTAAGTCTACCAAAGAATCAATAAAACTGCAATTAAATCCAACAGGATTGTTTTGCATCCAATAAGGATTATTTGTATCTTAGTTGGGATCAATTACAAGATACTGTTTTATTACTACAGAGAAAAGGGAAATCAGTTTTAAAATTCTGAATTATTTGATTAAAATGGAGTCTATGGGAGACGGGCATTCCATAATTCGGAGCTTTCTGGATAACGGGTTTCCGGATAAGGGATCCCATACCTGTATATATAATCTGTGTAAGGTATGTCATTATATACTGTTTAGGAACCCTCACCTATAGTTTGCTATTTTATATTCAATTTAATTTGTTCTGTATGTGACCCTCCTTAAACCACTACCTTCATAAAGTAAACATTTCTCCATGGTGGAGGTTTCCAGTATAAGGAAAACATAATAAATGTGATGTTATATAGCAGTTATTAAGCATGAGATGGTGAGCTAAGGGTTCCTTTATAGTTATTTATTGTAATTGGAGAGGGGTGACAGCAATAACAATGCAAAGGTTCATTTGCTTACCATTCCCATTAAGGGTAAGGTGATGCATGGTTTTCAGGTGACAGTTGTATTTTGTGTGTGTAGGGTGTTGTCTACAGTGGGAAGGGACTTGGAATTAGTTACTTTTCCAGGATGAATAAGGAGCTTTGTGTCCTATTATCCTAAAAATCTGTATTTATTAAAGAAAAACTAAGTTTTATTTATGGGGAATAAAAGGATAACGAACAGACCAATTGTTTATGAAACCAGGCTACTTAGGAAGTTACAGTTAGAGGTTAAACTAGAGTGGAGTTGAGGAAGAATCTAGATTTGCAGTTTCCAACTATGGAGCAGCCCCCCTGACTTGGAGAAGTGGCAAGAGGGGCTTAGTCGGAAGGCCATTTAAAGATATTGCCATGATTTTTATGCTGTACTTTTTATTTCTATATCCTACTCCATGTACCTGGAGGAGTCCTAAGCCGGACTTGGATTTTTTACTAGTGAGTTCTATTCTGATATCTATTGGGAGCAGCTATCTTGCTACCTTAGCATTGTTCTGCTGATGGGAGGGGGTGATATCACTCCAACTTGCAGCTCAGCAGTAAAGTGTGACTGAAGTTTATCAGAGCACAGGTCACATGGCTGTGGCACCCTGGGAAATGAAGAATGTGGCTAGCTTCATGTGAAATTTAAAAATTAAATATTAAAAGATCTATTTGTGCTTTTGAAAAACTGATTTCAATGCAGGATTCTGCTGGAGACGCTCTTTTAACTGATGTTTTTTTTAAAAAAAAATCCATGACAGTATTCCTTTAAGCTGATGTGCAAGAAGAATGCCTATTTGCTTTCCTAAATAGTTAGATAGACCTGAAAGCCAATCTTAAAGGTCAGTTAGGCTGAGAGCCAGTGTATATAAATGACTGATACATCAGTGTTTTCCAAACCTGTAACCTTGTTATTAGGGGGGTCCTGGCTGAAGACCAACCCAGAACTTGAAAAAGTCCCACATAAAAAAGTATTTATATTTGGTTAAATCTCAGGAAACAGTGGTGGTCTGCCTTGATGATGATATGAAATAGAAGCACTTGGGCTGATGGACCTGTCACCTGTGCCTCAGCTAGGGTGCTTGCCAGTTGATGTCATCAGAAAAAGGAACTGCCACACTTTTCTGACAAACAGCAGCAGTCAAAATAACCCATAGAGAGCAAAACATATTAAATATTGTTAAAGGAGAAAGAAAGGCAAAGTCACTTGGGGGTGCCAAAATCATAGGCAACCCCCAAGTGACTTAAATCGCCTACCTTTTACCCTGGGGCTGGTGCCCCTGTTCGGAGAGAACAGCACCAGCCTGGGGTAGCTGCGATCGCTTCCTGGTTCCGTGCGCGCACATGCGCAGTAGAGTGAAAAGCCGAACTTTAACAGAAAAGTCAGCTTTTCACTCTACTGCGCATGCGCCGACCGCTGGCATTTTAGGAAAAGGAAGCAGGAAGGAGGAAGCGCTCCGCTACAGGTACCCCGGGCTGGTGCTGTTTTCTCCGAACAGGGGCACCAGCCTGGGGTACAAGGTAAGCGGTTAAAGTCACTTGGGGGTGCCTAACATTTTGGCACCCCCAAGTGACTTTGCCTTTCCTTCTCCTTTAACCCTGATATAGAGTCTCATAAAAAAATAGTGGCTGCGTATGCTTCTGTGTTCTTATATAGTGATGAGTGAATCTGTCCTGTTTCGCCATTGGCTGAAAAAAAAAAAATCATGCACGTCACAGAAAACAAAAAAATTTGGTTTAAAACACACGACAATTTTGTTCAAACTGATAATTTTTCTTGACACACAGCAAATTTTTCAGCCAAACACGGAAATTCGCCACAAATCCATGCCTGCCGAAAAATACCGCTCATCACTATTCATATATACTTTTTCTTATAAGAGCAGCTTCAATTGTTGTATCAGCCTAATGTAACACACAAAACTAATGAATGACCTGTAAAATAAATAAATATATAGTTTGTGCCTTCATACATTCATAGATCTATATTATATATAGATATATGTATTGCATGTAGATCCTATAAAACATGTACTTTTTATGTACCGTATATACTCGAATATAAGCCGAGTTTTCGAGCACTAAAAATGTGCTCAAAAAGTAAGCCTCGGCTTATACTTGAGTATATGGTATGGATGTGCCTGATGTGCTCGATGTGGCGATGTGCCCCCCCCACGGGCATCTGTCCATGCGTACCTGCGCGCTTGCTCCCGCGCTCTGCCTATGCCAGCTTCCCAACGGCCATCCTAACTGTGCGCTCTTCTCCTGTGCACTCTGCTCTTCTCCTGTGCGCATTTCTGATCTGCTTGGCGCCGCAGTCGCGCCAGTGACGTCACGCACCCCCTTCAGTTACTCATGGCCTGATCTTAGACCTTGTAAGATCAGGCCATGAGTAAATGAAGGGGGCGCGTAACGTCACTGGCGCGACTGCGGCGCCAAGCAGATCAGAAACGCGCACAGGAGAAGAGCAGAGTGCACACTCCTTCATTTGCATTTCCCAGTAGAACTTGCTGATTCTAGCAGAACAGGTGTTCTCAGAGGCTACAGACGGCTGGGAGGTGAGTTCTCAGAAACAAAACAGCACTTTGAAACTCCTTGGTGACTGCAGCAGCCTCTCCTTAACCCTTTCCGAGCTCACAGTGTTCCTAGGCAATGTCTCAACAAAAATGATGCCTTTTCAGCTTGCTCTACCAAATTACCAAATCAAACAGACAGAAATGTGGGGCCCCAGATGCACAACTTGCTTATTTTAACCTTATTAGAATTTATTTTTTGAATGTTTTTAAATTATTTGATACCAGAAATCCTTGCAAACAGAATACCTTTGGGGTTAATATTAGTTGTTAGTCCAGCCCAGAAACATCCAGTAGGGGGCCCTTTATCCCCTTTATCCATAAACTGATTAGGTTATGGGGGTCTTTATGGACTTATGAAGGGTAACAAGTTGAATATAACCAGATTCGGACTGAGATTTAAAATAGACCCTCTCCTGATCTTTGCCCACTCCACCATGTCTAGCCCCTTTCTAGTACCTTTCTTAAGCCACCACTGTCTAAAACACTCTATACCCTATATATATTTCTTAAGCTAGACAGGGGGCAATTTTTTGGATACTCAATTAAACCAAAGTGTGAGCACACTTTGTGTGCTGGCTCGCTCGCACCAGCCCTACTGGTGACACCCTAGGCTTATACTCGAGTCAATAGGTTTTTCCAGTTTTCTTAGGTAAAATTAGGTACCTCGGCTTATATTCGGATCAGCTTATACTCGAGTATATACGGTACTTTTTTAAATCAAAATTTCTATTTTATTACAATATTTGGCTTGGGTTCACATCGAGGTGTAGACAGTCCCAACCAATTTCCTGAGGGCAAAAACTAACATATATTTTTTGACAGTTTGATCTCAGATAGTTGGTCACATTGACTTCTTTGCTGCTGCCCCCAAGGCATGCTAATTTGGTTACATGGTGACCGCTTTCCTCTCATTTTTTTTTCTCTCGAAAGTGCTAGAGGACATTGAATTTTATGTGAAAGCTTTTCTAAGTCAATTGCCCACGTTTTCATATGAAGAGTAATTTCTTAAACTCAACAGTGCTCTGACCTGTCACGTTTAACCTATCTTGGTATTCTAAATTTACATTAATCCCATTATTAGGCTGTCAAAGTTGATGTGTAAATTGGATGCTTGCCCCGAGAGGTGGGTTCACCCTGGCTTTCCACTACTGCTGTTGAGATTATTTCTCCTTGCACGTCTTCTGTACTTCACTTGATCAATATTTTGCTCTCATGCATATCTCAGCAGATGTTTCCTTTCTTAACCCATCTCTTCCAGTCTTCCACTATATATAGTTTTAAGTCTTGTATTTGTAGTTTAGGGTGTGTGAGTGGATATGTACCTGTGTATTTTAGTATTATTGTTGTATTTTTTTTTTGTAACGTGAATTTTTTATTGAAGAGGCACTTCAATGGTTTACATACATTCTTAAAAAGTAAATAGTAGAAAGATAAAGAAAAGAAATGGTAAAAGGGGTAAGTAGGAGATCAGTTTAACATTTGTATCTCTTTGAGATTCCGTTTCTATAATGTTATTAGATTGGTAGCACCAGTGGTCCTATTGGTCTGGGGGGGTTGAGGCTAGCATTTCCCATGGGGCCCATATTTGTAGGAAGTGTGGAGTTCTATTTTGCAATCGGGCGATGCTGGATTCAAAGAGTTTGTTGCTTTCCACTCTGCGTTTGATTTCCATTAGTGTTGAGTTGAGGACTTCCACTTTGCTGCTATGGCAAGACGTGTAGCCGTAAGGATATGGTTGATCAAAACTTGAGTGGATCTGTGTGTCTGTGGGATTGGTTTACCTAGGAGGAATGTGCTTAAGTCTATTGGTATTGTGGTGTGAAGTGTTTCATTGAGCAGGTCTGAGACATCCATCCAGAGTGGGGTTATGATGGGACATGTCCAAAAAATATGAGATAAGGTGCCTGTCTCTCCGCAATTTCTCCAGCATAACGGTGACTGGTTTGGGAATAATTTGTGCAGTTTAGCCGGGGTGTGATACCAAGACATTAATATTTTGTAAATATGTTCCCTTTGTCTCAAGCAGGTTACCATCCGTCTTGCGTTCTCCCAGATTGCGGTCCAGTCCTGATCTGAGAGGGGCTGAGGTAGGACCGAGTCCCATTTAGTCATGTATTGATGTCTTGGAGGTGGGTCTCCCTATGGTTCAGATATTAGTTGGTATATTTTAGATATTAAGCCTTTTTGTGGTAGGCCAGCCTTTGCAAGTCGCTCGAAAGCAGTATGTGAAAGTTCCTTCTCTCTGTCGCTATAGGGTCTCACAAAGTGCCTTAATTGCAGGTATTCAAAAAATTGTAGGTTCCTTTGAGGGGTTGTTCGCGTGATGTTAGCATAAGGGATTATCTCCTTGGTTCTTGGGTCCAACAGGTCCCCTATGGTTTGCCAGCTGGTGGTAGTCCATTTGGTGGTATAGTGGGGTTGAGTTCCTGGTTGAAAGTCCGGGTTGTGGAGAAATAGTACATTGAGAGATTTGGGATTGAGCAGCTTATATTTCCACCTTAGGTTATACCATATGCATAGTGAGTGGCGTGTAGATGCTAGCAGATCTGTCTTGGCCAATGGTTGGTTTGGTTCTGACCATATTAGGTAGTTTAAGTGACAGGTTTTTGAATAGGCATTTTCGATTTGGCCCCAGGTGCGGTTTGACTCCCTCCGTGACCAGGCTAGTAGTTGTCTGATGTGGGCTGCCTCATAATACTTCTTAAACATGGGGACCCCCAGACCTCCGTATTTACATGGTGCCACCAGTATATGTTTCGGTATTCTGTGCCTGCAGTTTTCCCATATGAAATTATGACATAGGTTTTGTAGGTCCTTAAGTATCTTAGCAGATATTGATACAGGTACGGTCTCAAACAGGTACAGGAACTTTGGCATAATGGACATTTTTATGGCTGCTATTCTGCCAAACCAGGACAGGGTATATTGTGACCATGATTGTAGTAAAGCCTTAGTCTTATTTATCAGTGGGGTAAAATTGTATTTGAATAAATCCGAGTATGTTGAGGTTATGTATGTGCCCAAGTATGGGATTGTGTTTGTTTGCCAATTATAGCGAAAGGCACTTTGAAGGCCTTGCAGGGAATTTGGTGAAAGGTGTAGTGGAAGAGCTACAGTTTTAGTTAGGTTAACTTTGTAATTTGAAAGTAGGCTATATGTATCTAAAACCTTATGCAAGTTTGGGAGCGTGATTATTGGATTTGTTAAAGTAAGTAGCACATCATCCGCAAAGAGTGCTATTTTGTAAGTCATTGATTGTACTTTAATTCCTGAGATATCGGGCGAGTTTCTAATTACAGCTGCTAATGGCTCTATACTAAGCGCATACAAGAGAGGGGACAGGGGGCAGCCCTGTCTAGTGCCGTTGGTTATGGCTATTGATTTGGAGGCCTGACCAGGTAGTTTCAACTGTGTTGTGGGATTGCTTTATAGGTTCTTAAGAGCTTCTAAGAAAGGTCCTGAGAAGTTGAGGTGTGTTAGCAGTGAGAACAAGTAGGGCCAGCTCAGGCGGTCGAATGCTTTTTCAGCGTCTAAGCTTAATAAGACTGCCGGGGTAGAGTTTCTGTTTAGTATGTCTATTAGGTCAATGGTGTGGCTTGTGTTGTCTCCTGCTTGTCTCCCATAAATAAAGCCTACCTGATCATTGTGAATAAGTTTGGGCAGGATAGGTGCTAATCTGTTTGCTAAGATTTTAGTGAATAACTTAAGGTCTGAGTTTAATAGCACTATGGGCCTGTAATTGGAGCACATGTTTGGATCTTTCCCTTCTTTCGGAATAAGTGTAAGATACGAGCTTAGTATAGTGGGAGGGATGAGGTGGCCCTCCAGAAATTCATTAAACAACTTTACTAAGTAAGGGTTTAAGATGTGGGCATATAATTTATAATATTTATATGGAAAGCCATCCGGTCCTGGGGATTTACCATTAGGCATATTTTTTAGCACATAGGTTAATTCCTCTGATGTGACATTATCATTTAGCGCCTGTTTATCTTCCTCGATTAATTTAGGAAGGTTGGCTTCTGCTAAGAAGTCTGAAAGCATGTTGTTTTGGGTTGGGGGTAAGCTTCCAGGGGTAGAGGCTTTCAGATTGTATAGGTGAGTATAATACTTATTGAATATGTCTCCTATTGAGTTTTGATTGTATGTCAATTGCCCGGAGGGGGTTTTGATTGAGTTAATCCTGGAATGAGCTTTATTGTCCTTGAGCTTTCTTGCTAAGAGAGTATGTTGTTTGTCGCCCTGTTCATAAAATTTTTGTCTTGTCCATAGGATAGCTTTATCAGTTGCTTTGTGCTTTAGTGCTGAAAGTTGGTGTCTGGTCTCTAGTATCTGATTTAAGAGCTGGTCAGTACGTGTTTTGTTGTATTGGGTTTCTAGGGTTTGGAGGTGGGTTAAGAGGGCTGTATGCGAGGCCTGTGCTTCCCTTTTCTTGTTTGTGGTTAATGCTATGATGTGTCCCCTAATTGTGGCCTTGTGTGCTTCCCATAGAGTGGATGTGAAATTAACCGTGCCTTCATTAATTCTAAAATATTCTTTGATAGTTGTTTCAATCTGGTTGATTGTGTCTGGGTCGTGTAATATTGATTCATTGAGGCGCCAGTGCGGCTCCCTTGGTGGTAATTTTGTTAGATCTAGTGTTAGCCGTATGGGTGAGTGGTCAGACCATGTTATGGGGTATATCTCTGTGGAGTACTGCAGGTAAAGGCAAGGTTGTGAGATTAAGAAGTAGTCTAGACGGGAATGTATTTTATATACTGGTGAGTAGAAAGTGTATTGCCTTTCGTTTGGATGGTTGATCCTCCAACTATCAAAGAAAGAGTACTGCCTGGTCAGCTTTCTAAATTCTCTGGACATGTGATGTGCTGAATTGCCTAGGGAGGGGCTGGTTCTGTCTTTAAGTTGTGAGAATGTTAAGTTGAAGTCACCCCCTATTACTTGATAGGCTATGTCTTGAGATCGGGCTTTGTTAAGTATAGTTTTCAAAAACCTAAGTTGGTGGTTGTTAGGGGCATAAATATTGATCAGATTTAACGGAATGTTCATATATTTGCAAAACAACATAATATATCGTCCATTTGGGTCGCAGCACACCTGGTCCACCACTACTGGGCAGTCTTTATGTATTAAAATCGCCACTCCAGCTGTTTTTTTTGGGCCTGAGGCATAATATGTGGTTGGGTAGTATTTTGATTGGAGTTTGCATAAGCTATTTTGCTGAAAGTGAGTTTCCTGTATAAAAGCTATATCCGCGTGTAAGTGGCGGATCTCTTTCAGTACTAAATATCGTTTGGTGATTGAGTTTAGGCCCTTAGCATTGATAGATATTAATTTTACCATTTTGGATTGTTGAGATCTTTGGCTACATTTGCTAAAATTATCAGGAGTGACATTTATAGAGCCCTTGTTGGGTCGACCAGGTGTGCGAGGGCCCCTACATTGTGAATTTTTGGCATGCAAAAAAATTACTGAGTCTCCGTGGGTATAGGGTAAAATAGTCAGAAGGAGAGATAGAGATCCAAAAAGAGAGTGTAAAACAGTATAAAACATCTAAACCATAAACTTTATAACAATCCTTAGTAAAATTTTGAGGGTATATTTGTCCCTCAAGCCTGTGGTAACCAGGTGGGTGTTGTAAGGATAAAATAACTTTTTGTTAGGACTGGTCCCAGAGTTTGTCTGTCGGACAGGACCTGCGGGTATCTCCAGATTCCCAAGGTGGGGGTTTTGGTAACAAGTCCGTGGAACTTTCTGTAACGTAATGAACTAAAGTGTGTTTGGCAAATCACCAGAATGTGTGGTTTAAGCCAGGCTGACTTACTGGTGAACTCTCCTTGAATTTCTCTTTGAGGTAAAAAGCATACATTGTGTGCAGTGAGTCATCTGGTCATGGTGGCAATTTGTCCCTTGGTGGGGAAGGGGACAATACAGAGTAGGTTTGGATAGCGGAGGTTTATGGGCTTGAGCTGCTTATGTGGGTTTTATGCCAAGTATGGTTAGCAGTTTACGCCTTGCCGTGGATGGGTCAACGTGTGAGTTTGGCCTTTATGTGCAATTATCAACTTGAAGGGGAAGCCCCAGCGGTAGGGTATCTTGGCCTCCCTCAGTATTTGAGTTAGTGGTTTTAGGTCCCTCCGTTTGGCCAAAGTAACCGGGGATAGATCCGTATATATTTGCAGATTATGGTTGCGGTATTGCAATGGATTCAATGTACCTTTTTGCTAGTACCGCTTCTTTGCTTTCATAAAAGTGAAAGCGAACTATAACATCTCGTGGCGGTTTTGTCGGTGGAGGTTTTGGGGCCAGCGATCTGTG
This sequence comes from Xenopus tropicalis, assembly GCF_000004195.4. NCBI lineage: Eukaryota > Metazoa > Chordata > Amphibia > Anura > Pipidae > Xenopus > Xenopus tropicalis. The sequence goes on along the minus strand of NC_030679.2, from coordinate 17,265,421 downwards.
TGCCCTGTCCAGCCTCCATAGCTCCATTGAGATTTCAGGGCATAAATGTGTAAATAGTTCTGTTAGGTATTTAGGAATGTCGGGTCCGGAGACCTCCTCTGGGATTCCTCGGAATCTTAGATTCTGTCTGCGTGATCTATTTTCGAGATCTTCGCAGGTGTCTCTAAGCTGCGCCATTTCATCCTTAAGGTCAGTGTTTTCCTGCTCTATATTTGCAAGCCTTTGGACTATATCGTCCGTATATGTTTCCAGTTTATCTGTACGCTCTCCTAGTTCTATAACATCGCGCTGTATATCTTTAATTGCTGCTGAGATAGCTGTTGTTATAGAGTGGGTGATGGAAGTGTTAAGCTGTGTCTGTAAGAGCGCGAGTTGCTCTTGCAGTATCTCGGCTGTTACTGGCGTGTCCCCTGGGAGGATGCGGCACAGTGGCTGTGTGTAGAGCAAACTGACCTGAGTTTGTTATGGGTCTTAGCGAAGCTGAGCTTTCAGAAGCCGATGGTGACGCTGGTTGTGGGAGAAGCGGAGAGGAGTCAGCATTAGGTTGGGTGCCGCCATCTTGTGTGTCATCGCAGCTTTCAGCGCCGGCGGTTCTATGAAGGTATGATGAGAGAGTCGTTTTTTGCTCTTTGGGTTTCCTTTTCCCCATATTTGGCACCATCCGGGAGTTCTCCTGCGTTCCTCTTTCCCGAGCTGCAGTTCTCGAGCTGATTGTAGCTTATGTTCGGGCAGATATTTGGCTTAAGACACGGAGCTTCTACTGCGTGCGTGCAGTCAGTTCCATGGTTGGCCACGCCCCCCATTATTGTTGTATTTTATTAATGCCTGGGTAGGCAACCTGGATATGCTAATTTTCTCAAGTATTTGCCTCACCTACTACAGCCTCCCTTGACCAGTAACCAAGGTTACCTCACTAGGGTTTGTGCAGGCATCTATGGTAAGGTGGGAAATCTTATTGATTATTTATGTTTTGAATGGATAATTGTTGTGTTGCTCTGTCCCAGTGTAACATGGTGGCCACTTTTGTGTCTCAAAACTCTTAAGAGCTGGATATTTGACATAATACCCTCCACCTTCTGTGATCTTAAGCTCTGTGCATTCATGGCCAATCATATGCTTGTAGCTCTTTTAAAATGAACAGCTGGACTTCACCCAACTATTATCCTTTAAACATACAGCTATGCTAACCGTTATGTACATTTTTGTAAATACAATAATATCAGTAAGAATTTAAGCAATCAAAACATAATTATATAAAACAAATTGTGAGAGTAGCAAGCCTGATTTAATATGAATCAGAAGTTTTTGTGATCAGGTGGGTATAAATAATGAGAATAACTCATACTGTAAATCAGTTAAGTCAGCTGAAGATCAATTTAAAAATTCATGTGACATTGTAAAGTGCAAGTGCAGTGCAGTGCAGTGCAAGTGGATAACTGTGCAACATTTTAAGTGTAATCTGAGGCATAATTCAGTAAGTAAGGGAGAAGCAGAAGATATTAAAATAGAAAAAAATGGTGGTCTACAAAAAAAAAAAAAGTATTAACACAAATTGTGTAACTGGAACTAGGAAATTTTAAGGACAAGTTTGACTTAGATTACATATACACTTAAGTAACTATAGCTGAGGCCTTCTAGGCCTAATTTAGCTAAGCTCAATGTTTTTGACATGCTTTGTTTGAGTTTGTTTACAGATAGAAATATCTAGAAATGTTTGTGTTGCACTTACTTTTAGGACATGCTGAGTCATTCATCATCACCCCACATTGATCTGAACACCCCATATGCGGCATATTGACTATGAAAGTCCAGACCACCATTATCACAAGGAATCATGCAAATCTAGAATGTTCCAAAACATGTGTTATAAATGATAAACTGATATCACCAAAAACACTGGAGATTGATTGGTCAACGTATGGGGGTGTATGATAGGATATGGACTTTAGAAGATTAATGTACAGTCTGTATTGTAAGTTATTGTACTACGAATGTAGTAAAAGCTTATCTGATTCCTGAGTCCAGGTGGTATTCCTGTGTTAAAGATTTCTTGTCCCAGTTTTGGGCCTGGTTCCAAGTCTGCAGTCTATATAATTGCTCATTATTTTTTGCTAATATATCAGTAGGAATGTAATAGTTAAACAGTTGCAAACTGCTGGTTTCCACTGTGCAAATCCTTGAAAAGAAAGCAATACAATACATTGTATATAAAATATTCTTTCAAAAAGATCTTTCATGGAGAGTGTAGTACAGAAAATCATATGGTTAAACATTGATTGTATCAGTAGATTGATCATGGTTATTGTTAACCAACAGATACCTGGATCTGTCTGCATTTCATTTTTAGACCAAGGATATGAAGTTACTACTTCCTGGTAATACAGTCTCTGCTCTTCTGTTTAGAAGGCTTTCTGCTAGGTTTTGGAACATTGTTGGTGGGATTTGCCTCCATTCAGATACAAGAGTATAAATGAGGTTGGGCACTGATGTTGGGGATCAGGCCTGGCTTCCAGTTGGTGTTCCATTTCATTGTAGTGATTCAGTTGAGGTCAGGGTGCTGTGCAGGCCAGTCAAGTTCTTCCACTCCATAGTGTACTGATCTCACTTTGTACTTGTGGGCATTGTGATCCTAAATCAGAAAAGAATGTGACAAGAAGGCCATTTTATGCTGTAACATTAAGGTTTGCTATCAATGGATCCTTCCACAGGGCCCTATCCTAAATCCATGGAAAGATCCTAGAGCTTTATTTATCCTCCACCAAGCTTTACAGTTATCATTTCACATTCAGGCAGGTACTTTTTTCCTGGCATTGGCCAAACCCAGACCCATCTGTCAGACTCCCATAAGGTGAATTGCTTTCGTCACCCTAAGAACATGTTTTTACTGCTACAGAGTGAAATGTGGCGAACTTTACTTGATCACTGCCCCAGCAAAGGCAAACGTTTAGGACTGATAGTGGTAGAATCTATTGTTTCTACCTCCATATTACGAGCGATCGTAATTGTACCGTGTATGGCCACCTTACGAGACAGACTAATCATATAGTCTGTTCTCTGATCATTTGCGAACCATAATAACCATTGATGAATATGTTTGGTCTACAGTAGTGTGCCAAGTAAGCCAAATATCCACATAGAAATGCAATAATGCAGGCAAATATTTGTTTAGGAACACTTGTTGTTGTGGTGCAACCTGCTGGGCAATATGGTGACCTTTCAGCAACTTAAGGTTCAACAAGTAATGGCCAACAGAGAAGTACCCAAGCATGGTCATGCATTTGGTCATTCATTAAATGGAAAAAGGATAATGCTTCTATCTTAATAAAACCTTGCTTACAGAATTAAACAATATTTGGAATCCATGCACCAAGTATCAACATATTTAATGAATATACCACCATGAGCCTGTGTTGACACATTCAGTTAGTCATTTCTCTGCTCTGTGATGGTCAGAAAGGCATGTACTTCTTCTGCAGCCTATCCCTTTAACCCAGTATCTATAAATACTTGCTTTTTACTAAACTGCTTGCGGTACCTGGTTCAGTTGATTACTCACCAGCTCCCCTAGGGATGTATGCATCAGGGGAAACCTTTCTTCTTAAAAAGACATAATGTCTTTTTATCCCCTTTTGTCATCAAAAGAATCCAATTCATTGCATTGTGGATTGAATTTAGCAAATATTACGTACCAAAGAATAATCAGCTATCCCTGGTGAGTTGTCACTACCTTTGATGCATGCATAGCAGTTGCAGTGGCATTAAGAACTACTATGGGGTGCCGTTTGTCCAAAGTACATTTTGTCTATAAAAATACATTCTATATACAAAAAGCAATCCCCAGTAGACAGAATTAAAGTGTGGATATAAACACTGGTAAAAAATATACAAAAGATATATTTCTAGTGAAGAATGAGAATAAAATCAATTTTGTGCACAAAAGGATATTATTATATTACAAACTCCATTCTTTAAATTTTAACAAGCTTTCTGTCTCACAAATGTATAACATCCATACAAAAAAAAGTTATGTGTAAAGTTGCTTACAGAATGAATAATGTAAAACAAAACTTTGACAAAATATATAATGGTGTAACTGGCTAGCATATTTCAGCTAGATTTTCATGACAAAATAGATGCGTGTAACAGAAAGCAATATTCTATAGCACAGAATTCATTCTTTCAACAAAATTAATACACAGTTCCACAAAACTGATAAAATATCCGTTCTGTGAAACAACACTGTCAATCAAATTCATGAACCAATAGGAAACAAGCATATTCATTATCCAATAATATGCAGGTTTTAACTGGAGTCAATTGTTTTAATTTGTCTATAAAGTGTTCATACAGACACACACACGCTACATACATACATATAGTACTAGTTAGCTTACAGCAGTCTCTTAATAATTTACTTATCCATAGTTCAACTACTACACTATGTAGCCACAGGGAAAAAAAATCCCAGTGGGCGCACCACCCCCAACCCCAATAGTGGCTGCAAGGAGGAAGAAGGGGGTACGCAGTGTGCATTACACACAGGGTGGGGGTGAAGGCTGGCAGCGGGGGAGAAGTTGGCAACTGAGGTGAGGGGCTCCTGGGGGGGCAGCCCTGCTGGACTCTGGACACCCTAGTGCAACACAACGCACACACATAATACATCATATAAATAATTGATGATCCTCCTGAAGTACCAATATGTAACTGATCCCTTTTGTTTGCACATAGTACTGATGTGTGTTGTAGTTGAACTACAGCTAACTAGGATACTGCTCATAAGGCCTACACATCATACTGTACAACCAGCCTGTCTGCATCATATTATGTAGTAGTTGAACTATAGCTAAGCACATTATTAATAGAGCGCTAAATGCTGCAATATTACAGCTAGGAGGAGGGCAGACATTGGAGCCTAACAATCACCTACAAAGCTTATTAGGGCCACTTCTACAGTGGGGGAATTATACAAACTTGTGCAACTTCATATTGCAGTGTAAAGATATGAGTCAGCTGGTATCCTTGGGGGGAGGAGCTTATATTGCAGTGTAACGATATGAGTCAGCTGGTATCCTTGGGGGGATGTTTTATGGGTTTGTGCTCTACTCACTGGTGTAAGTGTCTCACATATACTGAGTTACACTGCTACCATAAATATCTGTATATTGTACTATATCAAGGGGCCCCCACATGAGTGGTTATTCTGCTAATGTTAGAGTTTATTTGAAATAATGCTATTTATATCCTGTGTTTTATTGACTTGTCAGGGGTAGGGTTGCTACCCTGCCTGTAATTTGCCAGTCTAGCTAGTAAATACCAGGCAAGGCCAGGGCCAGTATTGGGAATTTACCAGTCTACCTGTCATTCTCCAGCCTACCCTCAACCTGCCCAAAATCCCTAATCAAGCCAGGTTGTTATTGCCCATACACAGGGTTTCTGTGGCTACGCCCCCAGCCTGCCCACCTATATCACTGGTTCCTCCTCCTCCTCCCCTTACATTGCTGTCCCACCTCCTCCATGTCACCAATTTTCCCCTCAGGGTCCTACTCCCACTCCCTTAGCTTGAGCAAGAATCTTTTTACAAAAAAAGGGGGGGGGGGCAATCATAATTAGGCCTATTATACTTACCTGAAGGTATTATATTTATGTTTTAAAATGCTTTATTCTAGATTCATTTTTAGCTGCACAATCCAGAGAAACATTATTAGATCAGATTGTGCCACAGGGCAGGGCAGGGTCAACACTTTATAGAAACAATTCAAACAGTGGGAAGAAAGACCAGTAAATGGACTTCAATTAAAACTTGCATGTTATTGGATAATGAATATACTTGCTTCCTATTGGTTCAGTAATTTGACTGACAGTGTTGTTTCACAGAATGGATATTTTATCAGTTTTGTGGAACTGAGAATTCATTTTGTTGATAGAATGATTTTTGTGCTATAGAATCTTCCTTTTTGTAACAAGCATCTATTTTGTCATAAAATCTAGCTTGGAAAAAGCTAGTCAGCTACACCATTATATATTTTGTGCAAAGTTTTGTTTTACATAATTCATTCTGTAAAAAACTTGTTCTGCTGTATGGATGTTATACATTTGTGAGACAGAATGCTTGTTAAAATTTACAGAATGGAGTTTGTAATATAATTATATTCTTTTGTGCATAAAATTGATTATTTTCGGAGAACTATGTCTTTTGTATATTTGTAACCAGTGTATATGGCCACACATTTATTCTGTGTCCTGGGGATTGTCCTTTGTTTATAGAATGTATTTATGTAGACAAAATGTACTTTGGACAAACGGCACCCCATAAACTACTGTTTCATTCTCCATACCCTATAAGAAAAAGTTCTAAAGGGGAAAAAATGGATTCTGATTACCTCTAGGGAATAAAAAGAATGATCTATTTCTGATAAAGAATTCTTCGCAACCAAATAACACAGAAAGATTTTACTGGTTTAGAAATTCATCCAAATCCATCCAAGTTAAAAAAAAAAAAAAAAAAGCTGCAGCTCCTCATCACTTATCTGCCAATACAAGACCGGCCTAAATCAACCGATACCCATACTACAGTGCATAATTATTGCTTGGGATGAGCTGCCTGTCAGTTTTTTTTTATCTGCACCATAGAAGAATAATAAAGGTTTTTTAATGTCTGGGCCTATCTGCTTACAGATTGAAGTCGAGACCAAGGAGGAAGCTGGTACACAAACTAGGCAGGAAATAACCGATTTGCGGTAATCAAGGGGTTAAGAAAGTCAGTGGTCATTTCCAGGCAAAAGATCTAGGCAGGTGGCTATCGGACGTAGTCAAATCAGGAAGGTCAGGAGCCAGAAATCAATACAGTTTTAATTTATGTCCCATTATTCACTTTGCATTTATCATATTGTTTACTAAAATAGGCTCAGTGTATAGACTTTATATAAAGATTACATATCTCATCTATCAGTTTCTAGCAGTCTGGATTATGTACACACTCCTTACAACTTTGCTCTTGTTCTTTCGGTTACACTTAACGTTTGTTTTCTATTCCTTTCCATTAGGTGTCCTTGCAATCCTTATTCCTCACCTGGGCCTTGTCATATCGCTGGTGGGATCGGTTAGCAGCAGTGCCCTGGCCCTTATTATTCCTCCTTTGCTGGAAATTCTGACATATTACACCGAAGGCTTGAGCCGCTGGGTTATTAGCAAGGACATTTTTATCAGCCTTTTGGGCATTCTAGGATTTGTGTTGGGGACATACGTTGCATTGTGGGAACTAATAGCTCCTGAAGTGTCGCCGACATCGAATGCAACTGCTCTGTATATTGTGCAGTGAGAGCTGGGCAAGCAGTGTCACCTTATGGAATTCCAAAAGCCAATAATTTCCTTGCTCTTTTCCTGAAAAGTCCCTTGTACTTGCTGGAGAGTGTAGCCATGAAGGTTTCTCAGTGTGTCCTTGAGATGCAGAATTGTGTATAGTGCACCTTAGTATTCAGGGGATGAATGTGTTTCACAAGCTGACTGCCAAATTAGTTGCAAAGATGATATTACAGTCTATACTAGGCCACTTGGCTTAAAGAGATGTTAAGAGAATAATCTCTTTTAGATTTTCTTTACATTGGTTTACCTTTTGCACATGTTGCTTAACTGGATTATCTATTTTAGTCATGGCAAGTGAATTTCCCTTAATGCACAGTGGTCAATTGACTTCTTGTCCACTCAAAGCTACTGCAGTGTGATTGTAATTTTTCCTGCCCTGTATGTTGGCAGCTACCCCCTTCTGAAAACGACCACTTCCATGTTTCATTTTTTGTTTTTACTTGAAATCTATAAGAATATGGTGCAAGTAAAAGTAATGAGCTGCTTTTGTTAAGCAAGAGTGTTCTCTGTTGTCTGATGTCAGGTGAAAATAGAAACTATTCAAAGACTATTGTAGTGTTCAGACTGGCATTTACATAACAGGTAACAATATGTAGGTGTTTTGATGCCATCTTTTGAGCAAGAAAAATATAAACTGGGTAAAACATTCCCCATCATTGCATGTGCCATAAGCCTTAAAGAGTATGGAGGCATAGCATATGGTGTGTATATAAAATCTTCCACCATTTATACATGCACATGGAGGACATCCATAGAAATAGTATTTTGGATAGGTGCCAGATGCTTCAAGGCTGCTTCAGCTGTATGATTGCCATACTGGTAAGTAACCTTACAAACAATTCTTCTAGTAATAATAATGCAGTAGATCAGTGTTCTCTGCACCCAATAAACAATTGAGTGTAAGATAACAAATGGAGCAAAAAGTGTTCCAGGTCTACCTATAACAGCCAATCAGATAGGCAGTAATTTCTCCAGTTTGAATAGTGAAGCAGACTTCTGATTGATTGCTGTTTTATTACCTGACCTAAACCTGTCCAACCATTACATTTCCTATCTTAGTACATACTTTCTCTATTGAAATGCCATTTCAAATCCATAAACCGCAGTTTGAGTAATATAAAACAAACATGGAAGGATGTGTTAATTACCGTATTTTTCGGACCATAAGACGCACTTTTTTTCCCCCAGAAGTGGGGGGAAAAAGTCCCTGCGTCTTATGGTCCAAATATAGCCTACAGATAAAAAAAGGTTTTTTACTTGCCCGTGTGGTCTCTGTGCAGGGCCCTCCTCTATATACCGGCGCTTAGCTCTGGCGCTGTGTGCATGCACAATGACGCGCATGCCCATACGCATTTATTAGTGAAGTAAGTGTTTCAAGCTCAAAAGTCTCAAGCCTTAGTGTTTGATCTCTACCAATAATTTTAGGACCCCGTGCCCTTACAGCTCTTCAAAAACCAGTTGGTTAGATGGGTTATTACCACAACCTCACACTTTATAGCACATTTATGAATTTATTGTAACCCTTACAATGATTTTTAGTAGGATTTGGTTCCTTAGTATTGACTGTATTTCTGATTTTACATCGATTTATAAATGATCTGCAACATGTGCACCTTTTGTGTTTTGAGCCTTCAGGCTGGAGGAAAAAGGGAATTTGATAGAAAAACATTACCAATTAATTGTTTAGCTGGAAAATGTGGGGTTCTGGTGAGTAGCTATTTGGCATGACCTTGGACACAATTCTTTTTTCTCTTCTACTTTAGAACAATGCCTGGTACCTCAAAGTTAGCAAGTTATTAACCATTGGGATAACTTTACTGGTCCCCCGTGGGTGTTGGGTATAATTTTATTTCATAACAATATTGTTTTGTCTTTCTTATACAATTTTGTTTTTCTAAACTTTGAAGATTTCTTTATGGGAGAGGTGCAAGTTGTGAAACACCAGGGGTGGGGTTTAAATTTATTGCTTACATTTATTGTAGGCAGTTAGAGACAGACTAACATTTTTTCAATATAGTGTGAGGAAGATTGGCAACAAAACTTTATTTTAAAATACCTTTCTGCATTAAAAAGGTGGTAAGTTTTATAGTCATCATATTTTAAAAAGTCTACATTTATTCTATTCTAACAAACAAATGAACACAAAAGCATTATCAGTAAGTTACTACTGTATGTATTAAGTACAAAATACCTCATTACTGGTTTATGGCAGTACGCCACTAACAGATGTGTTATGGGGAGTTTGTAATTCTTCTCATGGGTGGGCGGGTTTTGTTTTGTTTTGTTTTTTTTTTCCCAGAATTTCCGAATTAAAAGAAAAAAATCTAAATTTCATTTTTTAAGATGGATTTGTAGAAAAAAAGTTATGGATTTCCTGATATAAAACTTTTTTTAACAGTAATGCACCAAACCCATACCTTTTTAAAATTGGCTAAATATTGAGTGTCTCCTTTAAAGTCACAATATAGATTTTTATTGTGTCCTGAGTCAGATCAGACCAAATGCCATATTTAATTCTCTATTTAGTGCATTCTGAACCTGCTGCCAAATAAAAGCATGACATGCATTCCTTTACTTCCAACCCCTGCCATATTCTTCCCTTAACCCACCCTGGCATAGTGTTATCACCATTGCTCTTTGAGATCAGCTTTATTGTTTTTTCCCTAAATCCTAATAGCTGCTCAGGCTCTTTTTATAACAGTTGTAGAACTCAAGTTTACACAAAAGGTGTTGCCATTTGGTTTACAATTTGTGATTTGTATTTCTTTATGTTATAATGTACTGTACCTGATTAGCAATGAGGCATCCTGTACAGCATCTGGAATGTACAAATAAATGTAAATGTTCCAATATTTGCTTGGTGTGCATCCATATTGTTATCATTGCGGTAGTCTATTAAGAAACCCAGGCCTATTATTAATCACTAAATTTTTGCTTTCAAGACTTAGGGGGCCATATACTAACCGTCTGGATTTTTTATTCCTGATTCGGATTTATTTTAGAGCTATAAAAGTTGTGACTTTTTTGAGATCTACTATGCATCAAAATGGCTAAAAATTGGAATCTGACAATTTGCCAGCTAAAACTTGCAGAAATCATGTAGAAGTCAATGGCAGATGTCTCTTCTCTTCCCCAGAGGGTCCTTCTTTTGCTTCGAAGCTTTAGAGGATTCGAATTTGTGACTCTTGTTTTTGTACAACAATTCGAAAAAGTCTTGAAGGTCAAAAAATTTGGAATTTTCGTGACTTTTCCTGCAAGTGCTTTTTCATTTCTGATTTTTTAGTAAATGCCAGACATTCGTGGAAATGAGTTTATTAGAATTTTAAGATAAAAAAATGAAAAAATCTCCTTCCTAAGCAATTGAACCTTAGGGCTAAACTCTACTGGAGTGGCAGATGGTGTCAGACAAAACGCATCCTACAAGTTGGATGCAGTTGAATGGGATGAAATACAATGGAACTGATGTGTATACTACATAAAAGGATTGCCACTCCAACACCACTCGCCTGTCGGAAGGGAACATTGCCTGCTGCGTCTTCATCTGACAAGCTAAAATCTGATGGTGTCTGACAGACTTTTTTTTTCCTCATTGAAGTACATTGACAGTCAGATCAAAAAACTCCATCTAACTTTATCTGATCCAGCTTTACATTACAGCCTTGAAAGATCAAGTTTTGTAGGATCTAGTAATATCTTGTGGTGTTACATGAAGGATCAGATTAAGTATGACCCACAAAATCTGATGAAAATCTCCCATGAAGTTTAGCCCTTAGGAACACATCAAGCATTACAAAGAGTCGGGACTAGGATTCAAAATAGTACACAAGCCCTAACTTTGAATTCATAAATAAAATTTGTCTGTGATTAGCATGCTCATAATGACAACTTTGCATAGGAATCCAATTCTCCATTGTATGTTCTGGCCACAAACTTCCATAAAAGTTAAGATAGTGGCATGGAGTAAAGGTTTTTTGCTTTGAGTACTCAACCAATTCATAAATGAGAAATAATAAAAAGGTCCTTGCCAAGCAACAGGGCAAACTTTAATTAATCTGTCATTGTAGCTATTACCCCAATAATAACTGCTCAACCTTGGACTAGTTTTATGCTGGGAATCTAAGTTTTGCATTAGTGTAGAGATATCTGTATCATAGGCTGCATGAGGGTGTATATAAAATTTAGGAAACACTAGGGGTTCAGTAGTCAGTGTTGCCAGCTGTATAATCAATGTACACATATTTACACACAAATTCCATTCATAGCCTATTGACTCCCAATTAGGGCTGTAGGTTGGTTTTCTTTTATAGATTTTCCCTGAATATTTCCGTTTTCTCCCACACACCATGCAGGCAGGTTAACTGCCCCCTTATTAAAGGAAAACTATAACCCCGAACAATATAGGTCTCTATAAAGATATTCTGCATAAACCAGCTCATATGTAAAACACTGCTTCATCTAAATAAATAATTTTCATAAAAATATACTTTTTTTTAGAAGTATGTGCCATTGGGTAATCCTAAATTGAAAACTGCCATTTTAAAAATTAAGGGCCACTTCCAAGGATCATAGGATTCACAGTGCACACAAAAAAACATGCTAGGTCCCATCAACCAATTAATGGAAAAAGGTCTGCCTTTTACTCCCACGCTACTTCCTGTTACAGTTAGAGCTGCCTTATTTCTGGTCATGTGATCTCTGTGGGAGCACACAGCCCGTCACTAAATGTTGGATCAAGGGAAAGGATGTAGAAGGGCAATATTTACTGATATAGCAAATCAGTTTGGCGAGATTCTTTAATAGGTCACTTAACATAATATACACTATCTGTTGTTTTAAGTATTCATTCTGGGGGTAAAGGTTTCCTTTAAATTGCCCATAGTGTGTAGGAATGTAATAGGGACCTTAGATTGTAAGCTCCACTGGCACAGGGATTGATGAAATGTTAAGTGTAAAGTGGGAAACAGACAAAGAGCTAATTTATGAACCTAGAACATATGAATATAGGTGATAACTTGCATACGTGTAGTTGGCAATAGGAACCAATCAGGTCTTTGCTTTCCTTTACCAACTAATAAAATCTAGGATTTAAATAAAGAGGAGCATGCAGTATAGGACAGATTTTCTTCAGGATGGTTCCACACCCTAGCCTAGCTTACATGCACAGAACGTCAGGCTGTATAGTCAAAAATCTGCCAAACTGCCCAGCCATATGGGGACATATATGGCCAGGTTACTTGTAAGCATCAGCTGCCCCTTTTCAGAAAAGTGTGTGTACATTGCTTACAAGAGATTGGTGGCTTAATCAAGTGTTTACATCTCCTTAATATATTTCTTTTACAGTATTAATTTATAAACAGAGTAAACAGGAGAATAGTTCACGCCATTCCAAAACTGATCAGTTAGAAAATGGAAGCCTAGGGAAAATCAGAAATTACTTTACAAATTACCAGAAATTGTCAATAGAATGGATTAACTTACGTATAGAGAGATGCTGTGTTTCTTTTTTAATTCATTGCAGACCTCTCCAGCGTGTCCAAACCCTTGCCAGCATGCTTGCCTCTATTCTGCCACAATAAACAGAAGCCTATCATTTTAAAAGTTATTCCCTTTTCCAGGCTCTTTATGATGGGTTTCAAACTGGACAAATGCCTCACGGGTGGCTTTTAGGTAAGGTATTTGTGTCATGTCTAGCACAACTTGCCCACATTTGCTTTCGATCTCCCACTGTCAAACCAGGGCCTGCCTGCCATAAGCATGGTTTGCAATTGCAAAAGGACCCTCTTTTGACAGTGGGAGAGTCAAAGCAGCTACTTGTCGTGTCAGCTATCAGTCTCACACTGTCACATCTGTTGCAAAATGGTCCTCTTTTCACAGTGGGAGACTGGAAGCAGCTTATTTGTTTTCAGCAACTTATTCCATCTTATTTTATTTCAGGAGATGCTGGCTACCCTTGCTCTAGGTGGCTGATCACCCCCATTCCCAGGCCGCGTACACGGGCTGAATGTGCTTTTAACGAAGCACATGTCAGAGCGCGATCTGTGATTAAGAGAACTTTTGGGGTTCTTAAAAGCCGCTTCCACTGCCTGGACAAGTCGGAAAGGCAGCCTCATGTACAGCCCCACTTAAGTTGCCCAGATAGTTGTAGTCTGTGCTGTCCTGCACAATGTAGCTAACTGGCATGGCTTACCTGGTTTTGTGGCTGAGGACCTGGATGACCCAATTCATCCCATCCATCCTGTCCAAAGTGCGGATGACAGAGGCAATCAAGTCTGGGCAGAAATCGTTAACAATTACTTTTCCTGTAAGTACCTACAATCTTTAACCCTTTATGTGCTAGCAGAATTTGACATTTCGGTTCCCCTCAGTGCCAGATGTTTTGTAAACATTCTGTGCTCTCTCAATTTAGGGGCTTTTACTGGGGGAAGGGTTAAGTTTAGGTAGGCAAACTATATATTTTTTTTTCAGGAAAACCTGAGCTTTCCAAATCTGCCTGAGTTTCCACTTCTGGAACAAGATTTAGAGCTTGAAATACAAAAAAAAAAAAGAAAAAATGCTATTTTTCATGATATAGGGATTTATACCAGAAATATATTTTATTTTATGGACAAAAATTCAACTGATTTGGAAAGCCTCATGTCTGCTGAACGTGCCAATACCTGATATGTATAGTTTTATTGAGATTTCTGACTTCTATAGATCAAAAACTCCCAGCAGTAAATTACTAAATTCTCAAAGCATTACAGCAGAATACAGCATACTTTAGATTCCAAAGCCAAAAATCATAGAACATTAGGTTTACCGCAGGAAACCATATATTTTTGAAAAGTACACATTCTGACGAATCCAAAATGGGTAACTATATCTTCCTAAGTACCAAACGGCAATGCTTTACTGAATTTAGCATTTTCTATAAAAAATTAAGAAAATTCTAAAAAATTGCCTCAGATCTTCCACTTTCAAGCATCATATCTCCCACATAATATTAGGTACCAAGAAAACATATCATAAATATGAAAGCCAAGGGTCCACTGAACAGTTTGTTGCCCATTGTGCATAGGATCACTGATGTATCTGGCATTTAGAGACCCCAAAAGAAAGTTAGTGCATACAAAGTGTATACGCTGCAATATAAGCTACCGGCATGTGCATTATGTGCCATAAGACCCCCTAACAGCATGGAGACCCTAGAAAACTATACATTTTCTGAAAGTACACATTCTGACATAACAAAAATGGGTAAATACATGTTTCTACTGCAAACTACCCAACTACAAAGCTATGCTAAACAGAACGGTTTTTATGACATTTCTGAAAATCGTCACAATTTTACCACATTATGTACCCCCACATTTCGTAACGTATCAACATAAAACATTCTAAATGTGAACGCCAGGGGTTTACTGAACAGTTTGATGCCCTATATGCATAGATTTACCAAACTATGTGGCGTACAGGGGCACCCAAATAGAAATAGTGCATATGAATTTTCACATAAGATGTTCCGGCTCATGCAATTTTGGCACCTGATATGTGTATTATGTGCCATAAGACCCCCTAACAGTACAGAGACCCTAGAAAACCATACATTTTCCAAAAGTACACATTCTGACAAAACAAAAATGGGCAAATACAACTTTCTACTGCAAACTACCAAACTACAAAGCTATGCTAAACAGAACGGTTTATGTGACATTCCTGAAAATCGTCACAAAGCTTGCATGTTGCCCCATTATGTACCCCACATTTAGTAACGCACCAACATAAAACACTCTAAATATGAACGCCAGGGGTCTACTAAACAGTTTGATGCCCAATATGCATAGATTTACCAAACTATGTGGGGTACAGAGGATGCCAAATTGAAATACAGCAGACAAAATGTCCATGTGCAAAGACATGTAATAAAGAACAATGTGAAATGCAATAAAATTGATAAAAATAAAAAAAACTAAAATCATTTTTTTTTTTTTTTGCCTAATAATATCTGCGGTCAGAATAACAGTTTGAGTATTTTGGCTTGGGCAAATAAGTTTTACGGACAAAGTCAAGCGAACAACAACTGTGCATAACTGAAAATGCAATAAAATGGCTAAAGATGCAATAAAATACCTAAAAATGCACCAAAATCACAGAAAATGTAGTAGAAACACTAAAATAATACACAAAAGGTATTGCGCAGTGCGGTTAGCGAATACGCTATTCACAATGGCAATAAAACATTTTTTTCAGGCAAGAATAAAAACGATACAATTAAAAAAAAATTACATAAGTGTGCAAGTGTGTGTGTATACTAGGTAAAATGTGTTTTGTGTGCATGTGTGTGTGTGTGTGTGCAAGTAAGTGTGAGTGCTGTAAGTGTTGTGAATGTGTGAAACCCCCCAACCCTCCCCAAAAATGTATGTGTGTGTAAGTATAAGTGTAATAAGTATGTGATTGTGTGTTTGTGTGTGTATTTGGCACTTACCTGGACAGAAGAAGCGGAGGATCTGCAGGCACAGCAGCTGCAGGCCATGTGAGGGGCTGGTGCAGGAAGCGGGGGTGGGGCCAGAGGGGGAAGCTGGAGAAGGCATCGGCACTGCAGGGAAAGCCACGAGGATTCCAGGTATGTGCTATGGGGCCCCTGGGCGATCGCGCCCCAGGGGCCGCTCATTCCCCCCCTGTGCTCCTTGCCTAGGGGCTGGGGAACGAGTGGGGAGCGAAGGAGCGGCTTGAAAAGCAGCTCCTCCGCTCCCAAATCCAGAAGTGCAGCAGGACGTAGAATCTACGTCCTGCAGCAGGACGTAGAATCTACGTCCTGTAGCACTTAAAGGGTTAATCACATAAAGAAACACAAAACAACTTCTCCAACAAAACTGTTTTTATCCACAGTGAAAATAGTTGCACGCTTACAAAAGAAATGCTTCTTTCTTTTATTTCTCACAGCAGTAGTGAGTGGCAACTAAGGCTCATGTCACTTTGAGCAGATGATCCCCACCCCAACACAAATTGCAAAAAGAGAAATGTTTATTTACAAAGCACTATGGGCACATAGGTCTAATGTGTATTAATATTATTGCTTAATACCAAATTTGCCCCAGAAAATTCAGAAAATCAAAGATTGCTTACAAACTGTAAAATAACATTTTCCTTGCAAATGTACAGTGAGGAAGTATAATGAAACAATTGAAACAAATCTGTCCCTCAACATCAGCACATCAAGAAAACATGGCCATTTATTTTTTTTACGCAGCTGTCTAGTTGGAGCTGCAGAAGTGGTTGCTGAACTATCAGTACTATCTTTAGTAGTAGAGCATGTTGGCATTGTCTCCTATGAGGCTTGTCATGACTGTCATTGTAAGCTTTTGTGGCAAAATAAGTAGCGCATACATACACAACAAGTAAAGATAGGCGGAAAGAAGCCACAAAAGGAAGGAAAGACAGTAAGCGTATAAGTGACTTGTGGAAGCGATCTTTTTCAGTTTCCATTATTTGGGGGGGAAGCTGAGATATTGGGGTTTTGGACTTATATTGTAACTTGTGGTTGTTGGGGAGTTTCTGAGGGCTCATCATCGGGAAAAAAAGTGCAACATCACTGAAACATTAACCAGACTGTCTTGCACTATCTTCACCGCTAAACATTGTTTGTTCTATTTCAGGATCCTGTCGGTGTGGCGAGTGGAGCTGACTTGAGTAGTGTCCAGCCGAGTGTCTTTTGCCACCTTTTTGAAAAAAAAATGTTAATTTCAGTGTTTTGAATTATGTTCATGATGCCAGGAAAACTTCATGGACAATAATGTTTATCATTTCTTTTACAACATTACAGAGTTTATTTTTAAAAAAGTATTTGTGGACATTGATTCATTCCAAATGAGCAAAAAAGGTAAAATGTTTTGCCATACAGAGTGCAAGGGCAAAAACAAGTTCAAAAGATTGACTGGTCAAAAGTACAAGATGAACTGACTGTACCTAACCCAGCAAGACACACTTGTCCAATAACACACCTATCTTTATTAGCAATACACTGCACTTCTGTAATACCTGCAATATACATGCACCTGCAATATACACGGACACAATTCACTCTTAATGCCATTGTGTAAGCCTGACACAAAACACATGTCCTCCAAAATTAGGAAACAATATTACCTGGAATGGTAGAAACTGAGGATTGTCTGCCTTTGCTTCCGACAGGTTAAGTTCCTCACTTTCCACTTCACTTGCTTCCTCTGGCTGATAATCTTTATCTGTGCCCTCAATTTCAGACAAATCTGGGCTGTTAATGTAGCCAGGCCTCTTTTCTTCTCTGTCACTGCTGGAGACATGTGACAGAAGTATGAATATTTGCAGGTGTTGGATTTGTAATTGTCCCATCCTGTGGAGCTTAGGTGATGTGGGTTAAATCTCTTATGTAGAACCAGCTTGGTTCATGTAGGCTTTCAATTTTCCTTTTTGGCCTCTGTTGGTGTTTTGCAGTTCCTTCAGTTTTGCCACCTTTTTCAGACTGCCGCTGCTGGCTTCAACATCGCTCTCATCCCTCCTCTCCATCGCTTGCCTCGCCTTGCCTTGCCAATTGCGCACCCGCACCTTCCGCGCTCTCTATCTTAACACTCACAGCGGAACTGCACAAAATGGCGTTAGTCATGTGGTACACAGCGTGTCACGCTTACGTGCAGAATATCGCGCATTAACATTGCATGCAAAATATATTGCGTACACTGCGGAATTCCATATATATATAATGAAGATAATATACACTCTCACCATATTCAATATTTTGGTCGCTTTATCGATGACATTATTTTGATTTGGTCCGGCACAGATGAGCAATTCACTAATTTCCTTACTTACATAAACACCAACGACTACAATCTAAAATTCACCTCAGAGATCAATGCAAAATGTATTAATTTTCTTGACATCACACTATCCATTAAGGATCAACATATCACTACTACAATCTTTAGAAAAGATTGTTCTGCTAATACCGTGTTAAATGCACAATCTTGTCACCCCAAGCACCTTATACACAACATACCTTACAGCCAATTTCTAAGACTCAGACGCATTTGTTCTGAAGAAGCAGATTTCCTATCCAAGTCTAAGGATCTCTTCTTAAGATTAAAAAACAGAGGCTATGCACAAAAAACCTTACAAAAAGCCTTTAAAAGAACTGCTACGACAGAAAGACTTTAATAGATATCAAACCACCTCTATTGACACTTTCCCTCCTGCTAAAGAAACAGTATTAACTAGAAAGGGAAGTTTGAGAACAAACTTCATGTTGGGTTGAAAAACATGAAGTCACTGAATGGGCTCCACCCACTTTCTCTAACCTTGGACCACAGTTATACAGTAAAAACCACTGTGCAAAGTTTGGGGACCCTGGTTTTAATAGTGTCTGAATGGCAGCAACTTAAATTTCCCCACTGAAAGTCAACGACATCTGATTGGCGGTTGGTGGCTCCACCCCCTTTTTCTAACCTGGAACTGCAGTTACCCAGTGACTAACTCTGCGAAGTTTAGGGACCCTAGGATTAATAGTTAAAGAACGGCAGCAATTAAACCAATAAAAGTCAAAAGGTGAATTGTGATTGGTGGTTCTGCCCACTTTTTCTAACCTTGAGTCACCCAGTGACAAACAGTGGGCACCCTGGCATAAATAGTTTGAGAATGACAACATTTTAAATTTAAACCAATAAAATTCAATTGATGAAATCTGATTGGCTGTTAGTGACCCAATCTACTTTTCCTATTTTTGAACTGCAGTCCCCCAGTGACCAACTTTGTAAATTTTGGGGACTCAGGCATTCATTGTGAGACTGACAGCATTTTACACTTCACCATTGAAAGTAAATAGGTGAAATGTTATTGGCTGTTGGTGGCTCCGCCCACTTTTTTCTAACTTTGAATGGTAAATGCCCAGTGACTAACTCTGGAAACTTTAACAACCCTGGAATTAATATTTAAATAATGGCATCAGTTTAAATATAAACCAGTGAAATCTAATGGGTGGAAATGGATTGGCTGTTGGTGGCTCCTCCCACTTGTTTGGGAACCCTGACATAAATAGTGTGAGCAAAGCAACATTTTAAATATAAACCAAAAAAATTCAATAGGTGAAGTCTGATTGGCTGTTGGTGGCTCCACCCACTTTTTAAAACCTAAAAATGCAGTTCCCTAGTGACCCTGTTGTTAATACTGTGAGAATGGCAGCAGGTTGAATTTCCCATTGAAAATCAATAGGTAAAATCTGATTGGCTGTTGTTGGCTCCACCCACTTTTTCTAACTCTGAACCGCAGTTACCAGGCGACTAGCTCTGCAAAGTTTGGAGACCTTAGTATTAATATTTAAAGAATGGCAGCAGTTTAAATTTAAACATATGAAGTCTATAGGTGAAATCTGATTGGTTGTTGTTGGCCCCACCCACTTTTCTAAACTTGGAACTTTGTCACCTAGTGACAAACTGTGCAAAGCTTGGGGACCCTGACATTAAACATGTGAGAATGGCAGCAGTTAAAATTTTCCCACTGAAAACAATGAAAGAAATGTGATTGGCTTTTGGCGGCCCCGCCCACTTTTTCTAACCTTGAGTACAACGTCACGCAGTGACTGACTGTGCAAAGTTTGCGAACTCTGGCATCAAACCAATAAAATTCAATAGGTGAAATCTGATTGGCTGTTGGTGGCCCCACCCACTTTTTCAAAACTAAAACTGTAGTCCTCTAGTGACCAACTGTGAAAAGTTTGGGGACCCTGGTGTTAATACTGTGAGAATGGCAGCAGGTTGAATTTCCCCGTTTAAAGTTAATAGGTAAAATCTGATTGGCTGTTGGTGGCTCCACCCACTTACAAGAATACTAAAAACCTTAAATGCGTAGTCACCCAGTGTCTGACCAGTTTGGGAACCCTGGCAACAAACCAATAAAAATCAGTATTTGAAATCTGATTGGTTGTTGGTGGCTCCGCCCACTTTTAAAAACTAAAATTGCAGTCCCCTAGT
The DNA here is from genome assembly GCF_000004195.4 of Xenopus tropicalis. NCBI lineage: Eukaryota > Metazoa > Chordata > Amphibia > Anura > Pipidae > Xenopus > Xenopus tropicalis. Next base: position 17,245,079 of record NC_030679.2, on the reverse strand, counting down.
GACCAACTGTGAAAAGTTTGGGGATCCTGGTGTTAGTACTGTGAGAATGGCAGCAGATTGAATTTCCCCATTGAAAGTCAATAGGTAAACTCTGATTGGCTGTTGGGCTCCACCCACTTTTTCTTACCTTGAACCCAGTTACCTGGTGCCTAACTCTGCAAAGTTTGGGGACCCCGGTGTTATTACTGTGAGAACGGCAGCAGGTTGGATTTCCGCCAAATCAATAGGTAAAATCTGATTGGTGGTTCACAGCTCCGCCCACATTTGGGCATCCAATAATCATCATATTTTCATTCAGGCTGAGCCCATGACGGTGTGATTTAAGTTTGGGGAGCGTAGCCTCAAAGCTGTAAGATTGGCAGCAGTTTCAATTTCCCCATAAAAGTCAATGGGTACAATATGATTGGCTGCTGTTGGCCCCTCCCACTTTGCAGGTTTTTTAAAAAAAAAACCTGAATGCGTAGTTACCCAGTGACTGACTGTGCAAAGTTTGGAAAATCTGGCATCAAACCAATAAAAACCAATAGGTGAAATTTGATTGGCTGTTGGTGGCTCCGCCCACTTTCCAAAACTTAAACTGCAGTCCCCTAGTGACCAAGTGTAAAATGTTTGGGGACCCCGACATTATTACTGTGAGAATGGCAGCAGGTTGGATTTCCGCCAAATCAATAGGTAAAATCCGATTAGCGGTTCACAGCTCCGCCCACTTTTGGGCATCCAATAATCATCATATTTTCATTCAGGCTGAGCCCATGACTATGTGATTCAAGTTTGGGGAGTGTAGCCTCAAAGCTGTAAGATTGGCAGCAGTTTCAATTTCCCCATAAAAGTCAATGGGTACAATATGATTGGCTGCTGTTGGCCCCTCCCACTTTGCAGGGGGTTTTTTTGTTTTTTTAAAAAACTTGAATGCGTAGTCACCCAGTGACTGACTGCAAAGTTTGGAAAATCTGGCATCAAACCAATAAAAATCAATAGGTGAAATTTGATTGGCTGTTGGTGGCTCCGCCCACTTTTCAAAACTTAAACTGCAGTCCCCTAGTGACCAAGTGTAAAAAGTTTGGGGACCCCGACGTTATTATTGTGAGACTGGCAGCAGGTTGGATTTCTGCCAAATCAATAGGTAAAATCTGATTGGCGGTTCATAGCTCCGCCCACTTTTGGGCATCCAGCAATCATCATATTTTCATTCAGGCTGAGCCCATGACTCTGTGATTCAAGTTTGGGGAGTGTAGCCTCAAAGCTGTAAGATTGGCAGCAGTTTCAATTTCCCCATTAAAGTCAATGATTAAAATTTGATTGGCTGTTGTTGGCCCCTCCCACTTTGAGGTCATCCAACAAATGTTGCTGCTTTATTCGGAGTGACCCCATGATTATGTTATTCAAGTTTGGGGGGTGTAGCTTCAAAGCTGTAAGTGTGGCAGCAGTTTGAAAATCTTCCCTGTTAAAGTCAATGGGAAAATTGGGGTGTTCGGAGGGGCGCCACAAAAAGACAGGGGGCCGGATCGCTTAGAAAAGCACAAGCAACCTGCTCCGCTATTGGGCGAAGATGTGTGGGGAGTTTGGGTGTTGTACCCCTAAAACTGTAGGAGGAGTAGCGTTTAGAAAATGGGGGGCGCTAAGAAGAAGAAGAAGAAGAAGAAGAAGCGGAAGAATAAGCTAAAGTCGAAGAACAGTATGTGGGGTTTTCAACCCAACATAAAAATAACTAAACAAAAGAAAAAAGTGATTGACAAAAGTAATACAAAACCTCTATCGTGTATTTTGACGTACAGTCCACAATACAACCAAATAAAACACATCATTAATAACAACCTGAATATCCTCAAAACCGATCCCCTAATAAGACAGATTTTAAATGATGGATGTAGATTTGTGGACAAGGAGAACTGAAACATTGAAAAATAAATTGTCTCCGAACCTTATTCAACAAACGTCACCCATTAATACGTGGTTGTCCACTAAAGGTATGTACAGGTGTGGCTCCCATCAATGCAAGTAATTTTGTGAAAAAAACTCAATCCTTTACTTCCTCCATCACAACAAAAACTTATAAAATCAACCATTACATCAACTGTAACACGAAATATGTGATATACCTTACTCACCTGCTCAAAGTGTAACATACAATATGTAGGTCAAACTAGTAGGAAACTGAAGGATAGGATTCGTGAGCACATTCTAAACATCACTAATGAAAACTGTAAAACCACTGTAGCCAGACATTTTTCAGAATGTTGCAATAGATCACTGTCATACCTATCAGTCACGGGAATTGATAAAGTCACTCGTGGAGGGGACATTGTTCATGCCCTTATAAAGAGAGAGACTAAATGGATATTTCACTTAAAAACTAGACTACCCAATGGTCTGAACTATGATTATGATGTCACATGCTATGTTTGAATTCATTCTTGTGTTTGACCTTGTATAACACTCTTTAATGAATTATACCTAATGGAGGACCTTATGCTCTATCTTTCTACTTTTTTAATACCATTCTTTGATCCTACATAATTCCTTCTGACTTTCCACAACCAATTATCTAAGCTAATTAGCTGTACAATGTGATTGGTTTGTTGGGATTTTTTTTTACAATTGACTACTTTAGTCAACAAGATAATGTGATTGGCCCACCTTTTGGAATCTTTCTATTGGCCACTATGACTTTAAATAGTGTGTGTCTCCAGAATGTCAAGTAGCCTATGATTAAGTGCCCTCAAGGCACAAAACGCGTAAGGCTTTTGTCTGTAATTTTATGTATGGATTTAAATAAAATGTGAACTTTTTTGAACACTACAAGCTGCTTCTCCTGACTTTCTGAGGATTTGTGGATACCAGAGTGCCTGCCTACTGTTTCTTTTTTTGTTAACCATAAGGCTCCCTAAGCTGAAGGTCTGGGGCATGAGCACCTGGACCCACTCCTATTGGGGTAAGAATTTACCTTCACTACAACTACTGCTATTCTGTGATTAATGTGTATATCACTTTTTTTGGAGGTTTACACTGTGGAAAATACCGCGCTAAATCTCTCATCGTCATATAAATAACGCAAAGAACATCGCTTCTTAATTATGACAAGTGTCCTTTTAGTGAATCGATAAGTCCCAAAAAATAAGAAGTGATAAAACTTTTAACGTATGCTATAAATAGCACTTGTTTTATCGACCTTTAGTGAATCAGCCCCTTTGTTTTAATGGATCTGGAGAATTCTCACCCTCCAAAATGTTTTGGCAAGAAGACACAAAAAATTGGATACATTTTGCCAAAAATGTAGATCTGCAGGGAAAAACAGGGGCCTCTCTTTTAAAGGAAGATTTGATAGGCCCCTAAGCTCCCCTGCATCTGCTCCAGTTGCGCGCCCCACCAGTACTATTAGTATTTTTGTTTTTTTTACTAGTGATATGCCGATTCTGTCATGATGCGCCCCACTGATAGTATGTTGTTGCCCCTATAAAGATCTGCACCTGCTTTCTAAGGGGCGTTTTACCTGGCTTTCCTTGTGATGGATATCATGTGACCTGTTTATCAAACTGTGGAAAAAAATTCAATCACATAAGCCACACATTGCTATCTGCCTGGCTTACTAACAGGCTGGTGGCTGGTTGAATCAACTTGCTTTCATTTCAACAAAAAAGGGATAAGTATTCTTTATTAACTTTATCAAAACCATTGTGTTTTTTTTTTAACTGTTGGGTTTTATTTATTTATTTTTCAAAAGTAAAAGTAATTGTTGTTTTTGGTGCTAATTTTCAAAGTTTGTGGGATCCATAGGCATACAGCAGGTTACATTCCTTTGTAATTACCCTCAGTTTGAGGTGGGTGTGGTTTGATTAGTTGACCTTTACAGACTGTTTAAATAGAACCACTGGCACTCCAGTGGAGCTTGCTCTGGTGGTAGGTGCTCTGTAAGTGTTGGGCTCTTAAGTGGAGTTATAAACTCAGGAGTTAAACACTAAGGGAGTTAAAAACAAGGTAAAACAAGGTATTTACTACAAGTCCTTCACCTATTTTTGTTTAACTGTTCTTGTAACTGGGAGAATAAGTGGTAGCAACATTGAAGGTCTGACACAGTGCACAGCCTGCCACTTGTATGCAGTTGTGGAACAACAGTTCCAAAGTGCATACCTCTGTTGTGGATGTGAGCGAATTGCCACTTTAGAGGCTCGCGCTAGAGCACTAGAGGAACACGTTGCAACACTGCGTTCAATCAACAATCTTAAAAGGAGTCTCTTGCTCACTGAACAAGAACTAGCGGGGTCAGATAGTATGGGGGGAGGGGAGCAGCAAAAGGATGATAGGGCAGTAAGCTGGGTGACAGTTAGAAAATCTAGTGTGGGGAAAAGGAAAAGGGAGGCTGCTCCAGGGTTTGCGCATCCCAACAGATTTGCCAGATTGTGTGAAGAAGATGGGAGTGTGAACTCTGGACTGGCGGTTCTAGATGAGGCTGATCTCTCTAACAGCCGGGAGACCAGTTTCTCTAGTAGAGGTGGGGAGGAGAGCAGAGCTAGGCCTAAACAGATGGTGGTTATAGGGGATTAGATCATTAGGAAAGTGGACAGGGTAATCTGTCAAGCGGATCGCTTCAACCGGACAGTTTGCTGTCTTCCTGGTGCCAGGGTTCGGCATGTGGTTGATCGGGTTGACACATTATTGGGAGGGGCTGGGCATGACCCGGCTGTCTTGGTACATATCGGTACTAACGACAAAATGAACGGTAGGTGGGGGACCTTAAAGAGTGAGTTCAGGGATCTAGGCTCTAAGATTAAGCAAAGGTCCTCCAATGTCATTTTTTCGGAAATGTTGCCAGTGCCACGTGCAAGTTTAGGGAGACAGCGGGAGCTTAGGGAGCTAAATGCGTGGCTTAAGTCTTGGTGTAGGAAGGAAGGGTTTTGGTTCCTAGAGCACTGGGCTGACTTTTCCTTGGGGTACAAGCTATACAGCCGTGACGGATTGCACCTCAATGGAAGGGGGTCTGCTGTGCTAGGGGAGAGAATGGTTAAGAGGTTGGAGGAGTGTTTAAACTAGACAAGGGGGGGGGTTGGGTGAGCTAGAGCTCTATGGGAAAATTAGTGTAGACGGGGCAGGGGGACTAACAAAGGGTTGTGGGGGAGGAGTGAGGGGGGCACATAGTTTATCAGATAAGGAGCTTCCGTTACAAGGAAAACAGTCTCATATCTGCCTTAGCTCTAACTCTCTGTTAGCTAATGTAAACATCAGAGGGAGAAGTAGTAATCTCCGCTGCATGCTGGCTAATGCGCGTAGCTTGTCGGGTAAATTAGGGGAGCTGCAAGCTATTGCATGTATTGAAAATTATGATTTAATAGGTATCACTGAGACCTGGTGGGATGATAAATGCGACTGGGCTGTGAATTTAAATGGTTATACACTTTTTAGGAGGGACAGAGAAATTAAAAAGGGTGGAGGGGTTTGTCTTTATGTAAAGTCAGATTTAAAGCCATGTAATAAAGACATTACCAATGAAAACGTTGAATCTCTTTGGGTAGAAATTTCAGTAGGGCTGAAGGTCACAAAGAAAATGGTCATTGGTGTATGCTATAAACCACCCCGTATAGATGAGGGGGATGAGGCCCAGCTATTGTTGCAAATGGAGGAGGCTTCAAAACTGGGTCAAGTTGTTATTATGGGTGACTTTAATTATCCGGACATTGACTGGAGTAGGGCATTTAAGTTAGCTGGGACAGCAGAAACTTTCTCATCAGGTACAAGGAAGCAAATAAAGCATGCAAAAAAGCTATCAAGCAAGCTAAAATAGAAAAGGAAAGGGATATTGCAGCTAGGAGTAAAAAGAATCCAAAATTATTTTGTAATTATGTGAATAGTAAAAAAATGAAGCAAGAAGGGGTGGGAACCTTATTATCACGGGGGGGTAAGTTGGTTGATGAGCACGGGGAAAAAGCTGAAATTTTGAACTCTTATTTTTCATCTGTCTATACATCTGAGGAGCCAGATAATGAAGGCTTCCCTTTTAATATGCCCAGTTCTAGTAATTTAACTACTGACGCATGGGTCACTCGGGAGGAAATTCAAAGGAGACCTGAACATGTAAAGGTAAACAAAGGTCCAGGGCAGGATGGGATTCATCCCAGGGTATTAAATGAGCTGAGTGCTGTGATTGCCAAACCTCTTCACTTAATTTTTCAGGATTCATTGAGGTCTGGCATGGTGCCGAGAGACTGGCGGATTGCTAATGTGGTGCCGTTATTTAAAAAGGTCCCGTTCTCAGCCTGAAAACTATAGGCCTGTTAGTCTGACATCAGTAGTAGGAAAACTTTTGGAAGGGGTAATAAGGGATAGGGTACTTGAATACATTGCAGTTCACAATACTATTAGTTTGTGCCAGCATGGTTTTATGCGTAACAGATCTTGCCAGACTAATTTAGTCGCCTTTTATGAGGAGGTGAGTAGGAACCTCGATGCTGGAATGGCAGTTGATGTCATCTACTTGGACTTTGCTAAAGCGTTTGATACAGTACCTCACAGAAGGTTAATGATCAAATTAAGGAGTATTGGCCTAGAACATAATATTTGTAATTGGATAGAGAACTGGCTGAAGGATAGAATACAAAGAGTGGTGGTAAATGGAACATTTTCTGATTGGACCAGTGTGGTTAGTGGAGTACCGCAGGGGTCAGTCCTTGGTCCTTTGCTTTTTAACTTGTTTATTAATGACCTGGAGGTGGGCATAGAGAGTACTGTTTCTATTTTTGCTGATGACACTAAATTGTGCAAAACTATAAGAGACGTGCAACTAAACTGGTTAAGGGGATGGAAGATTTAAACTATGAGGTGAGACTGTCGAGGTTGAGGTTGTTTTCTCTGGAAAAGAGGCGCTTGCGAGGGGACATGATTACTCTGTACAAGTACATTAGAGGGGATTATAGGCAGATGGGGGATGTTCTTTTTTCCCATAAAAACAATCAACGCACCAGAGGTCACCCCTTTAGATTAGAGGAACGGAGCTTCCATTTGAAGCAGCGTAGGTGGTTTTTCACAGTGAGGGCAGTGAGGTTGTGGAATGCCCTTCCTAGTGATGTGGTAATGGCAGATTCTGTTAATGCCTTTAAGAGGGGCCTAGATGAGTTCTTGAACAATCAGAATATCCAAGGCTATTGTGATACTAATATCTACAGTTAGTACTAGTGGTTGTATTTATAGTTTATGTATGTGAGTGTATAGATTGGTAGGTGTGGGTTTGGTGTGCTGGGTTTACTTGGATGGGTTGAACTTGATGGACACTGATCTTTTTTCAACCCTATGTAACTATGTAACCAGGAGTTTGTGTATATTTTAAGTCAGGGATCCCCCTGAGCCACATTCAAATGTAAAAAGACTTAGGGAGCAACACAAGCATAAATAAGGGCTGTTATTGGCTATTTGGTAGCTCCTATATGGACTGGCAGCCTACATGAGACTCTGTTTGGCAGTAAAACTGTTTTTTATGTCTCCAAAACTTGCCTTCAAGCCAAGAATTCAAAACTAAACTCCTGTTTTTAGGCCAGTGGAAGCAAGATCCATAGGGTTGGTGAGCAACATGTTGCTCACAAGCCACTGGTTGGGGATTACTGTATTAAGTTGTGTAGCCCTTTTCTGGTTAAAATTCCTTGTCATTGTATTTCTGTGTTTTACAGGAATTTACTTGCCGCCTGAATACATTGACTTATTATTTTATGCAATTTTTTAATGGCATAAACCATTCATTGGTTTTGCAGCATAAAAGGCAATACACACCTTTATAAATATGCTGTTTATATTACCTTTTTTCTGTGTAAATTATATTGCACTGCACCATTTGATAAATAGGTCCATTTTATTATCACCCCCACCACACTGAAGGAGTTAAGTAAGACTCAAATCACTTATCATTTAATGTTTATTAAATATATCCTGTTCCATATCTTTTGATGTATTGGATGATCTCCAGCAACAAAGATCTTTAATGGAAGTTTGTCTCCAGGATATTGTCCCACATTCTCTACAAAGCAACATGTTGGTATCACAAGCTACGCAAACGTCAGAGTAAATCTTAAATGGTATATTGTAATTTTATTTATTTTTTTCTATGAATTAAACCATTATCATATCAATCCATTCATTTATATAGGGAAATCCAATAATGCTATCACATATAGCAACTAATCACCAGAGCGCATATACTTGTTACATGTTTAAAAGCAAACATCTTATTGGTTGCTATAGGTTACTGCACCTGAGCTTATTTTAATGACATATGGGGTAAATATTCTAAAATGGAAGTTGACGTGTGGTACTGCCACTCATTTGGCTTAATTATTACCCTGTCTTTTTTCAAAATTTTTGTACCAGGTATGGGATTCCCTATTCGTAAACCTGTTATCCAGAAAGCTTCAAATTACAGGAATGCCCATCTACCATAAAGTCCATGATAAGCAAATAATTAGAATTTTTGGAAATGTTTTTCTTTTTCTCTGTAATAATGAATCAGTCGTACTTGAGCCTAACTAAGCTGCATGATAACATATTGCTGGCAGTAAAATCCTATTGGGTTTTATTAAATATTTAAAAAAATTTTAGCACACTTAAGGTATTGAGATCCAAATTACAGAAAAATCCCTAACCCGGAAAACCCCAGGTCCCAAAAATTCTGGATACTAGATCCTATACCTGTACAAAGGACTAAAAAAGGAAACAATTTGGCCACCTCAGCGCTGCACCCCATGGAGCAGAATAGTGTTCTGTCGAATTGCTGGACTGAATTAACAAGGTCCCAAACATTCTGGATACTAGATCCTATACCTGTACAAAGGTCTAAAAAAAGGAAACAATTTGGCCACCTCAGCGCTGCAACCCATAGAGCAGAATAGTGTTCTGTCGAATTGCTACATGTATTTAATTTGAGAAATATGTCAATTCCTTAAAACACTTTCCTGATTGTAATTAGTAAAATTATTTTTTTGATCTCTTAATAATCTGCCTACTAGATGTTTTAGCTGGACTGAATTAGCAAACGTTCAGCAGGGGTTTACAGGGTTTACTATTAAGTCCCCAGGAACACCCTAAGCATATTTCTAATTGGTTCTATACACTGATATTTCCAGGCAAACAATTTGGTGTTGATAGTCTATTTTTCTTGTACATTCAGCCAATGGTTGGGTGTGAACAGTTACCATAGCCGAGGATGCCTTTATCTCAATTTCTATACAGCCATTCCTTGTAATACATGGTCAAGTTCGAAGTGCAGGGCAGACATGTATTTGTGACAAGTGGGGGAGAAATATATGCATCCCCACTCCCACAAAGAGGTAAGTTCAGGCTTGGTAGCTCCTCAGTGCTCACTGTTTTTGCACCTCATTTTTTAATTCAAGGCAAGGGTCATAAGTGTACCAAATTGTTACATTGATTTACAGCATACTACAGAGGTCATTTACAAAGTTAAAGTGTAAGGTGCAAAGTGAAAAAAACTGGCAAACTGCCATGCTTACTTCCTGCCCATATGTGTCCACCCCCCCCATCATCTTGTGCCATCCATCTGTTAAAAAGTTCTGGTGGGTGCAGGAAAACAGGATTTTTAATTTAGCTGTAGGTGCGAAGACCCTTTGCACTTTAGCACTTGCATCCAAGGTCATAGTAAATGGTCCCTTTGGTCATTGCAAATGTGCCCCAACTACATACGTGGCGATAAATGGAGCACAAGTCTAACATGGTAAGTTTTGGCTGCCAAACCTTTGCACTAGGAAGACAGCAAACACTTCCTTTGTACGATCATAGCAAAATTCAACCAAATATTATTTAATGACTTAGTGCTAACATAAAAATATGCCTATGGTTCATGTAGAAAATAGAATGAGAGGATTATTTACTGACACCGTCAGTGATTGGCATTACTAGTAATGTTTCCCTATCATCACTTGTGATATTTGCCTTCAATGTTCCTTTGATCATGCTAGTCAAAATACTAACTGTGCCCTGCATTTTAATATATAGCAATAAGAGTAATGGGGTATTCATTGTTAACTAGAAGAGCATTTCAATCATTGCTTTTTTTTTTATTTTACAAATGTTTCCTTTATCCTTTTTTAGTTAACAGTAATCTTACAAAGGCATGGTGTCTAAATGTATGTACTAAATATGTGCTTTCCTTTTGGATATTGGCCTGTTTAATCTTGCTAGAACTAGCTCTGGTTCTTGTCATACATATGTTGTCAACTCTTACCAGATAGATCTTAATTGGGTAGAACTGCTTGTTATACCTAATCACATCTCTGTTTTTGTTGCAGTCATATACTTACATGGTAAGTAATAATCCTGCCTAGTGCAGGGGAAATCAAACATACTTGAGAGAGAGTCTCTTCCTGCACATTCTATTCACTTTATAAGCTTTAAATAGCTCTATAAATCTATGAAGTAAATAACAAGCAGCAAGCTCCACTTCTCCACTTGCTTCAGATAACTAGTAGCCTGGTAGGTCTCTCCTCCCAATTCTAGGGTTATTAAACTTGTGCGCAAGCTTTTGGAGGAGTTTATTTGTGAACATGTCATTCATGGTCCTCAAGCACATGTGCACACAACAAATAAAATTCTCTACTCTAGAATTCTCCTACTACTTGCACAGCTGATCCCTTTCATTTGTATGTCCTCCAGCATATTTCTATCGGTAACCTTCATTATCAATGTATCTTTCTTCTCTGGTGCTCTCCTAAATATCATAAACCTGCGAGCATCATCCCCAGGTGACCCACATTTTCATCTATATTTTTGCAAAGGGCTATGGTTTCCTTTTGTGCCATGCTGTGTTAGTATCTCCATGCCACCACGGTGCACAAATAAAAAATAGAAACCCATAGGCAGAGGACGATGAAAGACATTTTCTGCACACATACATTCATACAGTCCCTGGGCAGTTTCAAATATAATATGCAAGAACACATAAAAAGATAAATACAGTGCAAATTTCATTAATAATAACCCCAGAACATAAGGATAAATACAGTACCAATTCCATGTATAATGCCCAAGAACAATTGGGAAAAAATACAATGTCAGTTTTTATGTATAATGGCCACAGAAAACATGACAGGATAATGTGCAAATGTCATACATAATAACCCTAGAACACTAAAGAATAAATACAGTGTCAGTTCCATATATATTGTAATGCCTTAAAAAACAGGACAAGACAGTGTCAGTTCCATATATACTGTAATGCCTTACAAAACAGGACAAGATATTGTCAGTTCCATCCAATACAATGTCAATGACATACAGTGTCAGTTTTATATATTATTCCCCCAGAACACATGGTAGTATAAATACAGTGTCAATTGCATACATCCCTGGATAAATGCTTCCTTAAATTCATATATATTGCTTCAAGAACACATTAGTATCAATAGACATACTGTATATTGCTTCAAGAACACATGGCAGGCCAAATGCAGTGCCAATTAATTCTTGAACACATAGTAGTACAATTAAAGTGTCAATGTTCATGTGTAATAACCCCAAAACAAACAGACAGATAACTATAGTGCCAATTTCATTAAATCATGCAGTTATTTATAAGGGCCTAATTATGTGCATAGGCCATTCCTGCTAACCATACTGAATTTTAATATATATGAGAACAGCTACTATATAGTTTTTTTCTGCAGTGGTATTCTCCAAAGAATTAGGAACACTGCATCTCTGGTATTTATGAATGGCATACATTGGTCTATTGAACTCTATGGATTATATGTTAACTGGGCCAAGCAATATACTAGCTCTTATTTATATGTGTTTTATTATGCTCTTACTTGTAGTTTCTATTAAAGGCATATATGTATTAAACATAAGCTCTTCTTATAAATCAGTCAAAATATATATTATTTTGTATGGTTGCATGTAATAAATATACATGTTAGTATATTTCCCTTGTAAGCAAGGAACATCATCACAAAGCAAAACCTTTATGGTTTCATAAAGGTGTTGAGGTAGGAAAGTTGGTAGGAAAAACATGTGCTTCATGGACAGCAGAAACTTGTGTCAGGTACAAAGGGGGGGCAATAAAGCATGCAAAAGTTGAGGAAAAAGGTATTCCACGGAGGAATAGAATGAACCCAAAATTATTTTTTAAATGTATAAGTAATTAAAAAATGAAGCAAGAAGGCATGGGAATCTTATTTTAAAGGTCAGTTGGTTGATGAGAGCAGGGAAAGAGCAGATTTTCTAAATTGTTATTTTTCATCTGTCTACTAGCGATGAGTGGAATTTTTCGGCAAGCTTGGATTCACGGGCAATTTTCACGTTTCACCATTGGCAGATTTCTTCACAAAATGGGCGCCAAAATGGGCGCCAAAATTTGCAGCGGACAAATTTGCTAAAGTGTTTGCTTTGCTGAAGTATTTGATACAGTTTCACTCAAAAGGTTATTGGTTAAATTAAGGAATATTGGTCTGGAACATAATATTTTACTTGGACAGATAACTGTCAGAATGATAGATTACAAAGAGTGATTGTAAATAAAGAATATTGTGATTGGACCAGTGTTGTTAGTGGATTACATCAGCGATCTGTCCTTTGTTTATTAATGCTTGATGTGGGCATTAAAAGTACTGTTTGTTACAAAATTGTGTAAAAATTCCTTTCAGAATAGTGTTACATTTCAGAGAGATTTGACTTAATTGGGGAACCGTGCAGCAAACTGTCAACTGGGGTTCAATGTTGACAAGTGCAAGGTTTTGCACTAATAGTAGTATGTTGGCGGTATCATTTAACTGAGAAGGATTTGGAGATATACGTGGATAACAAGCTATGTAATTCTAGGCAGTGTCATTTAGTGGCTACTAAAACAAATAAAGTAAAAAGGCATTAAAGGGCATTGGATAAGACCATAATTATGCCTCTTTATAGGTCTCTGGTAAGGCCTCATCTTATGCTGTGCAGTTTTGGGCTCTGGTCCTTAAGAAGGATATTAATGAGCTTTAGAGAGTGCAGAGACATGAAACTAAACTGTTAAAAGGGATAGAGGATTTTAAACTTTGAGACTGTCAAGGCTGGGGTTGTTTGGTGGCCACCTGTCCATTTCTTTACACAGGTTGTCTGGATCTGAACTGCTGTCAGGGTTTCAGAGCACTGAAACATGGTGAAAAATCTGTCAATATAATCTCCGAATTAGGTCACTGCCCTGCCCACTAAACTTTATCACCTGACCCTTAATCCCCCCTGGCATCATCTCCACCCCATGATGTCACTGAAAAACAAAAGTTGGAAACCCTACGAATCTCTATCCCCTGAAATTAAGAGCAATGGCAGAAGGGATTGTCAGCAGTGGGAAAACTGTTTTCCAGTGGGTGACTAAACAGCCCAAAATATCTTTGTTTTGCCATTATTGTAAATCACTGCAGGTAAACCATAACAATTGTGTCATTGAGTTAAAACCCTTTTCAAGCCATTAGTGCCAGTACAAAAGTAATTTTGAGTACCTAGTTGCTCACAGTAGAAGAGATTTCAAGCAGAGAACAAAGAGAGGAACCTACCTGCAAGCAGAAGTCTCAGGACTATGTAGCTTTTTGTTGTTGCCTTTTGTTTTTAACTACCTGAATTACCTCGGGGTATTCTGTGTAAGAAAGGAAAATACATGATTATTCCATATCTATTCCTTGGTAAAGCTGAACATGCCATTTTTGGCATGGAATCTCATATTTAGATTTCCATAGACAGCCTATAGTGGTCATTTACTAAAATTCATATTTCATTATTTTTCATGATTCGTGGGGGAAGGGGGGGTTGTGCTAAAACTTGATTTTTTTTTTCATGAAAAAAAACACATTTTTGGTGCTTTAAAGGAAAAAGAAAGTCATTTTGGCATTTTACTGCCAATAGATTTGCCACATTAATGCTATATTTATTCTACAGAAAGCATTACCATACCTGAGTAAAGAGCCCTAGAATCTCCCTCTGTTTGTTTAAGGTAGCAGCTACCATTTTAGCTTGGTCTTCATAGCCTAGATCACACATTCAGATAGAGGGGGTGTGAGTTCTTCTAAATTCTTAAGGGAGGGGAGTGTGAGGAAGTCAGATACCCTAAGAACATGTTTACATAAAAGAAGACAAGAAATCCTGTGTTTCTTTTGATAGAGGACTCAGTGCAGCTTTTCTGTGAGTGCTTATGGCTGTATTTACATTACAGTTACTTTTTTAAGTAAGTGTGTGAAAACAACAAAAAACGTGAATACAAAACTTGGCCTTCTAAAAGCTGTTGAGGTCACCTCCTAGGCAAATTAAAACGCAGAATTTTTTTATGACTTTAACGTTTTTCCATGAATGGACTTAATAAAAAAAAAAGTCTGAAAACCTCTAAAACCACAAATTAAATTTTTATTTAATTTGTGGTTTTAGAGCTTTTCAGACTTTTTTTTTATTAATAAGTCCATTCATGGAAAAACGTTAGTCATAAAAAAATTCTGCATTTTAATTTGCTGAGCTTTTTCAATTGGGATCTTTCAATAAATGACTAGACATTTGAGGTTTTAGTGGAAATTAGTTTATTTGTAGCTTCAAAAACATCTAAAACCAAAAAAAAATCCACAAAGAATGCTGATAAATCTGCCCCAAAGTGTAAAATGACTCCATCTGTCAGTAATAACAGGAAGTGATAGCTTTGATCTGAGATCGGGAAATTGTATGCATTGTAGCAGAATGTAAACCCATGAAATCTGTAAAAAAAAAATTCTGATTTTTACATGTGTTGTTGGTATACCTGGCATAGTACTGCATAACAAATGAGTGCCTCCGGTAAATTGTAGCCCAATCCTGATGTGCGCTGCCTTTACTGTCTGACACTCCCAATTAATCAAAAATGTAATTGGAAAATAATATTGTGTGACATTGATATTTACCATTGGAAATCATTGTCAAAGTTGTAAAATTGCCATTAAGAATGCTTAGGATGATTTCTTGAACAAGCATAATATCCAAGGCTATTGTGATACTGAAATCTACAGTTAGTATTGATGTTGTTATATATGGTTTATGTATGTGAGTATATAGATAGGTCGGTATGGATCTAAGTGTGCGCGCTGGGTTTACTTGGAGGGGTTGAACTTGATGGACTGTGGTCTTTTTCAACCCAACTTAACTATGTATTGTATCTGTGGGGAGAATAAGCATAAAAAATATAAGACTGTGAAACATTTAAGGGAAAATTACCCTTCCATCTCTCTGCATACAGTATATAATAAATAGGACATTTTATTTAGGTGCTATCATTAACCCTTAAATACTGTAGATCATAGACTCTAGGCTTGTATTTTCTTGTCAGTGCCATAGGTTTGCAATGTTTTGTTCAGCTATGGTATGGAAAAAAAGAGTAGTGCTAGATGAATGGTGCCAGTTGTGCCTGCCTAAACTGGCACAGAAAGGGTTACAAGTACTGCAAACATCTTGGCGCACTCTAAGATCCAATCAATTAAGTAGAATCTGCACTCTGCGTGTCAGTGAAGGTCAAAAGTTTATTCAACTGACATTTGCAAAGGCGACTGCTGATCAACCAAAGGCTTGAATAAACTTTTGACCTTCCCCACAAAGTGAGATATGCATGTGCCTATTTAAAAAATATATGATAATAGCTTTTTGGTTAGAAAGATGTATTCTGTGTTTTGGGGTTTAACTCTTACAAAGGGTATTACCCACCAGCTCTTATTATAGGTCAATTATTGTGTCCCCTAGTGTTTTATCCACCACCTCCTGTCTCCCCCAAAACATTATAATTCTGTTTTTGTGTCATGCAGTGTGTTATCTTTCAGTTGCTGTCTCCCCAATATCATTTTCTTCTGTTTCTGTCTATTTCAATGTGTTAGCCTTCAGGTTATGTCTCCCTCAGTGTGTCTTCCTTAGTGTGTCTTCCTTGAGTTTCTGTCTTCCCCAGGGTGTCTTCCTTCAGTTTCTGTCTCCCCCAGGGTGCCTTCCTTCAGTTTCTGTCTCCCCAGCGTGTCTTCCTTCAGTTTCTGTCTCCACCAGGGTGTCTTCCTTCAGTTTCTGTCTCCCCCAGGGTGTCTTCCTTCCGTTTCTGTCTCCCCAGGGTGTTTTTCTTCAGTTTCTGTCTCCCCCAGGGTGCCTTCCTTCAGTTTCTGTCTCCCCCAGGATGTCTTCCTTCAGTTTCTGTCTCCCCCAGGGTGTCTTCCTTCAGTTTCTGTCTCCACCAGGGTGTCTTCCTTCAGTTTCTGTCTCCACCAGGGTGTCTTCCTTCAGTTTCTGTCTCCCCCAGGGTGTCTTCCTTCCGTTTCTGTCTCCCCAGGGTGTCTTCCTTCAGTTTCTGTCTCCCCCAGGGTGTCTTCCTTCAGTTTCTGTCTCCACCAGGGTGTCTTCCTTCAGTTTCTGTCTCCACCAGGGTGTCTTCCTTCAGTTTCTGTCTCCACCAGGGTGTCTTCCTTCCGTTTCTGTCTCCCCAGGGTGATTTTCTTCAGTTTCTGTCTCCCCCAGGGTGCCTTCCTTCAGTTTCTGTCTCCCCCAGGATGTCTTCCTTCAGTTTCTGTCTTCCCCAGGGTGTCTTCCTTCAGTTTCTGTCTTCCCCAGGGTGCCTTCCTTCAGTTTCTGTCTCCCCCAGGATGTCTTCCTTCAGTTTCTGTCTCCCCCAGGGTGTCTTCCTTCAGTTTCTTCTTCCTTATAGTGTTTTCCTTCAGAGTGTTCTTCTTCAGTTTCTGTCTGTCTGTCTTTCCTTCAGTTTTTGTCTCTCCCAGTGGGGTTTTCATTAGTTTCTGGCTTCCCTTTTTATGTTATGCTTTAGTTTCTGTCTCCCCCATTAGTTTTTCTTCAGTTTCTGTCTCCCTAAGTGTGTCATTCATCAGTTTCTGTCTCCACAGTTTTTTTTTCCTCCAGTTCATGTCACTTAGGAGCATATTTAGTATGCTTTGTAAAACAAAATTCGCTGAAAAAACGATGTAAAAAGCTGTGTAAAATAAACCGTGAAGTTCAGCGTCCGAACACCAGATTTTACACCGTTAATTTACGTACGTTCCGGTGGAAGAACGAACACATAAAGAACGCTGATTTTACACCGGTTTTTACACGGCAAAGCCTGCCAATGTGTGGTGGCAAATTTTCTCACCATTTTTTACACAGCCCCTAAATCTCCTGGTGTCCCAACACCAGGGGCATATTAATTATAGTCAACATCATCGGTGATGTCAGCCATGGCAACCAATAATTAGATTTTAATGGTCACCTAAAAGTTAGAAAACAAAAGCAAAGATCTTATTGGTTGCTATGGGCAACATCACTGGTGATGTTGGCTTACGCATTGTAATAAATATTCCCCCCTATGTGCCTATAATGAATGCCTCACTTGCGGTTTGAGTCCCACGGGAGAAAAGTGCTATATAAATGATCCTTACCTTACAGTTTAGCTCATGTGGTGTGCTATCGGGTACTTTTTTTCTACTAGTGCCCAATTTCCTGACAGCCAGTAAAAAATGGAAACTTAGTAAGGGGCTCCTGGAGCGCACTGCATCTATAATTTGCATCTCCTTCATACTCTGTGTATGGACACTTTTCTGGTTGTAAAAATGAGTTAGGGCCAGTTTGTGGGTCAGATTTTATCTGATTTTGATCAGATTTTCACCATGAAACACCACAAAACAGCACAAGATTTTACATAGTAAGTTGGGTTGAAAAAAGACATACGTCCATCAAGTTCAACCATAATGCCTATATATAACCTGCCTAACTACTAGTTGATCCAGTGGAAGGCAAAAAACCCCATCTGAAGCCTCTCTAATTTGCCGCATAGGGGAAAAAATTCCTTCCTGACTCCAAGATGGCAATCGGACCAGTCCCTGGATCAACTTGTACTAAGAGCTATCTCCCATAACCCTGTATTCCCTCACTTGCTAAGAATCCATCCAGCCCCTTCTTAAAGTTATATAATGTATCAGCCAGTACAACTGGGGAGGGAATTCCACAACTTCACAGCTCTCACTGTAAAAAATCCTTTCCGAATATTTAAATGGAACCTCCCTTCTTCTAAACGGAGTGGGTGCCCTCGTGTCCGTTGGACAGACCTACTGGTAAATAAAACATTAGAAAGGTTATTATTTGATCCCTTTATATATTTATACATAGTTATCATGTCACCTCTTAAGCGCCTCTTCTCCAGTGTAAACAGACCCAACTTGGCCAGTCTTTCTTCATAACTGAGACTTTCCATACCCTTTACCAGCTTAGTTGCCCTTCTCTGGACCCTCTCTAACTCAATAATGTCTCGTTTGAGCACTGGAGACCAAAACTGAACAGCATATTCTAGATGGGGCCTTACCAGTGCTCTGTAAAGGGGAAGAATAACCCCCTCCTCCCGTGAATCTATACCCCTTTTAATACAGCTCAAAACCTTGTTTGCCCTTGCATCTGCTGCCTGGCATTGCTTGCTACAGCCAAGTTTATTATCTACAAGGACTCCAAGGTCCTTCTCCATTATGGATTTGCCTAGTGCAGTCCCATTAAGGGTATACGGGGCTTGCATATTTTTACATCCCAGGTGCATGACCTTACATTTATCCACATTAAATCTCATCTGCCACTTAGCTGCCCAGATTGCCAGTTGGTCAAGATCCTGCTGCAGGGATGTCACATCCTGGATAGAATTGACTGGTCTGCAGAGTTTTGTGTCATCTGCAAACATTGATACATTACTCATAAAACCCTCCCCTAAGTCATTTATGAACAAATTAAACAAAAGTGGACCCAGTACAGAACCATGAGGGACCCCACTGAGAACCTTATTCCAAGTAGAGAATGTGCCATTAACAACCACCCTCTGTACCCGATCCTGTAGCCAGTTTTCTATCCATGTGCAAACAACTTCACTAAGACCAATAGACCTTAGCTTAGAAAGCAGTCGTTTGTGGGGAACGGTATCAAATGCTTTGGCAAAATCCAAATAGATTATATCTACTGCACCTCCACTGTCCAGCTTCTTACTTACCTCATCATAAAAAGCAATTAAATTGGTCTGACATGACAGGTCCTTCATAAAGCCATGCTGATTACTGCTCATAATGGCATTCTCCACTACATAATTTTGAATGTGATCCTTTAACAAGCCTTAAAATAACTTGCCCACCACGGATGTCAAACTTACAGGCCTATAATTGCCAGGCTGAGGTCTTACTCCCTTTTTAAATATGGGAATGACATTCACCTTCTTCCAATCCCTAGGTACCATACCTGATGAAAGCGAGTCTGAGAATATCAGAAACAAGGGCCACTGCAATTCTGCCGCTAGCTCTCTCAGTACCCGAGGGTGTATTCCATCTGGCCCAGGTGCCTTGTTTACATTTATCGTGTGTAACCCTTTAAGCACCATATCCTGTGCCAACCACTGTGTAGTTGGAGCTGAGGCAACAGTGCAGCTATTGCGTTGGACTTGGCCCTCTGGCTCCTCTACTGTATACACAGAAGAAAAGAACTGGTTAAGCACATCTGCCTTTTCTGTATCCGCTGTAACCATATTGTTACTATAACTCAATGGGGCCACACCCTCAACCTGCATCTTTTTACTATTAATATACTTAAAAAACTTTTTGGGGTTAGTCTTGGCCTCGGCCGCGATGCGCTCCTCATTTTCTATCTTTGCCTTCCGGATTGCTGTTTTACAACACTTGTTATAGTGTTTATAATCATTAAACGCATCTACTGTCCCCTCTGACTTATATTTCTTAAAAGCTTTCCTTTTTTTCCCTATTAACTTCTTTACCTCAGAGTTAAGCCACATAGGGTGATTCTTAACACTTCTACTTTTTCTTATTAATGGAATGAATTGAGAACAGTAATGATTTAATATCATTTTAAATGACAACCATTTCTGCTCTGTGTTTTTATCAGAAAACATAATGCCCCAATTTATGCCCTGAAGCACTGCCCTTAAGGAACTAAAATCTGCCTTCCTAAAATTCAGTGTCTTTGTTGCCCCCGTGTAAATTTGTTTCCTGCACCAAACATCAAATGAAATAACATTATGGTCACTATTACCCAGGGGTTCAACCACTTGCACATTTGCTATACGTTCTGGGTCATTACTAGATCTAGTATAGTATGGTTCCTGGTTGGCTCCTCAACAACTTGTGACATAAAGTTGTCATGCAGCAAGTTTATAAACTTGTTCCCATTTAGTGCCCTGGCAGTACTATTGCCCCAGTCAATATCAGGGTAATTAAAATCCCCCATTATTATCACTTGCCCCAAACTAGCAGCCTTTTCTATTTGCAACAGGAGCTGGGCCTCCTCCTCTTCGCTTACATTAGGGGGTCTATAGCATACCCCTACAATTAGTTTGGTAGATTCTTTACTATCTGTGAGAAGCTCAACCCGTAAGGATTCAGCTCCCTCTGTTACCCCCATCACTTCCTCCTTAATATTTGCTTTTAATTCCTGCTTAATGAACAGACACACTCCTCCTCCTTTTCTATTGCCCCTGTCCCTCCGAAACAATGTATAACCCCCAATATTAACTGCCCAGTCATGAGACTCATTCAACCAAGTTTCAGCAACACCAATCACATCATATTTCCACTCCAACGCCAGTACCTTCAGCTCTCCCATTTTACCAGTCAGACTCCTTGCATTGGTAAACATACATTTAATACTGGTTCCAGCGTGAGAATGACGTGTAAACAACTTATGGGCCTCCCTGCCATTATCAGTATCCCGAAGCAAGTCTCCTCCCCCATTTTCCCTTACTATGCCCACTACCTCATCTATCCTGTCTACCACAGAATTTCCCGCTGCACCCTCCCCCCCCACTCCTAGTTTAAAATCTCCCCCAACCCGCAAGCCATCTTTTCCCCCAAAGCAGCTGCCCCATCATCATTGAGGTGCAGCCCATCCCTGGCAAAGAGCTTGTAGCCGATTGAGAAATCAGCCCAGTTCTGGAGAAACCCAAAGCCCTCCTCCTTGCACCAATCTCTCAGCCATGCATTAATCTCCCTAAGCTTCCGCTGCCTTCTTAACGTTGCTCGTGGCTAGAGATGTAGCGAACTGTTCGCCGGCGAACTAATTCGCGCGAACATCGGGTGTTCGCAAGTCTGCAAATTCGCGAACTTTTCGTGATGTTCGCAATTTGGGTTCGCCGGCACCGAAAAAATCGCAAAACTTACGATAACGTTACGAATGCTCAGAAAAAGTCGCAAAACTTACGATAACGTTACGAATGCTCCGAAAAAGTCGCAAAACTTACGATAACGTTACGAATTCTCCGAAAAAGTCGCAAAACTTACGATAACGTTACGAATGCTCCGAAAAAGTCGCAAAACTTACGATAACTTTACGAATGCTCCGAAAAAGTCGCAAAACTTACGATAACTTTACGAAAGCGCCGGAAATTACGAAAAAGTCGCAAAATTGCCGATCATTTCGAAAAACAGCGTGGGTCAATTTTTCAGAGAAATTTTTGCTTGATCCCCCTCCTGCATGCCACTGTCCAGGTCGTGGCACCCTTTAAACAACTTTAAAATCAGTTTTCTGGCCAGAAATGGCTTTTCTAGGTTTTAAAGTTCGCCTTCCCATTGAAGTCTATGGGGTTCGCAAAGTTCGCGAATATTCGCAATTTTCGGCGGAAGTTCGCGAACAGGTTCGCGAACTTTTTTTTTGAGGTTCGCTACATCCCTACTCGTGGCACAGGTAATATCTCTGAGAAAATTACCTTGGAAGTCCTCGCCCTCAACTTCGCACGTAGCTTTTTAAAATCGTTCTTGAGGACTTCCCCCCCTCCTCTAGCTTTGTCATTGGTACCTATCTGTACCAAGACCGCCGGGTCTTCCCCAGCCCCTCCCAACAATTTGTCCACTCGTTCCACCACATGCCGAACCCTAGCACCAGGCAAGCAACACACAGTTTGGCATGTAGGGTCTTTGCGACAAATTACCCTATCCACCTTTTTAATAATTGAATCCCCTACAACTATAGCCTGCCTTCCCTTCCTAGCACTATTCCCCCCACCTGTATTAGAGGTGCCGGCTCCCAGGGTGCTCAGAGAGTCAGCCTGCTCCATACATGCCAGCTCAGAGCTGCCTTCCCCAGCATCTTCACCTAAAGCAGCAAATCTGTTGGTTTGTACAAACAGTGAACCAGCCACCCTACCCTTGTGTCCCCTACTGCCCCTCTTAACTGTGACATATTTGTCTCCCTCATTAACCTCCACTGTCCCTTCTCCACCCCCCACTACACCGGCCCCTGCCAGTGGTTGCTCAGTGAGCCTCCTGTTCTCCCCCATGTTTGCAGCTGCCCTCAGTGCTGCCAGTTCCCCCCTTAGATTCTGCACCTCAGATTCCAAGAGGAAAACCCACCTGCATCTCTCACAAGTAAATGCTGCATGGAACTGCTGCTCCAGGACCACATACATGCGACAAGATGCACATTAAGTCACACCAGCAATCATACTGCAACTCATATTGCTACTGGGTACTTACAGTCTCCCGAGTGCAATCCCTTGTATAGTGCCTTTTAAGTTTCAAATGCCTTTTTTGTTTTTAACGCCTGCTATACACTTAATTTACATGCAACACTCGCTTAGCAGCTCCCACACTCGCTGTGCAGTCAGAAACTTATTGAGGTTCAAAGCAAACAGCCAAACGTCTGTTGAGAATTTACCAGATTTACTCCACCCCCTTAATTAGTATGCTCAATCAGCCAGGTAGCACTTATAAGTCACACAGCAGTTAGTTAATTTCAACCAGCACTCCCAGCATGCACAGTAAACCCCAAACACCTTTTTTGTTTTTAACGCCTGCTATACACTTAATTTACATGCAACACTTTAGATTACATGCAACACTCGCTAGCAGCTCCCAAACTCGCTGTGCAGTCAGAAACTTATTGAGGTTCAAACCCTTTTTTGTAGGATCGTATAAAATCTGGTCTCCATAGGATGTAATGTAAAGTTGGATCAGATAAAGTTGAATTAAGTTGTTTGTTCCTGCATCTATATCTAACAGTCAATATATTTCAGTAAGAAAAAAAAAAGGCTGTCAGATACCATCGGATTTCATCTTGTCAGATGAAGCATACAATATTGATGGCAAATCTTTAATGTAGTTAACATGTCAGATTTTTGCATCAGGCCAATTATATTTTGATCTATGTGACTACATCCAGTTTGTAGGATGCTTTTGTCAATCCAAAGACATCTGGGAAACGCTCCTGTAGAGTGTAGCCTTTACACTATGGGTTGATCCTTCTGTCAACTCATAAGCATAACCCATAGACAATATGGTGCCGATTCACTAAAGGTCGATAACGCTTATCGCATGTTTTTTTGCGTTAAAAAGCATGCAATAAATAAATACCGATTCATAAGTCATTTTGCATGCGTTAACGCGCATATCGCATGCACTAAATAACGCATTGAGGTAATTATCGCATAGAAATAATACTAACGAATAATTCACAAAGCATAAGAAGCGTTAAAATCATAAAATGTGGCGATAATTATTGTGAAACTTAACGCCTCCCAGGTGTAGGCGTTACTGTACAAAGTTGCAGCTGGTGATTGTCTGTGGTGACAAAATGGATTTTGCAGTTGCAGTCCTAGAGGGATGCATCCTCCAGTTTTCAGGGAAATGGTAATTTTCAGAACGGTAGTTTTCAGAAAGTAATGGTTACGTGCGTAATAGCGTGCGCTAATATCGCATGTGCAAAAAATACCGCTTGAAAATTGGTCATCGCGAGATAAATAACGCCAAGAACATCGCTTCTTAATTATCACAAGTATCCTTTTATTGAATCGAGCGTTAAGTAGCAAAAAATAAGAAGTGGTAAAACTTTTAACGCATACTATAAATAGCACTCGTTTTATCGACCCCTATGTGTTTTAAGCACATCACTTAAGACTAATGTTTTCACCTCAGTACCTTCAGAGAGGACTTTGGTGATTATATCTGTCATTAACTAGGTAAGTATGGTAAACACTCTGTCCATGTAAGACAGCACTAGTTACAGATGGGCTCCACTTTGGTGTTTCTGTGTGACTCCTCCTTACACAAGCAGTGTCGAGGACTATTTTCCATGGGAAGCAGTGACAGAAGCTTAAGGGTATATTGATTGTCCCTCTGTGAGTGCATCTCAGGGTTAGACAATTGGCCTGGGGCATTATTACTAGCCAAGCACATATGAAAAGAGAAGGCTGATTCAAAATTGTAAATAGTTTTTTCTCCAAAATAAAAACTTGCCTTTCCAGTGCCCAATTAATGGGCAAATGGGCCTAGAGTTATACAAAACAATAATTAGGAATCTGTTCATATGCTTATAGTCTCATCTCACCTCCCCATTCTGTTCTTTTAAAGCCCATGGACCACCCACATCCGTTACATGGTGGATGCAAAACACCGAGATTTGGCCTTGTTTTTTGCAATTTGACCCTTGTCCTAGTAAATGGCTGAACTGTATGACATAAACCATTGACAACAGAGAGTGATATAGTAAAGCAGGCCTGGTCATTTATGATTTTTATGGCACTAGTGTGTGTGTGTATATATATACACACACACAAAGCAACATTATATACATTTATATTTCCAGGCTCACCTAATTCAAAGCTAGTCACGGTAATGCACTCACTACACAGTGAAAAGCACCTAAAAAGCAGCAGTCAGATTATGTGTTTATGGCAGATGTTGCACTTAAAGCTTCATTACCTTTCTCATCCAGTGAATGCATCTGCTATTATTTACACAAGTGGCCTACAAGAGCAGCTCTTCAGATTAATATAGCGGAATGAGGTTCATGAATGAGATGAATGAATTGAAACAAATCTGCTGTATTGAAACAAAGATGAACCCTTTCTGTTTATGGTAACTGTATTTTATGTTACGTACAACATGATATACACGTGATAACACGTAGTCCTTGCTGGTGCAGCAATCTGTGTTGCCATTTTATTTTATGTACAAATTACATTATTTATCATTTTATTATATGTATATATTATATATTATGACTGTTTAACCATTTTTTCAAATAGGGAGCTGCTAGATTTGGACCCAATGGCATCCTTGAGCGAGGGGATTTACTGGTCAGTTTAATAGAGCTCATGTTGTTTGGCGACATTGATTTTGACCAAGCCCCAAATTTCCAGCCTTCTAAAACAATGCTTCTGTAAACAGAATCTTGATCCATTTCCTAATATTGAAGATAAGTATTTAAAGGACCAGTTGTCCAACTATACTTTTGACTATGGTTTTAATAAAGAAAAAGTTATAGTATACAACCCATTTGTTGTGACTGTTTTGTTAGCAGGAGTTCACTATGCAGAGGAATTATCTCTGGTTGGGTAATTATGTGTGGTAATGTGTAAAATGTTAGATAATTATATTTGGTAATGATATACCTCACAAGGGCCAAACATGAAGTTCTGTTAATCTTAAGAAATAACATTCTGTTCATGCAGCATGTATAATTCAACAAATTATATGGAGGTAGTAAATGTGAAAGCATAACAATTCTTAATTACTGTTTAATAAAAATTATGGAAACTGATCTTTTTTTTAACTAAAGGGAAAGGAATGTATTTTCATTGAATGTTCTATATATTTTGCTTGTATGTTCTGCACACAGTATAAGCCTTACAATGATTCAGAAAAGATTCAGAAGGATAGAAGGATCTTTCTTGGCCAAAACACAATAAATTAATTAAATTAATTTTATGGTTTCACCTTTAAATTGGATTTTGAGTTTAGGGGTAATGTAATACTGAATACAGTGTCAGCTCAGCCATATATGTATATGAGAAGGAATAGAGCTGAGTAGATATATATTAAGCAGCATATAAAGAATAAATGTTAGAAAATATTCACATCTTTTCAGTCGCCTTTATAATTTATATGAATTTTCTTCAGGGGTTTCGAACCTTCAAGATTGTGCTCTGAGAGAGTTAAACTGCTCACAACCCACATCTGAATGTGTTATAATAAAATTCATTATTTATTCCTTTGCTCCTCAGAAATAGATTTTCTGATGGAAAAATACACGCACTTGAGCTCTGTCTGTCCCTGGCGTTAATCTAATTAACATTGTAGGTATTTAATCGGTGCTCTTAGATACACATTGATTCCATGTGTAGTGCTAATCAATCCTTAGCCTTGACGTTTTTTAAGCAGAAAGTGTTCAAAGGCAAAAATGTGGATTATTTCTTGTGAAATTTTATAAAAAAAACAATTATAAATAAGTTCAAACAAGAATTTAAAGCACGGGGATGGAAATGTTTGAGTATCAAAGTGCACTTCACAAAGTGAAGTTATTTATATTTTTGGTGATGGTTAAAGAACCTGTGCGAATTAGATCCCAAGTAATCTGGTGTATCAAAAATTAGGCATTCGGGGTGTATCCCCTATAGGGCCAACAATTTTATAGTACTGAAATGTTAACTAGCACCACTTATTCTTATTTAGTACCTGCAAAAATGAGTCACTTGTTATCTGCAAAAATTGTATAGGGGATACTAAACGCAGGAAGTGGAGCGACCTACAGTCATCCCTATGAAAACAGCCTTTTCATATGTAGGGATCTCCAAAATTGGGCCCCTAGGATGATTACCCCCAGGTTAGACCCCAAGGGAGGGTAGTGCTCGGTAATGGGACACCTTGGGATGGTTTGGTACTTAAACAGTTAAATGGGAGTTAGCTTCCCTACAGTTCGGGCTATGGCCACGGGGTGGTGCATAGACTATATAAGGGTATGCAGCCATGTGCTGCCAGGTCTTCCTGCCTGGGATCCCTCTTGGTATAGAGGTTAATAACAGGCCAGTGTTAGACAGAGAGTTGTTTAAGTATAGTCCGCTCTAGGAGTGGAAGACAGGCAAGCTAGCTGGGCAGCTTGGCCCCAACAGGAGAATTACTGGATTAAGATCCACCAGCACTCATAGCTGGAGTCAGGGAACAAAGTGCTAAGTATAGGAGATTTGCCTAATCCAGGGGTATCTGAGTGTAAGTACCGGAGTGAGTTCTCAAGGGGGGTGTCCGCTTGGTGTGAAGTACCGGGGAGAGCCCTAGAGAGGGTCTTCTGGCGAGAAGTACCGGAGGGAACCCCTAAAGAGAATCATTTGGCGGGGAGTACTGCTAGTATCTTGTGGAGAGAGGGTCTCTTAAGGAAGAAGGAGTGTAACCTGACTGTAACATTGCTCCTGTGTGTGATCTGCCTGTCTGATACATCTGTGCTAATAAACAATTCCACTGGTTAAACATCCATCCAGTGTCTTGGTCTCTGCATACACGGAGGATCCACTCTGCCTGGTAAGAATCTACCCCAAGGGAGGGGGCAAGGTGCCAGGAGTGTTGGGAGTCCCCAAGTATAAGTCCAATATCAAGTTCTCAGGAGGGGAGTTACAGTTCAGTCTGTCCCTATCCTGGGTGGAGGCACACCAAATAGTAGAGCAACATCTGTTCCCCATAGTAAGCAGGGCTCAGCGCCATAAGATCTCAACAGGTAGCAGCACATTCTCTACAGTGGGCTACACATATACAAATTTTAACATATAACAGGTGAGGAGGGTCACTCCTGATGTTAAGAGATGGGTCAGTGACATCAATGGGTGGAGCTGTGATGTAAGTAGGCAAATCAATGATACATTTGGGTGGAGCAACCAATGTAAGTGCGCATGTTGATGACAGTTTCTCCACCAATCAGCAGAAATTGGTAAGTGTTAGGTGGATTAGGGTTTAAATGGGCAGACCTGGAGTGGAACAAGAGGGTATAATAATGGCTGTTAAATTTACTAGTTACTAGTTGAAAAAAGACCAGAGTCCATCAAGTTCAACCCTTCCAAGTAAACCCAGCACACACAAACTATACTTAACAATCTATACCAACACATACATAACTATATATACAAACATTAATACTAACTGTAGATATTAGTATCACAATAGCCTTGGATATTATGCTTGTTCAAGAACTCATCCAGGACCCTTTTAAAGGCATTAACAGAGTCTGCCATTACAACATCACTAGGGGCATTCCACAACCTCACTGCCCTCACCATGAAAAAGCACCTATGCTGATTCAAATGGAAGCTCCGTACCTCTAATCTAAAGGGGTGGCCTCTGGTGCGTTGATTGTTTTTATGGGAAAAAAGAACACCCCTTATCTGCCTATAATCCCCACTAATCTATTTGTAACAACCCCAACCTCCACAGTCTAACCTCATAGCTTAAATCTTCCATCCTCTTTACCAGTTTAGTTGCACGTCTCTGCACTCTCTCCAGCTCATTAATATCCTTCTTAAGGACTGGAGCCCAAAACTGCACTGCATACTCAAGGTGAGGCCTTACCAGGGACCTATAAAGAGGTAAAATTATGTTTTCATCCCTTGAGTCAATGCCCTTTTTTATACACGACAGCACTTTATTTGCTTTAGCAGCCACAGAATGACACTGCGGTACTCCACTAACAACACTGGTCCAATTAGAAAATGTTCCATTTACCACCACTCTTTGTAATCTAGCCTTCAGACAGTTCTCTGTCCAATTACAAATATTATGTTCTAGGCCAATATTCCTCAATTTGATCATTAACCTTCTGTGAGGTACTGTATCAAACGCTTTAGCAAAATCCAAGTAGATGACATCAACTGCCATTCTAGCATCGAGGTTCCTGCTCACCTCCTCAGAAAAGGTGACTAAATTAGTCTGGCAAGATCTGTTATGCATAAAACCATGCTGGCACAAACTTATAGTATTGTGAACTGCAATGTATTCAAGTACCCTATCCCTTATTACTCTTAGTACCTTATCCCTTATTACTCTTAGTACCCTATCCCTTATTACTCCTAGTACCCTATCCCTTATTACAGGGCCCTAATACAGGCCCCAGCCTTGGCAGGTGTCGTACCAGCTAGGATGATGACCAGCTGGGTAGCACCCATATGTTGGAGCATCCAATCAACCCAAGCCTGGATTTGTGGGAAGGTGCAAGCCTAGGGAGCAAAAAAGTTTTGAGGCAGCATGCCACCCACTGGCTATTTTTATATTGGGGACTAGAGATATAGATAGTTGTCAAAACCTATGTCCCTTGCAGTCCCGAGTGCAGCTCAATTTGGGGTAGGAGCAGGAGAAAAGAGAAGGTTAGGAGCGCAGTGGGATTGAGGTGTGAGTGGTGGGGGCAGTGATTGAGTACAAGCAGATCTAGGGACACATAATGTATAAAAACATCCACAAAGCCAGTTAACTAACTTTCATGCAATAAGAACAGGACTGCTTTGCACCCCCTGTGCCTCGCACCAGTGCAGCCATACTTCAACAGCGTTTGCACTTTATAAAACATAAACAATGAGGACTAAAGGCATTTGTAAATCAGATTTATTATTAATCCACAAGGACTGGTGTATATGTATGTATGTATGTATGTATTTGTGTGGGTGAATGCATACATTCACATTCATCATATACACTTACCTAAAGGATTATTAGGAACACCATACTAATACCCTTCTCTGACCTCTAGCATCAACAAGGCATTTTCGCCCACAGGACTGCCACATACTGGATGTTTTTCCCTTTTCACACCATTCTTTGTAAACCCTAGAAATGATTGTGTGTGAAAATCCCAGTAACTGAGCATATTGTGAAATACTCAGACTGGCCCGTCTGGCACCAACAACCATGCCATGCTCAAAATTGCTTAAATCACCTTTCTTTCCCATTCTGACATTCAGTTTGGAGTTCAGGAGATTGTCTGATATAACCTGATATAAAGGGTCCATAAACCACTAGTAAGCTTTTTCATCCCCTGCTTATCTGTAACACATTTGGCCTCAGCCATTTCCCTGATCCCATCAGAGTACTAATTAAACTCTTATTTCCTTTGGGTTTCTTTCATGGTTTGCATTTTTAAAACATAAGCAGAACCTGAAAAAGATGGTAAAGGGTTTGCACTCCAGAAAAGAAAGCCCACCTTGACCATGGCCCCACCAGGGGATATCCCTACAGTATATTCTGGCACGTCAGTCTGACCTTGCTAAGATGATAATGTATAGGTCTGCCTTTATTATGGAAGGGCATAGGACAAGTGTAGGACCATATGGAGTTGAAATAATCTGCATGGAACTGTGTATACGCCCTTAAGACTTCCCAGGCAGCTTTCATAAATAAATAGTGTCACTGCATGTTAGGAAATATAACTTTGAAATTACAACTCTTTTCAACCTCAGGTGCTATGTAGGTCTTCTTTTAATGTAATATTTGGACCTAACTCCTTTCTCTCCCATCCTATCAATATACTAAGGCAGAATATTCTTCAAGATGTCGTGAATCAAAAATAGAAAGGAGTTTAAGAATCCACACAGAAGCTGTAAATTTATAAATGTATAAACATGAGTGTGAACGTCCCTTTCAAGACAGCTTGCTGAATTGCATACCATAATTGCACCATTTCTATGGTTATATTCAGTGAATTGCAATTAGCATTTCCAGGACTCACTCAGCTATTCATGCAAGGTGCAGGTAGCTTTATTTACATATAAAAGGTCTTTTTTTTCTTTTGTACATACAGTTAAATGAACTAAAAGCTAAATGTTTTACAGTTCTTCAGGCCAACTGGAAGATGTTCAATAGAATCTTCTTGTATTCTCTACGGAAATTTCTGTTCAGAGCACCATAGACCACAGCATTGAGACAGCTGTTGAAGTAGGCCATGAAGTAACTAGCTACAAAGAGCCATCGAGGTATAGAATCTCCAAGGGGTGGATAGATGGCCACCGTCAGTCCGATGATATTCAACGGGCCCCAGCATACTGCAAAGAGAACAAACACCACAAACATGGTGATAAACCCATGGATATTGTAAGGCCATGTCTGGTGTTGGAGGTGCCTGTCTGGTTTGACCCTGTGTCGAATATTTAGTACGAGCACCCAGATGCGTAGATAGCAGTAGCTTACCACCCCAATAGGCAAGAAGAAATGAAAGATGACAACAGCAATGGTGTAATGGGAGCTGACAGACTGAGCAAATGTGCAAGAGAATATACGGGGGTCGTATCGTAGGGATCCTACAAAAAGGTTTGGCAAAATGGCCGCCAGAGCTAATACCCATACCAGACCCACGTAGCAAATTGTGCTGGTATTCGAGAACAGGCGATTGTACCAGCTGCTGTGGCAGATATAGCAGTAGCGGTTGACTGCAATCCCGGTGATATTGAAGACAGAGCTGATCACGCTGAGTCCCATGAAGAATCCACTCAGTTGGCAGTGCAAGTGGCCCATCCTCCAGCCATGGTTAAAAATTGCCAACAGAACCAAGGGGTATGGGTAACAGGCGACTAGCAAGTCAGCTACTGCCAAGCTTACCACAAATGCATTTCCTGCAGAGGAGAAAAAATATTTATCAGTCTGTCATCATTATAATAACATTTTTATGTCTATAGGAAAGTGGTAGACTTTACTAAAAATATTGAGAGAGAGTTATTAATGAAAATAATTGGATTGGCAATCCAGTCCAAAAATCTCTATATGGACTCCAGTGCGTTGGCTAGCCAATTCCCTTCAAGCACTGTGGCTCTCCCCTCCTTTAACTTAGGTTGTTTTAAAGACCTCCTTGCCAGTCACACCATGAGCATAGTAACCATGAGAAAGCCAATTTCTACATCTTATTCCCAGTACAAAAAGGGCAGTGGGGCACCTAGTGACTTCCTAGATGATTAAAAAATGCTCCATGATGGACCAGTTTACTGTGATGCTCCTTGAAAGCAGAGCAGCTATAATTATGTGCCTTGTACAGTGGAACTATGATTGATCTGTTCCTACCTATCTAGGTACATCAGATTAGGTGATTAGGGTAATGAAAATAGAGAAGCACAGAATAAGCAGAGGGGAGGGGTAACAAGGCACAGAAGAGGCAAGAAATAAAAGGAGAATGATAAAGTAGCTCCTATGTCAAATGTTTTTTTTTTTGGTGGGTTCCTTTCACCCCATTTTTAAACTGTTTATGTATAGGCTTATTGCATTAGGATCAAAGTTCAGCTTTCAGGGCACATATTATTTTCATTTTATTTAAGGACAATGCACAAAGCAATATCAAAGGTGTTTGCCATAACACTGTTGTTCCACTCCTATACTACTAATATATCATCTGTCCATAGGCTGTTCCTCATTGATCCTTGCAAGGTCCCTAGCAGTGATGTCATGTGACCTTGACTTCTAAAAGATTCCTGGCCTGTTCCTTACCATCTAGATTAAAGGGACATGAGGCAAACCGGATGGCAGGTTATTACAGCACACTGGTTAGGTAAACACTGCAAAATGCCTAACAATAGACTTCTGTATTCAGGAAGACCACATTAAATGTGAATTTTGTTAAGAATATTATCTTAAAAGAAAATGTTGAAAAAACTGTAATTCCAAGCAACTCTCAAATATACATTCATTTTGCATGTGCATTTTTAAGATGGAAATGTAATTAAGATGGAAATGTAATGACCGTATATACTCAAATATAAGCCGAGTTTTTGAGCACACATCGGCACATCGAACAAGTCATACTGGAGTACAGGCCCAATGTTTGCCCTGCCTATGTTATTTAAGGTCCATACAAGTCATTATGGTTTTTACAAGCTGAGGCATGGGCATTTATATAAAGTTATATATATAAAGTAGTGATAAGAATTCAATATATTCCTGGTATTAGCAATGTAAATGCTATAATGCTGAGTAGGGGATTATCTAAATGTTCCGTCCTGCTTTTGTCTGTTTTATGCCTGTTCCAACTTGCTCCTACCTGTCCCGCACATGTCAGGCCAGTTGTTCCTGTTCTTTGCCTTTTCCAGTCTCTCCTGATCTTTGCCTACTCCACCATGTCTAGTCCATTTCTAGTACCTTTCTTAGGCCACCACTGTCTAAAACACTCTATACCCTATATGTATTTCTTAAACTAGACAGGGGGCAATTTTTTGGATACTCAATTAAACCAAAGTGTGAGCACCCTTTGTGTGCTGGCTCGCTCGCACCAGCCCTACTGGTGACACCCTAGGCTTATACTCGAGTCAATAGGTTTTTCCAGTTTTCTTAGGTAAAATTAGGTACCTCGGCTTATATTCGGATCGGCTTATACTCGAGTATATACGGTACCTTCTTATTCTCTACACTGCTAGCTCTGACTTTTGAAACAATGTAGCAGAAGCCAGCTGTGAAGGTGTATGTGAAGTACTGTAAGAAATTAAATCTTGGTGGTGGAAAGAGTGTACCACCCAGCTCCATTTTCTTGGTTCTTGCAGTTTAAAGACAATTGTCCAGGCCAGCCATTCCTCTTGAAGTAGAGAGAGCACACTGAAATAGATGTGCATAGGGAAAAAGGTTTTCCTAATGACCCGATTTGCATGCCAGGATATTTTATTGGAATTGCATGCTTGATTTAATCAGTGCAAATTGTGGAGCACATTCCAAGTAGATTTAAATCACATGCAATTAAGACCTAGGCACCGCAATGCAATAACAGTCATAAAAAGGCAAACACACAACGGCTTCAAAGGTTGATTCTAATCGTTTACTTTAAACTGGCATTAGGTTAACAATTTGCATGCCAATTTGGGTTTCAGTCATTCCATTACCCAGTAAAAATGAGTAGCAAGAGAAGAGTAATCAGAACAGAACTGTGGCAGTTAAGGTGTGAAAGTCTATACCTGCACTGAGCAACTCTGAAAACCTTTTCCTAATGGCTTTCAACCTACTTTAAAGGGGTTGCTCATCTTTGAGTAAACATTTAGTATGATGTAAAGAGTATCCTTAATTCATTGCAGTTGGTATAGGAATAGATAGATAAGTAATAAAAAGTAACAATAATAATAAAACTGTAGCCTCACAAAGCAATAGTTTTTTGGCTGCCGAGTTCAGTGACCCTCTTTTGAAAGCTGCAAAGAGTTAGAAGAAAAAGGCAAATAATTCAAAACTATAAATAAATAAATAAATACCAATTATAAAGTTGCTTAGAATTGACCACTCAACACAACACACCAAAAGTTAACTTAAAGGTGAGCCACCCCTTTAAGGCAAATCTGGCATACTCTCTGCCTGATTGTCCCGAAGGAGGGTGCAAGTGCCTCTTATAGCATTCCTGGCACTAAAGAGGTTCCACATTTATTCTGCTCTGGTCAACATGTTGCATGACATTTTTAAAACTGGCCAGTTCCCGAACTGATATTCATAGTACATGTATATGGGTCACAGAGCTAAATAATGTGAGCGTGAAAAGAGGCAGGAATCTTTAATTCCCGAGGGGCCAATTCCATTCCATACATGAAAAAGCAAGTGGCTGTTGGTATTTAACCAGTTATGAAGAACAAAAGGGGGTGGGAATCATTAAGTTCTATATGAATGAAAGAGTAAAGATCCTGTCACCTTTAATTAAACCGGTTGACTAACAGGATGAGAGTTTTGCACTTGTGGTCTGAGAGCAGGGGAAGGGTGACTTGTTAGGGATTCTTATGTAACTGAAGAGGTGACCCGGAAAATTACATTTCTGATTGCACCTTAAAGGAAGTCAGATCTGCTGCCCATTTAATCAAGAAGTCAAAGGCACACGTGGCTCCAACTAATCCAGAGCCTTTGAAGCCTAATTGCAACATCAGAACTAAATCTAAGCCCTTTATTTTCTGAGTGCATTGAATTGGCTCTTGTTGTGCGGTACAGCAATGGATCAGCTGTCAATGTGACATCAAGTGAGGGCTAAAGAGGAGATGCTCCAGAGTTTCAGTGGTAGGGTAAGAAATGCATGCATTGTCACCCACACCCATGTGATTTTTCATATTCTGAAAAAAAAAAAAAACAAGACCTAAAGGGCAGAAAAGGCTTAATTATAAACTGGTTTATTATAGTTAATAATTAGGGCTTCCCTGTGCTTACCCCTAAGTTATAATTTATCTTCTAGCTCTGCATTCTTGCTACCACAGTGCACAGATCATGGGTAATGTGCCACCAGGTACCCTGGACACAACTGCACGTGCACTTTATGCAAATATGACACAGTTGTGCCAAATATTGCATAGGTCTGCCTGTCATCATTTCTGGTGTTTGGTGTGTGAATGACTTGTGACCCAGTGTAATCCCTTTGGGTGGATTCTGCTGGTATCCAAGGTAATTTTTTAGTGCATGGCTTTCATTCTTGCTTTACATAAAGAGAAATTTGTATGCCCTTTAAATCCCTGTGTCCCTCCTAAAAAGGATGTAGCTATTTGTTTCATCTCACCAGGTCTCAGTGATACCAGATATATCATAATTTCAATACATGCAATAAACTCCATCACTCCCATTTTACCTGACAAGCTCTGTTCATCGGCCAATTGACAGCAAAGATTTCTACGTATTCCTCTGATATTTACATTACTAGATCTAATAAGTTAAAGGGATTTGCATACGTATGAGGCTGTCTCCTCAACCCTTTTGACTTGTTAGTGAAACTTAGATCTAAAGTTACCATCAGGCCCAGGCCTAAGGCGACAAAGATCTGGGTCCGCCCGCTAGCCGCATCTGCACTGGGGACTGGATTGGAGATTTGAATCTCCCACACTTCCAGTCCCCAGTGCAGTGGTGTCCATCATTGGAAGAACGGGGACTGGGGTGCAAGAGTGTGGGGGGAATGGGGGTTGCGAGCGTGTGGGGGTAAAATGTAATGTAACAATGGCCAGATTTAGAGATTTGGGTTTCGAGTGGCCTAGTGGCACCCCAGATCTCTATATCCAGCCCTGGTTACCATTGCAGACAGTTTTCTTTGAAACAGTGGGATCTCCTTATTTTTTATTCCTCATTTTTTGCTACTTATGTATCCTCCCACATGATACCTTTTTTTTTTTATCTCACTGCCCTTTTTACACTAGCTTCCACATAATGCTCTTGCTCAACTTCCCCCCTTGCCTAGTTTAACTACTCCCCCAGTCTCTTAGCTATTTTTTCCCCTAGCACAGAGGAACCCCTTCCATTATGATGCAAGCTGTCATGGCTATATAGATCAAACCCCAAGGCAAAATCAGCCCAGAGCTCCTCCCTAAGCTCATATATTATATATGAATTAAAGACTGAAATTTTCAAGACCGGTGTGACGAATGTTAAATATAATCAGACTCACTCAATGGCATTATGGGAAAATGTACATGTAATTGTTTTTTTGTTTTTACTAATAAACAGACCACATGCAGAGGTTAAAAGCATTGCACATGATTAGGTAAAATATGCTTTCAATTGTGACTAATTAATAAATGCATTCTCTACATTTGATTACTAATGAAAATATTCTGACTTGTGATTCTTGATTCCATGTTCAACGTCTCTATTCCATATATGCCTGGTTTTCATGCCTGCTGCCCTTATTAAACAGTGGGGAAAGGTGGACATATGTGTCACATTGTCACAATAGTTGCATAGTTTTTGGGTATCTCACGGTTCTGAATACTCAATACAAAGATAACACCAGTGATGAGGTTACTCATCCGTATAATAATCCACAAGTGCTGTCTTGAAAAATTTATAGGAGACAGTGGGGCTGACCTTATTCAGGTCGAAAAGTGTTATTGCATGGTTTTTTGCGTTAAAATTGACGCAATAAATGAAGACCGATTCGTCAAAGTAATTTTGCATGTGTTAAATCGCACGCTACTGCAATGCGTTAATTTTAACGCATGCGTTAATTCGAGCGTAGAAATACTACTAACGCATGATTCACAAACACATATGAATCATTAAACGCGCTAAATATCACATTAGTCTGTGCTACTTGGGGCAGGCGGTACTTAAAGAAGATTGTGGTTGGTGAGCTTTTGGTAACACAACATGGACTTTGCAGTGGGATTTTTTCAAGTATGTGTGGGCCCTAGAGTGATGCCTTGATGCAGTTTTCAGGGAAATGGTCATTTTCAGAAAATGCTGAAAATGACAAAGAAAAACGCTCATCGCGGCTTAAATAAAGCAAACAACATCGCGTCTAAATTAACGCAAGTATCCTTTTAGTGAATCGTGCGTTAAGTCACAAAAAATAAGAAGCAATAAAATTTTTAACGCATGCTATAAATAGCGCTCGTTTTAACGCACTTTCGTGAATCAACCCCAGTATGTCTATGAAGATTTTCATTTATCCAGGTCATGATATACAGTATCTAGTAAAACCTGAACTTTTAGAGTTTTTTTTTAAAAAACATTTTACTACTTAACAGCATGGCTTCTTCAATTCACTGAAAAAAACAACTCAGATGAGAGGTGAAAGGTTTTTAAGAAAACTCAGGAAGCCCAATTGCTTTACACTTATTTCTATCAGATGTTGTAGTTACAAGTGACTTTATTGGTTAAATCACCTTTCTCCCCTTCTTGGTTTTCCTCATATATAGTATAGTATGTATTCAGGCCACATTTTGGTCATATCGGAAAACACTAGTCCATTCCAGTAGTATACAAAATAGCAAATCTGCACCCAAATTAAATCCAACCATTGCTTCTGTTCAGGTTGGGACCCACTTCTGCTGTAAGCCCTCTATGTGGCCCTATGTGGCCCAACACCAAAATTAATATAGTGACCAATTACAACCCATCAGCAGTGAATCAGTATGTGGCCACCTTACCACCCATAAGCATTGCATTAGTATAGTGGCAAAGTTACAACCCACTATCAGAGCATTAATGTGGGAACCAACTTACAACTCATCAGGAGCCCATTAGCAGTGCATCAACATGTTAACCAACTTATAACCCATAAGCAGGGCATCAGAATAGTTGCCACCTTTCAACCCATCAACAGTCCGTCAATAAGGTTAGCAACGTACAATCCAACATCTAGCAATCAGTGTGGTGACCAGCTTACTACCCGTCAACCATGCACTAATATAAAGATGAACTGACTATAATGAAATCTGTATAATGACAAACTTGCAACCCATTTGTATAACAACCAAATTGCAACCTATGATCAGCGTATCAGTCTTTCAAACAATTTATTATCCAATCTTAAATATCAATATGTGACTAACTGATAACTTATCATCATGACATCAGTGTGGTAACCATCTTACAACTCGTTATAAGAGCTCTTTCACTTCTGTCCAAGACCATTGTTAATTGCTAGTGATCTAGTCCAAAATACAGCCATTAATGTTCAAGGCTACACTTATATTTTACCAGAGCATAAGAATTTTCATGCTTTATGCTAACTGTTTTACTAACAGCAACAACATACAAGCATGTCGTGGCTCTGTAAGTATAACCTGCATCCTACTGTATAAATCCTATTCAGTTGATTAATGATAAATGGCTCACAGTTTTGTTACTGCTGTAGAAATATCCCCACTCTTTTGCTATTACATCTTGTTATTGTGATACACATACGTTTACTATCATTCTTTTCTTCTTCTCAAATAACTATTCATGGAAATAGATCATTTATGTTTTTCAAGGCCCCTGTAAACATCCCGTGGCCCATTAACAGCCCAGAGGTGGTATAATGTGAGAATCCAAGTCATTACAGAAGTGCTTATCACTGAATCCCTGTCTAATGAAACTAATGTGAATGCTGAGAGTGTCAGTGACATTTAATAAGTTAACAAGAAGTCATTTGCTATGCCAGAGGTCAAGGAGGTGTATGGGAATGCCTGACAATGATTTATTGAAACGTCCTGTTGCTGAACTAAAGTCTTTGGAGTAGCCAGTGTGTAATTGACTAAATGATTAGAGTTTTTCTTCTTCCCGACAGCTCTGGTGTTCAAGGGAAACTCAGACTTGTGTAAGATGCTAGATCATATAGATGCCATGTTTTCCCAAAGTTGTTTGTTTCTGTTTTTCCCATTGCTCATGACGTTTCCGCTTACATACTTACTAAATATCCTTACTGAAGTGTGATTTAGTGATGTGCAGATATATCTGATACCTGTGAGTTGGGTGGGTTTGGTTTAACAAAGTGTGGTTGCTAGTGTGGGTTTGGGTGGGTCCAGCTTTTGGCATTACCAGACCTGCCACCTTGAGTCCTTGCACGTTACCTTGGCTGTGATCTTCCAGCAAACCCTCCCTGTCAATGCTGTCAATGGCAAGCCCAATCCACCCCATAACAATACTGGTTGATTCCGGTTGATGTAAATGTAAATGCCCACAGGCTCTGGCAGGTGCGGGTTTTCTAGGGGCAGGTACAGGACACAGGCTTTGTGAACATCACTAATAATAGAAAAAATTAAAATTTAAAAATATTTTTTTAGGCTTTTTGGCCTCCAGTGGGTTAAAAAACTTGTCATTTGTAAAAGCATTGCAGAATTTTTCCTTTTTCTAAAGTGGCATACCCACCACTGTAGGAGTCAGATCTGACTCATTGCAGCTTGCCAGAGTGTCAGTAAGCTGGGGCTGAACTAGGGGTAGGAGCAGACAAGACACTTGCCTTGGGCACAATGGCTGAGGACTGCAGTTGGAGAAGGAACAATTAGTGAGTCAGTTGGAGAGTGGTGCTAGTGGGGGTGTAGTTCAGATAGAGCTGCTTAGAGCTGCTTAGCAGGGGGTGCTTAGCTGGGTGCTTGCAGACCCAGTATAGATGAGCGAGACTGTATACAGACCAATAACTGTACCAATGCAATTGAACTAAACCAAGTTTTGTATGATTTTCAGTATATTTACGGTAGCTGACTGATATTTTCTAATGTCAGCACATGGCTCATAGGCAGATAAAGAAATGGAAAGTTGCATCTCCTTTAGAAGTCCTGGGATGCTCAGCCAAATCAATGGAATTATAGAAAGGTGGCTATGCTGTGTCCCCATGTGTACCCCATTTACCCATCTGCTCTTATCTAACTGGCCTTCAGACTAAGCCCTGTCCTACACTGCTTTGGTCCCACAGCTTAGGAACATCTATTTTAGTGAGACAACCAAATAATGAACTGAGGACCTGAAAGGAGTAGGGCAGGGTTTGGCTTGGTCTCAGGTGTGGCAGAGCCCAACTGGACAAGCTGTGGACAGATTGGGGCTTAATTTAAAGTGTTCTCATTCTTAAATAGGCAGTATATACCTTTATTTAACATGATATCTGTAGGGAACCTGTGAATTCATGTCAAACCCTCTCTGGACTGATTCTGTGCAGAGAGGGGAGGGTCCACACCCCTGTAAGCTGACAGGAAGGAAGGCCTGAGAGGAATGCTGGGAGAGAAGCAGCAGAGTGAGAGAAAGGGGCTGTAAGATCCCACATATTAATGTGTGTGGAAAGTCAGTGGAGAACCCCAGTGGCTGAAAAGCGCGCTCTGCTTAGGGTGTGGAAGGAAAGGGAGTCCTTGTTAGGGCTCTAAAGAACAAAGTGTGCTCTCTTCAGGGCACGAAAAGCCCTGAGTCCTTCTCAGGGCTGTGAAGAAACTGCCCCATAAGTGGGGATCCCCCACAATCTGCAATATTGTGTGCAGTTACTCCTGGGCAGGCTGTATGTATCAAAATTATTTAAAGACACCATGTCCTGCAAATAAACCTATCAAGCCTATCTGTGTGTGAATGCGGATCAGAGAAGTTCCCAGGGAGGGGTATTACAGCCCAGTCCTGACCCTGGGTGGAGGCACAACATTTTATAGTGTATCTGCTCCAGTGTTGGACTGGGACCCCAGGGGCCCACCAGAAACCTCAGGCCATGGGCCCACTCACCAACATATTTTTCCTCCTTTCCTCACCCAACCTCTTAATTCTCCTATTATTTTTATTTACATGCTAGCATCTATTCTTCTATCTATTTCTCCTCTTTGTTCCCATTCAGAAATA
Source organism: Xenopus tropicalis (assembly GCF_000004195.4). NCBI lineage: Eukaryota > Metazoa > Chordata > Amphibia > Anura > Pipidae > Xenopus > Xenopus tropicalis. The sequence goes on along the minus strand of NC_030679.2, from coordinate 17,204,379 downwards.
GGGAATGACCATGAAGTAAGCCAAATGGTCAGAAGCAGGAGGGCCCACTGACCCCTGGGCCCACCGGGAGATTTCCTGGTATCCTGGTGGGCCAGTCTGATTATGATCTGCTCTCCCATATAGCCAAAACATAGGACTCCTGTACAGGACTGTTACCTCCCACTAAAATCCTGGGAGTTGCCAGATTTAGGGGTCACCCAGTCTCCCGACTCTTCAGTCAAATCCCCCCCCCCCCCCCCCAGCCCTGAGCCTTTAAAAAAAAAATTGTGCGCATGCACAGTAACCTCTCTAAAGTGGAGGAACATTGTTTGTTCATGCACGATGACGACACAAAATGGCATCATTAGCCCACAACCCCAAAATTTGTGGTGCCGTGCTTTGTGCACCGCAAATCCCCCAGGGCACTGGAATGGAAAGTTGACAGCTCTACATGTAGCCCCAAAAAGTAGAAATTAGGCATGATTTCCTTCAGCAGCAGAACAGAGTTACATTTGGAAAGGAAATCCTGCCTAATTTCCACTTTTTGGCATTACAGGAGTCCTGTGTCTCTGCTATATGGGAGAGCAAGTACATTATAATTTGGAGTGCCTCCACCCAGGGTCAGGACTGGGCTGTAATACCCCTCCCTGTGAACTTTTCTGATCTGCAATCACGCACAGAGTAAAAGTTGATTTGCAGGACACTGTACCTCTAAGGGTGAAGACACACGGAGCTACTTAGTAACAGCTACTTGTTATGGCTACTAAACGCCAAAAAATACCCCGCCATAGACAATACTGAGAATTGCCTCTGCTAAAACACACAAAGAGACAATTATCAGTAAATGATCAACATTGTCTATTTTAGTAGCTGTGACAAGTAGCTGCTACTTGTAGCTCCGTGTGTCTTCACCCTAAATAACTTGAAAATACAGCCAGCCAAGAGCAGTTTTACATAAAATGCAGATGTGACCTGCTGGGGAAACCCCACTTATGTGGCAGTTTCTTCAGAACCTTTAGAAGGACTCCCTTTGGCTTAAAAACTAGGAAAAAATAAATTGCAAACGTGCTCTGAGCAATGTTAAATTACATTGTTTTAAAGATTTGCATTTCGTTTAATCTAGCCACTAGTACTACTATGGCTGCGAGAATGGGGGGGGGGGTTTTATACTGAGCTGATTATCGCTATATAAAAAGAAACTATACCTATTAAAGCAGGAAAAGGGAAGGTAGTAAAGGTTAACAAAATGATCCATTATTGCTTGATTCTTGGAATATGCAGGATGCATTTGATGTATATATGAGTGTGTACGTAGTGCAGTGTGCAGTTCAATTTCAGAAAAAAATTGCCACATTTTTACCTAGAATGCAGAAGTTTCCTCTATAATACCAGCATCCAAATGTGCTTTCATTTTTCTGTAAACGCAATTGTGCTGAAAGTTGGCTTGAGCAATATTCAGCGCATGTGGTAAAATCAGCTTCTGATTTTTTTTAGGTGCATGCTTGCTGCATGATTGAGACTGGGCACTGTGGGAACCCTGACGCTATCGCAAGCTTGGATTGCAAGGAGTGGCTTTGGATTAAGTAACTTTACTGAACTGTGCAAATTCACATCCAGTTTGCACAATTTAAATGCAGTTGCAGTCGTAAATGAGCCCTATAATGCATAGGGTCCCCCTGCCCATTAACTTGCCATATTTTGGATATTTGCGTCAACTGTAGGACCCTTAACCAATTTGCCAGTTGCTCCTACAACAACACACAAATGGGCCTTATACTTGTGTAGGGGAGCTGTGTATACTTGTCTCTCCTCTGTGCTGTTACTGTGTAAGGAGGATGAGCCCCCACCCCCTGTGTGAGCTGACAGGAAGGAAGTGAGGGAAGAGGGTGCTGCTGGGAACGAGGAAGCAGATAGACAAGCAAGGTGTTGGTAGCTCACACAGTGCTCTTTATAATAAAGTAATTGGGAATCCTCCCCAGTGGCAGAAAGCGCGCTCTCTTAGGGTGCGGAAGGAAAGGGGGTCCTGTACAGGGCTCTGAAGAACAAAGTGTGCTCTTCTCAGGGCACGGAAAGCCAAAGGGAGTTCTAAGACTCTGAAGCACTTGCCACATAAGTGGGGGATTCCCCTCAACAGTTCAGAAAGTACCACCTACTGTATGTTATGTGAGTGAAGTTGCCCCTGGCTGGCAGGCTGTATCTATCTCTGCTAATTTAAAGGTATAGCATCCTGCCAATAAATCCATCAACCTTTCCTGTGTTTGTGTGTTGTGGATCAGAGAAGTTTCCCAGGGAGGGGTACCACAGTCCAACCTGTCCTGACCCTGGGTGGAGGCACGCCAGTTATCAGTGTACCTGCCCTTCCATATAGCGGAGGCCCAGGGCTCCTGTAGCGCCACACGCAAGTGAATGCGTGCTAGATCTCATGCAGTAGCAAAAGGGGGCTACATTTGGAGGCACTGCTGAGATCGAAGCAGAAATCACTGCAGATATGCCATTAATAACGCCAGCCCAGGTCTATGAATGGGCCCTAAAGGAAAAGGTGAACCCAGACCATGTATTTGCCATTGATCGTGTACCACCTGAAGTTACACTGGAAATGTTAGAGAGTAACCTGTCTAAATACAGACATTTGGAGGGTGCACATCTGATAGCAGATGAGGGATCAACCATGGACGTTTATGCAGTCCTGCTTTTCAAAGTGAGTGATCCACTAAATTCAGAAGTGGGGCCATATGCTGTGTTCCCTGCGGGTGATTTATCGGTAGGGTGCCCCCTGGTGTACCCCCAGGCTGTTGTTGCCCCCTGGAAAGTTGAAGCACCCAGTCCAGATGCAGGCTACACCAGTAGAAAAAGGAGGCTGCTGCCGTCACTACCCTGCAATGTGCAGCACACAGTAAAGCAAGAACCGCTGGTAACTGAGACCAGTGAAGCCAAGGATGTCAGCATTTCAGAGCATCCCTTGACTGACCCAATAACCCAAATGACAGAGGCATTGGCTCAGGGCTTGCAGCTGAGCCACTATAAAAAGCACAGAGCCGGTTCCTACAGGGGAAGAGGGATTTGAGACATGGAAGGAATCTGCACTACAAGCGTTAGATGAGTGGGCCTGCTCAGAACAAACCAAGAGGCAGCGAATTATGGAGCATGTCCGTCCCCCTGCAGCTAGTATTGTGTTAAATTTTAAAGCCAGTCACAAAGATTACAATGCTATGGACATAATTGATATCCTCACTTCAGCATATGGGAAGCATGAGGACCCTGACCAGTTATTGGCTGACTTTAAACAGATGAGACAGAAGTCTTATGAGGATGTATCTGCATTCACCCTCCGTCTAGAGAATATGCTGCGGAATCTCTTGTCAAAAAAAGTGATTACAGCAGAGGAAGTAGATACACTACGTCTAAAACAATTACTAAAGGGGATGTCCCCATTCTTCCCCATGTATTCCACGTTGCAAATACTCCTGAGGGATAAAAGAGATACCGGCTTTATTGACCTGATGAAAGTGATTAAGCAAGAGGAGGCAACCCTACGCTTTGCTGGTACCTCCCGGGTACCAAAGCAGAACCCTGCTTTACCCACCTCGAAGGATATTAAGGTAACTGGAAAGGGTGTACCATCAATAACCCCAATCCGGAAAATGTCCCCGTCAGAGTGGCATAAGGGGGTACCTGCCACTACCCCTACCAGTTGTTTCGGGTGTGGCAAGGAGGGGCATTTTGTTAAAGACTGTCCTGAGAAAGATTCCCCTAATGCAGTGCAGACAATGTCATGTGGGAAGCCAAGTAGCTACCCCAACAAGGTTACAGAACCCTCTGCGATAAAGGACAGAAACATGGTGGGCCCTAAGTCCTTGGTGGACATCCTGTTAGATGGGCAGCCAGTACAAGCTTTGTTTGATACCGGATCACAGGTCACAATAATCCACTATAGTTATTACCTGCAACATCTAGCCCACAAACCTTTACAGCCCGCTAGAGGTTTAGAATTGTGGGGGCTGAATCAGCAGGCCTACCCCATACATGGATTGCTACAAGTGACTATAACCATGCCGAGGTGCCATGGTACACTGCCTCTGTCCCAGGAAGTTGATGCTGTGGTCTGCCCAGATACGGGAAACCCTAACGCTGCTCCCATCATTCTGGGAACAAATGTTAGAGAGGTACGGACTACCCTAAACCCTTCAGTCGCTGGGACAAAAGCCCCTAGGTATTCTGACCATGGTCCAGAGGTTGTTTGCAACACCTTCACAGTTACTTACAAGTATGGGTTGTTACGCCATGTTGCTGGGCAAACTGTTGAGATTCCCCCGAGGTCCATTAGGACTGTGAGAGCACTAACTGATGTAAAACCTGAGATGATGAAAGGCTATAGATGTGTACTGGTTGAAAGCCCCTCTGAGGCAGTGGCCCAGAATGGGTGGAAAGTTGTTCCGGAGATGAAAGAGTGGGGCAAGAAAATACCCCTAGTTGCTCAAGTAACTGTTCAAAATCTCTCTCCATATGCTGTAGTAATCCGGCCTAAACAGGAGTTGGCCTATTGCTACCCCGTTCATGAGGTTTCTGACCTTGCAGAGGTTCAGTCCACCCCAGTATCTGCTTCTGTATCAAACTTGGCATTTGATTTTGGGGATTCCCCTGTTTCTGAGGAGTGGAAGCGTTTACTAGAACGCAAACAAGTCTTTTCAACAGACGAAATGGATGTAGGGTGTGCTAAAAGTACCCAGCACACTATCCGCTTATCCGACTCCACTCCATTTAGGGAGCGGCCTAGGAGAGTCCCTCCCAAGGACCGGGAGGATCTCCAGCGCACCTTACAGGAAATGAAAAGGCGAGGAATTATTGCTGACAGTCGGAGCCCCTATGCTTCCCCTATAGTCATCGTGAGGAAAAAGGACGGCTCAATCCGGTTGTGCGTGGATTATCGTACTTTAAATAGACGCACTGTGCCTGACCAGTACACTCTACCTCGAATTGAGGAGACTCTGGAAGCCCTTAATGGTAGCAAATGGTTCACTGTAATGGACTTACGCTCTGGCTATTACCAGGTACCAGATGTGCATCTGAGGATCAGGAAAAGACTGCATTTATATGCCCCTTGGGTTTTTACCAGTTCACAAGGATGCCCCAAGGTATTTGTGGGGCCCCAGCTACCTTTCAGAGACTTATGGAGAAGATGTTGGGGGACCTGTCGCCCCGAGAGTGCTTGGTGTATCTGGATGATATCATTGTGTTTGGGACTACCCTAGAGGAGCATGAGCAGCGTCTGATGAATGTGATTGACCGATTAATAGCAGAAGGACTAAAACTGTCAATCGACAAATGTAAGTTTTGCCGCTCCTCAGTAACATATGTAGGCCATGTGGTCTCTACAGAAGGAATAGGAACTGACCCGGCCAAGATTGAAGCGGTGGTAACCTGGCCCAAACCCAAAAATGTCACTGAGCTGAGATCATTTCTCGGGTTTTGTGGTTACTACAGGCGATTTGTAGAGGGGTATTCAAGAGTGGCCCACCCATTAAATGAATTGTTGAGGCTTTCTAATGTGCATGGTGAAGAGACAAAAAGAGATGCTAAAGCCCCTTTTGGTGATAAGTGGACTTCAGCCTGTGAAGAGGCCTTTGTTCAGTTAAAGAAAAGGCTGACAGAAGCCCCTGTATTGGCTTATGCAGATGCTCACAGACCATATGTCCTCCATGTTGATGCCAGTTATGAAGGGTTGGGAGGTGTCCTACACCAGAGGTACCCAGAAGGGCTGCGGCCAGTGGCCTATCTTAGTAGGAGTCTGGCACCCAGTGAAAAGAATTATCCTGTGCATAAACTGGAATTCCTGTCTCTTAAGTGGGCCATTGTGGACAAGTTGCATGACTTCTTATATGGAGTAGAGTTTGAAGTACGAACAGATAATAACCCTCTCACATATATATTGACTACTGCTAAACTTGATGCCACAGGGCACCGTTGGTTAGCTGCACTGTCAAACTACTCTTTCACCCTCAAGTACAAACCAGGGCCTAGGAATATAGGAGCGAATGCTCTCTCTAGACGACCGGGTCTGCCTGCCCTGGAGGATGATGGGGAGTGGGAAGAGATACCCAGCATCGGTATGAAGGCCTACTGTGCTACAGCTGCTGTAGTGGATGACAAAGTGGCTTTTTCTGAGTTGAGGGTCGTAGATTCTGTTGGTGGAGGGCCGGAGTCTGTACCACCTATGTACTGCTGTCCCATTGCTCTAGTAGGGGGAGAATCCAAGTTAATCAGTCACAAGGACATGGTTCAAAGCCAGAAAACTGATCCTGTGATAGGGCACCTGTGGAGAGCGGTTAACAGCAGAAATCCTGCTTTGCTCAAGAAGAGTTTGCCAGGAGGGTATGAATTTTTCCAACGTGACTGGGGGAAGTTCTGTGTGGAACAAGGACTGTTATACCGGTTGATACCATATCATAATCACCCTGGGAGGCGGCAATTAGTGTTGCCCCTTAAATTCAGGAACATGGTGTTAAGGAGTCTGCATGATCACCATGGACATCTTGGAATGGATAAGACTTACGGGCTGGTCCAAGACCGCTTTTTCTGGCCTAAAATGAGAGATGCAGTTGCAAGTTACTGCAGGAAGTGCCTAAGGTGTCTGCAAAGGAAGACACTTCCGGTCCTCGCTGCCCCCATGGGTCACCTTAAAAGTTCAGAGCCCATGGACTTGGTGTGCATGGACTTTCTTTGTATTGAGAATGATTCGAGGGGCATTGGTAATGTTCTGGTAGTCACCGATCACTATACCAGGTACGCCCAAGCTTTCCCCACCAAGGACCAAAAAGCCTCCACAGTCGCTAAAGTACTATGGGAGAAGTTTTTCATTCACTACGGGTTGCCAAGTAGATTACATTCTGATCAAGGCAGAGACTTTGAGAGCCGTCTTATTAAAGAGCTTTTGCAACTGTTACATATTGAAAAGAGCCGAACTACTCCCTATCACCCCCAGGGAGATGCCCTTCCTGAGAGATTTAACCGGACATTGTTGGACATGCTAGGTACCCTGCCAGTGGGGGATAAAAAGAGCTGGAGCAAGCATGTGGAGGCTATGGTGCATGCTTATAACAGTACTCGGCATGATAGCACTGGTTTCTCTCCATACTTCTTGATGTTTGGGATGGAGCCAAGGTTGCCCCTTGATGTCCAGCTGGGTGTATCTACAGATGGAGTGAGTCATCGGGACCACTTTCAGTACGTTTCCCGATTGAGGGAAGGCTTGACTACTGCCTATCGTTTGGCTGAAGAGAATGTTAGCAAGTTGAATGCCAATAACAAAAGGAGGTATGATCATAAAGTCAAGTACAGAGAGTTACTTCCAGGGGACAAAGTGTTATTAAGGAATTAAGGAGTGCCTGGGAAGCATAAGCTGGCTGACCGTTGGAGAAATGAACTATTCGATGTGGTGAGCAAGCTGCCTGGGATTCCGGTGTACAAGATAAAGGGACCAGAGGGTCGAGTAAAAGCCTGGCATAGAAATCACTTACTCCCTGTATCTCAAGCAAATGATGTTTCTACGGGTATTGACATTGAGGAGGGTCAAATGGAGGGTACTTCTGACTTCCCCAACGCCACGGAAATCCCACCTACAGTTCAACAGACCCCTATGGATGCTCAAATGCCTGAACCTGATGACGGTGGCAATGATGTAACTCAGAGTGACTCTCTTCCTTCTGAGGACCGGCCTATTCCTGTCAGGGATAATTTGAATCCTGCATCCCCGGAGTTTGTACCAAGGTCTGAGACAAACCAGAGGTTGTTGCTGAGTGATGGAAACCCTTCTAATGAGGATTCAGTTAGAGGACTCCCCCCGAGAGAGGTGAGACGGGGTGCACGAGTTCGGCAGCCCCCACCTGTACTGACTTATGATACACTGGGAAATCCTTCTTATGTACCACATGCTGGACTTTACCATGCCTGGGTAGGGGCGGTGTCCAATCTGGTAAATATGCTGCCGGTGTTTGCACCACCAGGACTATACTATTATTGATTCAGTTTATGAAATGTGCCTTGGTAAGTATAAGGTTGAGTATGTTGCATGCAGTTCCTTTTCAGCTAGTGGTTATGTAAATAAGCCCTGTGAGCTAAAGCAGGCCAGAAGATTTTGTATGCTTCATGTTATTGCATTACTTGGTTATATTTTTTTTTTATTGTTTGTCAGCCAGGAGGTGACAGTTTTTAAGCAGGGGGAGAATGTAGGGGAGCTGTGTATACTTGTCTCTCCTCTGTGCTGTTACTGTGTAAGGAGGATGAGCCCCCACCCCCTGTGTGAGCTGACAGGAAGGAAGTGAGGGAAGAGGGTGCTGCTGGGAACGAGGAAGCAGATAGACAAGCAAGGTGTTGGTAGCTCACACAGTGCTCTTTATAATAAAGTAATTGGGAATCCTCCCCAGTGGCAGAAAGCGCGCTCTCTTAGGGTGCGGAAGGAAAGGGGGTCCTGTACAGGGCTCTGAAGAACAAAGTGTGCTCTTCTCAGGGCACGGAAAGCCAAAGGGAGTTCTAAGACTCTGAAGCACTTGCCACATAAGTGGGGGATTCCCCTCAACAGTTCAGAAAGTACCACCTACTGTATGTTATGTGAGTGAAGTTGCCCCTGGCTGGCAGGCTGTATCTATCTCTGCTAATTTAAAGGTATAGCATCCTGCCAATAAATCCATCAACCTTTCCTGTGTTTGTGTGTTGTGGATCAGAGAAGTTTCCCAGGGAGGGGTACCACAGTCCAACCTGTCCTGACCCTGGGTGGAGGCACGCCAGTTATCAGTGTACCTGCCCTTCCATATAGCGGAGGCCCAGGGCTCCTGTAGCGCCACACGCAAGTGAATGCGTGCTAGATCTCATGCAGTAGCAAAAGAGGGCTACACTTGTAACACCTGGTGTTAGTGCTTCCTTTGTGAGTTGTACCTATAGGTGCTAAATGTTACACATATCAGAGCCAGGTAAAGTAGTAATGCTGCCCAAGGTAATACCACTTGGGTCAGCGCCCTGCCAGCCCACCCTCTGTGCACTTGCACCTTCAACTCCCCCACTACCATTTTTTCCAGGACTGAAATTAGGGGTAGACGGATAAAGCATTTGCCTCGGGCACTAGGACCCTAGGCACATACCTGTTGTACCTTCTCTAACGCTAGCCTTAGGCATCAGGATTGGCCATCAGTAGGCAGGTGAGGTGTGTGTTGTGGCAGTGACGGGGTAAGTTACTAGCGCAAAGGGAGAAAATTGCCGAGCAAATGAGTAGGGTAGTAGGTTGCGAGAAGGGGGTGAGCAGCGGTGGGTGTGGATGAGGCCTGGAACTTGTTTTGGGTGCTGTTCTGTTTTGTCCCAACTCTGGCTGTTGCAACTGCTCACTTGCCTAAATCCCCTCCCACAATTCTGTACAAATATAGGAACAGCAACCCCCACAGTGCCCTAGGCACGTGCCTACTCTGCCAACTCCTAGTTTTGGCTCTAATGTTATGCTACTTGGTTGCATGCAATTGATGGGTATTTCTCACCCACATACCATACTGTCTCTTTCCGTGCTGGCAGTTTTGCTCATTTGTGCCTTGACTATCATAAGGTTTTGGGCCTGATTGCAGTGGGTGGGTATTCTGGGAAAGAATATTGCATTTTGGTTAAAAAAGACACGCACTTAGCACTTTCCTCTCAATAAGTAAATATATTTTTTTATTCTGAAGGGGTAACTAAGGCAGTTTTCTTTCCAACTATAAAGTTTATGTTGCTGAGCCAGTGTGTTATGTGCCTGCAATCTACCTATTGAAACTAATGGAACTTGCATAAATGGCTCAGGGACATATATAAACTAAGTTCTCCCTGTTATTTGTAGAAGAACGCACAGTTTACCTATTCACAAATACAACTAATCTGAAGCACCGAGAAGGGCTTCAAATTTAATTTCCATAAATGCCCCTTTACTGCTTGATAAAAGGAGCTGAGTATACACTATTCACTCTAATTCAAGGACAAGTTCTCACCCTCTCTTTTTATTTTTTCCTCACTTTTCTGCTTCAGTTTGAAACATTTTATTTTTTTATGACAAACAGGCCCGGATTTGTGGCGAGGCCACAAAGGCCCGGGCCTAGGGCGGCAAATACACAGGGGCGGCATGCCGCCCCGCCGCAAGCAAATGTTAACATTTTGCTCCCATACGGAGCAATGGGGACATCTCCCCACTGCTCCGTATGGGAGTTCTAAGTTAGGCGCTTGCGCATGCGCATTAGCGATAGGGGGTTGTTCGCGCATGCGCAAGTTAGGCGCATTCGCGTTTACGTGGCGGGGGTGGTGGGGCGCCGAATGGGGGCGGCCTTGGGGCGCCCCAAGTAGAAATCCGGCCCTGATGACAAAGTCTCTTTAATAGATTGGAAGCACTTTTGTCTCCTTCTGCACTGCTGGTTTTGTCTACTGAAAGACAATGTGGCAGAAGTCGGCCTTGCGTGCTTTGTCATGGGTCTGTTATTCATGTGGCTTCTGCTACATTGTTTTAAAAGTCAGATCCATCAGAGCAGAGACTATAGAAAGGGAAAGAGTCCACAAGCCTTTGTGAGGCCACTATACAGCAGGACATTAGTTAAACATTATCAGGACCAGTGATTATACTTAGCGTCTATACTATATGTATATATATTCTCTGAGACTAACCAGAGATAAGTTTGCTAAGATGACAATATGATCAAAGATCATTATTTGGTGAAGTCAGATATGGTAGGCCAACAAGGACCACAGCAATGCACAATCATGATCCTCACTCTAGGGTTTTCAAACCTGCCAGATGTTAGTCCACATATCAGTCAGTCAGACCCTCCTAGTGCCCGTACATGGGCCATGTAAGTCCAGCTTTGCTTTAGTTGGTGGATCCATCTTGCCTGGGGATGTCCTTGGCAGCAATAGGAGAGCCCCAACCAAGTAATCAGGAGGTCAGACTGAAGTGGTAGTACTCATCATGACTGATAGAGAAAAAGGAAAAACTAAAGCTCAGCAAAGAATTCGTCAGGACATGCTACATCTTATATTTTGGGCTTCTGTACTAGCCCAAGGCAACCACAGCCCTTTAGCAGGGAGGATCTGTGCCTCCAAAGATGCCCCCCGTAGCCCCCAATCTTGTTTTCTTCTCTGCTGCTGTCACTTACTGAGCCTAAGCTGTAACTGTATAAATAGAATGTAAATGTCATGATACAAGTCAGGAATTGTAATTAATTCAGATTTATATTACATGGCAGAATAGAATAGAAACCAGCATGTTCTGTAACTAAATTATTTAATAATCAGAGCTGTAGCATCAGCTTCTCTGTCAGATGCAAGCTTACATTTTACTGATGTTTTGATAATTCCCTAACCACCCCTAAACTTAGCTTCTCAGCAGGCCAGAGCGCATTAAGGTGGCATAACAAGATCCAAGATGGTCATTTGCTGTGGTGAGCTGCCTGGATCATTACTGTTATAGGTGTTTTTTTAGGTGTTAATTCTGCTTGAATTTGATGTGGTACTTCTATGGCAAAATTACATGGTGCATTTGATCATGCTACTTGTAATACTGGTCAAAATTTCCCACTCACAGTAGGCTGCTTGCCATTTACATTGACAGGATGTGCCTGGACTCTTGCATGATATGTGATTATTCATGATAATGTAGGAATACCCATGCAGGGTGATTCACCTGATATTAGAAATAGGCTAGCTATGGCATATTGTGAGCTTTGACTAGACAGAGGGGAATATAAGGATGGGGCCCTATAAGGCAGATGCTTCCTCTAAGATGTACAGTTATGATACCATCAGACACAGCATATTGTAAAGTGCACAGAAACATTCATGATGTGGCACTTTTTTGGTCTTTTAAACACAAAAAAGCAAACTAAAATTTTGCACGCACAGGCCACAAAAAGTTAGCAGGAACATTGCAGAGAATGGCCAAACAGTCTTTATGACTGAGCAATAATGTCTTGGATTATTAAAGTGCTTTTTAAAATAAGAGTAGAGTAGGATTAGTATAGAGCTCAACAAAGTTTCTAAAGGGGAAGTTCAGCTTTGGTAACAACTTCCCCTCTTCTTTTTTATAAAAACAGCTCTGTTTCTTTAATTGTTCATATGAAGCATACATTAACCCGATACTGGGGTCCCACATTGTCCCACTGGGTTGGAAGTGTCACTCTTTGGAAGTGTTTTCTTGTAGATTACAACAGATTTCATCTAGCCACATAGGCACTGAGCAGCACTGAGTATTGCCTGTCACCTTTTCCTTTCTTGCTGATTTGCGCAGCATAAATTGTATTGCCAGCCAATAGATTAATCCTAAGCTAATAAATGAGGAAGAGAAAGGGCTCACACTGGAAAGGGAGATTGTGATGCTATGTTTCAAAAGTTACTGCTTGGTAAAGACAAGCAATCATTTAACTATTATCAAAGATATTTTGTTCAACTAGGACTACCACTGATAGAAAAGGTGTCATGAAAGCACCTGCAGGTGTGGGTGCTTCAAAATAAATACAAAGTAGAGCGCATTTTGATGCAATTTGTTAAGGTACCTGAGTTCAAACACACTCATGCATTTCCGTCCTGCCTCTTAGGCACAATTTTGCCTACTGATGCTGGGGAACCCTGGAACTACTGACCCTGATCTAGGCAGTAACTGGAATGTTGAGTTAATAGGTGCCCCCAATGAACTGAATTTGAATGTGCACTCTGGAAGTGATGTAACTCCTTACTCTGAAAGTGCTACACACAACTTCTTCCTGATTTGTGTGAAAATGCAAGAGCAGTTGCATAGATGCATCAGATGCAATAGGCACAACTCAGAGTGTAGCTGCATAATGCTGGAATGATTGGGGAGAAAGCTGTATTATGGGTAAAATAATATGGCAATTTGCCTCTGAAATTTCACTTTGCACACTGCACTTGCCTACATAAATGATCCCTATAGCATAGTATCAGATTATTTTTGTCTCTTCTACCAATTAAAAAAATATATATCCAGCAGCAGTCATCATTGTATTGCATAAATGTATCTACAACATCTATATCTAATATAGAGGAATTAACACAAGCTGTAAAACAAATCTTCACTCACATGGGGAAATTATCTTCAATTTAGGAACATGAGCACATATCTTACTCTATAAAGAGAACATTACTTTATAAATATTTGTATAATTAAAATATTGGGAGATGCCATGCTGCTTGTTTCAAGCTAAGGCATTCTTAGTGGACTTTAATAGCATCCCCAAGACTTCAAAAGCATCCTAGCACTTCTAGATAGGCATGTTCTATGGGGGGGTTCCTCTGTGGAGGAAACAAGCCAGCCAGCCCCGAGGAATAATATACAGTAACAGCATGATCTGTTGGCACAAATTCCATGTTTTTTTAATGTTCTATGCAAAATGAAATAAATAAAAAATAGGCATTACTTATAAATAAAGTCTATTTCTCATGAGCACAGTGTACAAATCAATGCACTGGTTCTTTAACGTGAATTGGGAAATAAATGGAAGATAACCCAGGCTGCTGATGGGATTCCCTTTGAAGTCAATGAAGATTGGCATTCAGCAGGGAACTAACTGAGTTCGGAAGAGCTTTTATAATGATCAGCATACATCATAAGCAAAGGAAACAAGATTGCATCCTTTTGTGTTTTTCTCTCTAGTTCTCTCTAGGTTCTACTAAAACCAATGTGTACCCTGGTGTATTAGCCTAAAATCCAATTGGCACAATGTTCTGTTGCACTTCTATTGTTCTATCATTGAATTACATTCATATTTATGCATGCACAGAGTGATCTTCAACCTTTGCTGCTAATCTTCAACCCCAGCATCCCAAGACTGGTTGCAGAGCACTGTTCAAGTTGTAAAGTCTATAGGTACCAACTTAGAATCATCCAAGCTCACCCTCTCCCTCTCACCTGCTTTGCGAAGTTTCTTGTTCCTGAAGACGGATGTGATGACTAGAAGGTTTCCCACAATATCTCCACTGATGGTGACCACCAGGATTGTGGTTAGAGTGCTGACTGCCCAGGTGGGATACTCATCATCTTCATCCTTCAATTCCTCTGAGATGTTCCTCTGTGTCGTCCTCTCCTCCTCCATTTCACTGTCAACTGTCCATGCTCTATATCAAGCTTACTCTTTCTGATCCTTTGGCCAAAAACCCTTGGAACATATTTTGGTTGCTGTCAAGGCATTTCCTAGTCAGTGAGCCAAGCAATTTATCAGCTTCAGGCATGAAACAGTAATACAACTGTGTAACTCCTAGAAACATCTGTTTAACATGCCAGCAGTTCTCTCCCCCCATCCCTTGCATCACGCTATGGGTGGGATTTGTCCGAGTCTTATCCCATTCAGGTTTTTTTTATTGTTACTATGAGTAGAGCACATTGTAGTGAGCTCGGTGTCTCAGAGTGCAGCAGACAGCGTGTGATTCTCTCCTGCATACCATTAAAGACAAACACTGGTTGTGTCGAGAGTGCAAGGCATGAGCTATTCTCTCCAAATTTCTGAACAGGCTTTTTAGTGGAAGGATCTGTGATGGAAAGAAACAATGATTTTATTAGCTAAAGCTCTGGATCAAGCACATTTGTCTGTCAAGTCACCTATGGCTCCTATAATAATAATAATAATAATAATCTGTTCATTAACAAGAAATACTCCCTGCCTGATTTCATTCCTGTTACCTTATTTTGGGGAGAATGCATGTTTTTTTAAACATCACATGAGAGTGGGATGAAGAAAGCAGAGCAGGAATAGCCTCAAAAGGGCTGCCCCCTTTAAAGTTAATTCCAAATTAAAAATAGCATTGGTTTATTTTTGCTTTCTCTATAGTTTTATTTTTTGCTGGCAATCCTGTTTTCTTTCACAAAAATATATAGGCAGCTTAATCACCAACTCATCACCAATTGTGACTTCCTCAGAAGTAGACAAACTTTAATAACACCTACTACTGCATGCCCAGTTTAGTCTGATAGTAGGATCCAGCCAGTACACAGCACTTAGAGGGGTAATTGGGGCAGATTATGTGTAATGGGAGCCAGAGGGTCCTGGCTTTGTTTGCCCTCAAACTAGTGGTGAGCTACCTGTGGTGAACAGGAATTCAGGCTACACTTAACATTTAACAGAAATGCTGGAATTTCTCTTCTCTTCTCCATCTGCCATACAGTTACACTTGGAAAGAGGAGATAACATTTTTCTTCAGAGTAAAAAATAATTGTTTTATTACACTGGGTAACTGGGAAAGCACTGCATTGTGGGTAAAAACCATGGTGATTTGCAACCAAAAACTGCGTGAGCATCCTCCCTGCTCCAAATTTCTTAACATAAAAATTTTGAAAGATTCACACATATCGCTTGGCACACCTGTCTTTGGACTATTTAAAAAATAACCTTTATTAACTATTTATTAAAATCAGATAAAGTTAAAAGTAAAGCAAAGAAAAAGAAGGAAAGTTAAAATATATATAAGCCTTAACACCTTATAACAACTTCTACTGGGCTAAGTTGTTTCTCAAATCGCAAACAATGTTTTGATTCAATTATCAGCTGTCTACTTGATTACTGGCAGTGTCTCAAAATGTCCTGACACAGTGTAACTACTCTCCCCCTTCCAGAGGGGTATATAGCTCTTATCAATATTGAAACTGTTTTAAATAAAGAATCCTTCTGTTGCAAATGTGTTGGACTTTTATTTCATTCGTTCCTCTTAGATCATCAAATTTACTCCGCAGTGCGACAAGAGGAACAGGATTTTAATTTTTTTAAATTTCTAAACATGACTATAGTTATCTAATTATAGCAGTAAGATGATTGTCACATCAGGACAATCCTCACTAAAAGATTTTAAGATGCCTATACTTTAGAAGGGGTGCAAATTGGAGAATAGAGGGAAGGCTTATGTTTCCCTTAAACTATGCCTGCCTTCCTGATGTTTGTTTGTTTATAATATAATTTTCCTAGTAAGTAATAGATGACTGAGATGTGCTGGTAGTGTGGAAGTGAATCTAGTTTCTCCTTTTGGCAGCTCTTTATTACTCTCTCTCTTGCAAGATATTGGAGGAAATGTTTGATGCTGCTGAACTGTAACTCTTGACATATAAACCCTATAGGTACCAGTGGTTCTTAATCATTCTAAATCATTCCACAATCATTCAACAATGATCAATTTCAGAGCAGAGTGGTATAGCAAGGATAAGCAGTTCCATGCAATATGAGACCACCAACATAAGACAGAGCACATGTAAAGCAATAGTCTCAACAGTAAAGAGACACCTCAAACTTAAGTCCAGTGCAAAACTGGGGTCTCTAGATGCACTCCCCTGCTGACCACGACATGCTTTTCTCACTGTGTATATTTTTATTAATGTCCTATTGAAAAAAAAAAACACATTTCCTGGAAAGCACTGTATATGAATTTTTCCTATAAATTGATACTCTGCAGCCAGTGTATAATATAGGAAGGGAGTACACCAATCAGCTTCTACTAAAAAAGCTCAGTAAAATGTTATCAGCATGGCACAGAATTGTCAGGTGTAATAAGAGCATATGCAGCAAAGTATTCTGGGAAATTTATCAAACATTTATGTCAAAGATTTTCAACAAAACTTTCCACCCTTTGACAGTGATTCCCTGCCTCTGAACATTTTAGAATTTCGCAAATGCTAAATTACATTTTGAACCTCTTGGGGGTATTGGGTGGGAACAGATGACAGCCCCACATTTTTTGAATCCAGGAGCTTACACCCCTCCTTTTGTAAGGTTGTGCATCCCAGGGAACACCCAAAGGTCTAAGGGCAGTGTCAGACGTGGAGGTTAGTCGCCCCGCAATGCCAACCCACAGGCAACATGTACATCGCCGGTGGGATGGCATACACATCGCTACGATTTCCTGAAGTCGCCTTGAGAGGAAACTTCGGGCGACTTCCGAAAATTGGAGTAATACGCATGCCATCCCACCGGCAATTTACATTCTTGCTGGTGGGAAGGCATTGTGGGGAGATTAGTTAAAATCAAGTTTTATCAGCACAGTCCTACTGGAGGCCTTGTAGGATCAAAGGTATATCTAACACCTGACAGAACTGCGAAAAATCTTGCATTAGCCTGCCCCAACTGGGTTGTCCCCAAACTGGCTCTATGTACTATGTTTGGTTGCTCTGTCTTGTCATCTACATGTTTTTGGATTCAGGTTTATAATTTGATTTTTGCTTTGGATTAACATTACAGGAACAGTAACACCAAAAAATGAACGTGTATAAAAATAATTAATATATTATATACTATTTCTCTGCACTGGTAAAAGTTGTGTGTTTTCTTCATAAACACTACTGCAGTTTATATAAATACCTTGCTGTGTAGCCATGGGGGCAGCCATTTAAATTGAAAAAAGGAGAAAAGGCACAGGTTACTAAGCAAATAACAGATAAGTAGCAGATTCCCATTGTATTCTACACAGTTTATCTGGTATCTTCTTATGTAACCTGTGCCTTTTCTCCTTTTTTCAATTTAAATGGCTGCCCCCATGGCTACACAGCAGCTATTTCTATTAATTATAGTAGACTTTCTGAAGCTAACATGCAACTTTTACCAGTGCAGGGCAACAGTACATTATATTTTAATTATTTTAAAAAATGTTTATTTTTTAGTGTTACTGTTCCTTTAACAACAGCCTTGATGCCCAGGATCAATCTTTATTATTATTGACAGAGTAAATGCTTTTCAGTTTTACTTATAAATATGGAGACCAGTCAAGCACGGGCGGATTTTAATGAACATTTGGAGAGCTTAAGCCTCCCCAAATCAACACTGAATTTCCTACAGCAAATGGGATGGAACTAATATGCATGAAACTGACATATTAATCTTGTTGTGTATTCTGGGAATATTATACATGAAACTGTCCCTGCATTGCACTGTATTGTGGGGTATTATATATGAACTTGACACTGTATTTATAATATAAAAGGGTTGATTCACTAAAGGTCGATAAGTTTTATCTCACGTTTTTTTGCGTTAAAATTGACGCAAAAAATTGGCGATTCGCTAGAGTATTAATGCATGCGTTAAGTTGCATTTCACGTGCATTAAATTTCACGCTACCACATGTGTTAATTTTAACGTTTGCGTTATTTTGCACGCTGAAATAATACTAATGCATGATTCACAAACACTTAGATGCGCTATATATCGCATTTGTCTGTGCAAAAATTAACACCTACTTGAGGCAGGTGGTAATTATAAAAAAGTACAGTTAATGAGCTTTTGGCAACAAAATATGGACTTTGCAGTGGGATTTATTCAAGTATGTGTTGGTCCTAGAGTGATGCAGCCTCCAGTTTGCAGGGAAATGGTCATTTTCATAAAAGTAGTTTTACGAAAGTAATGCCGTGTATGGCTAATATGGCGTGCGTTTTTCCGCATGCGGTGACTGTGTGCGATGCATTGATTAGCGCGCGTTCCGTCATATACCGCATGAAAATAGTCTTTGCGACTTAAATAACGCAAGCAGCATCGTGTCTAAATTAACGCAAGTATGCTTTTAGTAAATCGTAATAACATTTTTAACTCATGCTATAAATAGCGCACGTTTTAACGCACTTTAGTGAATCAACCCTAAAGTGTCTTAAGGGCCTTATATGTGAAATTGGCACTTATTTATCCTGGCATGTGTTCTAGGATGTATGTAATTGACACTGTATTTATGCTGCAAGGTATTCTAGGAGGTATTTTACATAAAATTACAGCGGCATCCAATGGGGCAATGTGAAATTTGATTGGCCCTGTGATACTATGAAGGATCTATCTAATGTGTTAATTAAATCACTCTCTAGTCGGCCAATTCCTTCCTCTCCAATATCCTTATAAGTTAAATAAAGGATATAGTAATCAACTGAATCAACATAGGGCATGGGGTAATTTCTAGATGCCAATAAACACTCACCAGCACACCCTGGCCTTTCCACTCTGTTCCACCTGGTGCACAGAACTTTTAGAGACGTCGGTACTCTCCACCACGATCCAAAATTGCACAAAATACCGGCACAACAGGATTTGTTTTAGCGGGATAAACCCTGCTGATTTTAATAGTAGCAAACCATGTAACGTTTCGGGGGCACGCCGAAGGGGCGTGCCCCCGAAACGTTACATGGTTTGCTACTATTAAAATCAGCAGGGTTTATCCCGCTAAAACAAATCCTGTTGTGCCGGTATTTTGTGCAATTTTGTAATTTCTAGATGCTCAAGGTGACAAGTTTGGGATATTTTGGTCAACTATTAAAACTAGATGTGGTAATTCATTAGGATTGTGTTTATTTTAGTATCATTTCATTTTACAAATACAACAACAATTCTGTAGCCCTTTTTAAAGCTTTATTTGAGGTTCACGTAAAAAGAAAAAAATGAAATGTATTAATAATATATTAAACTCTTTTATACCCTCTAGCCCTTTAAAGTATGTCTAATGTAATTACAGATGCAACAGGATTATTATTAGTATTAGAATAGTATTATCATCTAACATAGGGATATAACTAGTCAATATTATACTGTAATCAAACTTTTGAATGGTGTACATAGTGTGTTTTAGGTGTTCAAAGGAAAGTCAAATTTTAACAGAACATAAAGATTAAGACCAAACACATATCTATGTTGAGCAGCAAGAGGGAACCTGCCCACAGTTCTTGGTGTGCTCTTAAAAGTGACTGTTTATTATGCGTTTATGGCTACTTTGAGTGTTCGTGATGTGTTTATGCTGTTATGATAATGAACCTAAAGGGAATACACCTTCTTGAGCAGTGGTGCTTAATGTTGTTGGTCCACAACTCCCAGTGTACTACAGGTCAATACATGCTGGAAGCTGTAGGCCAGCAATGAAACAGGTTTATTAAGAGAGCAAACTGCTCAATAAAACTGAGGGTCAACAGCCCACTTAATGGAAAATTAATTTCTAATAAAACTCCTGCTTGCTGTGTACACCCGGTTCAAAGTTCTTTGTTCATGTAATCTTTACAGGAGGCATTAAACTAATGATTTCTAGCTCTGAACACCTAAATAGTACTTTGTTCCTCCCTTCCAGTGTACAATCCAGGATGCCAGAATGGCACAGTAATCTCCCTATGTTAGATAACAGCAATAATCTTGCATGTGTAATTAAGTCTATGCGGTCTACTTAGACTCAAGAGCTAGAGGGGGCAAGTGGAAGAATTTGTTGGAAGGATTATGTCTCTTCCAAACATCATGAGCGATCAACATCTCTGCATATAGAAATAATTATGTCTAGCAGTATCTTAGACCTAGTAATTGATTATTTCCATTGTAACAGTTAGTGAATAAGCCCTGATGATATTTTTGTATGTGCTTTTTTTTTTTTTTCAAAGAAAGGGTATACAAATCCTATAAAAATGCCTAAAAATCAAGTTCCACCTGATATATATACTGTATATATAGAGAGAGCAAGGCCTGTGGGCATACCTAATGTATCACGTTCTGTTTAGTTAAGCTTATTGGCCTTAGGTTACTGCCCATTAATGCTGTCTTTTAATCTGCTAAAAACAGCATGCCCCTAGAGGTAACAGCAATGTTCTTGTACAATATAATAATAGAAAAGAATGATACTATAAATTACATAGTTAGTTACATAGTTACATAGGGTTGAAAAAAGACCAGTGTCCATCAAGTTCAACCCATCCAAGTAAACCCAGCACACCTAACCCACACCTACCAATCTATACACTCACATACATAAACTATAAATACAACCACTAGTACTAACTGTAGATATTAGTATCACAATAGCCTTGGATATTCTGATTGATCAAGAACTCATCCAGGCCCCTCTTAAAGGCATTAACAGAATCTGCCATTACCACATCACTAGGAAGGGCATTCCACAACCTCACTGCCCTCACTGTGAAAAACCACCTACGCTGCTTCAAATGAAAGCTCCGTTCCTCTAATCTAAAGGGGTGACCTCTGGTGCGTTGATTGTTTTTATGGGAAAAAAGAACATCCCCCAACTGCCTATAATCCCCTCTAATGTACTTGTACAGAGTAATCATGTCCGCTCGCAAGCGCCTCTTTTCCAGAGAAAACAACCTCAACCTTGACAGTCTCACCTCATAGTTTAAATCTTCCATCCCCTTAACCAGTTTAGTTGCACGTCTCTGCACTCTCTCCAGCTCATTAATATCCCTCTTAAGGACTGGAGCCCAAAACTGCACCGCATACTCAAGGTGAGGCCTTACCAGGGACCTATAAAGGGGCAAAATTATGTTCTCATCCCTTGAGTCAATGCCCTTTTTTATACAAGACAGCACTTTATTTGCTTTAGTAGCCACAGAATGACACTGCCTGGCATTAGACAACTTGTTATCAACAAAAACCCCTAGATCCTTCTCCATTAAGGAAACCCCCAACACACTACCATTCAGTAGATAGTTTGCGTTTATATTATTTCTACCAAAGTGCATAACTTTGCACTTATCAACATTGAACCTCATTTTCCAGTTTGCTGCCCAGTTATCTAATTTTGTCAAATCGCTCTGTAAAGCGGCAGCATCCTGCATGGAACTTATAGTTTTGCACAATTTTGTGTCATCAGCAAAAATAGAAACAGTACTGTCTATGCCCACCTCCAAGTCATTAATAAACAAGTTAAAAAGCAAAGGCCCAAGGACTGACCCCTGCGGTACTCCACTAACCACACTGGTCCAATTAGAAAATGTTCCATTTACAACCACTCTTTGTACTCTATCCTTCAGCCAGTTCTCTATCCAATTACAAATATTATGTTCTAGGCCAGTGCTGTCCAACTTCTGTTGTACCGAGGGCCGGAATTTTTCCGACCTACGTGGTGGAGGGCCGATAATGGAAGCCCGTTTTGACCACTCCCCTTTTTGAAACCGCACCTACTTGAAACCACACCCATGTTATCACATGACCATACCCATATTAATGGTTGTAGTACAGCAAAAACCTGCCATACTCTGCCTGCCCTACCCTGCCTGTGTGTGCCATACTCTGCCTGCCCTACCCTGCCTGTGTGTGCCATACTCGCCTTCCCTACCCTGCCTGTGTGTGCCATACTCTGCCTTCCCTACCCTGTCTGTGTGCCATACTTTCACTGTGTGTGCCATTCTTGGCTGGTTTGTGCCATACTTGGCCTGTGTGTGCCATACCCTGCCTGTGTGTGCCATACCCTGCCTGTGTGTGCCATACTCTGCCTTCATTACCCTGCCTGCATGTGCCATACTCTCACTGTGTTTGCCATTCTTGGCTGGTTTGTGCCATACTTGGCCTGTGTGTGCCATACTCTGCCTGCCCTACCCTGCCTGTGTGTGCCATACTCTGCCTTTATTACCCTGCCTGCGTGTGCCATACTCTCACTGTGTTTGCCATTCTTGGCTGGTTTGTGCCATACTTGGCCTGTGTGTGCCATACTCTGCCTGTGTGTGCCATACTCTGCCTTCCCTACCCTGCCTGTGTGTGCCATACTCTGCTTGCCCTATGATGCCTGTGTGTATGGCACACACAGGCAGCCTACAGTGACACAATGCTGGCACTGCTCCTACAGTCTGCAAAATAACTATATATTAAAAAACTTTTTAATTGAAGTACCACCTCAGTATATGTTCTTTTTGCAGTGTGCAGGGATTATTTGTGGGTTTCTACTGCTCCTGAGGTGTGAACAGGGGAACAATGGGGGTGATTACAGCCTGAGCCAGAGGTGTGAACACTGCAGGGGGTGAACAATACAGAAACTAAAAGGTGTGAAAAACACAGGTTTTACATATTTAAACAATACAGCCTGATTACAGCCTGAATCTGAGGTGAGAACCATGCAGGGGGGCAGTTAATCACAGTACTGATAACATTTAAAGCTTACACAAGAGTAAGCCATCAAAGCAGCCAGACAGGTGGGGGGCCACACAGAGGGGGGTCGCGGGCCGCATGCGGCCCGCGGGCCGCCAGTTGGACAGCACTGTTCTAGGCCAATATTCCTTAATTTGATCATTAACCTTCTGTGAGGTACTGTATCAAACGCTTTAGCAAAGTCCAAGTAGATGACATCAACTGCCATTCCAGCATCAAGGTTCCTGCTCACCTCCTCATAAAAGGCAACTAAATTAGTCTGGCAAGATCTGTTACGCATAAAACCATGCTGGCACAAACTAATAGTATTGTGAACTGCAATGTATTCAAGTACCCTATCCCTTATTACCCCTTCCAAAAGTTTTCCTACTACTGATGTCAGACTAACAGGCCTATAGTTTTCAGGCTGAGAACGGGATCCCTTTTTAAATAACGGCACCACATTAGCAATCCGCCAGTCTCTCGGCACCATGCCAGACCTCAATGAATCCTGAAAAATTAAGTGAAGAGGTTTGGCAATCACAGCGCTCAGCTCATTTAATACCCTGGGATGAATCCCATCTGGCCCTGGACCTTTGTTTACCTTTACATGTTCAAGTCTCTTTTGAATTACCTCCTGAGTGACCCACGCGCCAGTAGCTAAATTACTAGAACTGGACATATTACAAGGGAAGCCTTCATTATCTGGCTCCTCAGATGTATAGACAGATGAAAAATAAGAGTTCAAAATTTCAGCTTTTTCCCCATTCTCATCAACCAACTTACCCCCCCCCCCCCCCCGTGATAATAAGGTTCCCACCCCTTCTTGCTTCATTTTTTTACTATTCACATAATTAAAAATAATTTAGGATTCTTTTTACTCCTAGCTGCAATATCCACTTTCCATTTCTATTTTAGCTTGCTTGATAGCTTTTTTGCATGCTTTATTTGCTTCCTTGTACCTGATGAAAGTTTCTGCTGTCCCAGCTAACTTGAATGCCCTAAAAGCACGTTTTTTCTTACCAACCTCGACAATAACACTTTTATTCAGCCATAAAGGTTTTGCTTTGCGATGCCTCTCCTTGCTTACAAGGGAGATATACTGTTGTGTATACCTACAAAGCAATGTTTTAAAGATGTTCCATTTTCCTTCTGTGTCTAACCCCATGAAAAGCCTTTCCCAGTTGACACATTGCAGAGATGCCCTTATACTGGCAAAGTCTGCACGTCTAAAATTGAGCGTTTTAGTTACTCCCTTATAGCGCTGTCTCTGCAGCATTATCTCAAAGGAGACCATGTTGTGATCACTGTTCCCCAGATGCTCACCCACACAAATGTTAGCGATGAGTTCATTATTATTAGAAATCACCAGGTCCAAAATAGAGTCATTCCTAGTGGGTTCTTGAACCGCCTGAAATAAAAAAGTTGTCATTTAGCATATTTACAAACCTACTAGCTTTTTCTGACTTAGCCACCCCATTACTCCAGTCAATGTCCGGATAATTAAAGTCCCCCATAATAACAACTTGACCCAGTTATGGAAGCCTCCTCCATTTGCAACAATAGCTGGGCCTCATCCCCCTCATCTATACGGGGTGGTTTATAGCATACACCAATGATCATTTTCTTTGTGACCTTCAGCCCTATTGAAATTTCTACCCAAAGAGATTCGACGTTTTCATTGGTAATGTCTTTATTACATGGCTTTAAATCTGACTTTACGTAAAGACAAACCCCTCCACCCTTTTTAATCTCTCTGTCCCTCCTAAAAAGTGTATAACCATTTAAATTCGCAGCCCAGTCGCATTTTTCATCCCACCAGGTCTCAGTGATACCTATTAAATCATAATTTTCAATACATGCAATTGCTTGCAGCTCCCCTAATTTACCCGTCAAGCTACGCGCATTAGCCAGCATGCAGCGGAGATTACTACTTCTCCCTCTGATGTTTTCATTAGCTAAGGGAGAATTAGAGCTAAGGCAAATATGAGACTGTTTTCCTTGTAACGGAAGCTCCTTATCTGATAAACTATATGCCCCCCTCACTCCTCCCCCACAACCCTTTGCTAGTCCCCCTACCCCGTCTACACTAATTTTCCCATAGAATTCTAGCTCATCCACCCCCCCCTTGTCTAGTTTAAACACTCCTCCAACCTCTTAACCATTCTCTCCCCTAGCACAGCAGACCCCCTTCCATTGAGGTGCAATCCGTCGGGGCTGTATAGATTGTACCCCAAGGAAAAGTCAGCCCAGTGCTCTAGGAACCCAAACCCTTCCTTCCTACACCAAGACTTTAGCCACGCGTTTAGCTCCCTAAGCTCCCGCTGTCTCCCTAAACTTGCACGTGGCACCGGCAAAATTTCCGAAAAAATGACATTGGAGGACCTTTGCCGAATCTTAGAGCCTAGATCCCTGAACTCACTCTTTAAAGTCCCCCACCTACCGTTCATTTTGTCGTTAGTACCGATATGTACCAAGACAGCCGGGTCATGCCCAGCCCCTCCCAATAATGTGTCAACCCGATCAACCACATGCCGAACCCTGGCACCAGGAAGACAGCAAACTGTCCGGTTGAAGCGATCCGCTTGACAGATTACCCTGTCCACTTTCCTAATGATCGAATCCCCTATAACCACCATCTGTTTAGGCCTAGCAAATGCTCTACTGATGTTGTTGGGATCTTATACCAGCTTTATAAAAAAAAAAAACAGGGCCTGTGGCACATATCTACAAATAAGACACTCAAAAATCCCATGACTCTCCAAGATCTCTTCACATTGGTATTAATGGTATTTTTATTTATTTTTTTCTATCAGCATGTAGGACTACTGAGAGGTTTTTGCCTTTTTGTTATGCTGACTCAGAAACCTATGTGCTTTAAAGCCAAAAAAGCCAAAAAAAACCCAAAGCCTAGCTAAAGAAGTAGGGAAGAAATTTTGTACATTATGTTTTGGGCTTCTGTGCCAGCCCACTGAGCATGTGCGGTGTCACTGACATTCATTTTTAGGGTTTAGTTCTCCTTTAAGATATGTGAAACACAGTTTTAAAATATTCATGACAGACACATTTCTTTACCTGCCAGGGCTGTTTGTGCCATAGTGCAGAATGTTTCAGCTATTTTACTTTCCAGACAATTGCAGGTTATAGAACCAAAAATGTCAAAATCATTGCCTAGTTGGCCTGTTATTAGTTGATGTTGACATATTTCTAATCATCTGCTGGGGCCTTGGAGGTTCTATTACAAAGGTTGGTGTGGTTATTGCAGCATACAGTACAGAGTATAAACTTCTTATTTGCAGATGATGAGAAGGACTTGCAAATACCCCTGATAGCTTACATGGAGGAAAGCAAACACCATCTGCCATCTGTATTCAGCCAAAGAACTGACTGACCCACAAGCACTCAGAAGGGAACAACAGGAGCATAATAAATGAAAAAGAATAATAAACGCAGCATTAAAACTTATAGACTTTAGATAATCTCAGCCTTCAGTCTCTGCTCTTTATATTTTCCAATGGTATGCAATATTGGCTTGTTAATATACTACGAGCATCAGGAGGTTGGCTATAGTGCTGTTTAGATGTTTACTATTTAATGTTTCCAAGAATTATTTTATGAACAAAAACACAAGAAGCTAGGGTACACAGAGCAGGGAGATTCTGATTGGAGGATTCCCTTGCATTCAGTGGTTTGCTGACCCTGAGGGTCCACTGTAAAATCAGTATTGCTTTAAGAATCCATCTTGGGAATAACCCATAGCTGAGCAATGCTGTTGGGAAGGTTTGCATCCCCTTTAATAGCCATCAGAGCTATAATTCTGTAGCTAGCAGCACAGCAAGCTCTCCATACCAAGATTTCACGCTGGCAATTGAATCACTGGGTGTGGACATTCCCTTACTGCACCCTTTTAGTGTCCTTTATGAGGCATCAATGAGTCGATCTAATCTGTGTGTATGTCTTGTCACATCGTATTACCTCCTCGCTTCACTCATTAATCTTTTATCACTCTCTGCACTGGATTATATAGATGGATTATGTTGTGCTCCTCTGGGGCTGTGAAAACACGAGCAGCATATTTCTTCTACATTTGAATCAAATAATAATTATTGGTCAGGTAAGAAATAAATAGAGCTACATATGTTTTTTAAGGTGATTTTTTAAATGCAAGATGGACCCTCCTGTCCAAATGGTGGGACCTGGAGTTTTCCAGATCAGAGGTCTTTCTGTAAATTGGATCTCCGTACCGTAAGTCTATTAAAAAAATAATTTAAACATTAATTAACCCCAATAGATTAATAGAATATTTGCCTCCAACAAGGATTAATTGCACCTGGGATGTAAAAATATGCAAGCCACTTATACCCTTAAAGCGATACTGACACCAGAAATTAAACCTTTTTTTACATCTATCATAACATTGTCTTTGCATGACCTTCATTTTTGCCATAAAAGTATTTGCCCAATGCTTTTATATTACCTGTCTGATCCCCCATGTTCCCCTATAAGAGGGCTGCCATTTTTGTCCAGCAGAGGGCCGTTAGCATTAGAAGCTATAACTGACAGGCTGAGAAGGAACAGTCAGGTTGGCAAAACAGTCAGGTTTAGGAACTTCAAGTAACAATTATTTACAAAAGCAAATCTCTCAGCGAAAATCAATTAACATGACCTATAGGCAACTTTTTATGTACATTCATATTTTGAGGAGTCATTTTTTAGTGTCAGTATCACTTTAATGGGACTGCACTAGGCAAATCCATAATGGAGAAGGACCTTGGAGTCCTTGTAGATAATAAACTTGGCTGTAGCAAGCAATGCCAGGCAGCAGCTGCAAGGGCAAACAAGGTTTTGAGGATGTATTAAAAGGGGTATAGATTCACGGGAGGAGGGGGTTATTCTTCCCCTTTACAGAGCGCTGGTAAGGCCCCATCTAGAATATGCTGTTCAGTTCTGGTCTCCAGTGCTCAAACGGGACATGATTGAGTTAGAGAGGGTCCAGAGAAGGGCAACTAAGTTGGTAAAGGGTATGGAAAGTCTCAGTTATGGGGAAAGACTGGCCAAGTTGGGTCTGTTTACACTCGAGAAGAGGTGCTTACGAGGTGACATGATAACTATGTATAAATATATAAGGGGATCATATAATAACCTTTCTAATGTTTTATTTACCAGTAGTTCCTTCCAACGGATACAAGGGTACCCACTCCGTTTAGAAGAAGGGAGGTTCCGTTTAAATATTCAGAAAGGATTTTTTACTGTGAGAGCTGTGAAGTTGTGGAATTCCCTCCCTGAATCAGTCGTGCTGGCTGATACATTATATAACTTTAATAAGGGGCTGGATGGATTCTTAGCAAGTGAGGGAATACAGGGTTATGGGAGATAGCTCTCAGTACAAGTGAGGGCATACAGGGTTATGGGAGATAGCTCTTAGTACAAGTTGATCCAGGGACTGGTCCGATTGCCATCTTGGAGTCAGGAAGGATTTTTTTCCCCTCTGCGGCAAATTAGAGAGGCTTCAGATGGGGTTTTTTGCCTTCCTCTGGATCAAGTAGTAGTTAGGCAGGTTATACTGTATATAGGCATTCTGGTTGAACGTGATGGACGTATGTCTTTTTTCAACCCAACTTACTATGTTACATCTTAGATAGGTTTAAGTAGAAGGTACTGTTTTATTATTACGGATAAGGAAATCATTTTTAAAAATTTTAATTGCTTGATTTAAACTCAGTCCATGGGAGATGCCGCCTGCTCATTAGAATTTTCTGGATAATGGGTTTTTGGATAATATATAAGAGAATGCCCAGGACCTGGCATAAGGGATCTTTCTGTAATTTGATTCACCATAACTTTAAAAAACTCAATAGAATTGTTTTGCCACCAATAAGGATTAATTATATGTTAGTTGGGATCAAGTACAGGTACTGTTTTATTATTACAGAGAAAAGGGAATCATTTAACCATTAAATAAACCCAATAGGACTGTTCTGCCCCAATAAGGGGTAATTATATCTTAGTTGGGATCAAGTACAAGGTACTGTTTTATTGTTACAGAGAAAAAGGAAATAATTTAAAAAAATTTGAATTATTTGCTTAAAATGGAGACTGTGGGAGATGGCCTTCCCATAATTCAGATCTTTCTGGTTAACAGGTTTCCAGATAACAGATCCCATACCTGTAATGTACAACATTCTGTAGCTGGCATGAAAAACCCAGTTGGTTGATATAGGTTATTATCCATGTGCACGTGCCCAGTGTTTATTTTAAAGCCAAAGTTAATATGTTTAACTCTCCAAAGTAGGGAACCCAGACTTAATTACAGATGCAAGAGAGGTCTCTAATGAAGACTATGCAAACTAATACTAAATCAGCCATCTTGCTGTTATCACAAAAGGAAATGAATGTACAATTTAGGCTTTCCTCGTTCATCAAGACCCTCTAGCAGTCTTTCCAGGCCATGTGACATCATCTAGTCTTGTTGCTAGGGGTATCAGCACTGCAAGCTATCTCCATACTCCTGGATATCAGTCCTGACAGCTTACCTGTGAATAGTCCACCACTGGAAACATGTTGACACAATTACAAGCATGTGGCTTCTATGTGAAGATTATAGGTATTGTTTGTGAAGCCGAACGCAGCATGGAAAGTACAAGAAAAGGCTACAATCAGCATGCAGCTTGAGGCATATAGGCATCCTCTCATCCACCCCCTATCTGCCCCTACCTTGCGTATTATTCTGACACAAAGGTAGGAAATGCTAGGATACGCAAATGCATCTGGGTCCTGTGTGTCCAAGCAGAAAAAACAGGGCATAGTTGGGTGTCCTGGCCTTGCTCTCACCACTGACTACTGGATTTGTCACACAGCACAGAGGGGGACCAAGTGCTCCTAGAATGAGTAACAAAGGGCACACTTTTGTGCCCCATAGTGCTCTTACACGTACAAATAGTAAATAACCCCTTATTCTGTGCCCCTCTGAGGCTGTGTTATGTGGAAGCTGCTGCCATTTTGCTAAGGAGAAGCAATTGGAAGAACATAAAGCTTCTAGGCATTGATTTTGCGCTAGGACCTAAAGTAGGCAGACACCTCATTTTTCAGGATTAGTTTAATGACTAGTGCTTGTGCTTAACATATTTTTGCCTATAGTGTTTAATAGTAAATATCTATAGTTTTTGTTATTGCACAAAATAGGGCAACATCTAAAAAATTAAAGTAAAGTCACATACTTTTGGCATAATGGGCTGCTCCATAGCTAAAAGCCTAACAGGCTGCAGCTGGGGAGGGCTTGTTCATACAGAGGCTTCTCAGTGGCCAGCTCATTTGTTTTGATTTTGCTCATAAGAACTGGTGGTTACTTTACTTTTAATTTAGATTTTTGGTAAAAGAAATCGATCACACCCATTAGATGCAATTAATCTTTAGGGTAAGAACCAAGGAGCACGTTACTCGCCTGTGATAGCAGAGATTTAATGCAGGCAATTAACTCACTCCTTGGGTTCTTACCCTTAGGTTCCTAGTCTTTCCTACCAATACTGGAAGTGAACATTGAAGAGAAAAGATAATCTGTAATCAGTAAAGGTAAGTAACTGGGAAGAGGGGCAACTGCTGAACTATACTCTGCATAGTTCATTAGGGTGTCCCTCATCACCTTGTATGCAAACAGACCCACAAACAGATCTGCCAGTGAGCAATAGACTCTGGGCCCGATTCACTAAAGTGCAAAATAACGTGCGCTATTTTTAGCGTGCGCAAAAAATTTTACTGCTTCTTAATTTTGGCGACTTTTCGCACGATTCACTAATAGTACACTCGCGCTATTTTACGCGCGGTATTTCATGCGATATCCTTGTCGCAATAAATAGCATGCGCGGTATTTTCCGCATGCACGCTATTTATTGCAAGCGCTAATTGTCACGACATTACGCACGCGACAATCGCCAGCATAAAACTGCCGACATTTTGCCCTGGGAGAGCACAGAGTGCGAGAGAGGTGCTGTATAAATGTTTATTTGCAAAAAAAAAAACCCAAAAAACAATAAAAATATAAGTAAGAAGTGCTAGAGATAATAAAATGGGGGGGGGGGCATTTAAGAATATTTAGGCAAATACTTAGCTCCGTTTGCTAAAGTGGCTTAAATTAAGTGGGAGATTTTAGACACATATTGCAATTATTCTGGCAACAAAACATTTGATTGGCAGTTATCACACTCGCCAGAAAATACGCTACGTACTAATTAACGCAAGTTTTACTATTCAGCAAAATGGGCTAAAGACAAAATTGTTGGCAGAATATTTGCAAAAATTTAACCCATATAGCATATTGATGCTGTTACTGATAAATGTAAGAGTGTAGGAGAAACTACATGAAAGTATAGAATACCGTATCAAGGAAGGAAAAATAATTAGACATTAACCAGTTCAAAAGTAGAAAAATAAAAACTTTTATTTGAACAATTAAAGGGGAAGAAAATAGGGAAAGTAAAACTTAGGGCTTGCTGCCCTTGAGTTCTCTGATGTCCCTCCTCAATTCGCCCATTTTCCCCCCCAGCTCGGCCTTGATGTTGGCCAGGTCCTCCTGCACTGATGGTCCCTCATTGGCAGGAGAACCTGGCACCCAGCACTTGGCCTGGGGGGAGTCCGGGGCCTGGGGGGAGAACTCAAGGGCCTGGGGGGAAAGTGGGGGGAAACTGGGGGAGGAATCAAGGGGGGGGGTGTCCAGGGCCTCGGGGGCCTCTTCAACCTCGGGGGCCGCTGGGGCCTCTGGTGGTGCTTGGGCCTCGGGGGCCTGGCTGGGTGCTGGGGCCTTGGGGGCCTGGGCAGGTGCTGGGGCCTCGGGGGCCTCTTCAGCCTCGGGGGCCGCTGGGGCCTCTGGTGGTGCTTGGGCCTCGGGGGCCTGGCCGGGTGCTGGAGCCTCGGGGGCCTGTGGTGCCTCGGGGGCCTGTGGGGCCTCGGGGGGCCTGAAGAGCCTCGGGGGCCTGTGGGGCCTCGGGGGCCTGAAGAGCCTCTGCAGCCTGGGGTGCCTGGGGTTGGGCCTGGGGATGAGGTGCTATGTCCAGCTGAAGTTCTGTGAGATAGTATTGGAAGATGTTATTTTGTGTAATATATTATACATATATATATATATACATTCATACACCATCATAAATAACGGGGCCCCTCACAACAACATTTTTTGGGCCCCCCACGCCCCCAATGGCCCCTCCCCCTGTGAACCCTCACATCAATTCAAAGGACACACAGACATTGTTAGCCAGGGCCCCCTAAAACATTCGTGGCCCTTCCCCAAATGACTCATACTATGGGCCGCTCCCTGCTGCTTCCCCCCTGCTTTAAACTCATTTATATATATATATATATATATATATATATATATATATATATATACAATACGAAGTGCTGGGAAGCTGCACACCATAAGGAACAATAATACCTGGGTGCCTGTGGCAAAACAAAATCTAGACAGGCATGGGGTGACGGCACACACAGGATTTTCACAAGGAGTCACGAAGATGTGAAATAATATTCAGAGGTTTATTGTGACCAACGTTTCAGTTCCTCACTGGCATTACGGTTGAACGTGATGGACGTATGTCTTTTTTCAACCCAACTTACTATGTTACTTTCGTCATCCCTGACATTTCGTACATTTGTACCTTTAGTTCAAATTACTTGCTAAATTTTTTACTGAATGTATACTGTAAAAGCATAATAAAGTACAATAATTACCTTCTGCTATTTCAGCAATCAGATCAGAATTCCTGCGCTTCAGGTCCGACCATATGCGCTGGAGCAGGCGGAGGTCCACATCAAGGGCAAACCCGGTGAGCAAACCAGCTTGGAGCTCGCGCAGGATTGCCCTCTTCCTCTCGTGGACCCCTAAGGGCCCCAGCGGCGGGTTGTCATATCCTGAGCGCAGGAAAAATATCGCCTCTCCCCTGGTAGCAGCTCTGAAACCCCAGGCATGATGCTCTCAGTTTGGTGACAGCAGGCTCAGTGACACAAAATGGCCCCAAGTCGCACATGTCACGAGATTACAAAATCGATACAAAATGTCTGCGAGATTACAAAGTTGCGACAAGGAAATCGCCAAAATATACCTAGTAATGTATTTTGTGCGACTAAATATTTACCACTACAGTACTGTATATTATCGCGACTAAATATTTACCGCTATAGTACTGTATATTATTGCGACTAAAGATTTACCGCTATAGTACTGTATATTATCGCGACTAAATATTCACCGCTACAGTACTGTATATTATCGCGACTAAATATTTACCGCTATAGTACTGTATATTATGGCGACTACATATTTACCGCTATAGTACTGTATATTAGTAGCGAAATTCCATACATGCCAAGACTTTAGTCAAATTTAGTAAAAAGACACATACTTGAATAAATAACACTGTAAGTCCATATTTTATTGCCAAAAACTCATTTACTGTACTTTTCTATAATTTATCACCTGCCTGTAGTAGGTGTTAATTTCCGCATAGGCCAATGCGATATTTAGCGCGCCTAAGCGTTTGTGAATCATGCGATCGTATTTTTTTCAGCGCCAATATTGCGTTAAAACTAGCGCATGTGGTCGCGCGAAAAATAACGCATTCAATATGGCGACTTAACACACGCGATAATACTATGGTGAATCGCGCGCTAATTATCGCGACTAATTTAACGCAAAAAAGCGTGCGATAAATTTTATCGCACTTTAGTTATTCAGGCCCATTGGGTCTTACTGGAAAAGATACAATGAATCAGTAAATGGCACTTACACGCTAAAAGCAGCCATACAGGGACTGACTGGGTATACTCTCTGTCTGATCGGCCCACAGGTTAAACACACAGAGAAAGTACAAGAACCAAACACAGTATGGCTGCCTTTCTATTGTTATGATCATTTATGCAAAAAGGAGGTTAAAGGGCTCTTTTACATCCACTAGTAACATGGTTGCAGTTATGCAAAATCAGCCGCAGTCATTGAGTGAGTATACACTATTATTCTCTGTCATTCACTAGTCACTGCATCTGTTTTCTGTCACAACTGTATTTTAACACATACACGGGTTGATTCACTTTTTTTGTGTTAAAATTGACGCAAAAAAAAAATTTGATTCGCTAAAGTATTAACGCATGTGTTAAGTCGCATATCGCGTGTGTTAAATTTTGCGCTACCACATGCGTTAATTTGTGCGCTGAAATAATACTAACGCATGATTCACAAACACGCGCTAAATATCGCATTTGTCTGTGCGAAAATTAACACCTATTTGAGGCAGGCGGTAATTATAGAAAAGTACAGTTAATGAGCTTTTGGCAATAAAATATGGACTTTGCAGTGGGATTTATTCAAGTATGTGTTGGCCCTAGAGTGATGCAGACTTCAGTTTGCAGGGAAATGGTCATTTTCATAAAAGTAGTTTTACGAAAGTAATGCCGTGTATGGCTAATATGGCGTGCATTTTTTCGCACGCGTTGACTATTTGTGTGCGATGCGTTGATTCACGCGCGTTCCGTCAAATACCGCACGAAAATAGTCTTCACGACTTAAATAATGCACACAGCATCGCATCTAAATTAACGCAAATATACTTTTAGTGAATAGTGCGTTAAAATTAGACACAATAAAATTTTTAACACATGCTATAAATAGTGCACGTTTTAACACAATAGTGAATCAACCCTACAGTTAGGAGCATAAGTATTTGAACACCCTGCGATTTTGCAAGTTCTCCCACTTAGAAATCATGGAGGGGTCTAAAATTCACATTGTAGGTGCATTCCCACTGTGAGAGACAGCATTTAAAAAAAATTCAGGAAGTCACATTGTATGATTTTTAAAGAATGTATTTGTATTTGTACCTATCTGAGCTCTTTAAAGACACCTGTCCACCCCACAGTCAGTCAGACTCCAACTACTACCATGGGCAAGACCAAAGCTGTCAAAAGATACCAGAGACAAAATTGTGGACCTCCACAAGGCTGGAAAGGGCTACGGGGCAATTGCTAAGCAGCTTGGTGAAAATAGATCAACTGTTGGAGCAATTGTTAGAAAATAGAAGATGGTAAAAACGACTGTCCGTCTCACTAGGACTGGAGCTCCATGCAAGATCTCACCTCGTGGGGTATCACTGATGATAAGAAAGGTGAGGAATCAGCCCAGAACTACAAGGGAGGAGCTGCACAATGATATGAAGAGAGCTGGGGTCACAGTTTCAAAGGTCACTGTCAGTAGAAAACTACGCCGTCATGGTTTCAAATCATGCATTGCACGGAAGGTCCCCTGCTCAAGTCATCACATGTCCAGGCCCGTCTGAAGTTTGCCAATGACCATCTGGATAGAACTTTTTGGTCTAAACTTCACTCGCCGTGTTTGGAGGAAAAATAAGGATGAGTTGCATCCCAAGAACACTATCCCTACTGTGAAGCATGGGGGTGGTAACATCATGCTTTGGGGGTGCTTTTCTGCGTAAGGGACAACTGCACTGTATTAAAGGAGAAGGAAAGGCAAAGTCACTTGGGGGTGCCAAAATGTTAGGCTCCCCCTCTAGGCTCTCCAAATTGACAGGAGGCTCCTCCACCCCCCCCCCCCTCTCCTTTGCCAGCTGTGGCGAGAAAGGGACTTTGTTCCACATGTGGTGGACATGCAGGGTGGTCAGGGAAATCTAGGAGTTGGTGGCAAAAACCCTCTCAACCATCTTCAGACTCAGAATAGACCCTCCTTGGTATGCCAATCAGAGCACTAAAGTCCCCTGACAACAATTGGCTAGCCAATAGGCTAGCCACCCATATACTCACAGCTGCGAAGACACTTCATGCAGCTAACTGGAAAATGACCACTCTACCCACTCAACATCTACTTTTACAAGGGGAAATGGATTAGAACAATGGAGGCAATCAGGGCACAATTACAAGGGAAAAGCTACAACCACAAGCTGTTGTGACTCCCTTGGATGGAGTTAGAGAGAGAGAAGTTGGGACCCACATGAACTTTCAAGGGTAGGGAGCCAGAACACTTACCCCCCCCCCCCCCATCCCTCCCCAATCAGTTCTCCTCCTAGCCCTCCACAGGTCCCTAGTATGTGTTACATAGTTACATACTTACATAGTTACAAAGGGTTGAAAAAAGACCAGTGTCCATCAAGTTCAACCCATCCAAGTAAACCCAGCACACCCAACCCACACCTAACAATCTATACACTCACATACATAAACTATAAATACAACCACTAGTACTAACTGTAGATATTAGTATCACAATAGCCTTGGATATTCTGATTGTTCAAGAACTCATCTAGGCCCCTCTTAAAGGCATCAACAGAATCTGCCATCACCACATCCCTAGGAAGGGCATTCCACAACCTCACTGCCCTCACCGTGAAAAACCACCTAAGCTGCTTCAAATGGAAGCTCCGTTCCTCTAATCTAAAGGGGTGACCTCTGGTGCGTTGATTGTTTTTATGGGAAAAAAAACATCCCCCATCTGCCTATAATCCCCTCTAATGTACTTGTACAGAGTAATCATGTCCCCTCGCAAGCGCCTCTTTTCCAGAGAAAACAACCTCAACCTTGACAGTCTCACCTCATGGTTTAAATCTTCCATCCCCTTAACCAGTTTAGTTGCACGTCTCTGCACTCTCTCCAGCTCATTAATATCCTTCTTAAGGACTGGAGCCCAAAACTGCACCGCATACTCAAGGTGAGGCCTTACCAGGGACCTATAAAGGGGCAAAATTATGTTCTCATCCCTTGAGTCAATGCCCTTTTTTATACAAGACAACACTTAATTTGCTTTAGTAGCCACAGAATGACACTGCCTGGAATTAGACAACTTGTTATCAACAAAAACCCCTAGATCCTTCTCCATTAAGGATACCCCCAACATGCTACCATTCAGTAGATAGTTCGCGTTTATATTATTTCTACCAAAGTGCATAACTTTGCACTTATCAACATTGAACCTCATTTTCCAGTTTGCTGCCCAGTTTTCCAATTTTGTCAAATCGCTTTGCAAAGTGGCAGCATCCTGCATGGAACTTATAGTTTTGCACAATTTTGTGTCATCAGCAAAAATAGAAACAGTACTCTCTATGCCCCCCTCCAGGTCATTAATAAACAAGTTAAAAAGCAAAGGACCAAGGTCTGACCCCTGCGGTACTCCACTAACCACACTGGTCCAATTAGAAAATGTTCCATTTACCACCACTCTTTATACTCTATCTTTCAGCCAGTTCTCTATCCAATTACAAATATTATGTTCTAGGCCAATATTCCTTAATTTGATCATTAACCTTCTGTGAGGTACTGTATCAAACGCTTTAGCAAAGTCCAAGTAAATGACATCAACTGCCATTCCAGCATCGAGGTTCCTACTCACCTCCTCATAAAAGGGACTAAATTAGTCTGGCAAGATCTGTTACGCATAAAACCATGCTGGCACAAACTAATAGTATTGTGAACTGCAATGTATTCAAGTACCCTATCCCTTATTACCCCTTCCAAAAGTTTTCCTACTACTGATGTCAGACTAACAGGCCTATAGTTTTCAGTGTTAGCCGAAACCTCCTCAGTAAACCACTCGAATGCTGATCTTACACAGCAGATGGACAAGGAAAAGAGGATGTACAGGATGTATATCAAAATATACTGTGGAGGACCAAATGTTCATTGCTTTATAATCTCAATGTGTAATGAGAAAAATTGTGAAACAATAAATCACTTGTTACCAATGCAATGTTGTGTTACATGGATACATCCATACTAATCCTCCTAGATCTATCGGCTGCGTTTGATACGGTTGACCACTCCCTCCTGATGCAAATTCTGCATTCGATTGGTCTCCGTAGTCAGGCTGCATCCTGGATCTCTTCTTATCCCTCTAACCGTTCTTTCACTGTCTCCTACGCTAACAAAACCTCTCCAGTTCCTCTTAATGTGGGGGTACCCCAAGGCTCTGTACTTGGGCCGTTGTTGTTCTCCCTTTACACGCTGTCTTTGGGAGATCTTATCCGTTCATTTGGCTTCAAATACCATCTGTATGCTGATGATATCCAAATTTATCTGTCGACCCCTTCATTAACAGTTGAAACTGAGACTCAAATCTCTAACTGCCTCCTGGCTATCTCTAACTGGATGAACCAACGCCACCTCAAACTCAACCTAACAAAAACTGAACTAATGATCTTTCCGCCTAAGCCTGGTCCTACCTCCCTCCTTTTCTATCTCTATTGACGGCACCCTCACCTTGGGGGTGATCTTTGACTCAAGTCTCTCCTTTTCTAACCACATTAACACCACTGTCAAAACCTGTCACTTTTTCTTACGCAATATTGCCAATATTCATCCCTTTCTTTCTACTGCAACAGCTAAGCTGCTCATGCATGCTTTCATCCTGTCACGACTGGACTACTGCAACCTGCTATTAACCGGCCTCCCTAACTCCCATCTTTCCTCCCTACAGTCTATATTAAATACTGCTGCCAGAATTCTCCTCCTCTCATCCAGGAGAGTTCAGGCCTCTCCCCTGCTAAAGTCCTTATCCTGGCTTCCTATTAAACAAAGGATATCTTACAAACTTCTTCTCCTAACCTTCAGAGCCCTCCATTCCTCTGCTCCTCACTACATCTCTTCCCTTGTGTCTCTGTACATTCCTGGTCGACTCCTTCGTTCCTCGCAGAGTAATCGCTTGGTTGCGCCCCCCACTACTACTGCAGTTTCCCACCTTAAACCTTTCTGCCTTGCTGCCCCTTACATTTGGAATACCCTCCCTGATGTCCTCCGGAGAGAATCCTCCCCCAGTCTTTTTAAAACTAAGGTTAAAGACTACCTTTTGGAGCACTCGCCCAGCACCTGATCTGGGAACTGGCACTTATATTGTAGTGTCACCCACTGTGACCTACAGCACTTATATTTGCCTATTTGTGTCTGTTAGTTACCCTCCCATATAGATTGTAAGCTCTACGGGGCAGGGACCTCCTTCCTCTTGTGTCCTCGACTCTTAACTTATTGCAGCTGTATTTATCTGTATTTATTGTTATACTTTGTATTTATCTATTATTTTCTTACCACCCTGTTTGTATTAATGTACTCTACTGTACAGCGCTGTGTACATAAGTAGCGCTTTATAAATAAAGATATACATACATACATACATGGATAACGTAAGTTTGAAAAATCAATACACGTTGGGGGTGGAGTACCATAACAGATGGCCAAACATTGTACCTCATATGGTGTGGACCAAACCTCTTCAATTAATTTTTCAGGATTTATTAAGGCATGGTTCAGAGAGACTGGTTAATTGCTAATGTAATGCCGTTATTCTAAAATGGATCTGGTTGTAAGCCTGGAAACTATAGGCCTGTTAGTCTTACATCAGTGGTATGAAAGCTTTTGGAAGAGTTGTAAAGGATAGGGTACTTAAATACATTACAAATCACAATACTGTGAGTTTGTGCCAGTATGATTTTATGCGTAACAGATCTTGCCAGACAAATTTAATTACCTTTTCTGAGGAGTTGAGCAGGAACCTCAACTCTGGGATGGCAGTGGATGTCATCTACTTAGACTTTTCTAAAGCACAAAAAGTTAATGATAACATTGAGGGATATTGGCCTGGAACATAATATTTGTACTTGGATAGAGAACTGGCTGAAGTATAGATTACAGAGAGTGGAAGTAAATGGGACATTTTCTAATTGGGTCAGTATTGTTAGTGAAGTAACGAAGGGGTCGGTCCTTGTGAGTGTATAGATAGGTCAGTATGTGTTTATGTATGTGAGTGTATAGATAGGGCAGTATAGATTTGTGTGTGCTGGGTTCAGTTGGAAGAACTTAATGGACTTTCATGGAATTCATGATGCACAAAATAACACATAATGCATTGTTATGTGTCCAAGCCTTAGTTCTTGTTTTTCAGGTTAATAACCT
Source organism: Xenopus tropicalis (assembly GCF_000004195.4). Taxonomy (NCBI): domain Eukaryota; kingdom Metazoa; phylum Chordata; class Amphibia; order Anura; family Pipidae; genus Xenopus; species Xenopus tropicalis. The sequence goes on along the minus strand of NC_030679.2, from coordinate 17,164,630 downwards.
CTTATTAACCTCTAAGGGTCAAAATAGTTATTATCGATCAATGAATGAAAATTAATGTTTTGTAGCCAATACAGTACATTTTGCAGAGTATAAAAATTAGCAAAAAAACAGGTATTTATAAAAATTATACTTTATTGCTTTCCTTTTAAAAAAAATACAGCAATATACACAAGATTTTTAAAAATTCAACTCTTTTTGGAAAGATATCACCACTGTTCATCTACCAGTAGAAAGCAATGGAACAATATTCACATGTATGTGATTTTATTACAGTGCTATGTATTACTGGGCCAAATTATTATTGGCACCCGCCCCACAGCTTAAGCAGAGGCTGGAGAAGCAGAGCTGTCAATCATTGTCCTTGAGCTCTTTTAGAACTGTAACTCCCATCATCATCACGTGGAAGTACAATACGGTACTCCCATCTCCTACCTAGACTAATAATGAGATTCTGTGTATGTCCATTGCACACTAGAAGTGGCAGCATAGCATTAAAACGTGAAACTGATTATAGATTAGTATTGGGAATCCAAGTCTAATGCAAGGCAGATACCGAGAGAGGCTTTGTCAGGTCCAAGACAAATCAATGACAAATTAAGTTTGATACAATGGGGCTGATTTACAAATGTGTTAAATTAAACAAGGGCTATTGCCAATAGCAACCAATCAGCAATCAGATCTGAGCAGTCTACAATGAAAGCAAATACCTGATTTGTTACTAGTGGCACTTACACAAGTTAGCACCTGTGTTTATAAATGAATAATACTGTAGGTGCAAAATTGCCATAGTGCAGATACCAGCAGTTGGAAAATGAGAGAGAAGGAGATCTAGTTGGTTGCAATGGATTACTTAAACATTGCAATGGTATACTTAAACATTGCATCTGGCATCTGCACTAGGACCACCCTTTGTAGTCATGTTGTATGATCATTTATAAAAGTGTTAAATGTATAACAATAAGGTCTTGGCTACTAAGACAGCCCCTTGTAACCACTACATAAAGCTGACATTTTTGCTTCCTCCTAGAGGTAATACTAAAACATATTCAGCTTTTCAGTCAATAAGCAAATGTAATGTATAAAGAACCAATCTCGGCAGCAACAAAGGTGCTTCTCTCCTGACCTATCCCATTTAACTTCAGACAGTACATCAGGACACTGCAGTGATTTCTTCAATGATTACCAAACAAGTCACGTTGCTTTAAATTTATTTATACTAGATATACCATGACCTGGATGAATGAAAATCTTCATAGACATTTCTTTAATGCCTGTCCAGCAGCCATTGTACAAGAAATTCTCCCTGGCCTTCCTCAGTCAGACTGATCTCCAAGAAGATTTATTACCACTATAGTAATGAGAGAAGTCCCCAATCTCAAGGTTGGTCTTTCCTTTTGCTCTTCTGGATATTCTAATTAAAACAACGTCCATTCCTTTTAAAACATCACTTCTTCAGAGCTGCCATAGTCACTTTCTGCCATATTAGTGGCCTGGTAGTTTAGAGGTGGCATGGGTGGTGGGCTACAGTTTGCATAGGAAGGCTGAGCTACACTAAGGCGCACACTAAGACGCCGGTAGCCATCATCAGGCTTATGAGTTAAGCACTCAGATTTGAGAAGCTGAGAAGGATAGTAGCTGATTGCAGTATACTGGTCTAGGCAGTGAGGAGGCTGAGGGAGAAAATCATCTAGGGTGCTGTTGCTGTAACAAGCAGGTATGGGGGATCTCTTGTTGATGGACTCCAGTGGAAATGGAAAGCCCCCATACAGATTGTCAGACTCTGTTTCCTTGGGAAGTGGAGGGACTGGAGGGGCTGAACTGTGCTTAGAAAGAGTATGTGTGCTCTGAACAGAATCATAGGCTTTGAATCCTTGTCCATTTGCAGGTGAATAGCTGCATGGCCAGTATGGATTATCCCCAGTGCTACCTGCAATACAACAGACAGAAAATACAGGCGATCAGTAAGATTATCAAACCAGGCTCTTTCTATAAGAACTATCAGTTTATAGAGTTCTCAGTTATATCTGGACAATCAGGGCTAGTCTTAGGCTAATCACACCGATTGGGCCATCTATGTAGTTTAATCTGCATTTGATCTTGAATTTTTGGTGTTTTTTTTAAATTGTTTAGCTCTTTGTTTATCAGCTCTCCAGTTTGGAAGACAACAGCTATTTGGTTGCTTTGGTCCCTAGCAGGGGTTTATAGATGCTCCCTCTAAAGGTTTTCACCTCTTGATGGCTGTACGCATTTCTTGAAAAGACTGGGCAGAACAGTTACAGAGACCCCCCAAGAAAATGTTTCATCCTTCTTGGCATGTTGGTAGGCTACCCTAGCAATGATGTTTTACAATGCTCATGTAGGGCAAAATTACACTGTATTCACCTCTCTGGGCTACAGTTTTGTTATTCTCCTTGAAGTAATTCTGAAGTAGTGTACTATAACTAGGCATCTCTTTTGCTAGTATGTCCCTAGTGTAAGTGTGTTATTTCAAGCTATGAAAATGTTTCTCAAGCAGTGAGGGGTTGCAAAGCTAGTTATTCCATTGCTATGTTTAGAGAAAGGGTCATGCTCCCAGACTGTAGTATGTAGACTGAGTGACAGGAATGTTCCTTGCCTGAACAGGAATTTTGGTCAAAGGTGGACATAAGCATTGCGTTTGGCACCTTAACAATAATGGTATTGATAATGAATGCAAGAATATGTCTCTTTTATGTTTTGCCTGTTGACTAGTGAATAAGAGTTAGGGGCAGATTTATTGTTTAGTGTAAGAAAACAGCAGCAAAATTCGGCACACATCACCAGGCTTCGCCATATAAAAAATGGCGAAAAATCAGCGTAATTTTTATGTGTTATTCCTTCTGCTGGAACTTAAAAAAACGTAAAATCAGTGTAAAATCTGGCATCTGTACGGCAAATTTCTCCATTTATTTTACACTGCTTTTTACAGCGTTTTTCAGCAAATTTCATCTTACACAGCATAATAAATATTAAATATATTATTGTCCAGACTGGGGACCCTACCTCCAGTACTTCTCGAGGAGGTAAAGGGGTGCATGTAGCAGTGCCAGCTGAATGTGGCAGCAAAATGTGTGAAATGTTTGAAGCACAATGTGCTTACTACATTAAAGGAGCCAAAATTCCAGTTTAAAAAAAACGGAATTTGGCTCTTACAGGTATCTGTAGCTTTTTGGCCAGAGAGCAAAAGTTCAGTGCTGCTTTAATTAGTGTAATGCTCCCCAATTATAATCCTTTACTTGTAATAATTAAAGACTTTTTCACTGTCTAATAATGACAGCAAAATCATCCATGACATTCCAAAAGCTAAAAGCGAGAATAGTTTTCAGTAGGCTCTATAGTGCAAAGCATTCCAAGCCTTCAGAGGGGAGTAAGTGGTAACAAACTGGCTATTGCACAACAACAGCCACTAGATGTCAGTAGTAAGTGTGCAGTGTTTCTTTTCTACTTGTCTGGATCTAACCAGAATTCAAAAGGTAAGGGTAGATTTAAAAACCATTAAGTATCAATGCTTTGTATTTGATGAAGGTTAAAGAGATTTGTAAGTGTCATCTTCACCACTCATGCAGAAGGATACACAATAATACATGGGGTGGGGGTCAGGGGATATTTTCTGGGTTTTCAATATGAAGAGACTGTAGGAACCATGGGGATGATTTGCTATGAGATATCTTAGAAAGGAAAGGTACTTACTGTCTTCACAGTCCCAGTGGTTCTTGGCAATGGATTCATTATCCGAGCTTGATGGAGGTGCTGGAGGTAGATTAGGGGCCACGCTGCAAACAGCTGGTTCTCGGCCACCTTGTGGCTTGCAAAATGTGAGAAGCTCTGGGATTGGCTGACGCCGTGGTTGCCCCTCTGCATCCAACTGGGTACGACCTAAAGCACTGAGGATGTTGAGTTCCAAATGAGGCACAGGTGTACCGACTCCTATGTCTCTGGACAAATGGTGCTTTAGATCTGGGTCCTCATGAGGGGCAGGCTTATGTTTCACATTTTTCTGACATATGCGCTTTCTGAACACCACAAAGAGCCCAACAAGAAACAAAACAGCAAGGAGTCCTCCAAGAATTTCAACAATCTCCTGGGGTCCAGACACCAAAATATATCTGCTGTTTGTAGTAGGGGTCACACTCTCTTCGCAACTGCTGTGGTTGCACTGATAATTGGGTTGGCAGGAAGTGTCCAAGCAGTCTTTAATTCCAACTTCACACCTTGACATAATGAGAAAGAGACACAAGTAAAACATTATTAAATAGAGATGCTGTAGGACATTTTAAGTAAAGAAGCTCTCATCTATCTCCATCAATTTCTTTTTTAGGTGCTCCCTATTTCCTTAGTTAAAGGAATACCTTATTTTATAACCTTTTATGCATAATGGGCCTTCTTATGCTGTAGCTTCCAGCTGTGGAATGTATCAGTGTTTGCAGATGACACAAAACTCTGCAGACCAGTCAATTCTATCCAGGATGTGACATCCTTTGCAGATGACACAAAACTCTGCAGACCAGTCAATTCTATCCAGGATGTGACATCCTTTGCAGATGACACAAAACTCTGCAGACCAGTCAATTCTATCCAGGATGTGACATCCTTGCAGCAGGATCTTGACCAACTGGCAATCTGGACGGCAAAGTGGCAGATGAGATTTAATGTGGATAAATGTAATGTCATGCACCTGGGATGTAAAAATATGCAAGCCACTTATACCCTTAATGGGACTGCACTAGGCAAATCCATAATGGAGAAGTTCACAAAGGCCCAAACAGCCTCCAGCAGGCCCAATAAATAATGACTGTCTATTGCATCTTACAGCAGCCGCCGAATCTACAGGTCCAGGTCTGGTTTTATTTCACAGGTAGGAGGGAAACAGATGCTGAAAAGAAGCAATGGCATAGCCAGAAGTTACTGGAGTAATACCAATAGTGCCGATTGGCTACTGGCATTACAGTTTTAAATGTGTGCAAACTGCATCTAGCATTTTCATAGTGGGGGTTGCATTACCTCAACAACGTTTAAATAGCAATTGGCACATTGGGTACAAGTCTGGTGGGCCTACACAACCCACTATGGAAGGTATCTCCAGCATTTCCCCAGTTCAGTTAAATGCCATCCATCAGAAGAGGCAGGATTGATACATTGGCAATAATGTGGAAGTGCAGGAATGCTTTTGGTTGCAAGTACCTTAATGAATTACATCAATATGCCCTTTGCATCGTGTCCATTTTAGAGCACCGCATTTGTAAATTACCTCTTCTGTTTTTGCCCTAATTAGAAGTACATAGAAGATACTTTAAAGGAACAGTAACTCCAAAAAATGAAAGAGCTTTAAAGTAATAAAAATATAATGCACTGTTGCCCTGCACTGGTAAAACTGGTGTGTTTGCTACAGTTACACTACTAAAATTTATATAATAAGCTGCTGTGTAGCCCCGGGGGCAGCCATTCAAGCTGGAAAAAAGGAGAAAAGGCACAGGTTATATAGCAGATAACAGACAAGTTCTGTAAAATACAATAGTGTTTTATCTGTTATCTGCTATGTGCCTGTGCCTTTTCTCCTCTGAATGGCTGCCTCCGTGGCTACATAGCAGCTTATTTATATAAATTATAGTAGACTTTCTGAAGTAAACACACAACTTTTACCAGTGCAGGGCAGCAGCACATTACATTTTAGTTACTTTTATACACTTTCATTTTTTGGTGTTACTGTTCCTTTAAAAAAGGATTGAGAAGCTGATAATATGGAACCTTCTAAATAGTACTTAGCTGTTTTTGTCTCCCTGACTACAGAGTAACACTGAGAATAAAGGAAGCTTCAGTACTCAATTCATGCCTGCACTAGACATTTACTTTCCTTTATATGCTCCTGGTTCTATTTTATGAAAATTAGACAACAAGAATTCCCATCCCAGAGCATGATGTGCTATCTGTTATGGTACATTGGATAATTAGCCTTATTTTATTACCTTTGTGTACTCTGCATATACATTTTAGCCATGTATTTACTATAATGTAATCACTAATTAGTGATTAGACATAATATTTGCTGTCTGGTCCTGCTGTTTCAGGTACATTTCCAGTACTAACAGAGAACAATACAGTTTGTATATTTAAAAGAGAAGGAAAGGCTAGTAAAGAGCTAATCTCAAGCTGCAGGCATACCTTCAGTTGTCTCAATAGTGCCCTTAAGTCTCCCCATTTTTCACCTGTTCACAATATCAGAAGCCAAACAGGAAGAAAAAACACTGAGCTGTGTAAAGAAAGTTCCCATAATGCCTCACTCCTGCACAGACACCCAGACCAAGTGAACATGCTCAGTTAGTAAGACTATGAGGAAGCTTCCTGCTGATTGGCTCAGATCCACATTCCTAAGGGGTCCTCTTAGAATGAGTTCTTAGCATTCTTGAGGGAGGGGGGAGCAGGAGAGAGCAGAGAGCAGAAAGCTGCGTGTCTCTGGCAGAGGAATTACAGACACAAGAAATCTTTTTTCAGAGAAGTCAGTGCAGCATTTCTGTGAGTGCTTATGGCTGTATTTACATAAAACTTTCTGATAAAGCTTACTTACTGTAGTTTTTACCTTTCTTTCTCCTTTAAAAACAAATCTGTCTGGGATACTCAGGCTTTCAGCTGTCACTGTCACTAAAGACCCTTAAAAATGTAAATGCAGCCTGTAGGTATAGGAGTGAGATTTTCAGAGGTGACCCCCCCAGATAATTTAAATACAGAATACTAATAATGCATGGAAATATGCATTCTGGGAGCAGAATTTATATATACGGATCATAATAAATAGTGCCCTTCCTATGAAATAGTGTTTTACTCTGATTATTATTTGACTTATTTGCATTTTTGTCATAGGATATTTTAATAGGAGAATAGATATCTATTTTTCATTTAAAGAATATGATTAGTGACTAAGCTTGCAGTTTGAGCATTGTCCAAGTTGTCATTTTCTCAGGCTGAATGCCGGAAGCCCAATATCTATTCCTATAGCAGTCCTATTTTTACTAATTCCTATAAGATGCTATCAGGGATGTGGGTTAGTGAGCCAGGAGCCATGGACTTTTAAAACTTTGAGCGGGGCTAACAGAAAATCACCTGCAAATCAGGTTCTAAGCATGGCATTTCTGCATTAGACAAAAGTTTGATACTGACATAAATGGTCAATAAACCCATTACCTTCCTTTATAAAAAAAAACTGTACCTGGCATTACACCTGTGTGTTAGGCTTACTGTGCTCAGGGACAAGTGTAAATTAGCAGCTAGGAGTGTAATAGACATTATTGAGGCTTCTTTATACTATCAGATTACTTATCCGCTTTAGACTGTATTACCTGTGGAACAGCAGATAGATCCATGCACATTTGTGGTGTTAACAGCATTAGAGGAACCAGTTGATAACTCAGTTGCTGTCTTTTTCACAATCCCTTTTAATTTTAAGCATGAGCTATATTATCTCTCCCATCAGTGTTGTTGTTCTGTGATGTTTTATGGAGCATTTGGCACAGGCGAGTGGTCAAAAAGGTGTACTGCAGGTCACATTGGGATCTTTGATCTATAGTAACTGATTTTAATCTATAATCTGGACAATTTAGCCATTAAAGTCTGGTGCCTTGACAAATGTCAGCCCATATAAGGCTACCCGTATGCAGAGCATAGATGTTGTAGTAGTGATCATTTCTCAAGGATACAGATAATTTTTCATAGGGAAGAATGGGAAACAATTCAAGTAGTTACAGACACTTGAGACGGGATCTACTTGAGGACCTTTCCACTCTCCAAAAACCCATGACAGCACCCAAATAGATTGGCCCTACTTGAAGTGGCAATAGCTGTGATGGTGTTACTGTTAAGTTCATAGTCTTTGTGAATTGTCTAACTGATTAATTCTCATCCTGATCTAGTCTGGTGTGAATACAGCATGAAAACCGTCTTTTTGCATGGTGAAGCTGAGATTGCCTTAAAGAACCCACCACCTATTTGTTCTAATTTCGGTTTTAGGAGCTTCATCCCAAACCACCATTTCATTTGCTAGGTTGTAAGATAAGTAGTCACTTGGAGTGTGTTTGCTTAACTGTGTAAGTTATGCCCATATTGCATATAAGGTTTGCCATTACCTCATGATGATTGCACTTTCCAACATTTTTTAATGATTCTTAACACCGAATATTGACAATATCCCTAATTCACACCAGTCAGTTAGCTACAAGCATGCCCCCATATTTCTCCTGAACCCTGCTCAATTTTGTATGAGCCCACTCATATTCAGGTCCACAAATTATGACAGTCTCTAAACATAGACAATTGTGATAGATAATCTTACATAATTCTCTCACCAAACTGCTAATGTAGACGGAAAGATGTGTTCCAAACTACAGAAAAAAAGCAACTGTGAGCTTGAGAGAAAATTGTGAGTTTTCCTTACCTGTCTCCAGTATGTCCTAATGGGCAACTACACATGTATCCATTGGACATGGGGGTACAAGCCCTACTGTGCAAGCAATGAGAATGGTTGCAGGGGTCTGTTCCTTGATCACTGAATAGAGAATGACTGAGGCATGAGTAACCTGGGGTGGAAGGGGAGAGCCAGTTACTGAATGTGTCCATACAGTGTTTAACTAGCAGGAAATAACAAATTTCTGGCACCAGTTTTACATATTTTTAAATAATGATTGTGAATTGACACCATTGCTCTGTGCCCACACATAGGGTTTTAGCAGGGGTCTATACAAAGATATCAGTTTGTACTAATATATATATATTTTTTTATTTGGATATATATATATACAAATCCTACCTCACAAACAGCAAAATAATACAAAATAATATTACCCTGTAAGAATGAGCAGAAATGCTATGGGCATTCTCTGTCAATGCCTTTAGACCTCAACCTCAACATTCCATATCCATTCTATGGTCTCACCTCCATAAGGCAACTCTGCACATATTCTGTCAGATGGGCAAGGATTCTTGGTACAGACTCCATGTTGCTCACAGCATGGTACAATGCCTTTCTTACTCACAGGCTGTCCAAGACTTGAAAGGGTCTGTCCATTAATACTGATGTCATCCACACAACCTTGGAATCCGTTGGATACATAGTCTGATTCTTGGATGACTCCACCAATAAACAGATTTAGCAATGTCGACTGGGCAGGACAGGGTTGGATAGGTTGCCTGGTGTCATTATCATCAAGTCTGAGCAGGACAAATGGTCCAGTTACCTCCAGTAGTACATTGTGCCAATATCCATCATTTAATGTTACTTCTGAGACCAATTCCTGGATGACATTGTCTATACATTGCTGTTTGAAATGTAGAGCCCCATTATGCAGCTGTAGGGTAAATCATAAAGGTGTGTTTGAGTAATTTATTATGGGATGCAAAATTTTACATTACAAAGATCAAGCTGAGACCACTTTTAAGTAATGCTTAAATTCTACAAAATTCAAGAATTTTGGTAGAAGTCTAGAAGTCTAAGGGTTTAATTGGCTTGCCAAAGTACCAGTATCTCCCAGTGAGCCTGAAACCAAGGGCAAGTCCCCTCTTTTCTTATTTTAACCATAACAGCTGATGTGACCATAGGGTTGAATCACTAAAGGTCGATAAGTTTTATCGCACTTTTTTTGCGTTAACATTGACGTGAAAAAAATGCGCGATTCGCGAAAGTATTATCGCATGCATTAAATCGCATATTGCGTGCGTTAATTTATTCGCAACCGCATGCGTTCATTTTATTTATTCAAGTATGTGTTGGGCCTAGAGTGATGCAGCCTCCAGTTTGCAGGGAAATGGTCATTTTCATAAAAGTAGCTTTTTTTCGCACGCGGCGACTATTTGTGCGTGATGCATTGATTACCACGCGTTTCGTCAAATACCGCACGAAAATAGTCTTCGCGACTTAAATAACGCAAGCAGCATCGCATCTAAATTAACGCAAGTATGCTTTTAGTGAATCGTGAGTCAAGACGCAAAAAATTAGATGCAATAAAATTTTTAACGCATGCTATAAATAGTGCACGGTTTAACGCACTTTAGTGAATCAACCCTCTTGTGCCTTAAAGGAGACATATTGGATAAATGGTAAAAACCCTAATTTTGTAGGCAATTATGAATAATATACGGTGTTGGTTTCACTTTGTGCTAAAAATTAATCCTATCTGTAAAAATGGCCCCTTTATTGGAGCTCCCTATAGATCCTATCACTTCTGTGTCAGAGTTTGAAATGAGGGGTGGGCGTGTCCTAACGGTCCCTGCCAGAAGCACAGTAGGAGGGGGAGAGCCAATCACAGCCCTGCACTCACACAAGCACAGACAGGCTTCAGTTCCCTATCAGGTCAGCCTAGCTGCTGATTGGTTCCTATCCTACAGTGCAGTGTACGGAGGGCCGCCGGCTCCCCAGCTCATCCAGAGAATTCAGCCAGCAGGAAGTGAAACGGATGGGCGGGGCTAGTGGGGTTTTGGGCAAATTTCTCAATAAATCCGAAACACAACTCTTTTAGCACAATATATCTAGAGGAGTACAATTCCCTGGTACATTGTTAATTTTTATAGGATATGTCTCCTTTAACACAACATTTGTTTTTATCTCTTCTGCTCTTATTGCTAAAGCTGGCCATGCAACATCTACCAATGTATGGCCAGCTCAAGTCTCTCAATGTGCTCTCCAGGCAGTAAATGTATGGGAACCTGTAACATAAAAGACAAATGCCTTCAATGTGATAGGTTCCCATATACACTGCTCAAAAAAATAAAGGGAACAAAAATAAGACATCCTAGATCTGAATGAATGAAATATTCTTATTAAATACTTCATTCTTTACATAGTTGAATGTGCTGACAACAAAATCACACAAAACTTATCAATAGAAATCAAATTTATCAACCCATGGAGGTATGGATTTGGAGTCACACTCAAAATTAAAGTGGAAAAAAAACACTACAGGCTGATCCAACTTTGACGTAATGTCCTTAAAACACATCAAAGTGAGCTCCTCATACCACAGAATCCTTGATTTGGACGCAAATGAAACATAGACCAATTATCAATAGCCCTACGCCGAGGCACTCATTGGCAATCTGGGACACTTATACTGCCCTATACAAACTGCACTCGCCTCATACCCCAGTATCGCCATTATTTAAGCACCCGCAATTTATACCGGGACAGCAATCTTGCTCATTTCAATGGTGGAGGGATCAAAACCTTAGGAGAGTTGGAAACTTGCTTACTGTGAGAGGCCCCTTCACAATTGACTACTTGAAAGAGAACTATAAGCTCCCAAATTCGGAATACTTCCGGGCATCCCAATTACTTCACTTTGTATCACAATGTTGGAAACAAAACACATCTCAATCCACAAAACAAACTTATTTTGAGAAATGGTGTACAGACGGTATCACAATCTTATATCAACACATTAACTCCCCTAAAGAACTACTAAACATTCAATATATCAAGTCATGGAACAAAGAACTAAATAAAACTCTCGGGGAATCCGACGAAGAAACTATGGGAAAATATACGGAAAAGCTCAAATAACACAATTTTATTGGAAGCAGGCTACAAAGTTCTTTTCCGATGGTATCTTACTCCTAAGAAACTATCACATATTTATCCTAACACTAGTGAGAATTGTTTTAGGGGGTGCTCTACACCAGGGACCATGGCCCATATATGGTGGACATGTCCACAAGCAATTAGATACTGGATACGGGTATACAACATGATATTTGCTGTTCTAAATGTTAATCTGCAAAAAGACCCATACGAGGCACTAATGGGAGCACCAGTTCAAGGGGTGACCAGCACACAACAGAGATTAATCAACCAAATATTTTTAGCTGCAAGGCAAGTCCTAGCAAGATCCTGGAAGTCCCCATCTATTAACAATAACTTACTTAAACCCAAGATTGATTGGATATTTACAAATGAAAAGCTAACTAGTATTGCATTAGATAAATACCCACTGTTTCTTAAAATTTGACAACCATGGATTGAATATAGGTTTGGAGGAACCCTTTCTACTTCGATATTATCTGCCTAATAATTAGTAGTGAAATGTTTTTAAGTTGAACTATGTTTAACACTATACTCCTCTGTTATTAACTACCCCTTTGTTTTCCCTGTTCTTCTCTGATATCGTTCAACATATCGGGTTCTATTAACATTAGGAGACATATTCGTTATTGTCACTCGCTGGACCTAATATAATGTTTTGTGATAAGAAAAAAAAAAAAAAGACCGCAACGTAGAGTACAGCAAAATTATGTAACATCATGACATTATTTCCTGAATGTTAACAATTGAAAAAAAATGCAACCTTATGTATGTAACGTAACATGTTTAACTGATTGCTATGAAACAATAAAAAAAAAATTAATGATAAAAAAAAAATAAGTCAAAGTGAGGCTCAGAAGTGTGTGTGGCCTCCACATGCCTGTATGACCTCCCTAAAACACCTGGGCATGCTCCTGATGAGGTGGCAGATGGTCTCCTCTCAGACCTGGACTAAAGCATCCACCAACTCCTGGACGGTCTGTGGCGCAATGTGGCGTTGGTGGATGGAGCGAGAAATGATGTCCCAGATGTGCTCAATTGGATTCAGGTCTGGGGAACGGGCGGGCCAGTCCATAGCATCAATGCCTTCATCTTGTAGGAACTGCGGACACACTCCAGCCACATGAGGTCTAGCATTGTCTTGCAGTAGGAGGAACCCAGGGCCAACCGCACCAGCATATGGTCTCACAAGGCCAAAGAAATGCCACCCCACACCACACATCATGCTGGAGGATGTTGCAGGCAGCAGAACGTTCTCCACGGCGTCTCTAGACTCTGTCACATCTGTCACATGTGCTCAGTGTGAACCTGCTTTCATCTGTGAAGAGCACAGGGCGCAAGTGGCGAATTTGCCAATCTTGGTGTTCTCTGGCAAATGCCAAACGTCCTGCACGGTGTTGGGCTTTAAGCACAACCCCCACCTGTGGCCGTCGGGCCCTCATACCACCCTCATGTAGTCTGTTTCTGACCGTTTGAGCAGACACATGCACATTTGTGGCCCGCTGGAGGTCATTTTGCAGGGCTCTGGCAGTGCTCCTCCTTGCACAAAGGTAGTGGTCCTGCTGCTGGGTTGTTGCCCTCCAATGGCTTCCTCAACGTCTCCTGATGTACTGGCCTGTCCCCTGGTAGTGCCTCCATGCTCTGGACACTACGCTGACAGACACAGCAAATCTTCTTGCTACAGCTTGCATTGATGTGCCATCCTGGATGAGCTGCACTACCTGAGCCATTTGTGTGGGTTGTAGACTCCGTCTCATGCTACCACTAGAGTGAAAGCACCGCCAGCATTCAAAAGTGACCAAAACATCAGTCAGAAAGCATAGGAACTGAGAAGTGGTCTGTGGTCACCATCTGCAGAACCACTCCTTTATTGGGGATGTCTTGCTGATTGCCTATAATTTCCACCTGTTGTCTATTCCATTGTTGCTACCTAACGAGTACAGGGCGGATATTTTCAGCAAACAGAAAAATTCCGCCCTACGCCTCCTACTTGTGCCTGCACCCGAATGAATGGGATACGTTTGGGTGCAGGCACATGTAGTGGAAATACGCATAAAAACGCAAGAGTTTGAAAGTGGACAGTTTGATTTTACAGAAGTGTGATTGACTTGGAGTTACATTGTGTTGTTTAAGTGTTCCCTTTATTATTTTGAGCAGTGTATTTACTGCCATGTATCTTGTGATTGAGACACTTTCCTTGACCCTAAATATGTGTACAAAATACCTTCCGCAACAGAGAAACAGTAATTTAATGTAATAGGGACCTTAGATTGTAAGCTCCTCTGTCAAAGGGACTGATGTCAATGTATAATCCAGTAAAGTGATCTAAAATATGTTGGCACTATATAAATAAAAGATAATAATGATAATAATAACAGAAGTAAATACATTTACACAAAAAGACATGATTATATAATTTTTTATTGTATGTAGATACCGAGAAATAAAAAGTAATTTTAAAAAAATGTCAACCCAGCCTTCAGCCAGCATAATAAATAGGTTTATAATAACCTGACAGAGAGAGAAATCTATAATTGCACATGAGCATGAATTACAGATCAAACCGCTTAAACCTGTTTCTGTTGAGTGTTCTATTCGCACTGAATTAGAAGAACAGCCTTATATTGGCTAATACACACAGAACCCAATCTGACTCAGTAAGTGTCTATATTGAAGCAAATCTGCACCTTGCTTGAAGGACAACTAGTATATATAATTTAAAAAAAAAAACTTTAGTTTCTATTGTCTCCTTCCAACTTAAAGGGGACCTGTCACCCTAAGAAATAACTCCAATTTATTTTCTATATTCTTAGTTAAGCAAAATAAAATTTACTTACTCTATATAAACAAAATAAATCTTGTTTCCTTCCATCTTGGAATTACACAATCACAGCAAACAGGCAGCAGCCATTTTGTGGACACTGTTATGAAGGCAAGCCTTGTATCATGCCAAAATCTTTTTTCTGTGCCAGAATGGGGGACCAGGTGCCCAGGCCCATGCACTCGTTTCACAATTAGATGATGAGGAGGGAGGGGGAATCTGAGATGTGCAGTGACATCTAGGTAGTGCTAAATGGAAAGCTAAAGTTATTGTCTGCCCCGCCTCTATGCCTAAGGCATAGAGGCGGGGCAAGCAATATATGATTGACAGCTGGGATTTTTAAATTCCTTTTATAATGGGTTTGGATGTGTTAATATAAAAAATAATTTGGGTTTCATGTTTAATTTGAAAAGGACTTTTACTATACAACTTTTTATGTCTGGGTGACAGGTCCACTTTAAAAAAAGGACACGGCAAAGCATATACAGTATATAATAATGCTACCAAGTTATCGTTCATATGGTTTCAACTGGTAGCCTTTTAATTGACTTGTTTAAACTCCTCTGACAGCATTCTTGTTATGGCATTTCGATCAATCTTAAGATTCTCAGAAAAAGTGTTTTTTTTAATTGTTATTTTTATAGCAGAGCTTAATTTATTTTCCCTCTAGGCATGATGAGGGAACATACCTTCTCTGCATATGTGCATTGATGCATATGAATGGGAGCTGCTATGATGAGGCCACTAAATACCTTTAGTAGCCAATACATTTACATCGGATGAAGCAAGCTGCATGTTTTTTTGCCGACTCACATAATATTACAGGTATGGGATCTGTTATCCGGAATCCTATTATCCAGAAAGCTCCAAATTACGCAAAGTCTTTCTCCCATAGACTCCATTTTAATCAAATAATTCAGATTTTTAAAACTGATGTAGGGACCCATAGGGTTAAGCTCCCTATGGCTTTATCCCCTACCTCTTCACACCTTTACTGTTATTGGGCAAAGCCCTTCTACTCAGGTTCAGTTATGTAACTCTATCCCTTATAGGTTTAAACCGGTTGACCACTCCCCTTGCTGACTGATATAGTGTCTAGCAAGGAGGAGTGGCTTCCTCTTTTGGCTGCATGTTGTGTCCCAAGCAGAGCTCCATCTGAGCCTGGGAGCAGACTGTAGGCCCCAGAAGCCGTTGTGCCCTAGAGGACATTTTGCCTCTAGTGAAAGTCGGGAACAGGGCCCCATGAATGAGGATAAGCAAGCGCAGCAGATTTATTAATAACACTCTCTAGGAGAAGTGAGCATAGTCAGCTCTAGCTAGAAAGGGCAGCCATTATCCCCACCAAAGGAGTGATTAGATCCAGGAGTAGTTCTCCTATCCGGCAATGTTGCCTCAGTGCAGGGCCACGGAGTAGAGATAGTGACAGGCAGGATAACCCCTGATCCTACTCACCCGTAGGACTCATCCACTAGAGGTTATCAACCTGAAGGAGTCCCTACTACTTGGACTACCTCCCAAGGGGTACCGGTTGATAAGGTGTGTATCCCGGCCCAGACTCTACCAAGAGGCCCACCTCTTGGTAGAGTCTGGGCCGGGATACACACCTTATCAACCAGTACCCCTTGGGAGATAGTAAAAAGGTGCATACTCTGTCTTCTGCATCAGAGCGTATTTCAATTGTAGCATCTATACTGCTTGTGCTTGTGAGTATATGATTACCCTGATTTCACCACTGCTTGTCTTGGACAATAAATCTGTATCATAGTTCACCATAAGAACCTCTCTGGCGTCCATTTATATCATCCACACCACACAACCTCAGCAAGTTGTAGTTCAACTACACCCTCAGCTCCTATTCAGTTTCTCCCACATAGCGGAGGCCCCGCCTAAGAATTAAGGGTCGCATGTAACACATGCTCTACACTACGCCTGGGTTTGGCCAATCTAAGCCAAAATAGTGTTACACTGATTTCCTGTTTCTCTGTAATAATAAAACAGTACCTTGTATTTGATCCCAACTAAGATATATATTAATCCTTATTGGATGCAAAACAAACCTAATGCATTTCATTAACATTTTATTGATTTTTTAGTAGACTTAAGGTATGGAGATCCAAAGACCCCTAATCCTGAATCCTTGGTCCCGAGCATTCTGGATAATGGGTTCTATACCTGTATATCTTTATTTGCAGTTTTCTTTTTGGTTTTAGATTTAGATATTGACATTTGACTGCACATTTGTTGTCCCTCTGCTTTATTTCTCTAAATTTACAGTTTTAACCTTTACATTAACGTTCTACATTAGGATTTATATGCAAAGTGCAGGGCAGGGTACAAAGTGCAAAAGGCAAAGTGCCCCCTAATGTCATTCAGATGATAGGGAGTGACTTATGGCAAGTGGTGAGGACCAGTTCCGTCTGCTGAAATCAGAATTTTCTCATAGGCTGGTCGTACACAGGCCAATATAAGCTACCTGTTCAGCCCCTCCAAACCAAGTTGTAGGTTATTGGCCTGCGTATGGTGGCTTTCATTATTATACATTAATCTTTAGGGCAAAGTATTAAACTAAGAAACTTCAGGGCAGTGGCCTTTAAAATGCAGATAATTAATTCCAATATTGAATGGAATAATAAAGCAAATATATTTATCCCTGTAAGGGCAATGGCACATACAGTGATTCTAGCCTTTAGCACAAATAAACACTCCAAATTTAGAATTGCTGCCCTTCAGTGTATCTGTTTGGCATTGTGAATAATTGACAATGAATGTGCAACCCACATCCTGACAGATGTTCTAAACTACTACAGGTATGGGATCCCTTATCCGGAAACCCGATATCCAGAAAGCTGAAAATTACGGAAAGCCTGTCTCCAATAGACCCCATTTTAATCAAATAATTCAGATTTTTAAAATGTATTTTCTTTTTTCTCTGTAAAAATAAAACAGTGCCCAACTAAGATATAATTAATCCTTACTGGATGTAAAATAATCCTATTGGGTTTAATTAATGTTTTATATATTTCTTAGTAGACTTAAGGTATGAAGATCCAAATTACGGAAAGACCCCTTATCCGGAATACCCTTGGTCCCAAGCATTCTGGATAACAGGTCCTATACCTGTACTAAATATTGAATGACAAGGGATACTGGGAATTGTAGTTCACTGTAGCAGGGATGCCAACAATGACTTCCTAGAGATACCTGTGTGGGTATCAACAATAAACAAATGCAAATAGATACTCAGGCTCAATATTGCTTAAGATATATATATTTGGTACACTATTTTAAAGAACAGAGAAAGAAAAATCCTGTTCCATTTTGAACTGTTCACTTCTCACCTAACAAATGTACGACATTCCTGATTAGAATAAAGGGACAAGTCTCAACTTCCCGTGCTGCAGAGACTTAGGGCAATACGCCCTGCTCCAACCTGCTGATCCGTACATCCTTGCTTCATGGGCACAAGAGCATAGCTTCCTAAAACCATGACAGACCCATAGGATCCCCCCATGGCAAAAAACATTACTGGTTATGGACTCAAATGATTAAAAATCCTATTTGTTTAAATAGTCAGAATGAAAAATGCAGCGATTAGCAAGGGACAGATGCTACTTTCAATAGCATTTATATTTACAAATAACTTGAAAGCCATTGAAAATGTATAATTAATGTGTATTGGAAAGTTGCTTAGAATGACATTTTCTTTCATTCAGATCAGGTTGTTAAAAGAATACTGTCATGGGAAAGCGTGTTTTTTTCAAAACACATCAGTTAATAGAGCTTCTCCAGTAGATTCCTGCATTGAAATCCATTTTTTTAAAAGCGCAAACAGGGTGCCACAGCCATGTGCTCTGATAAACTTCTTTCACACTTTCTGCTGCGCTGCAAGTTGGAGTGATATCACTCCCCCACCCAGCAGCTGAACAGCATAACACTCAAAAGTAAGAAATCCAAGTCCGACTTGGGACTCCTCCAGTTACATGGGAGTAGGAGAAACAATAGCTTAGCTGAAAGCAGTTTTAAGGTGTAAGCGCTGGCTCCTTCTGAAAGTGATGAGCGAAATTTTTTGGCAGACATTGATACGCTCTGAATTTCGTGATTCACCATTGGCGTATTGTTTGATGAAACAGGCGTGAAAATTAACTGCAGAAAAATTTGCAGCGCACCAAAAAAAATTGACACGTCAATAAAGATGGTTGCGCATATAATTTTTTGCCACACATCATTTTCCGTGTTTCGAGATTAGCTCATCAATAATGGCGCCTGCACACACCAATATTACAGCTATAAAAAAATTACATTTCTTGGTTTAAGAACAACATTTTAAATGGTAGAATTAATTATTTGCTATGTAAAGAGTGTAATTTAGAAATTAAAAGTACAGCATAAAAATCATTACAGAATCCCTTTAAACAGTCCCTTGGGCTGCCTTTGTGCAAGAATACTGACCCTGCTGATCTACCTAAAAACAACAAAAGTAATTTCAAATATGTGCATTTCTGACAACTCATAAAAACATTAAGACCAATATTTATATACATTGCAAAAAATAAGTGAACTTTTCCTTTAATTAGACCTGGTGAGGGAACAGATTTCAGAAGTGCAGCCAGAGGTAAAAAATAAAAGATAATAGATGAGCTCTGCAAACTTGGCACCGGCTTTTACAAGAGGAATTTGGCAGAAGCAACAGCGGTGCTGGGAGGGGCTCGGCATTTTATTACAGTACATGGAAGTATCATTATTACTCTAGCGCTTGGCTCATATTAGAGAAATTGGAAGCCATCTCTACTGGGCCCTGAAACTATTGAAAATAGGGTAAATCATAAGACGGGAATGTCCCACCTGTGACTCTTGAAAGGTTGCCATACTGCACCTTCACTGTTTAAGGGCTCATTTATGTTGGATACCGCATTTGAGTTGCATAAATTTCCCTGCAGGCTGTTGCATGTAAAACCCAGATCATTAAAAGGTGCCCTTGGCTCTTGCCTCCAGTTACAAACTGAGCACAGTTGCACCTATTGATGCAGAGGAGCCCTGGAGCTACTACCAGCTTTGGACAATGTGTTACCTTTAGGGTTCCCTCAGTACCCTCTGTAAATAGGCACATGCGTTACTCTCATGGTGAACACCAGAAATGCCGCCAAACAGACTTGGGGAACTTTTAGCACATATGTGGGAAGTGCAAGTGCAATTGCGTTTATTTTGACAGAATGCCACCTTGCACCGAAGCAAAGCTGGAATTCTGAGGGAAGACTGCTGCATTATGGGAAAAAATATAGTGAAATAATATTAGAAAATAGCAGTTTTCTAACTGCACTGCAGTTGTAAATGACCCCTATAGTTTTTCAACTCTTTAGGATGGTGCAAGTGGCAAATTAAGTGCTATCAAGACTGGAGGAAAAGAGTTTTTAAAACCAGCATAGAGAGGTTTTATTTATTGTGAAGGCAGTCTGCTTATATGGATTTATGTGCCAATTATACTAGTCAATAAAACACATAGCAACATTGCCAGTGACAGATTTACATAAAGGCTTTTCATGTAATCATCTGGGGCCCTTAAAGCCAATGGGACCCAGCACCAAGAGGGTGGATCTAAGTAGAGCCAGAGCTCACCTGGGCAGGACTGGGGTAGAGTCAAGGTAGAGCATGGGAAAAAAGAATAATACATCCTCCTCTGACTCCAGGCCATGTATGGGGCCAAAAACAACAGACTGAGTCTCTCCTGACAGGTCTGCCCTTATTATGAACTGATCATTGGCCCAGGGGCTAAATGATTGAATTAGCCCTATTTTGGCCCACCTCCTGGGTGGTCATATCAGGCAAAGATCTTAGAGACCTAGTCAAATGAGTAGATCTTTATATGTATCTTATGTTGCTAGACATAAAGTTAATTTCACAAATGTTAGAAACTTGAGCAACATGCACACATTTAACTCACTAGGGACATTCATTAGCACCTTACTCTCTTTCTGACACAATCTAGTGATTACTTGTCAACTATTTCTTTCCTTTCCCTAGCCCCACATACCTGTTGTACTTATGGGCTACACCCATGAAGACTGTGGGTGCTGAGTTTAAGGAAAAATAGGCATTACTTGTGTATAGTGTAAAAGACACACATAGGGGAACTGGTGACCAGTGGACATCAGAGGGAAATGGGTAGGTGGTTGCATTTCAAATATCCATGGCAGACAATGGTTGCAGAAAGAACAGGAAATATAAGACTGAAGTTTTAACTGCCTAAATAGGGCAACAGTTCCCAAGGAGACTGGATGCTTGAAATCTTAAATATGTTCAAAGTCCATTGGCAAATCTAGCTACTAAGGGAAAGTTCCTTCATCTTACCAGAGTACAGATTACATAGTGTGCCTAAAGATGTTTTTATGTTTATTATGAATATTCAGTATACTCGGTTCTTACCTTTAGCTCAAACATAGCTGACCCATTGGCGAAAATTATCACAGAGTCAGACTGATGAGTTTTAAGACGAAATTGAATCCTCCAGTTCCAGCCAAATTCACTGATGTGTTGCACAAAACTGTCACTGTCAAATTTTAATGCTGGGCCTACTGGCAGAACAATTAAAGAATTGGTTTAAAGCACCATAAAACATTAACACAGTTTTAAATAAAATTTAAGGTCATTTCTGGACTGTCCTATAAGTTGGTCTCCTTTATATGCAGACTTGAATGTCAGACTTTTTATTACTACATATGGATATCCCAATCTATTAATTTCAAAAGCAGCACTTTTCTGAAAAATGAAAGAATCACTATAATTTATCCCCAGATATATATATATATATTTGTATATATATTTGTTTAGATATGTCAATGTAAAAGATGAAGTTTCAGTGCGTACCATTGCAAGTGCAGGCTTGTTGCAGAGTGTGTCTGGGTGTTATAACACTGAGTCTGGCAGTACTGTAAGATGATAACACTGTGGGATCTAGATGTATCAACTCCTGGCAGGTACGGTTTTGGCACTGAAGATCTTGGCAAGGCAGGTAAAACATCTTCATGACTTGTAAACCAAGTGACTGAACTAAATCGTGAGTCGATTTAGTAATTTTTTCAGCAAGAACAAGTGGATTGTTGTCAGAGCTTTGGCCCACTCCTGCCAACAAAAGAAGGTCCAAATAAGATGCGTCTTCATCCTTCTGGAGGCTGGCCATCTGAATTTGCTGTCGATCCACTTTAAGCAAATTTCCAATAAACCTCTGCAAACTGCGCCAGTGGTCTCCAATAAACTCTTCTGGGGATAAGTCCTTGAACCGCAGAACAAGTGATAATTTGAGGGCCTCCTCGCTAAAGCACCACACGTAGATAGAGACTGGAGCCGAGGTGGAAAAAGTGCCATCACTGACTGTGACATTCAAATTGTAATATCCCTGGTTAAGACTTTGAAGAGCCATAATCTTTCCATCAGCATGTCCCACAGAAAATAGACGCTTTTTACTTTCCTCTGCAGCCAAGCTGAACATAAGAGTATCATGTGGGTCCTGATCTGTGGCATGTAGCTTGCCTAGAACGCTGCCGTGGAAAACTCTCTCGCTGGTGGTTATTAATATTTCCAAGGGTAGAACTACAGGAGAGTAATGGCTTTGATCAATTACTTGGATGCTGGTGAAGGTGGTGGAAAAAAGGTGAGGGATTCCATTGTCTGCTACCTGGAAACCAAGAATTCCACAGAAAGATTTATTAGTGTTGCATGTAGATTAAGTGTATAGTAGGCGTTAAAAACAAAAAAGGCGTTTGAAACTTAAAAGGCACTATACAAGGGATTGCACTCGGGAGACTGTAAGTACCCAGTGGCAATATGAGTTGCAGTATGATTGCTGGTGTTACTCAGTGTGCATCTTGCCGCATGTATGTGGTCCTGGAGCAGCAGTTCCATGCAGCATTTACTTGTGAGAGATGCAGGTGGGTTTTCCTCTTGGAATCTGAGGTGCAGAATCTAAGGGGGGAACTGGCAGCACTGAGGGCAGCTGCAAGCATGGGGGAGAACAGGAGGCTCACTGAGCAACCACTGGCAGGGGCCGGTGTAGTGGGGGGTGGAGAAGGGACAGTGGAGGTTAATGAGGGAGACAAATTTGTAACAGTTAAGAGGGGAAGTAGGGGACACAAGGGTAGGGGGGCTGGTTCACAGCTTGTACAATCCAACAGATTTGCCGCTTTAGGTGAAGATGCTGGGGAAGACAGCTCTGAGCTGGCATGTATGGAGCGGGCTGACTCTCAGAGCACCCTGGGAGCCGGCACCTCTAATACAGGTGGGGGGAATAGTGCTAGGAAGGGAAGGCAGGCTATAGTTGTAGGGGATTCAATTATTAGAAAGGTGGATAGGGTAATTTGTCGCAAAGACCCTACATGCCGAACTGTGTGTTGCTTGCCTGGTGCTAGGGTTCGGCATGTGGTGGAACGAGTGGACAGATTGTTGGGAGGGGCTGGGGAAGACCCGGCGGTCTTGGTACACATAGGTACCAATGACAAAGTTAGAGGAGGGGGGGAAGTCCTCAAGAACGATTTTAAAAAGCTAGGTGCAAAGTTGAGGGCGAGGACTTCCAAGGTAATTTTCTCAGAGATATTACCTGTGCCACGAGCAACATTAAGAAGGCAGCGGGAGCTTAGGGAGATTAATGCGTGGCTGAGAGATTGGTGCAGGGAGGAGGGCTTTGGGTTTCTCCAGAACTGGGCTGATTTCTCAATCGGCTACAAGCTCTTTGCCAGGGATGGGCTGCACCTCAATGATGATGGGGCAGCTGCTTTGGGGGAAAAGATGGCTAGAGGGTTGGAGGAGATTTTAAACTAGGAGTGGGGGGGGAGGGTGCAGAGGGAAATTCTGTGGTAGACAGGATAGATGAGGTAGTGGGCATAGTAAAGGAAAATGGGGGAGGAGACTTGCTTCGGGATACTGATAATGGCAGGGAGGCCCATAAGTTGTTTACACGTCATTCTCACGCCGGAACCAGTATTAAATGTATGTTTACCAATGCAAGGAGTCTGACTGGTAAAATGGGAGAGTTGGAGGTACTGGCGTTGGAGCGGAAATATGATGTGATTGGAGTTGCTGAAACTTGGTTGAATGAGTCTCATGACTGGGCAGTTAATATTGGGGGGTATACATTGTTTCGGAGGGACAGGGGCAATAGAAAAGGAGGAGGAGTGTGTCTGTTCATTAAGCAGGAATTAAAAGCAAATATTAGGGAGGAAGTGATGGGGTTAACAGAGGGAGCTGAATCCTTATGGGTTGAGCTTCTCACAGATAGTAAAGAATCTACCAAACTAATTGTAGGGGTATGCTATAGACCCCCTAATGTAAGCGAAGAGGAGGAGGCCCAGCTCCTGTTGCAAATAGAAAAGGCTACTAGTTTGGGGCAAGTGATAATAATGGGGGATTTTAATTACCCTGATATTGACTGGGGCAATAGTACTGCCAGGACAGTAAATGGGAACAAGTTTATAAACTTGCTGCATGACAACTTTATGTCACAGGTTGTTGAGGAGCCAACCAGGAACCATGCTATACTAGATCTAGTGATCTCTAATGTCCCAGAACGTATAGCAAATGTGCAAGTGGTTGAACCCCTGGGTAATAGTGACCATAATGTTATTTCATTTAATGTTTGGTGCAGGAAACAAATTTACACGGGGGCAACAAAGACAATGAATTTTAGGAAGGCAAATTTTAGCTCCTTAAGGGCAGCGCTTCAGGGCATAGATTGGGGCATTATGTTTTCTGATAAAAACACAGAGCAGAAATGGTTGTCATTTAAAATGATATTAAATCATTACTGTTCTCAATTTATTCCATTAATAAGAAAAAGTAGAAGTGTTAAGAATCACCCTATGTGGCTTAACTCTGAGGTAAAGAAGTTAATAGGGAGAAAAAGGAAAGCTTTTAAGAAATATAAGTCAGAGGGGACAGTAGCTGCGTTTAATGATTATAAATACTATAACAAGTGTTGTAAAACAGCAATCCGGAAGGCAAAGATAGAAAATGAGGAGCGCATCGCGGCCGAGGCCAAGACTAACCCCAAAAAGTTTTTTAAGTATATTAATAGTAAAAAGATGCAGGTTGAGGGTGTGGCCCCATTGAGTTATAATAACAATATGGTTACAGCGGATACAGAAAAGGCAGATGTGCTTAACCAGTTCTTTTCTTCTGTGTATACAGTAGAGGAGCCAGTGGGCCAAGTCCCACCCAATAGCTGCACTGTTGCCTCAGCTCCAACTACACAGTGGTTGGCACAGGATATGGTGCTTAAAGGGTTACACACGATAAATGTAAACAAGGCACCTGGGCCAGATGGCATACACCCTCGGGTACTGAGAGAGCTAGGGGCAGAATTGCAGTGGCCCTTGTTTCTGATATTCTCAGACTCTCTTTCATCAGGTATGGTACCTAGGGATTGGAAGAAGGCGAATGTCATTTCCCATATTTAAAAAGGGAGTAAGATCTCAGCCTGGCAATTATAGGCCTGTAAGTTTGACATCCGTGGTGGGCAAGTTATTTGAAGGCTTGTTAAGGGATCACATTCAAAATTATGTAGTGGAGAATGCCATTATGAGCAGTAATCAGCATGGCTTTATGAAGGACAGGTCATGTCAGACCAATTTAATTGCTTTTTATGATGAGGTAAGTAAGAAGCTGGACAGTGGGGATGCAGTAGATATAATCTATTTAGATTTTGCCAAAGCATTTGATACCGTTCCCCACAAACGACTGCTTTCTAAACTAAGGTCTATTGGTCTTAGTGAAGCCGTTTGCACATGGATAGAAAACTGGCTACAGAATCGGGTACAGAGGGTGGTTGTTAATGGTACATTCTCTACTTGGAATAAGGTCCTCAGTGGGGTCCCTCAGGGTTCTGTACTGGGTCCACTTTTGTTTAATTTGTTCATAAATGACTTAGGGGAGGGTATTATGAGTAATGTATCAGTGTTTGCAGATGACACAAAACTCTGCAGACCAGTCAATTCTATCCAGGATGTGACATCCCTGCAGCAGGATCTTGACCAACTGGCAATCTGGGCAGCTAAGTGGCAGATGAGATTTAATGTGGATAAATGTAAGGTCATGCACCTGGGATGTAAAAATATGCAAGCCCCGTATACCCTTAATGGGACTGCACTAGGCAAATCCATAATGGAGAAGGACCTTGGAGTCCTTGTAGATAATAAACTTGGCTGTAGCAAGCAATGCCAGGCAGCAGCTGCAAGGGCAAACAAGGTTTTGAGCTGTATTAAAAGGGGTATAGATTCACGGGAGGAGGGGGTTATTCTTCCCCTTTACAGAGCGCTGGTAAGGCCCCATCTAGAATATGCTGTTCAGTTTTGGTCTCCAGTGCTCAAACGGGACATTATTGAGTTAGAGAGGGTCCAGAGAAGGGCAACTAAGCTGGTAAAGGGTATGGAAAGTCTCAGTTATGAAGAAAGACTGGCCAAGTTGGGTCTGTTTACACTGGAGAAGAGGCGCTTAAGAGGTGACATGATAACTATGTATAAATATATAAAGGGATCATATAATAACCTTTCTAATGTTTTATTTACCAGTAGGTCCTTCCAACGGACACGAGGGCACCCACTCCGTTTAGAAGAAGGGAGGTTCCATTTAAACATTCGGAAAGGATTTTTTACAGTGAGAGCTGTGAGGTTCTGGAATTCCCTCCCCGAATCAGTCGTGCTGGCTGATACATTATATAACTTTAAGAAGGGGCTGGATGGATTCTTAGCAAGTGAGGGAATACAGGGTTATGGGAGATAGCTCTTAGTACTAGTTGATCCAGGGACTGGTCCGATTGCCATCTTGGAGTCAGGAAGGAATTTTTTCCCCTCTGTGGCAAATTAGAGAGGCTTCAGATGGGGTTTTTTGCCTTCCTCTGGATCAACTAGTAGTTAGGCAGGTTATATATAGGCATTATGGTTGAACTTGATGGACGTATGTCTTTTTTCAACCCAACTTACTATGTTACTATGTTACTATGTAGTGGACTATGATACATATTTATCTCATTGCTATTGTACAGAAATCTGCTGACAATCTAGTTAGATATTACTACATGTGTTTTAGCACTGCCATAAGCCTCAGCTGTTTTTGGATTAGTAAAGCTAAACACCAAAAGGCAGCAGAATTGTTTTTGGTCTGATTATTCATTTAATCAGACCAACACCAGCTCACAGAAGTTCCATTTGAACTTTTAGAGTACAGTTGAAATGTATACAGATGTACTAAAGAAACTACTACAAATGCCCCATCTCCCCTTTTACTGTACACATTGTAAATGAAATTTACAATTTCTGAAAAAAGAGATGTTATACTGAATTACTGCCAGTCTGCCAAGACTGGCGTGCCCCCATTGATATCAATGTAGAATAGACCTACATCACCTACATTAGCTAACTGCAGAAAACTAATGACTGTCACATGCTTTTGTTAGACTTTAATTTTGTGCATCTCCACTTAACACTACAGTGAAGCCAAACATGTACTTTAAATACAATAAATTACCTGGATTTCCAGGAGATACTTCTCTTTGGTTACTCTATTTGGAACAACAGTGTTAAACAAGACACCATCAGGACTAATCTTAAACATACTGCCCTCATTTCCTCCTACAATCTGGAAGTGGAAGGGAGGGCCGTTCTTGGGAGAATCGTTATCTGTTACGATGAGTTTCACCAATGTGGTGCCAATAGGGGCACTGTCCTGTGTAAAAGAACCAATGATGGAATAAAATGTAAGAAAAACCATTCAGTACTCCTATTATTAATATTCATTCATGTAAGTGTTAAATATGCATTACTGACAGCAAAAAAGCCAAGACACCTAGGTATCCTTGCCTTCACTTATTCATTAAAATATTTTTCAGGGTCAATATGTGCTTATCTCCATCTTGGGATACTTGTGTTAGTATTTTGCACCATGGTTGTATACGGCCATGTTGCTTGGAGAAGAACTTAATTATAATGACTTGTTAGTATTAGCATCTCCATAAAAAACACATGAGCAACCTCTCCATACCTGAATGACTAGGCTATAGTTGCTCTGTGAAAATATAGGAGGATTGTCATTCACATCAGACAAGTAGACCCGGGCTGACACTTCATTAAAATGAGCTGGTCGACCATTGTCTGTAGCACGGACTACCAGGTGGTAACTGGACCTCTGCAAGAAAAAGGAATAGCAAAAGCTTCTGTAAATATCAAGAATTCACAAAAAATAGATACAATAACTTTTGTTCAAATCTAGATATGCTACCTTGCATTTTCATTTGTATTATTCCACACAAGGCACTATATTACATCCAGAATCTTTAGTCTGCAACTATTTACCCAAGAGAATAATGAACACTGTTAAAGGTAGTAACCAAGAGTTCAGTAGTAAATAATTGTATGGCAATTGTAGCTTACAAATATAATAAAAATATTCTACAAACCATTCAGTAAGTACTTTTTTCAGATAAAGTCAGAGCATACTCTGACCTAGGAATTCTGACCTAGGGCTTTATAACATGATTTATATGAAATATGTGGGACTAAAGGTGGCCATACACGGGCCGACTATAGCTGCCGATATCGGTCCCTTGGACTGATTCGGCAACTAATCGGCCCGTGTATGGGCAGGGCAGAGCGGCCTGGCCGACCGATATCTGGCCTGAAATTGGCCAGATCTCGATCGGCCAGGTTAGAAAATCCGGTCAGATCGGGGACCGCATCGGCTCGTTGATGCGGTCCCCGATCCGACTGCCCCATTGCCGCCCACATAATCCAATCGTTTGGCCCCAGGGCCAAACGATCGGATTATTTTTTTTTTTACCTAAATGCTCCCCGATATCGCCCACCCGTAGGTGGGGATATCGGGGGAAGATCCGCTCGCTTGGCGACATCGCCAAGCGAGCGGATCTGCTCGTGTATGGCCACCTTTACAGAAATGTATTTCTTATTAGTGCATAGTCAAAATGTATATAAACATGACAGCATAAACCTTACCTGCTCTCTGTCCAAAAGGCTTAAGACTCTAATCTCCCCATGTTCTGGGTGTATTGAGAAATGTCCCAATGGATCTCCTTTCATTATGGTATATGTTATTTTATTGTTGTAAGGCCCATCCTGATCAAAGGCTAACACCTGTAAAAGGCAACCAAGTTTAAATATGATTTTAAAGTAAATATATATAAACATTTTTCATTTCAAAATCTTCAGCCACTTTATTGAGCAGTAGACGTATATTCTGGTTTCTTGTTATAATCATTTGGCTTCCAGAAATCTGAATGATCTGGGTACAGAATTCATTTAGTTCAACCGTCCTCATTGCAAGGACGGATAATATGGTGTTAATCATTAGGTCCTTCTTCCATTTGTGATCTTACAGCAGTGGTTCCCAAACTATGAGGCTTGGCTGGGTGCATGGGGTCTGGTCTAGCTGACAGTTATAGATTTGGGGAAAATGCCCATAAGTTTCCTAAACACTCCTAAAAGGCCATCTTTAAGATAAATTGGAGTAAGATGTGGGGTGAACACTTTGATTTAGAGTGAGCAATATTTTTAGATGTCTAACAAGATGCAATCTTGTTAAGAGCTAAGACAGGCCTGGTCAAATTATGAACCTCAAAGTAATGCTTGAACCAAGGTCCAACAACCACTGTCCCAAAAAATTCAGAAATATTGGGCTTCTGACAAACATAGTTCTTTATCACTTCTTTAACAGCTGCTGAAACCTAACGTTTTTAGTTTCTTACCACAAGAACAAAATCTCCCACCACAACATCCTCCCTTATCTCTGCATCATAATCCTCCTGGCTGAATCTAGGTTCCTGGTCATTAACATCAGAAACATTAATAATCACAACGGTGACATCACTAAGTGGAGGATAGTCATCACTTGTGGCTTCTATTGACAGATAGTACTGATGATCCATTTCAAAGTCCAAATTCTTGTTCAAGTATAAAATACCTGCATAAAGAAAGGACAAAGTTGTAATTCAACAAAAACTTTTAATTATCTGTAAAATATTTCCTTATTACAGATGCTTTCTTATGTCATTAACTATTATGGGTGCATGGTGATCATGGTGGTCACTTGTTATGTATTGTCACTAGTGATGAGCGAATCTGTCCGGTTTTGGTTCGCCGTAAAATTTGCAAAACGACAAGAAAATTGGCAAAACGGCAAAAAATTCGCTAAACTTGTTTGTTGCAGGACTTTTTTGTCGCTGGTGTCTTTTTGTCACTCGCGTCTTTTTTTTTTTACGCGACTGTGCTTATTTTGACCCAACAGCGCCCAATTACTAATTGTCACCATGGTTTTTCATTTACAAGATGAAGTAATGATTTTAGTTTGCAAAAGTATGAATTACCATACATATGTGATTGAATAATGTAGTACAGATGAAAACCTGGGTTGTAATTATCTATTAGCCTGAGCTGTGGGTGCCTAACTCCGTGATGGTTTTAATCGTTTGAATCAAAGTGATATTTTATGGAAGGATGTTCCTGTGCTCCGTCTACAATTTATCTATATTTCTGCCTGGATCGGGGGCGTGTCTGAGACATTGCAGCACGGAGCACATAGTTGCAGTTCAACCCATCTGGTGAGTGCTCCCCTGTTTTGCTATTTCATAGCCTGGGCTATAGCCTGACACCTCTATCATAATAGAATAATTCAATAGAGAATAATCCTCAATTCAACTAATAGCTTGATTCCTATTCATTTGAATAGGCACTATTTTTAAATTGACATTTAAAAATGAAATCCAAGCAATTAAAATACAAAGCCAACTTTTGATTTAAAAGTAAATTACATTTATATAAACAGTATGCCACCGTTTTACATTTAGATAGACCTTTAGTGTTACCTGTGTCTGGAGCAAGACGGAAAATTCCCTTTTCATTTCCATTCAAGATTTCATATTTAATTCCTACAATATCTTCCCTGCTTTGAGTGAGATCTGCTAGATTTAACAGTTCTGACCCCACTGCTTTGTCCTCTGGAACATCTATCATTTTCTCGGGGCTCCCGAAAACTGAACGACTCAGAGAGGCTACAAACACAGTAATGTCTGTGCAAGTTGAGAGTGGGCGGGGGAATCCGCGATCTAATGCACAAGCTTTTAGGTAAATGACAGTGTCCTCCATATCCTCAAGAGGCCTTTCTAAACGAATAATCCCAGTAGCTTCCTCAATTGAAAAGAGGCCATTGGCAGAGTTCGGAAGAGCGTACACAACTTCTGCATTTAATCCTGAAATCCAGAATAGACATATGTGTAACACTGTAGAAAGCAGTTAATAACACATTATTTTCATTCGATACAGGCTAATAAGTCATCCGTGGCATCTGTATAATCAGTGCTTAAAAACAACATATAGGTTCCAACATATTGGAATTTACCCTTGCCTGCAGGGGTAAAAGCATTGGATAAGGGGCTCAGTTATGGTGAGATTTAGGGTAAGTTACTAAGCTCCATAGCAAAATTGTCAACATAAAATTGTCTAGATGTTGGAACTCCACTAGGAGTACAGTCCTACTGAAACCAACCAATTTGCAGGATCTACATCTCCTCATATAAGGAGAAGCAACATGGAGTTTAGTATTATTTTTTAGTTTAGTTTATGAAGACCTATATAATTTATAATATGTGGTGAAGAATGAAAGCCAACCACATCCTTTACCACATTTGTCTGACATGATTGAAGACATCCTCGACATTGAGTCCTAATTTAGTGCAAATGTAAAAAATAATAAAAAATCACTGTGCCATAAAAGATATTTAGTATATATAGACACCTATATAAAAATGTAATTCATCTCTTTACCTTCGTCAGGATCCCTGGCAGAGACCACAACAATTGGAGTTTTCACTGTAGTGTTGTCAAACACTGTCACAGAGTAGTATTCCATAGAAAAAGTAGGGCTATTGTCATTTAAATCCTGAAGGTTTAAGATTACATCCACTTGACAGGACAATCCTCCACCATCAGTGGCTTTTGCAACAAGTTTGTATGATGACCTCTGTTCCCTGTCCAAAGGTGTCAGTGTTGTCAGCTCCCCTATGAAAGAAGGGGAAACAAATCGTACTCAGTAAAATATGAACGCAATGTTTTTTAACTATGGATTTTAAATAGAATTTTTAACTAAGGCCACAAGCAGTGCTGGGCTGCTATCAGGAGATAGTGGATTTTCTCAAGACAAAGGATGATGGCGTATCCTAATGGAATCTCCTCCATCAGTGTATTTCACCTAGAAAAGCTCACTTTGGTGCTTTCAGGCAGTTTGTATTATAGTCAAAGGGAGGTGACTGGGGTTGTTTTGGGTACCAGGTGAGATATGCTGGTGGAGAAGACAATCCATGGGCCTTCAGCAAAAATTCATGTATTGATATAAATATATTTGTATAATTTTGTTTTGGTAGACAAATGTACAGTATTTACAGGCACAACCTAATCTACATGCCTGTACTGGCCTGTTGGTACTTGCAGGTATCTCTGACCTGAAAAATCCACACTAGAAAGAAATAATTTTCTAACAGCAAGATTACGGTTGTGTTTCAATAACAGAGGAACCATTATAGAGGAAACACCATTTAAACTGCTGTTGGAAGCAGAAAGATCATGAGGGGCCAATAATTGAAGGAGAAGAGTAATAAAAAATAAAATCTTGTATATGCATCTGCAAACCATGTGAACCATTGGGAACAAAAGTGCAGTGTTGTTAGAAAGAATGTACTTTTTATTTTTCATCCAGTGACCCAGAATTCTTCAATATGTAATGCTTTCAACATTCCTTACTGTCTACCACAGGAAGCAATGTGAGTACCCATAGACGTCAGGATTATAAAATGCATAGGAAGATGTAGATCCCAGAAAATTACAGAAAATTAAATCACTTATTTTTCCCAAGAAAAGTAGCAGCAGTAGTAGTACTGCTGCTACTTTTCCTGGGAAAAATAAGTGATTTAATTTTCTGTATAGCACAGCACTTAGCTGCCAAAGATCCTGCTGTCCTTCCTAGGAGGCCCAAATTAGTAGACTTAAGGTGGCCATACACGTAGCAATAACAATCTTTTGTGCAACCATTGGTTGCAGGAAAGATCTTTCCCACCCTCCATTGACGTTCAGGGCTGAATTGTCAGTTATGGAGGTAGAAACAATAGAAATTCTACCTCCACCTACCGATTCAGCCCTTAACATAGATTATGCTCGGGCACCTTCAATGGTGCCTGATCAAAATCTTTTAATCTGCCCGATAGATGAGATGACCGATATCCACAGCCTTTGTGATATTGGTCGTTTCGTCAAGCCACCATACATGCACCGAATATCATACGAAACAAGGTTTCCTATGATAATATCGGTGCATGTATGGCCAGCTTAAAGGTAGATCCCAAAGGTCAGTTATGATTGGATATGAAATAAGACTGAAAATGTTAATGCCTTAGATGCCAGAAAACATCTAGCCTCTCAGTGAAAACCTTGGTAACAAAGATTATGATCAGCAGCTACAGCCAAGGCACTAAAAGTGGACAAATAATATAGTTCTCTTAGTTGTGCAAGAGTTGATGCACTACAATTTTGTTCTTTGCATCATAAGTTAAAGTCTCTGCTAGAAAAGGAAAGCAATGAGTGACTGCACTGGTGCATATAAGCACCTATGTTTGTAAATCAACCCTATAAAGAGAGAAGATGTAAAACTACACAGTAATAACAAATAAGAAACAAAGTATTTCTGTTGACTATAACTGCACATGACAACGTACCTGTATTAGGATCTAGTCGGAACAGGTTATCCCCAAGACCATAAAGTGCGTAGGATAATTGTGCATTATTTGCAACATCAGAATCCTTGGCTGATATTTTTGTGATAAACAGACCCGGAGGTGCATCTTCGGAAACTGTTGCTGTGTAAAGCATCTGATAAGAGTATAATTATCTTAATCATTTTGCATTTTATCTGTTCATCCGAAAAAGAATGTGACTTTTTAACTGGTGGTGATGAACGAGCTGTTATACAGATGTCTACCAGCTTTCTCCTCTCCATGAGAAGGAACACAACCATATTATCAAGCATGAAACAGCATAATTAGCAGAATTATGTGTAAAATCTATGCAAAACCTGTGTAAACAGGACCTTGGAGGGTCTCAGTGAAAGAATAAAGTTTGGGCCACCCAAAAAATGTGAAAATGTTCCTGAAAAATTACTCCTAAAACATTTTTTTAATGCCTTGAATAAAAAAAAAATCTATTTAATTGCCCTCTCCCACACTGTTAGCTGCTGTTATTCTACAATGGAGCAACTACATGAAAATATAAGGACGTTGTCCTTATATTTTCATGTAGTTGCTCCATTGTAGAATGCTTCTTCTTGTGTTGTGTTACTCTGTCATTACCAAATTAGTACCTAATCACCTGTTGAATTAGTACCTGTTGAAAGGTGAAAAGGTATTGTAACCCCTGGTTGGGGAAGTGCACATTGAGTATCTAGTGGGGACTTGGGGAGGGCATCTATACTAGGGAGACATTAAAAACTCAGCAGCTATCAGTACATGAGATTTACCCAAAATGTATTTTGCTTTGTATGTACACAAGGCCTTCTAGACACTCTGCCTGGATGTGACTCTCCAAGACATTTTATGATCCCCAAATCTCTTCATTGTCTACATAAACTTTGTTTGATATCATCTGAGTCCATTCCTTGATCATGTGGTATGGCCAATAATCAGCCAGCTATACTGACAGTAGTAGATTTCTAGTCTATGAAGGGTTTCAGCTTTCTAAAAAAGATCAAATCATGATTTATTATGAAACTCAATTTGCTTTTATTCATTTTATATAAAGTGTCTATTTCCAAGTCCAACAGAGGTGTACATGGATGTGAGTCAGCTACAGCTCAATTCCCCTGTACTGTAGAAACTTGCTTTTACGCATATAAAAATGATAATATCTTCCTGAGTATAAAGCTAGTATATTTCCATGACTCTAGGCAATGCTAATTACGAAATGGAATAGCCTTCAGTAACAGTCAGTGAATGTGCCCAACCTGGATTGTTTTACAAATGAACAACCTTTATAGTATGTTTAAGTTAATACATGCATTGTCTGCACATCCTACACACTGTTCTGCATTTCAGACAATTCCCTGTAGAGCTGCAAAACCTGATATTCTATATAACCTTATGTTATTTGTATCCCTTGGCACTGTAGAATATTCATCTATGTGTAATTGTTGCATGATTGTCTATTCAGCTCCAAATTTGATCCATCCACCTACCTGCAGGCACTCAGGGCTGTTATCATTGATGTCAAGCACAGTTATTTCAACGCCAACAGTAGCTTGGAATTTGCCGTCTGATGCAGTTACTTGCAGGAGGTGTTTCTCTTCTTCCTCCCGGTCCAAAGGCTTCTTAGTCTGAATAACCCACTGGTCTCCAGCTTTATCAATACTAAACTGGCCCAAAGAGTCTCCGTCTGTTTATTAAAAGTAAGAATTTATATAAAATTGAGATATAAATGTTTTCGCAATTCAGGGACTCCTGACAAATTATTTTGTCAATTCAGATTATTTTATGTTGTAAAATGCCACATTTTGCATAAGAGTATAAACATATTATTAATGCCATTTCATTTGTGTTTGTGTTATAACTCAACAACAGTACAGGGTTTAGGAAAACAAATGAACACCAACCCAGATTAGAAATCTTAGAAACATCCTATGAGATGTAATAGGTAACCCCTATAATAAATAGGGAATGTCCAACCCTGAACAATATTAGGAATGCAAATGATAAGGTCTCACCTGTGATATAACATGTCACTTTTCTGTTGTTCTCAGATATGTCTTTGTCCCAGATTATGAGGGTAGTTACAATTTGTCCTGGTTCACTGTTCTCAGTTACGGATCCCTTGTAAACTTGAGAGGTGAAATATGGGGGGTTATCATTATCATCAGTCACTGTCACTTCCACAAGGGCCTCTGAAGATAGCTGTATTTTCCTGCCATGGTCTGATGCCACCACATAAAAACGATAGACTTCTTGTTTTTCACAGTCTAACTCTTTTAATGTTGTGATCCATCCATTATCACTGTCAATGGTGAAGAACTGCTGGATTTCTGCTGAATCAGATTTTAGGCTATAAGTGACCATCCCATCACTTCCTGTATCCTGGTCATTGGCAGTAACCTGTATTACAGTGCTTCCAGAGGGCATGTTCTCAGCCATGGAAGCTTTATATAGATCTGCCTCAAAAAAAGGCTGGTTGTCATTAATATCCTTTACCTGTATGCTTACAGGCACTATTGATAATAACTGTTTTCCTTGGTAAGAGCAATTAGCCTGCACATCAATTAGATACCATTTAGTTTTTTCATGATCAACACCTTTTTTTATAATTAGGGCTCCTGTGTGCTTATCCAGAGAAAATACACCATCTTTGTTGCTTTCTGGAGTTGTTCCTTCCACAAGGCTATAGATGATTGGCTCTACAGCCAATGCTTTTACGAGACCCACCTCTGAACCCATAGGCAAGTCTTCAGGTGCTAAAAAACTATATAGAGGTTCAGAAAACCTAGGTAGAGGAACTTCTGTTGGCACTATCTGTAGATGAACAGGGACAAGTGAGCTCCAGTGTGGAGGCGCGCCATCTTTTGCTATGACAATAAAATTTATAACTTGGTTTTCTAATCCTAGAATGCTTTCCTTAGCTGTGACAACACCACTTGTGGGATTTATCTGAAATAAATCTTCATCAGATGTGTCAAGTGAATAAGTGACATCTGCATTTAGTCCTTCATCTGCATCAAAGGCAACTACTTTAATTATAGGTGTACCTTTATTAAGGTTTGACTGTACAGACAGTGTATACTCTGTTGCTTTAAACTGAGGTGGATTGTCATTCTCATCAGTCAATATTATTTTTACTGTGCAGAAGGCTGCCCTACCTCCTCCATCCTTGGCCATGATTTTAATAGCTATAACCCTCTCTGTGGAATTCTCACGGTCAAGTTTAGCCAGTGTAGCTATATGTCCTTTACTATCAATTGAGAACTTCTCAGAGGCCAGCTTATTTATTATTGTGTATTGTACAATTCCATAGGGACCATCGTCATAATCTACTGCCAGCACTTCAATTACTGCTGTGCCTGCATCTGCATTTTCTGCCAGTTCAACTTCATACATGTCTTGCTGAAATGAAGGGCTATGCTTATTGGCATGGGTGATATTAATATACACCGGAACACTGGCCCTAAAGACTCCATCTGACACTGAGACTAGAAGGTAGTATGATTGATTTATACTGTTCTTACAAAGGTTAGACCTAGATATTACACCAGAGGTTCTATTTATGTTGAAATGTCGATGGTTGTTGCCAGATTGAATTAGATACTCTAGCTTACCAGCATCTGTACTATCTTTGTCAAGAGCCTGGACTTTTATAATCATGTGGCCACAATTTGCAAGTTCACTAACATTGGCTTCATATAGAGGCTGACTAAACTCTGGAGGATTGTCGTTCACATCAGAAACATTAACAATGACTAGAGCATCTGCATGTAGAGGTGGATTTCCATGATCTATTGCCCTGACTTTAAACTGAAATTGCTGTCTTGATTCATAATCCAACTCTTGAGTTGTTGTTATTTCACCTGTTTTGGATTCGATATGAAAGAATTCAAGAGCATCATCTGTGTTATTTCCTAAAATGTGGTATGATACTTTTTGGTTTTGTCCAGAATCTTGATCAGTAGCTCCCACCTGAATAACTGGTCTGTGCGGAGGCAATTTTTCCATAACTTGACTGAGGTAAACCAATTTAGAGAAGACTGGAGCATGATCATTTACATCCTCAACCTCTACTGAGACTCTAGATTCGGAATATAATCCCATAGCTGTGTCAGTGGCTCTGACTGTTAATATATGTTTTGTTTTGCTCTCATAATCAAGTGGACCTGCAATACTAAGAGCGCCAGTTTTAAAGTCAATGTTAAACAGAACTAAAACCTCATTTTCCACTATATTGTAAATGACACGAAAGCCCTCTGGACTGCGGGCCTGTATGTGTAAAATAGGAGTGTAAACTGGAATGTTTTCTGGAACTGTTACTTTATAGTAAAGACTCTGGAATATAGGATGGGATTTATTTTTAACAATAATTACTACTTCCTCTTCTGCATGGAAAGGAGGTTGCCCATGATCTATTACTCCTACTTTCACAATATATTGATTCAAGGCTTCAAAGTCAAAAGGCTGCTTCAAAACAATATCTCCCAAATTTGGGTCAATCCTAAAATACTTATATTCCTCTGTTAACCAGTATGTTAATTCACTGTTTTTTCCAGAATCTTTGTCTATGGCGGTAACCTGAAAAATAACATCGCCAGGCTCCAGTCCATCCTCAACTATAATGTAGTATGGGGTGTTTATGAATTCTGGTTGATTATCATTGACATCTTCCACTTGAACTTCTACCTTAGTTTGAGAAAGTCGGGGTGGACTCCTGCTATCCTGTACCTCGATTACAACATCAAATTTCTCCTGCACTTCTCTGTCAAAGCCTAAACCCTTTGTCTGCAGGACACCAGAAGATCTGCTTATCTGAAAGTAATTTGTATATGTAAGAACTGAAAAATAAAGTGGCTCATTGAGATAAATACCCACCACACCTACAACAGTCAAAACCTGGACTTGAGCATCATTTTCAAAAACCTGAGCCTTGTAATTCTGATCAAATTTTATGCTGCTATCTTGTATCTCCGTTACGTTAATTTTTACCAAGGTTGTATCATAGTACAATCCATCTGATGCCTTTACTGTAAGTTCACAGTATGCATTCAGAAGGGAAGGATTATTCAAAGTCAGCAGTCCAGTGTTTTGCTCAACAAAAAAAGCATTATCCTCATTGCCTTCAGGGATACTGTATGTTACCATGGAATCTTCATCCTTGGCTTCTACATGGAGGATCTCCATGCTCTGGTAAGCTGGTAAATAAACATTCAACTCATAGATGTCTCTTAGGAATCTAGGTGGGGAATCATTAATATCATACACCTGAATAGTGACTTTTGCAGGTGTTGCTGCAAATAAACTTGGCAAGCCTCCATCATGTACATGTACAATAAAATTAAATTCCTTGGTAAGTTCATAATCAATTTCAGCAGCTGTGAAAATAGTTCCCATATTTGGATCAATCTGGAAATATTTGAGAACTTCTGGATCTATGATCTGGTAGGTAAGTAAAGCATTAGACTCAGTGTCATTATCAGAAGCTCGAATGATCAAAGGAGTAAGGTCTAGTTTAGTGACCATGCTTCCAACTATCGCATCTTCACTGATCTGTCCGGTATACATAATTTGGGAAAATACAGGCGCATTATCATTCTCATCAATAATATAGATAAAAACTGTGGTTTCGCTGTATAAACCCAGTGAACTGTTACCACGCACTTTGAGTTGGTAGGAAGATGTGGTTTCAAAGTCCAATTTCTTCAGGCTGGAAATAATGCCAGAGTAGCAGTTAATGTAAAAAGCACCCTCTGTATTGCCATCTCTGATTTCATAATTGATAGAGGACCAGCTTGTTGCGGATACCATGGTAACAAAAGAACCTATGGGCATTAGTTCAGTTATCTCAACCACATACTCAGCAGACACAAATTTAGGAGGTGAGGCATCAGAAGGCTTGATATAAACATTAACTGTGGTTGTGTCCTGAAACTGTGGTATTCCTTGGTCAATTGCCACTACATTCATTATAAATTGGTTCTTTGAAGGGTGCTCCAGTGCTTTTGCTACAGATATCACACCAGAAGTTGAATCAATTGTAAAATATCCCTCTGTGTTACCTGTTGGGAAAAACAAAAAAGTTTATCTCTTCTTCAAAGATGGCAATAGCAACCACAACATCTATCTATGTGTTCATTTAGATGCAGTCTATGAAAAATATTACACTCACACTAAGCAATATGGAAGCATTAATTATGTAATTAATTTGTGTAAATATGAAAGAAGAAATCACATGTACACAGAATAATATATAGATTCATACTTTAGTGTGTTTAAACAGAAAATGCATGAAACATACTTCTATTATGGAGACTTTTGATCATTTCTGTTAACTGTGAATCAATAGTTGCCTCACCTGACTGAATAGAGTAGTGGATCTTGGCATTGATCCCTTGGTCCAAGTCAGTGGCCCTGGCTTGCACTACTTCTGTTGTGATAGGAGCAGAGTTGGACAGGCTTACTTCATATACGGATCGAATGAAACAAGGGGGGTGGTCATTACTGTCTTGTACATGAATAATGACCCGGACAAAATTTCTTTTAATTGGGATGTCTTGATCTCGTACCTGAAGGTCAACAAAAAGAAGGACTTATGACCTTTAAAGAACCTGGTACCTCAGCACAATCTACATTTATTTTTCGCATATGCTTTTATATGCATTGCAACAAATATGGCTTCTTTGTGAGCAGAATAACATTTGCTTCTTAGAAATAAAAATTTCTCTGTCACTACCCTCCTTACTTTCATAAATTGTTTTAAGCCTACCATGACAGTCAAGATATGCATGGGAATGGTTTCGTAGTCCAAAGCCTCAGTGGTGAACAGGATGCCGCTGTTTGGATCAAGACGGAACATTTTTGAGCTCCTAGGATCAGCACTACCCTGGATGGTATAGATTAGCTTGTTTCCACTGTCCTTATCTGTTGCACTGATCTTAAGTATATCATCTCCAAGTGGTACATCTTCAAAGACTTGCACCTCATAATGGCTTTCCAGAAATTCCGGGCGGTGGCAGTTAAAGGGGACCACATCAATGTACACCTGTAACAAGATGGACTTTTATTTGGTTCTTCCTTATCTTTACTCCAGACTTGATTTCAACTACCCACTGAGAATGTCAATAGTGTATGTTTTAAGGGCTCTGGCACACGAGGGAGATTAGTCACCCCAAATCTCCCTTGTTATGACATCCCACCGGCGCAAATGTAAATCGCCGGTGGGATGGCATACGCGGCAGCGCAATCGCGCTCACGAGGCAACTTCGGCAATTTCCGCAAATCACGCTGCCGTGCGATTTACATTTTCGCCGGTGGGATGTCATATCGGGGAGATTAGTCGCCCGCAACAAGGGAGATTTGTCGCAGGCGACTAATCTCCCCGTGTACCAGAGGCCCTAATATATGAAGAGTTATTTATAACAAAGTAAGAAAGAAAGAGTTGTTGAAAATTATTTGAGAAGTCAAGGAATAATATAAAAGTGGAAGAAGAAGAAGACATAAGGAAATACTAAATGGAAAAACAAGAAAAAAATTGTTAAAGAAAGAAAAAGTTAGTACAAGAAATAAGCAAAGAAGAATGTTTTCTACAAAGTGGCTTACCTGTGTGGTAACAGCACTAGGTCCATCTGTTACCTCAACAGTGAGAATGTAATTGGATTTCTTGCTTGCTTGCAAAGGTTGGGCTATTACCAATCCCCCTGT
The DNA here is from genome assembly GCF_000004195.4 of Xenopus tropicalis. NCBI lineage: Eukaryota > Metazoa > Chordata > Amphibia > Anura > Pipidae > Xenopus > Xenopus tropicalis. Next base: position 17,123,761 of record NC_030679.2, on the reverse strand, counting down.
TGTCTTATCTATGTCAAAGTCCAGTTCATCATCACCACCTGGAGAAAGAAATTGGAGAGGTAATTTCGTTTTTTCTTGTTTCAACAATGGGACCTTCGTGAACATCCATTTCTAAACAGAAAGCATTGAGCCTGTTTGCAACTTGAGTATGCATGTACCAATTACCTGCTGATCCATCTGCAGGCCATATTCTGTAAGCTATACCAGGTGTGTTCTGGCCACACAGGCTGAAAACATTATGGGGCCCATGTCACTTCTGACTCACCAATGGAAGCAGTTGGAAAGATCCAAGTCCATCAATTTCAATCCTTTACTCTATTTTTTGAACGTTTTGTTGTTCTGTTTTTGCAACCAATACAAATAATACCTTTTATATTTCTTAGTCTATGCCCTTAGCACCCAGATAAATAAAAGAGAAGATCATTTGGAAATTGTCTAAGAATATCACAGTTGACAAAAAAATACATACTGACAAAAAGAATACATATTCTATGTAAATATTTTTTAAAATTTTTAAATGTCTGCAGGGGAATTAAAAGAAGAGCAGTTAAGCTAGGGCCCTATGAATGTGCCTCTGCTGCCTTCTTTAACTGTGGCTTGGCATTGCAGAACTAAAAATGGTGAGTAAACAAGCACATAGGACGGACCAGCTAAAATGTAAATCGCAGGTGGGATGGCATACGCGGCGCTGTGATTTGCCAAAGTTGCCTTGAGAGGAAACTTAGGGTGACTTAGGCAAATTGCGGCACCACGTATACCATCCCACCGGCGATTTACATTCTAGCCAGTGGGATGGCATTGTGGGGAGATTAGTTGCCCGCAACAACGAAGATTTATAGTGGGGTGGGGTGTCATTGCCCTAAAAAGTGAGTTCCATCGACAAGTTGCTCGTCTTTTCCTAACAAGCGATTACTAGAGATTTCCACAATGAAGCGGTTCTATTTCCCACAAATCCAGGTATCGTATTCCCCGTCCACAATTAAAAATTACATTCAGTGCAATGGGGAAATGGCAGCGACTTCCCACTCAGTGGGTTTTACTTTCAGTGATTCCAATAGTTTTGAATGACAATGCTTTCTTTGTAAAATTGCTTGAAAAAGGGTCTCATAGCAATTCGGAGAAAAAAGCGTTTTAATGTAGTATCGTCGGTTTAATTACTGCGGATTTATATTCTTCTCTATGTAGAGGCAAAACAAGCGACTTGTCGCTGGAACTCGCTTTTTTAAAATCGCAGGGACTAATCTCTCTGTGGGACACTAGCCTAAAGGGTTTTGAAATGGTTTTACACCATGCTATGGTTTAAACAAAAACAATTCAGCAGTTCGTCATGAATAATTAGGAATGTTACAGGTAATATGGCAACTCCCAAATTCTATGTAAATGGTGCCTTACTTCTCCTGCACACCTGTGGCACCCCAGGTAAACCCTGAAAAGCATGTTGGTATGAAATTGAAACTGAAATAAACGTGCACGTTAATTAAACTGGTGTAAAAATTAAATGGGATAATTACAAATGGGAAATTATGTGATGATAGTTTTCCTTTGAACAATGACCTCAGTGACTGACCCTCAGTAAAACTTCTCTTTAACTTAACTGGACTGCAAAACAGATGGAGCTGACTGGCCCTAAAGCAGGGCCACCTGTATGCGATAGCTATTCAACATGCCTTTCATTTATCAAATTCCAAACATTTTCTCTAAATGGATTTAAAAAGATACAAGACTGCTTTATGGTGTCTATGCTGCTGCTTTGTGCTTGGCAAGCTCTTCTTACACATAAAAAACTCCCTATAGTTCCAAAAATGTGCAGGACCGTCAAAATATATTCATCCCCAGTGTGTTGCTAGAACCAGGTTTGGAGGACACCATTGTTAGGCAATGGTTTGGGGGCTCTGGATTCTCTGTCAGAAACCACATATGTTCCCCCACCATTAGGCTCAATGTGGGTCCCATGACACTGCACTCATTGTACTGTGGATACTACTTGTTTAACCTCAAATCTCACCCAAGCCCCTAAGCTTGGCTTCCAGGTATATCTAGAAGAACAGTAAATAAGTTTTCACCCCAAATCTCACCCAACTTAAACTGTATGATGCTCAACAGCAAGAGGGGTGGAGTGCAACTACTCAATGGAAGCCCAGTCTATGGTATCCAACAGCCCTGACCTGCTGTAAAATACTATTTATTGGGCCTGTGGGGGGCCTTTGTGTACTTAAAATGCCAAGGCCTATTTTGAATCTCAGTCCAGACATGGTAGCCCAGACCATACTTTTAGGCTGAAAAATGATGTGATATCCTGAATATTAATGTAATTAATTAATATAATAGGCCATATTGAAAATACATATACCTTGCCTATTACGGAGAAACAATTGAGCCTGAAACAGAAAGGGCAGGATATGCATAGGACATAGGCATACACAAGTATACCCATTGCTGTGCAACAGTAAGCACAGACAGGTACAACATGCAATGTGCTTTTTGAAATTATTATAGATAATTATAGATAATATAAGTATAAGTAGGTCCTAATTGTATTATGGGACAAACAAGAAGATATTGTGGTCCTTCAGTTATTCATTAGGTTATATACATGCAGAAGGGCTTTGTTCTCACTCTTACCTGTGATTTGAAACCAGACCTGATTATTTATGGACTCTGTGCCAATTAAGCCCACCATGTGGTTCACTGGATCTGTTTCCATGACTTGGAAGTTATAGCTAGGCTCATCAAATCCAAGGGGCTCTTCTAAAGGGTCAGGCTTTGGGATCCACTCAATGTGGAGTCGCACAGTAGAAGAACGAGCAGGGCTGCCACCATCTGCTGCTTTTACCTGTTGTTGTTAACAGCATAGGGAAAAAATTCATAACATAAAGTATTTAATCAAACAGAAAAAGTCCGAAAGTAGAACATTATACTCTCTGGTACTACTAGCTAAAAGTTCTCATTCTTACCGTCAGTATTGTGTATTCTCCAGCAGGAAAGGGTCCTTTAGAGGAAATGACACCAGTAGAAGGCTGAATGGTAAACATATCTCCTGTAGCCTCAGTAATGCTGTATGTTACTTTTGCATTTATTCCCTTGTCCCTGTCCATAGCTACAAGCCGGTAGACTGGGGCAGGATCAGGGCAGAGAGGCCTTTCTGGAAGCTGAACTGTGAAAAGCTTCTGAAGGAACATTGGGGGATTGTCATTCACATCAAGCACTTGTATGACCACACGGGAAGTGGACTGTAGCGGAGGCATCCCATTATCAGACACCGTAACCTACAGAACATATTATGAGTCTGTTAAATTGTTCACAATTATTTTAAAGAGATCCAAACAAAATAAATATTTTAGTAGGGCTACAGGTAACCCATTATATGATGTATGTTTAAAGAGAAACAAGTCAAAATACTTGAATAGGCTGTATGAGGTCCTCTAACTAGAGGCCCTGGCACCATATGCATATAATTTAAATAGCCACAATAATCCACCTAGGGATTCTTGGATTATTTTATGACATTGTACTATTATAAATTATAATTCAAACCCCCAAATACCAGTGATTAGAAAATGTGACCTACTGGACTGCATTATACTATACTGTGTTCTAAAAGAAATATAAGATCATTTAGATCACTTTGACAGCAATTCAGAAAATTCAACATTCCAGGATTAAATAAGAGAAAGGAGGGCATTAATCAGGGTGTATGGGGGTTCAGCTGTAGTGGGCCCAATTATTGGAGGGGCCCTGGAAAACAGGTCTTGCAGGGTTCAGTTCAGGCATAAGGGCTCCAAATATGGTGCTCCAGAGGAAAAAATAGATTGTAATGGCAAAAAGTGCTTGTACATTTTAGCTTTACTTGCTGGGCTACCACAGAATGCCTTGGGCAAAGCACACAAAATCATCTCTGCCGTGGCCCTTATATAGCATTATCTTATTACTGAGGAAGAACAGCATATCAGACATAAATAAATAATTGCTTTGTTGAACAAGCAATTTGTATTTTTGACTGCCCATGTCCAGATCTTCCAGCTCAATCTCTTGAAAGCCCCAAGGATACAAAGGGCATATGTAACCAACTGAATGCTATCTCAACTGAGCAATAAATCACCTAGTCAGTATACATTGCTGAATAGTTACAATATCCTTTGATGTAGGTGCTGAGCAACCTCCTACCAGACTGTAATAAACCATTTCATTTAGACAAGAAATAATTAACCCACTGCAAGTCTACAATTATAGAGTCACTGCTTCAGGGAACACTATAGATGTAGACAAACTAGAAGGGTAAGCACAAACCTCAAGGGTATGTTCCTCTTTATTTTCCCGATTCAACTGTTTTGCTGTTGTAGAGATCAAGCCTAGATGAACAAACACAACTTCTGTTAACACCATGTATAATAAAGTATTCACATTGAGGACAGGACTTGCCAGCCCACTGAGCATTGTGGCTACATTATCAGATGGCAGATAGTCACCCTGTCTGGGAATGAAGCTCAGGATAGTGAAATCGCAGTAACAAGATGTATAAGAGATAAGCATTGTAAATAAAATACTTCTAATTACTTGGCTTTGCAAAGACTTTGGTAGGGATTTGTAGTTGGAAAGGTTTTTTTTTATTCAACACTTGTTATTGAGTTTACAAATTAAAACAAGATAAACAGGGTTGACATCTGAGTTGCATTGTTTATACAGTAGTAGTTTCAAGTATGGCAAGACTTATAAGTGGATTATTTTGTTTTTGTGCATAGTTTTATAGATAGTTCATAAACAAATCCTGGGGTTGATTATGAGTTAGTAATGCAAGACACCGTGGTCGTACGGAGACACTAAGCATCTTATGGTGAGCATTTATGCGTGATTAATTTTCAGTGTGGGGGGTTTTCGAGCCGTGGACCCCAAACTTTATCATATTTGTCTGGATGCCCTTTGTTCTTGTAGGTGATTTCTCTATAGGGGAGTGCTTGGTTTACAAGTGTCTTCCAGCCATTTAAGGTTGGGGATTCTGATGATAACCATTTGCTTGTTATGTGTTTGCGGGCTAAATAGAGAAGTTCAGCTATTGCTGTTCTTTTGTATGTACTGGGATATAAGTGTTCAAGGATGGCCAGCAAGCATACCTTAGGGTCGAGTGGTACTGGGGATGCAGGGCCGCCATCAGAAATCACGGGGCCCCTCACAACAAAATTTTTGGGCCCCCCTCCTCTCACGCCCCCAATGGCCCCTCCCCCAGTGACCCCTCCCATCAACACAAACGACACACAGACTTTGGTAGCCAGGGCCCCCCTAAAACATTTGTGGCCAGGGGTTACATTTTGCATTGGTGCCAGAACAGGTGCCACTTAAAACATTGCTAGCCAGCCCAGGGCCCCCTAAAACATTGGTGGTCCTCCCCCAAATACTATAGCTGCTCCCGCTGCTTCCTCCACTCCCCCCCGCATCCTTCATCTCCCCCCCGGTACCTGCTTCCTCCAGGGCCCCCCAAGCATCCTCCAGCTCCCCCCAGCATCCTGCTGCTTTCTCCAGGGCCCCCCCCAAAGCAATCTCCAGCTCCCCCCAAGCATCCTTCAACTCCCCCCCAAGCATCCTCCAGCTCCCGCCCAAGCATCCTCCAGCTCCCGCCCAAGCATCCTCCAGTTCCCCCACCCAGCATCCTCCTGCTTCCCCCAGGGCGCCCCCAAGCTTCCTCCAGCTCCCCCCCCAGCATCCTCCTGCCCCTCCTGAAGCATCCTTCAGCTCCCCCCTCCTGCGCCGGCGACGTCCTCCGCTATATCCTGCTGCTACCCGCTCCATCTGCGCTTATATAAGGTTGCTCCCCGTACGTGTGACGTCACTACGCACGTGGCGCAACCTTATAGAAGCGCTGATGTAGCAGGGAACGCCAGGACATAACGGAGTATGCCAGCAGTGAGAGGGCCCGGAATTGATTAAAGGGGGCCCGAGCTAGGAAAACTCTAGCACGGCCGGGACGACTGTACCCCGTGCCCCCCTGATGGTGGCCCTGTCCCCCCATCATTGTCCCATAGGAACTTGCCCCTTCTGCCTACCCCCAGTTCTGCTTGAATCCTCTGCCCACTTGGGTCTCTGCCTCATTCCCTCCAACTCACCCCCTTGCAGCCAAATGCCCCCATCCCCAGCGCTACATACAGAGACCTCATTGTTGTGTGAAATACATAAATATTTACACCTTAAACCAAAACATTGAATCAAATTAAAAAATGTGTTTATTGTGCATAAAACATGGCTGGAAATTATTTTTAAAAATTGTATACACAAGAGGCAAAGGGGGACTTTCTGAATAGAGCGTGCAATTTAATAGTAAATAAAAGCATTTGTAGCGATCATTAAATTGATGTTTAATGTTAGGTTTATAATAATAAATACAAATTGCTAATGGGCTCCCCCCAGCATCCTTCAGCTCCCCCCCTTCTGTGCCGGCCCCCTGCGCCGGCTTCGGCGACGTCCTCCGCTATGTCCTGCTGCTACCCGCTCCACCTGCGCTTATATAAGGTTGCACCCCGTACGTGTGACGTCACTACGCACGTGGCGCAACCTTATATAATCGCTCATGTAGCGGGGAACACCAGGACATAACGGAGGAGTGAGAGGGCCCGGAATTGATTAAAGGGGGCCCGAGCTAGGAAAACTCTAGCGCAGCCGGGCCCCCTTTAAAGGCCGGGCCCGGGACGACTGTACCCCCTGTGCCCCCCTGATGGCGGCCCTGTGGGGATCCCATCACATCATGGATAAATTGAGTTATTTGTTTCCAGTAATCTATGAGGGTTGGGAAGGTCCTTATTAAGTGATAAAAGTGGGGATAATCTAAGTGGCATCTGGGGCATGTTGTGTCTGTGGTTCGTCGGAAGTGTTGGAGGGTTAAGGGTGTTAAATATGCTCTATGCAGGATATAGGCTTGGATTGTTCGTTCCCTTGCGTATGGAGAGGCATGTTTAGGGGACTCTAGGGCTTCTTCTTCCTTCTTCTTCTCTTGATCAATCTGTTTTCTTGCCAGGCTGTTTTGGAGAAGTCGGTGTGTGTGATAATGTTCGGGTTTAGGAGTGTACTGTATAGTTTGGATATCATGCCTTTGACATATCCTGCTTAAATGATAGTGATGTAGGGTTGAGTTTCAAGGGTTGGGTATCCTGAGGGGTATTGTGTTGAGAGGGTGTGCCGTAGTTGTAAGTATCAAAATAAGTAGTGATTAGGGATATTGTATTCTTGTTTTAATTGTTTAAATGATTTAACGGTGTTGTGGTTGAGGACTTGACCCAAGCACCAGGTGCCTTTCTCTTTCCAGAGCACGGTGTCTTGCATTGTACAGCATTCAGGTAAGGAGCGATTTTCCCATATTGGAGTGTAGTGTTCTATCACTCCTGTATGGTGAGGTACCAGTTTGTCCCATATTCAGAGGTGCCTGGGTCATAAGTGTGTTGGTTTGTCTGGGGATGGGACAGCCCGAGTGGCCTTTAAGTAGGTAGTAGACTCTGTCTCTAGTGGGTACTGGGCCAGTAAACCCCATCTCCTCAATTATTGTAAGTGCTCGGTCTAGGGAGTGGGTGGTGTCTTTCAAGAGTAGGATCATATCGTCAGCATATAGACCAATTTTGGGCGGAGGAGTATAACAGTTTGACCCATGTCACAAATTCTATACCACTGCCTATTTGTTCCAATACAGTCCAAAGGAACTTCCATTCTACGGAGTCAAAGGCCTTGGCTGCGTCCAGTGAGCCAAGGCCTCGTCCTCTGTTTTTTCGTAATGTGCCTGGATGATCTCATAGACCCTGCGTTTATTGAGTGCCGTAGATTTTCCAGGCATAAAGCCTGTTTGGTCAGGGTGTACGATCTTAAGTATTACTGAGGATAGTCTGTTTGCTAAGATTTTTGCTAGGACTTTAACCTCTGTGTTTAACAGGGAGATGGGTCGGAAGGAGCTGCAGTCTAGTGTGTCTTTCCCTGACTTAGGGCGTTTCTGACATAAAGGGTAGTAGGGCGCCCTGAATTTTAGCTGCATTATATGTCTCTAATAAATTGGGGGCCATGTAGCATTGCTCTGTGTGCTGAGGTAAATTTGGGGATTTGTATCTCAGATAGGAAGGATTGCGTTTCTGTCTGTGAGAAAGGGGAGTTGGTACTGTATAGCTGTTGATAGTACCGTTGGAAATGTGCATTAATCTGCTGTGGGTTTGTTCGTATCTGTCCTGTCTCATCCTTGATTTGAGTGATCACTGGGGGTGTATTGTTTGCTTTGGCTATCTTTGCTTAGTAGCTTACTTTGCTTACTGTATGGTCTCCGTGTTCCAGGAAATTTTGCTTTGCAAAGAATAGATTGCGTTTGGCTTTTTACGTCGTTCTACGACAAATACCGTTGAGAAGGCCTCCCTGCTGAAAGTGTTTATTCCAGGAACGCCTCTGGCTGGGCGCCCTCTGCACGTTCCGGTAGGCCTACGAGGCTGATGTTGCTGCGTCGCATGCGATTTTCTTGGTCGTCTGCGTGGGCTTGCGTGGCAGTAAGTTTGGCTATCGTACACTGCTGTTTGCATAGGGGAGATGATATCCTCTACTGTGCTGAGTCTGGTCTCCGTCTCAGTCACACGGGCCCGGATATCTTGGTGGAGTAGAGAAATGTCTATCTTCACCTCGTCTATTTTCGTTGTGAAGCTAGTTGTGAGTGTGGCAGTAACTGTATTTTGACAATTTGCTATAGCTTCCAGTATGGTGCTTAGTTCAGTTGTTTGGGCCGAGGGTGTGGTGTCTTGCTTGCCAATGTCTGGAATGGCGGGAGTTCCAGAGTTTTCGCTTTCGCCGCCATCTTGGTCCAGCCGTCGGACTTTTTCAAGTTTATGTCTTTATCCTGCTGGCGCTTAGGTGGTGCCATGTTTTGGATGCGGAAAAGGTTTTAAATGGGAATGCTCTGCAGAAATGCTATGTACTCCAATGTATGTGCTGACATGGTACAATAGCTTTCTACATGAAAAAAATTGTGCCCACAATCAAGAAATTGCAAGTACTTGCACTTTCTGCTAACTTGGTTTCATTTCTATACCCGTGCCTTATTATCAGTGCTATTTTATGTTTAGTATATCATTTTGAAACATGGAGATTTTAAAGGTCTTTCATGGCCAGATCTGCTTGTTTGGCAGGGTCACTAAAGAAGTGGATCTGGGCTTGATGTGTCCACCCACATTTGGGGCCTACAGAGACTGACAGTCAAAGATCAAATCAACATGATTATGTGCAGTTGAGAAAGTCTTTCAGTTAGCCCAATACACAGGAAGATAAGTTGCTGACTGAACTGAAAATCTGCCTGTGTACAGCCTTCCACGCTGAAATCTGCTCTGTCTGTGCACTAACAGGCCCTTATGCACAGTAATTTTAGTAGAAAAGGAAGCAGACCTGCAAACAGACAATGTAGAAAAGCTGGCAGAGAAAATACTTGTGTGTCGTGGCTCTAAATGCCACAGAAAAAACAGGAGTATTGTAAAATAGGGTTTATAATCTTTGGTTTGAATTTGTCTACTCCAGCATAAAAATTATCTCAGAAAAAACATTTGGAGACACAATTTTTTTTTTTTTTTATATCCGCCTTCACTATACCAAGGCCTGTTGTTTCTTGTAAGAAAGATTAGGAAATACATAGCCAGTCATCCTCAGAGTACTACAGAATCCAACACAGAAGGTTGCCTTTCCAAGAAAGGACTTGGGTGACTGAACATTTATTGGCTCTCTTTACTCTTCATATAGAGCCTGAGAAAAGATTATAGGTGGGGCATCAGCATTCCATTTTGCACTGGTCATTCTTGACTGGTAAGGAAAGAGGCACTAATTCACAAAAGTGAAAAATAGTCACAGTTCCTTTTATGCAGGCCTTGAAAGCACACAGCTGTGTGGGAGGAGAGCTTTATGCCTACAGCAACAGTGAATAGCTGATCTCTGCATTGTTAGACCTGCTGTCATGTTGGGACAGGTAGAAGGAAGATCAGCTGTGTGTTTTGTTATTTGTTAAGCAGAACATTTTCACCAGAGGTTGTTGTGCTGTCCTGCTTATGTGTTTAGGTAATGCAGCCAAGATTATTTAGTTTAACCTGTTTATCAGAGGTGGGGTCACTAGTGCCATATAAAAATTACCCAAGCAATATGGCGCTATGCAAACTAAAAATAAAACATAATTCCCAAGCAGAATGTATAGAAAAGCAAAAGTTGAGCACATCAGTTAAAACTAGAAAGGGAAGTTTGAGAAAAAACTTCATGTTGGTTTGAAAAACGTAAAGTCACTGAATGAAATCTGATCTGTTGTTGGCCCAGCCCACATTTTCTAACCTTGCACCACAGTTATATTGTAAAAACCAATGTTTGGGGACCCTGGTTTTAATAGTGTCTTAATGGCAGCAATTTAAATTTCCCCACTAAAAATCAACGAGTGACATCTGATTGGGGGTTGGTAGCTCAGTCTTCTTTTTCTAACCTGGACCTGCAGTTACCCAGTGACTCACTCTGTAAAATTTAGGTACCCTAGGATTAATAGTTATAGAACGGCAGCAGTTTACATTTAAACCAATAAAAATAAATTGTGATTGGTGGTTGGTGGGTTTGCCCACTTTTTCTAACCTTGAGTCAAAGTCACCCAGTGACAAACAGTGGGCACCCTGGCATAAATAGTGTGAGAATTACAACATTTTAAATTTAAACCAATAAAATTCAATGGATGAAATGTGATTGGCTGTTAGTGGCCCAACCCACTTTTCCTATTTTTGAACTGCACTGACCAACTGCAGTGACCAACTTTGCATTAGTTGGGGACTCAGGTATAACAATTGTGGGACAGACCGCATTTTACACTTCACCATTGAAAGTAAATAGGTGAAATGTGATTGGCTGTTGGTGACTCCACCCACTTTTCCTAACCCTGAATACGTGGTCAGCCAGTCACTGCAAAGGTTGAGGCCCCTGACATAAATGGTGTGAGAAAGGCAGCATTTTAAATTTATATAAAAAAAATTCAATAGATGGAGACTGGCTGTTGGTGGCTCCACCCACCTTTTAAAACCTAAAACTGCAGTCCCCTTGTGACTCTGGTGTTAATACTGTGAGAATGGCAGCAGGTTGAATTTCCCCATTTAAAATCAATAGGTAAAATCTGGTTGGCTGTTGGTAACTTCATCCACTTTTTCTAACTGTGAACCACAGTTTCCTGGTGACTAGCTCTGCAAAGTTTGGGGACCTTAGTATTAATATTTAAAGAATATCAGCAGTTTAAATTTAAACATATGAAGTCTATAGGTGTAATCTGATTAGCTGTTGTTGGCCCCGCCCACTTTTCTAAACTTGGAATGTAGTCACCCAGTGACAAACGGTGCAAAGTTTTTGGACCATGAAATTAAACATGTGAGAATGGCAGCAGTTAAAATTTCCCAACTGAAAACAATGAAAGAAATGTAATTGGCTTTTGGCGGCCCCGTCCACTTTTTCTAACCTTGAGTATGTAGTCACCCAGTGACTGACTGTGTAAAGTTTGGGAACCCTGGCAAATTCAAAATGTGAAAGCTGATTGGCTGTTGGTGGCTCTGCTCACTTTTCAAAACTAACACAGCAGTCCCCTAGTGACCAACTGTGAAAAGTTTGGGGAGTTCAAGTTTAGGGAGTTCATGTTCAAGTTTAGGTAGTGTAGCCTCAAAGCTGTAAGATTGGCAGCAGTTTCAATTTCCCCATTAAAGTCAATAGGTGAAATTTGATTGGCTGTTGTTGGCCCCTCCCACTTTAGGTCATCCAACAAATTTCGCTGTTGCATTTGGGGTGACCCCATGATTAAGTTATTCAAGTTTGGGGGGTGTAGCTTCAAAGCTGTAAGAGCAGCAGCAGTTTGGAAATTGTCCCTGTCAAAGTCAATGGGAAAATTGGGGTGTTCAGTGCGGTGCCACAAAAAGACAGGGTATGGGATCGCTTAGAAAAGCACAAGCAACATACTCCTCTATAGGGCGAAGAAGTGGAGAGTTTGGGTGTTGTACCCCTAAAACTGTAGGAGGAGCAGCGTTTAGAAAATGGGGGGCGCTAAGAAGAAGAAAAAGCATAGAATATGTTGAAGAACAGTATGTTGAGTTTTTCAACCTTGGCATCAAACCAATTGTTTTGACTCTTAAAGGTGATATAAACCCTCTATAAAACTCTTCCTTTTCAGCTACAGGTGCACCTGTTTCCTACTCTTCTATTACACTTTATATTTTTCAAGGTAGGTGACTCAAATTTAATTACAGATACACATGGGTTTCTCGTTAGAATTCTGTCTACCAGTGATACATTAGGCACCTTATCCTTAGAGATACTGATACCAGGAATGAAACCTTTTTTACATCTTTCATAACATTGTCTTTGCATGAGCTTTATAATTTTGCCATAAACATATTTCCTGAGGCTTTTTCATTGCCTACCTGATTCCCCATGTTCCTCTATGAGGGGGCTGCCATATTTGTGCAGCAGGAGTCTGTATACATTATTGTATACATACAAGCTATAACTGACAGGCTGAGAAGGGACAGTCAGGTTGGAAAAACAGTCAGGTTTAGGAACTTCAAGTAACAATTACTCACAAAAGCAGCCCTATCAGTGAAAAATGATCAACATGAACTATAGGTAACTTTTTATGTAGATTCATATTTTAAAAAGTAGTTTTATCGTGTCAGTATTACTTTAAGACCGATAAAAGTTCCTAACTTGCCTCCATAAGAATGCATGCACCCTCCCAACATCATGCTCACCTAATATCTGGCCAAAAACAAGCCAGTTATCTACAAGACTGGCTAGAAGATCCTAAAGGACTAGCATTGGTAAAAAAAACATAATGGGGGTTCTAGGAAAACCTGTTACGATAGGACAAAATCAACATGTTGTCATCTTCTAACAGGTCCCCCTAGACCGGTACAATAAGTTGGTGGAGCCAAACGATTGAATTAGAATGACAGGTATAGGCATCCATCAGTTTGGGCACTGCATCAACGAACCGATGCGGTCCCTGATCCGACTAAAAATCAAACCTGCCCGATCGAGATGTCAGTCGGGCAAGCCCGTCGTTAGTGCCCATGCACGGGCCAATAAGCTGCCGAATCGGCCTACGGGACCAATATCAGCAGCTAGAATTTTGGGTTTAAGCCCAAAGGGAAATTAAAATGTAGTTTTGCTTGTATACTACACTAATCAAACTTCATTGTGCAGAGAGGTATTGGCACTGAAGAGTGGTGCTTTAAAAATTCAGAAGTAATGTTGATGGACTACAACTGCCAATATGCACAACACAAAGATTTAATAGTAAATGTTAAAAGTGATTTAAAATAACAGATACAAATGGCTAATATTTATCATATATGCTCCATGCTCCTTGCACAAAGCAACGTTGGGTATGTTCTTTCATTAAAGAGATACTGACACCATAAATCATTCATAATATTATCTTTGCATGGTATTTATGAGTTTGCCTTTAAAGTATTTGCCTGATGTTCCTCTATGAGGGGGCTGCAATGTGCAGCAGTAGTCTAACCTTTTAGTATTTAGTGTGAGTCTTTTGAAATGTGGAATATATATAAATGGAGCCCTCTCTGTTGCATTTAGCCCAGGCAATTAATGCCATCATCTATTTATTGATCAGCATTTGCATGCCTCATGTAGAACACATTCTTCACACTTACTGCTCTGAATCATGCATGTCATTTTCCTTTGGGCCTTTTATTTTCCTGAAGGCTCATGCTTGTTTTTGTGTTCCTAGGGTCAAAACAAAAACTGAAAATCGAGAAATAGATATTTCCTACAAATATATTTTGTCCAACAAGTCCAAAATACACCTACACCTCTGCAATGCAGCATTTCCTCTAGAATCCTAGCATACTAGTGGGTGTTCTGCTAAAGTGTTTTCTGAAAGTTGCACTTGATTTACCAATGTGGGCACAAATTAAGCACAGTTGTGTGTGGTGTAAATAACAACACTAGCATACTTTTTACTGCTAAGCATGTATAAGTATAAGTCCATGGCTTATTTGCATCTAGGGGCCCTGTTGATTCAAGCAGGCTGACCTGGTGCATTGGCACGAAGTACAATGTATAAGTACCTTGGTGAAGTACATTTGTGTATGTATGTATAATTTTATTTATAAAGTGCCACAAGGGTACGCAGCGCTGTACAATCTTACAATATACAAAATTACACACAGGGAGGACAAGTGTTATAATAAATAAATACAATAAATATATATAAATGCAGAGGGAATAAGTGCCATGTGGTAAGAGACACAGTAGGAAGGAGGTTCCTGCCCCGTAGAGCTTACAATCTAAGTGGTTGGGTAACATACAGGCACAAATTGGAATGTAAGAGTGCACCAGGAACATGCAGGGAGACCAGTGAAGAAATGTAGTGAAGGAGCAGAGGAGTGAAGAGCTTTGAATGTTAGCAGAAGGATTTTGTAAGCTATCCTTTGTTTAACAGGCAACCATGCAAGAGAGCTTAAGTGAGGCTGAACAGGTTCCCTCTTTGGAGAGAGCAGGAGTATCCTGGCAGCAGAGTTTAAGACTGATTGCAGGGGAGAGAGGTGGGAGTCTGGGAGGCTGGTTAGTAGGAGATGGCAGTAATCTAAACGGGATAGGATAAGGGCATGTATTAGTGTTTTAGCTGTTACTTGTGAAAGAAAGGGGCGTATCTTGGCAATATTGTGGAGGAAAAAACAGCAGGTTTTGGCATTGTTATTAATATGGTTAGAGAAGGAGAGTGACTGGTCAAAGATAACCCCAAGGCAGCGTGCAGAATTAACAGGGTTTATGGTCATGCCATCAATAGTAATGGTGAAAGGAGGAGAAGGGCTAGGTTTGGGCAGGAGGACCATGAGCTCTGTTTTAGCTAGGTTAAGTTTGAGGTGGCGTTGGTTCATCCAGGAGGAGATAGCCAGGAGGCAGTTAGCAATCTGGGTTTGAACATCAGTGGTTAGTGCAGGGGTGTCTAAATATATCTGGATGTCATCTGCATATAAGTGATATTTAAGACCAAAAGAAGAAATAAGGTCTCCTAAAGAGAGAGTGTACAGGGAGAACAGCAAAGGACAACATTTTGTACCAATTTTTTTTTTTCAGACGAAAACACCTAAGAAGAAGCACTGCTAATAATGCAATTTGCTAATGAACCATAATAGTTCAACACTGTAATTAAAGTGATACTCCTAAAACAATGCTGCAGAACCTGGATAGGTGTGTCCCAGCAAGCTGAAAGTGATGAGCTAGTGGATCTGTGAGGGGTAGGGAAGCAAGGGAGAATGGTAATGGGAAAACTGCTAGTTAGATCAGTGACAGGTTAGGTAAAATAACATTATGATTCACCTTTTACCCAAAAAAGATCTAATGGAAATTCAGTTTCAGGGTCTTTTATATATAATTTATTAATCATTACTCATTCATATATCCCCAAAATATTCCACAGCCTTTACAGAGATTCTGCATTATTTCCAGTCCTTGACCTAGTGGAGCTTAAAGTCTCTAGACCCTATCTCATTCACACACACACACACACACTGTGGTTAATTAAACGAGAAACCAATTAAACTGCTTCTATATTTTAAAATACTGGAGGCATGAGGAGATCATACAAACTACTTACAGATACAGCCTTGGCTGAAACCAAGCTCTCTGACCCGAGTGCTTTTATACAGGTGAATAACCTCATATTTTACAATGGGGTATTTTTTTTTTTTTTGGTCGTTTTTATAATACACGTGACACACGTGACACAAATTACAACTGATGACATCACCATGCACTGTTTATAAACATATATTTTTCAGGATATTCATGGCTCAGTATTGTATTAATATTGTCATTGTCATTGACATCACTCATGACAACATTAAGCTATCATTTTTAACATCACAAAGACATTCTAAGGTTTACTTATCCATGCAAGAAGACAAGATGAAGTATTAATATTTGGTAGTAGGAGTTATTTACTCCACCCCAGTCTCTCAGTACTAATTAATATTTTGCAAAGCTGCCTATTGGATTAGTAATAATCATTATTAGGTAAATTAGGTGACATCATTTTGTATTTATTTGTATTATAAATATTTGAATCAGGAAAATAGTGAAACTGACATGATTAATATGGCCCTTGGTTGCCGCTCAGTATAGTGGAACATGGGACACATCTTCTAAAGAATATTGGGCCTCAGTGATGATCTGTTTTATACAAGGCCAACAAAAACACCTTTTAGCTCTGACATGTTAGGCTGTGCTCCACTGAGCATGTTTATCAGTCCCTGCATGAGTGGAGCTAAAAATCCAAGGAATCTATCACACACACTTGGGGCATGTTTATTAAAATTTGTATTTGTGTCATTTAAGTGTTTTTTTTCTACCATGACTAAGCTCAATCTGAATACACAGTTACAGAATAATTAACGATGTGGGGGCAGCCTGAAACCCTGACATATGAATAAAGGAGGGCATAATAGAAAGATAAGCAATAAAAAGTAACAATAACAATAAAACTGTAGCCCCACAGAGCAATAGTTTTTTGGCTGCCGGGGTCAGTGACCCCATTTGAAAGCTGGAAAGAGTCAGCAGAAGAAGGCAAATAATTAAAAAGACTATAAAAATGTCCATTCTATGAAATATTAAAAGTTAACTTAAAGCTGTATAATAAAAGTCCTTTGCAAATTAAACATGAAACTTAAAATTCTTTGTTTATTAAGCCATCTGTATCTGTAATAAATGTATTTAAAAATCTGGGATAGGGTAGGCAATATTTGACTGACATCTTAGATTTTTAATTACACTTACTTTTACTTTACATTTAGCACTTTCTAGATGTCACCGAGATGGTGCATATACAGGATTTTGGTGTTTTACAAAACTTGCTCAAATAACACTGCCCACAAAATGGTGCCTGTCTCCTTGCTGTGATTGTGAAGGAAGACCGAAGGAAATTGAAATAATGTATATAGTGTAAGTAAAGATTGGACGGCCTGGCCACTGACTGTGTGGGCAACTTTGATCAAATTATTTTAGTCCCTCTCATCTTGAAATCAGTATAAATTTTCTCTCTTTTCATATATGTCACGTGAATGAGCTCAGGAGTCAGCAGCAAGAATGTGCACCTTATGAACAAAAGCCTGAAGGATTTGTGAGATGGATACTTCTGGCAAGTTGGGTCTCGTCTGCCGGATAGGGTAGTTGCTGAACAGAAATCCAACCTGCTGTGTATTTAGTAAAAGGCCTGGAATTTGTCAATGAACAAATAGCAAGTTTAGCACTCACTAAAGTCCTTAGGGTTAATTTATGAAGCATCCGGATGCAAGTGCTAAAACAACATTTTGCCTTTGCCTGTTCTGTGACAAATGTGTAATATATACATGGATTACAGAATTTATAGTAGAGGGTGAAAAATGAAGCAATTTCATTTTTAAAACCTAAATTTCAGTAAAATTTTAAAAAAGGAGCATTTAAAGCAGTGTTCCCCAACCAGTGGTTTGTGATCAACATGTTGCTCCCCAACCCCTTGGATATTGCTCCTAGTGGCCTCACAGTAGGTGATCATTTTTTAATTTCAAGCTTGGAGGCAAGTGTTGGTTGCATAAAACCCAGTGTAAAGCCAAACAGAGCCTTCTATAGGCTCCCAGTCCACACAGGGGCTACCAGATAGCCAATATAGCTCTTATTTGCACCCCCAGGAACTTTTTCCATGCTTTTTCCATGCCAAGTTGGGTCTGGTGACATGATAACTATGTATAAATATATAAGGGGATCATATAATAACCTTTCTAATGCTTTATTTACCAGTAGGTCCTTCCAACGGACACGAGGGCACCCACTCCATTTAGAAGAAGGGAGGTTCCATTTAAATATTCGGAAAGGATTTTTTACAGTGAGAGCTGTGAAGTTGTGGAATTCCCTCCCCGAATCAGTCGTGCTGGCTGATACATTATATAACTTTAAGAAGGGGCTGGATGGATTCTTAGCAAGTGAGGGAAGATAGCTCTTAGTACTAGTTGATCCAGGGACTGGTCCGATTGCCATCTTGGAGTCAGGAAGGAATTTTTTCCCCTCTGCGGCAAATTAGAGAGGCTTCAGATGGGGTTTTTTGCCTTCCTCTGGATCAACTAGTAGTTAGGCAGGTTATATATAGGCATTATGGTTGAACTTGATGGACGTATGTCTTTTTTCAACCCAACTTACTATGTTACTATGTTTGTGTTGCTCCCCAACACTTTTTCCATTTGAATGTGGCTCATGGGTATAAAAGGTTGGGGATCCCTGATTTAAAGCTACTAAAAAAGTCATTATTTGCATCATAATATAGGAAAGCAATACATTTCATATAAGTTCACTATAAGTTGTGTTTTTCTCCATAACTGGGGTGACACACAGAGCTACTAGTAGCACCTACTTGCCACAGCTACTAAAATACCCTGTCATAGACAATACTGAGAACTGCCTCTGCTAAAACACATGAAGAGACAATTATCAGTAAATGATCAGCATTGTCTTTTTTTGTAGGCGAGACAAGTAGCTGCTACCAATATCTCTGTGTGTCTTCACCCTAATTGTGGTTGCTAGGTGGAGCTACGCCTGGCTCAAAAAGACATCTGCACATAATTCTTTTGACACAAGTGACAATAACAAAGGCTGCTGTGGGAACCCTAGAGCTACCACCGCCCGTGGAGGTGCTCCAATAGGAGGTGTGATGTGCCAAACAGTACTGAACACAAAGTGCAAAGAGAGAACTACATGGAGCAATTTTTTATCAGAATGCAAGTGCAAAGAGAGAACTAAATGGAGAAATTTCATCAGGTCAGCAGGAAAGCAACACTAAAATATGTTTTATAATGTCTACCCCACAATACAGCATACTTTAGCCATATGGCACACAATCTGCTCTAAGCCAGGCTGGATATCTAAATACCGTCCCTTAGCACCCCTATTTCAAAACCCGAATTTTGTACCGGGCCTAGAACCAAAACAATTCCAATGGTGGATAGATAAAGGACTTACTCATATTCATCATTATATATTACATAATAAAGTCATTAGCTGGACGGTATTGCAAGATAGATATAGCATATCCGACCGAGAATTATATAGATATACACAAATAAAACATTTTCTAACGTCCTTACAAAAGAAATTTTCTTTCACGACACATACTTTCCTGTCTACACTGACCCCTCATGAAAGGATCACTTAGTTTCTTATATAGACAAAGCACTAATACTCAATCTATGAGTTCCCTAAAGTATGTAAAGAGCTGGAACACAGAGCTGTCGCTTACATTAAACGAACAAGATTGGCAAAAAATTATCGCAAACACTATGCATAATTCCATAAATGTTTTAGCACAAGAAACAGCATATAAAGTGTTGAGTAGATGGTATTTAGTTCCAAGCCTTAAGGCAAAATGGATCTCTGGTGCAAACCCGAACTGCTATAGGGGGTGTAATAACCCAGGAACAATGGCGCACATATTCTGGTACTGTGGTACAGCACAGCGTTTATGGATCAGGGTCTACCATCTGATCTATACAGTTACAAGTTATAACATTACAAGTTAGCATACCCAAAAGACCCGAGGAGGCTCTCCTGAATAAGACAATACGTACAGTTTCTAGAGAACAACGTATTAACGTGATAGCAAAAGCTTGGTTATCCCCCCATTTGTCCTTCCCAGAGGTAAAGACAAGAATAGATACAGTTTTAATCATGGAAAAGCTGACTAGTATACTACTGGACAGACAGGACCAATTTGTAAAGGTATGGGATCCATGGATCAAATACAGATATCCAAATGGGTTTGGTAATTCCGCGTTAACCTATTAAAATATGTTTAACTAAATAAGTTCTGTTAAGTAGTTTGGACGGACAAAGTATATATAACATAAGCTAGAGCAGTGGCAAGGCAGCAAATTTAAATCTGGATTTTTCCTTTCCCCCTTTCCTTCCCCAGTTATAAACTTTCCTACTTTAAACCCTCTACCTCTTGCCCCTTCCTTCTTCCCCACTTTCTATAATTTTATCTACTTTATATTACATATACTAACAGATAACTGAAAGGATTATACGAAATAAATATTAAGAGAAACAAAAATATATGGTAAATGTGAATTTGTAATACTAATACTAATGCTGTATAGGTGGAAATGTATATGTAACTGATGCTTTTCTTTTCCTTCTGTATATGTTTAAAAAATGAAATCCTTTCATAAAAAACTATTGAAAGTAAAAAAATATGTTTTATAAAGTAATTTATGAAATAAATATGTACAAGTGAAACATAAAGGCTCATATGAGTTGGTTTTTCTGTAAGGCATTGCAAACCTGTGTATAAAAAGGGACATATTTCTTGCTGGAGGCTCTGAAACACAATTTAGAGTAATGGGAAGGAACATGCTTTGGCAAATGTTAATGTTTTGCATTAAAAGTTGGTGATGGGTTAAACCCGTATGCATGCTGGAAGTTCATGTTAAAATGAATCTATCGACATGCTCCAGACATTGATACTCATTCTTTTGCTTTCTAAATGAAAAGAAAGTAAATGGAACATTTTAGTCACGAAAAGTGATCACATGCATGTTTGCAGAAGAGGTTCTTGGGCAAACTGTACAAGTAATGTATGTTTTAGCAGTATAAAGGGTTGTCTGCTGAAGGAAGGTTATGGAATGTTGTGACAGATGACAAAGTGATAACAGATTCCCATCAAAATAATAGCACACTAAACAGTTATCCTGTTCATTGAATGACATTCTATGACAAAAACAACCAAAAAATACAGGGACTTGCTGTGAAAATGTGTGGATATCCAGGGAATAGAAATCAGTAGGAAATCAGTAGAAGCTGGAGCATCACTCGCTGACAATATTTCTCAGCTACGGTTACACCTTTGCCCTACTTGCAGCCCTTCCCAGTGGGAAATGATAAATAATCATGGTGTGATGACGAACAAGGATGCTAAAAGTGGATGTAAACCAATAAAACCCTCCAATTGCTCTTCCCATTTATCCAAAGAAACAACCCAAGTTGCTAGAGAATTCTCCAATACTAAATCTTCTTACTGGTGCTATATCACCAGTCATGCTGGTCTTTAACTTACATAGTAAGTTGGGTTGAAAAAAGACATACGTCCATCAAGTTCAACCATAATGCCTATATATAACCTGCCTAACTACTAGTTGATCCAGAGGAAGGCAAAAAACCCCATCTGAAGCCTCTCTAATTTGCCGCAGAGGGGAAAAAATTCCTTCCTGACTCCAAGATGGCAATCGGACCAGTCCCTGGATCAACTAGTACTAAGGGCTATCTCCCATAACCCTGTATTCCCTCACTTGTACTGAGAGCTATCCCCCCTACCCCTGTATTCCCTCACTTGTACTGAGAGCTATCCCCCATAACCCTGTATTCCCTCACTTGCTAAGAATCCATCCAGCCCCTTCTTAAAGTTATATAATGTATCAGCCAGCACGACTGATTCGGGGAGAGAATTCCAGAACTTCACAGCTCTCACTGTAAAAAATCCTTTCCGAATATTTAAATGGAACCTCCCTTCTTCTAAACGAAGTGGGTGCCCTCGTGTCCGTTGGAAGGACCTACTGGTAAATAAAACATTACAAAGATTATTATATGATCCCCTTATATATTTATACATAGTTATCATGTCACCTCTTAACCGCCTCTTCTCCAGTGTAAACAGACCCAACTTCGCCAGTCTTTCTTCATAACTGAGACTTTCCATACCCTTTACCAGCTTAGTTGCCCTTCTCTGGACCCTCTCTAACTCAATAATGTCCCGTTTGAGCACTGGAGACCAAAACTGAACAGCATATTCTAGATGGGGCCTTACCAGCGCTCTGTAAAGGGGAAGAATAACCCCCTCCTCCCGTGAATCTATACCCCTTTTAATACAGCTCAAAACCTTGTTTGCCCTTGCAGCTGCTGCCTGGCATTGCTTGCTACAGCCAAGTTTATTATCTACAAGGACTCCAAGGTCCTTCTCCATTAGGGATTTGCCTAGTGCAGTCCCATTAAGGGTATACGGGGCTTGCATATTTTTACATCCCAGGTGCATGACCTTACATTTATCCACATTAAATCTCATCTGCCACTTAGCTGCCCAGATTGCCAGTTGGTCAAGATCCTGCTGCAGGGATGTCACATCCTGGATAGAATTGACTGGTCTGCAGAGTTTTGTGTCATCTGCAAACACTGATACATTACTCATAATACCCTCCCCTAAGTCATTTATGAACAAATTAAACAAAAGTGGACCCAGTACAGAACCCTGAGGGACCCCACTGAGAACCTTACTCCAAGTAGAGAATGTGCCATTAACAACCACCCTCTGTACCCGATCCTGTAGCCAGTTTTCTATCCATGTGCAAACGACTTCACTAAGACCAATAGACCTTAGCTTAGAAAGCAGTCGTTTGTGGGGAACGGTATCAAATGCTTTGGCAAAATCCAAATAGATTATATCTACTGCATCCCCACTGTCCAGCTTCTTACTTACCTCATCATAAAAAGCAATTAAATTGGTCTGACATGACCTGTCCTTCATAAAGCCATGCTGATTACTGCTCATAATGGCATTCTCCACTACATAATTTTGAATGTGATCCCTTAACAAGCCTTCAAATAACTTGCCCACCACGGATGTCAAATTTACAGGCCTATAATTGCCAGGCTGAGATCTTACTCCCTTTTTAAATATGGGAATGACATTCGCCTTCTTCCAATCCCTAGGTACCATACCTGATGAAAGAGAGTCTGAGAATATCAGAAACAAGGGCCACTGCAATTCTGCCCCTAGCTCTCTCAGTACCCGAGGGTGTATTCCATCTGGCCCAGGTGCCTTGTTTACATTTATCGTGTGTAACCCTTTAAGCACCATATCCTGTGCCAACCACTGTGTAGTTGGAGCTGAGGCAACAGTGCAGCTATTGGGTGGGACTTGGCCCACTGGCTCCTCTACTGTATACACAGAAGAAAAGAACTGGTTAAGCACATCTGCCTTTTCTGTATCCGCTGTAACCATATTGTTATTATAACTCAATGGGGCCACACCCTCAACCTGCATCTTTTTACTATTAATATACGTAAAAAACTTTTTGGGGTTAGTCTTGGCCTGGGCCGCGATGCGCTCCTCATTTTCTATCTTTGCCTTCCGGATTGCTGTTTTACAACACTTGTTATAGTGTTTATATTCATTAAACGCAGCTACTGTCCCCTCTGACTTATATTTCTTAAAAGCTTTCCTTTTTTTCCCTATTAACTTCTTTACCTCAGAGTTAAGCCACATAGGTTGATTCTTAACACTTCCACTTTTTCTTATTAATGGAATAAATTGAGAACAGTAATGATTTAATATCACTTTAAATGACAACCATTTCTGCTCTGTGTTTTTATCAGAAAACATAATGCCCCAATCTATGCCCTGAAGCGCTGCCCTTAAGGAGCTAAAATTTGCCTTCCTAAAATTCAGTGTCTTTGTTGCCCCCGTGTAAATTTGTTTCCTGCACCAAACATCAAATGAAATAACATTATGGTCACTATTACCCAGGGGTTCAACCACTTGCACATTTGCTATACGTTCTGGGTCATTAGAGATCACTAGATCTAGTATAGCATGGTTCCTGGTTGGCTCCTCAACAACTTGTGACATAAAGTTGTCATGCAGCAAGTTTATAAACTTGTTCCCATTTACTGTCCTGGCAGTACTATTGCCCCAGTCAATTTCAGGGTAATTAAAATCCCCCATTATTATCACTTGCCCCAAACTAGCTGCCTTTTCTATTTGCAACAGGAGCTGGGCCTCCTCCTCTTCGCTTACATTAGGGGGTCTATAGCATACCCCTACAATTAGTTTGGTAGATTCTTTACTATCTGTGAGAAGCTCCAGCCATAAGGATTCAGCTCCCTCTGTTACCCCCATCACTTCCTCCTTAATATTTGCTTTTAATTCCTGCTTAATGAACAGACACACTCCTCCTCCTTTTCTATTGCCCCTGTCCCTCCGAAACAATGTATACCCCCCAACAATGTATAAAAAGATTAAAAAGATTACTGGGCAGTTTTACACTATAAGCAAATATCAGAAGGACGGACATAATGCTGTTTAGGTACTAGAAAATTCTTTGAAAGGTTTGAGCTCCAATCACCGAAACAATGAATATAGAGTTGGGTGTAGCAAAGGTAGGATTTTCGCTGAAGGATCCTTTTGCATTTGTTAGGCTGCTGGCACTAGAATACTGGGAAAACATTTTATTGAACAAATATATTCTTGCAGTTAGGCCCCATACTTTCTTATTCAAATACACTGCACAGCACATACTACCTCATGCCTAAACATTATGCAACAGTCCACATACCAGTCCTCACAAGCCTTACAGATCCCTCAAGACCACAAAAAATAATTATAAATACATCTTTTGTTCTGCAGAAAATCTTTAATTGGAAAAAAACAGATAGATGGATCAGGCTCTAATTAAGGGTATCTTGCATTAGCAAAGTGTCAGTCAATGCCAAGCTCTCTTGTGTTTTCATTACATCAGTTGGTCTCCAAGCAGGAATGTGCAGAGCATAATTAGTTAAAGGAGAACTGTCAAACCTGCATTAAGATCTTGCATAGAGCCAAGTAACGTAGTGTATTGATTTAAAAGAGTTTTAAACCAGTGCTCATTAAAGGCAAAACTACCTTGATAATCCGTATAATATCTTTTATTCATTTATCTTAAATAGGATATAAACTAGGAGGCTGTAGTTGAGTGTGTGCACAGAATATTCATAAGACAAATTTGCATGAAACTTCTACTGGGCCAACTTTAGGGAAGGGAAAGTGAATATATGTGTATATATTGATACATTGATGAAATAAATCCTTCATATTCAAAAAGAAATTGACCCCTTTTGTGGTGCCACCCCTAAATTTACCAGCATTACTGTGTCTTGAACTAGGGACACTGGGCAGTGGGAGAAATGTTGAAGATTAGAAGGATTAGAAGAATATAGAAGGAAGAAAGTAGGAGGGGAAGGTTGTCCTTATAATGATCCCATGCCTCTATCTTAATGTTAGGCAAGCAAAACAAAATACAAGTTGTAATTACCATAGCAAAAAACAAGAAATTTATGAGGGTTTTCATATTCTGGGTTGTGGTGGAAAGTGCCCCAGTGCTTAACTGGGAATGTAACATTTTCAACAAAATAACTAATCTACCAATATATAAAAACAGTTGCAAGACTAAAATTTTAGGGCAAAAAGCAAAGACAAGTGGTCTATGAAAACAGAATGCCAGCTCTGATGAACTTTAAAAGCCATCTGTCCTCATGTGTGTTTTTCACATTCATAAAGTTTTTATTTTCTTTGCAGATATTCATGAGATAAACAGGACACTGAAGGGTTACTATGTTACTATGTAATAGTGCTGATAAGTTCAGTAGCTTATTCCTTTGTTTGCCAAGCAGTATAGAAATATATGTTTACAGTATATGCTTATGAAGCAGAGGGTAGACATACACTAACAGATATTGGACCAAACCAGACTGATTGCATTATAGCAGGGTCCATCAGTACCTTATGGGGTATTCACCCAATCAAATTTCTAAACTTGCCCAATATATATCAGTCAGGGGATCAGTCATATAGCATTAGATCACGAAATCTGTCTGATCATCAGCAAGACATCTGTCTGGCAGGCCTTAAGCTAACTCCTTATTTTGACTGTCAACTCAGTTTCTCTATCAAATCCACATATAATTTGCCTTGATGCTGCTCCACTATTACTGCAGAAACAAGTCAAAGTCCTATGTACCACAAAGTTTTCTACTATTGGCCTAGCACTGATGGGGCCCTTGGAAGGAGCTTTGTACCTAATTGTGATCTGTAAAGGAGTATATATTGTGAACTTCACTCCTTGCCATTGTGATACAGAGAAAATGTTTACATGTAAGGGAAGAAAATCAATACTTTTTCAACCCATTCTGAATACATACCTGTAGATGGATTCAGTGCAAAGAATCCTTGACTATTCCCGTTGGAGAACTGAAAAGAATTTTTGCCAGCAGAAACAGAGTCTGAGTCAAAAGCATTTAGTTGTAGCACAGAGACATCAGGAGGTGAATTCTCAGTTACTGAAGCATAGAACACAGCCTGGGAGAGCTGAGGCATGTTATCATTAATATCAGTAACTTCAATGTAAACTTCAGCAACTGAGGTCAGAGGAATGGACCCCAGGTCTGTGGCATAGACCGTTAGCCAGTAATGAGAAACTGATTCTCTGTCCAGAGGAGCTTCAGTCCTGAGTGCACCTAAAATGAGAGAGTTTTAGTATTAATAAGTTCTGACTATGGCTGTACAGATGAGGCCACCTTAATTTAAAAACATTACCCATGCAATCACAAAATTTTCAAAGCATTTGAGAATACAGATGGTGGCTGGACAAATAAAACCCCAAAACATACAACTGACCTGTTTCTTCATTGATGCTGAAGACAGAGAGATCAGAGCCATCCCTTATTAAATATCGTACCTCTCCATCTTTCCCTTTGTCTTCATCCCGAGCAGTAATGGAAAGCACTTGAGTTCCTGGTGGAGAGTTCTCTTGCACTGACCCATGAAACACAAAGGAGTTAAAGTATGGAGTGTGTAGATTCTCATTCACATCCAACACCTCTAACTCAACATGACAAACTGTAGAATGAGAAAATGGGTATCCAACATCTGTAGCTCTCACAGTTAAGTTGTAAAAAGACCTTTTCTCAAAGTCCAGTTCTTTCTGTAGAGTTAAAGCACCTGTTAATTTATCTATTTGAAATATCCCATTCTCATCATTTATAAGAGAATAGGAGACTTCTCCATTGGGACCAACATCCAAGTCTAGTGCTTCCACAAAGTATAGTGTAGTCCCTAAAGGAATATCTTCTGGAGCCTTCACATTTGCTGTCACGGGCCTGCATAGTGGAGTATTGTCATTGACATCTTCCAAAGATACAACAACATCAGTAACAGAAAATAGTTGCCTGCCATTTTTAGGCTGATCTCTGGCTTCTATTTTAAGTTTATATGATGCCAATGTCTCTCTGTCTAAGGTGTTTTTGACTGTTATCTCTCCTGTGAGACCATCAATTCCAAACTTGTCTGTAGGTGTCAGAATTGAATATATTACTTTGCCATTGTCGTCTATGTCAGGGTCATCTGCTCTTACCTTAAGAACAGAGGTACCTATTTTAGAATCCTCTGGTATTGCAACACAATATCCTAATGAAGGAAAAATGGGTGCATTATCATTGGCATCCAGCAAGTTCACAGCTAAAATCTTCCAAGAAGACTTCTGCGGTACTCCAAGATCATATACTGTAGCATTGAGAATATAGGAAGCCGTTCTTTCTCTGTCCAATGGTGAGGACACCATTAACTTCCCTGTTTCCATGTCAATTACAAAACAACCATCATCATTCCCTTCAGAAATCACATAAACAAGGTGACCGTTAAATCCAGTATCAGTATCAGTGGCAAATAGTTGAATGATCAAAGAATACATTGGAGTGTCTTCAGCAACATCAATAGATGCTGGAAAACTGTCATCAAATTGTGGTGTGCAGCTGTTTATAAGGTAGACATTTAAGGGTGTGTCTTCCTCCTGGCTCTGGTCTTGTAAATGCCTATCAAGTGTATCAATGATAGTTGCAGCTATTTTATTTACCACTCCTGTGTCTTCACATTTTACAGAAACAGACAAACTCTTACTAGATAATGTGATATTAACTACAGTAGGCAATGCATAATTTTCACCATCATTGGCAGTGACGATAAGAGAGTAAATAGAACTTAGCTCAGATGAACCATAAAAAGAATCCCTAACAGTAATGACTCCTGAGGTAGGATCTATTTTGAATTTCTGTTGCTCATTGCCAGACACAATCTCATATTGGATATTCTGAAGTTCATCAATGTCAACAGCAGAGAGGGCAACCACTTTTTCTCCTATAGAGATGTCTCTTGGAATGTGTATATTGCAGTTCACTTGCTCAAACATTGGAGAGTTGTCATTTAGATTGTTCAGGATGAGAGATATAAACACCTCACTTTGTTGACGGAAAGGTGACCCCAAGTCTGATGCCCAAACTCGCAGGCGATACCACCTTTGAGTTAACTCATAGTCAAGCATCCTTTTATTGGTTATTACACCTGTGAATTGATTGATTTCAAATGGGGCACCTTTGGGGCTTGCAAGAGTATAGGTGATATTACCGTTATTTCCTAAATCAGCATCAGAGGCACTAACCTGTAAAATTCTTGATCCTACAGGGATATTTTCATTGAACGTTCCATGATATGAAGACTTTGTAAATACGGGAGCATGATTATTACAGTCTATGAGATCAACAATAACTGTGGATGTAATTTGTCCATGAAGTGCAATCACCTCCAACTGAAACTGAGACTGATCTTTAACATCCATATGGCTATTGGTAACAATTAAACCAGTTTTGGGGAATATTTTAAATGTATCTGTAGGAGCCTTAAAGTGATATTCCACTGTTGGAATGGCAGGAATAATTTTCAACAAAATAACATGACTTCCAGGAGGGACACATTCACTAACCTGGACTTTGTAAAGTTCCTGCTCAAACTTTGCTAAAGCATATCTCCAAGGGGGTATATAAATGGTTTCCACTGGTGAATAGATTGGTGGTTTGCTCTTGTCTTTTGCTCGAAGACTGAGATTAAAGCCTTGCTGGTTTTGCATCCAGTTAATCTGGGCAGTAGAGATTATTGTGAATTCATTTTTCCCTAAGTAAGAACGCACCACCTTAAAATATTTGAATGGGTCTCCAGCAACAATCTCCAAAGAATCTATGCTACATTCAGAATGTGCCTGGTCCATAATGACTGTGGCATACAGGAGCCTGTCTGATGAATCTGGCATAGCTGTTGTTACAGATGCAATAAAGGGAGGTTTTTTGACTGCAGGCTCCACTAGGACTTCCAGAGAAGCTACATTCCCAAACCCATCTCCAAATGAGAGCTTCTTCATGCGGTCAACTACTAAAATTTGAAGACTGTGATGAGATTTTTCTCTTGCATTCAATCTCCCAGTCAATATGACAATACCACTTGTTGGATGAATGCAGAAAAATGGATTCTTGGTACTGAAAGTATAAAAAAACATTGCGTTTTGTCCCAAATCAGCATCTGTGGCACTTATTTTACCAACAACTGTTTTGAGAGCAGCATCTTCTCTGACTTTAAATTGATAGGCTGATTTTGATAGGAGTGGCTTTAAGTCATTTGTGTCCAAAACTTGAATGATGACTTTAACCCGTGCTTCATACAGTAAAGACTTCTCTGAGGCATGGATTATAAGATGATATTTGTCTTTATCCTCTCTGTTTAGAAGTGCTGAATTACCGCTCCGTATTCTTATGCGCAAAAAGCAGAAGTCTCCAACCACCACATCCTCTGTTTTAAACAAGCCGGTGGCATCCCCTGATACAATTCGATATTTTATTGTCCATTGAAGATCTTTTAGATAAATGCCCATTTTTACTTTGCTAACCACATAGGTTTTTGGGGCTGAATTTTCATAGATGGTTGCATGGTACACACTTTGGGTAAAGTTGAAAGGAGGAGAATCTTCATTGCTTGGACTTTCTTGGCAAGTTGAATATTGTAACAGTATGACAAGTAGAAGGATTCCTCTGCTGGTAAAACCCACCATGGCGTGCATTCTCCCTAGAAAAGAGATCATAAAGCATTATTTACATACTAATTTAAAACTACAGTTAGGAGGGTATCCAATAGGGCAGTGCTGTCCAACTGGTGGCCCGCGACCCCCCTCTGTGTGGCCCTCTACCTGTCTGGCTGCTTTGATATCTTATCTTTGTGTAAGATTTAAATGGTATCAGTACTGAGATTAACTGGCCCCCTGCATGGTTCACACTTTATTTCAGGCTGTAATCCCCCTGTTTTGTTTAAAAATGTAATCCCCTGTTTTGTTCACACCTTTGAAACCCCGCATTGTTCACCCTCCACATTGTTCACACCTTAGGCTAAAACTGTAATCACCCACATTGTTCACCTCTTCAAACCTCAGACAGCAGTAGAAACCCACAAATAAACCCTGCACACTATAAAAAGAACATATACTAATGTCACTGCATGCTGCCTGTGTGTGCCATACTCTGCCTGTCCTATACTGCCTGTGTGTGCCATACACACAGGCAGCATAGGGCAGGCAGAGTATGGCATACACAGGCAGGATAGGGCAGGCAGAATATGGCCCACACAGACAGCATAGGGCAGGCAGAGTTTGGTATGCACAGGCAGGGTAGGGCAGGCAGAATATGGCACACACAGGCAGCATAGGGCAGGCAGAGTATGGCACACACAGGCAGGGTAGGGCAGGCAGAGTATGGCAGGTTTTTGCTGTACTACCACCATTAATATGAGTATGGTCATGCAATAACATGGGTGTGGTTTCAAGTGGGTGTGGTTTAAAAAAGGGGAGTGGTCAAAACTGGCTTCCATTATTGGCCCTCTACCATGTAGGATGGAAAAATTCCGGCCCTCCTTAACACAGAAGTTGGACAGCACTGCAATAGGGTATCCAGTAGGTAAAGACAAAAAAAGCATTAGATCATCAAATTAACTGATTACTTTGGGTTTATGGAAATATACAGAAGACCCAGGATGGTGGCATCTAAAGAGAGTGTACCCTATGCCCACATTTTACTGAGCATTAATGTGCCTCTATTTCAAGATTAGAAGTGAAGTCATTGCATCCAGCACTTATATATGCTAAGTCAAACACCTAATAAGATTTTATTTAGATTGGCTTTGAAATACATTTCTGGAACCATAAGCTAACTTACAATAGAAATTGTTTTTCTATAACCATGTTCTACGTAAAATCATTGCACAAAAGAACAACATAGAATTTGTAATTAACAAGTCAGAGTTTCTTTGGATCTGGATAGACACTGTGACCCCTCTTTTTCATACCATCTCTTTCTTAAAAGACCAGGTGTGTGCTTTTCCAAGCAATAGGCAGCTTCATACTTTGAAGAAGTATACTACTGGATTTGCATGCCAAGAATAGGTGTGGGCAGAGTGGATCATCAGTCTGGACATGTATTGCGATTGTCCATACTGATTCCATGATGCCCATAGAACATACATGCCAACATTCTAAGCTGGCCCTTCAGGTAATGCCCGCCACTTCTAAGATCTGCAAGTTAGTAGGCGTTATCATTATATATTTCAATGTTCCTTATATGTTCACCTGCTTGCACCAGACACTGCTTATCCACTATTAAATATGAATATCATTTCTTTGACTTTGGCTTTTAAAGGCATTTTTGGGAGCTGCTATATTACCCCAAGATCCCCCTGATGTCCTGCAGAAAATGCAACTTTCTCTTTATGGATATTCCTGTATTAATTTTTCCTTTGCAGTGCTTATTTTTTTTGATCAGAGCTAAGCCCTCCTATTCCATTTATTTGAAGTGCCCTTTGATGTGACAATGGAAATATAATTGCTTAATGTATATAATAACAGCAAAGTGGGAGATCTCTGTGAATGACCTAAGTGAAAGGCTAAAAGTGCCGTCAGTTATACAACAATCTATAAGAAGTGTTTTCT
The DNA here is from genome assembly GCF_000004195.4 of Xenopus tropicalis. Lineage (NCBI taxonomy): Eukaryota > Metazoa > Chordata > Amphibia > Anura > Pipidae > Xenopus > Xenopus tropicalis. The sequence continues at coordinate 17,092,124 of NC_030679.2, read as the reverse complement.
GTGTTGTAGAAAGTACTGTTTAAATGAAGCAGGGGAAAGGGTTCCCGTAATAATTGGCCTTGAAATTATAAAAGCCCCATTATCCTATTATTCATCAAGTGACTACTTGCCCTTAGGTTTGAAAACAATAATGGTTAAAAGATTTCTTTTCCTTCATTTTAAATAGTGATGAATAGTGTGCAAGTGTTTCAGCAATGGATGCACTGGCACCTAGTGCATTGGATGTTAACCCTTTTATTAACAATGCATACCAAATAGTGTGCTTTGAAACATGCTTAGAGTGTACCAAAACAGGCATCCATATTGTCCATGGTTCCTGCAATTATTCTGAAATTCTGAGAAAAAATGCTTGTAACCAAAAAGAAATGTGAACTCCTACAAGAGAAAACAGGCTGGCTGCAGGTCCATAGGGTCACCCATTTACTGCCATCATATGTCCACCTATAGCTTTCAAAGTTTGCATGCTGGCCTGATATAGCCCCATCCCACTACATTTTTAAAAAAATTAAAGAGGTAGTAGAAAAAAGTGCAGCCCCAAGGCTCCCTTACACAGAAGACAAGTTGTGCAGCTTTTGTTTTCATTAACATCATTTTTTTCTGACCATCAAATAATGTTTCCCTTTATTGTGAGCCTGCCTGCCTGTGCAAGCCCAGTGTACAACAATGTCAAAAAAGGTACTTGTTATGTATTATTGAGTGCTCAAGCTTATGCATTCATCATATTAAAGGGGACAAGAACTCTACTGGGTTTTCCAGAAACTCTAACATACACACAGCTGGAAACCCCTTAGTCTAATCCCTTACTCTTGGCCCCTTGAGAATACTTTTATCTTAACTTAAAGTAACTAAATAGCATGACAATATTATTGTTCTTTAATAAAATGTGGAAAATCTTGACTAGACTTGATCTTACTGACCCAGTATACAACAAGATGGTTTTCTCCAAGGGTCAATATCTGACTCTATGAAACAGTACCCCATGCATTCCTAGGATAGATTCACTGGACCCCTGTAATTACTACAGATCAAATAGAATATCTGAAGGGGTTAATATCACTGTCCAGCAGTTCCAATGAGAGGAGATGGGACTTTCTCCCCAGAAGCCATAGTTAATTGCCCCAACTTCAGAATTTCCATGTTTTTTTGACAGTCAAAATTTCAGGTATGTTAGGTATGTACATAGTCCACTTTGAAGTGCCTACTGGGAAGGCTACTCTTTGGTCAGGGCTTCCCTTAGTGACAGATATTGGAAAACATAAGTCATTTAACCATTGTTCCAAAAACACATATATGATGGAAAATAAATGCTTGCCTTTAATCCCAGTGTTTAAATCAACATCCCACATTTTACCCTTATTGACCTCTGACCTGGGCTTTCCGGGGTATGTAGGACAGCAGCTAGGCAATTGGCCTAACCTAACCCTAATTGGCCTTAAGTTTAAGCCCTCTAGACACTCCTTTAAAAACCCCCAGGAGGGAGGCCTCAATGCCCCAAATAAAGGTAAATTAACAAAAGCAACATGTATTTTTGAGAGTGTTAGAAATGTTTAAATGGAAAATAGCATTGTCATTGTGACAGCATGCATGAGGCAGTCCACAAAAGCAGGACTGGCACAGGGATGCAAGCAAGCATGGGATAAAACACCTATAGTTGGGTACACAACATGTTGGAGGCATGCCCATGACGAAAGGGCATGTTCCCAAAATGTTGTGTATCCAGCTTTGACACAATCAAGTGCAAGAGATTTTTCCTGTACATACTTGCATCCATATTCCAGTCCTGCTTTTTGTGGAGTTTCTCAAAAAGGGGGTGCCAATATCTTGCAGCAATGTGCGCCAGATTATAATTGGGAACGGTATGCAGGGAGTGCCTGGGCACAATACTGCTACTTGAAAGCAGTTTTTCCATGTCTAATTTCTAATTGCATTTTCTATTCCCCAGAAGGCTTTTATTCTATTTATTCTACATTATTATTCTGTGGTGTAGGATTCTTATTTCCATGTAAGGGGATGTTATGGACAGCGAATCTCAGAATGTAGCCCATATTCTTTTGTGCTCATCCAGAATTTCTATTCTCTATTTAAATTTCGCATCAGAACTTTCAGTGTGAATTTGGCCAGCTTAATAATGAAACCAATAAAAATGGCATTGTTGTACTCCTATCAGGCCCGGGTTTGTGGAAAGGCCACAAAGGCCCGGGCCTAGGGCGGCAAAAATTGGGGGGCGGCATGCCGCCCCGCCGCACCAAAATATTAAAGTTTATTGCGCATACGGAGCAATGGGGACCTCTCCCCCACTGCTCTGTATGCGATTGAAAAGGGCTGCGCATGCGCAATCGCGAGTTCGCGCATGCGCGGGGGGAGGTTCGCCGTTCGCGCATGTGCGGGGGGTGTTCGCTGTTCACGCATGCGCAGGGGGGCGCGACAGAGAGGGGGCGGCCTCGGGGCGCCCGCCCAACAAATCCGGCCCTGACTCCTATTACCCTTTAATAGCCATACGACGGATTTCTAATGGGGGCACTGCGGCGGGAAGCATGCCGCCCTAGGCCCAGCCTTTGTGGCCTCGCCATAAAGCTGGGCCTGACTGTACATTGGTTTACACTGGTTGTAATTGTTACAGGATTAACAAAGTTGCTTTTGCCCTGGAGAAATCTGATAATGGTTCTAAATAACCTTGGAAACACCATCCCCTACTACAATTAGTACTATTAGTAGGCTATTATCCCCACTGCTACTATAGGCACCATCTCCCCCTACTATACCTGCTATCCCACAGCCACAGTCCCTTCCCAGAGGCTATTATCTCCACTGCTACTATAGGCACCATCTCTCCCTACTATACCTGCTATCTCACAACCACAGTCCCTTGCCAGGGGCAAAAAGGCACCCCTGATGACTTTAAAAGCATATCATTTACTTTAAAAGAAATTCCATATTTAAACTGAAAATGTCTTCACCTCTGTAAAAATGCAAAACAATGTGATGTGTGGGGGATATAAGAGGGGGCAGCATTAGGAAGAACAGCACAGAGTGGGGGACAGAATCACCCCTGCCTACACAGACACAATTATGTGCTCTACTACTATGCACCAACTGTGATGCCTAAACAGTCAAATAGGTTCAACTGAAAATCGCCACAAAACGGACACAAAACTGAATGTATGTTGATGTTATTTGAAAAGGTACTTGCCTCTGTACATGCAATCTACTGTAAGCATCAATGCCCACACCTAACCATCTCTGGACATTAACAGCTTGGGTCCATAGGCGCAGATGACCTGTGTCATTTTTAACCAATACTATTGCTGACTAAGCATGACTGATTTGTTCAGGTTGAAACATGAAATAAACACGTTGTTACAGTCTATATATTTAGGAGCCCGAAACTACCTGGAATAACCCCTTAGGTAGAGCAGTAGAGCCCTGCCGGCCCCTTTTGGGGCCCCGGACTTTCTGCAACGGGATAGACAGGGATCCTACTTACGGTCAAGGTTATTCTCCAAAACGCAGTGCAAAAAAGGTTTAGACGAATTCAGAGTCAAGGTCAGGCAAGGGTCAATGGCAGGCAGCAAGGATCGTAAACCAAAAGGCAAGCGAGAAGTCAAAACCAGATAATCAAACACAAAATAGCTTAGCAAGGTACCAGAAATACAGAACCAGCTTGGGCAATGAAAACAAGCAAGGAAACCGCTTTTAGGGTTTGAATTTGGCGCCAAAGTGACGTCAGCGCGTCCGCTGACGTCATCGCGTCCGCTGACGTCATCGCACAGTGCCAGGAGAATATAAAGCTATAGCGCATACGCGTGCACAGGAGGAGACCGCGGGCCGGTCTCCCAGTACTCCTTACACACGTATTCTGAGACTAGTTAATAGCATGAGCACAGAAATACATGTAAACACTCTTAAAGAGCTTGTCACTGTTCAGACTAATTATAACATGCTTAAAGGAGAAGGAAAGGCTAATAAAGAGTTAATCTCAAGCTGCAGGCATACCTTCAGTTGTCTCAATAGTGCCCTTAAGTCTCCCCATATTTCTCCCGTTCAGATAATCAGAAGCCAAACAGGAAGAAAAAATGCTGAGCTGTGTAAAGAAAGTTCCCATAATGCCTCTCTCCTGCACAGACACCCAGACCAAGTGAACATTCTCAGTTACTTAGCAGCACTGGATTTGTGATCTGGGCACCCCAAGGCCGGCCCTGTTGGTCGCCCCCCCCCCCCGTGTGCTTGCGTGAACTCCACCTCCCGCGTGCGGCAGCGAGTACAGGTGCTCATTGCTCCGTATGGGAGCAAAATTTTAAAATTTTGTTGCGGCAGGGCGGCATGTCGCCCCTAAACTTCTGCCGCCCTAGGCCCGGGCCTTAGTGGCCTCTCCACAAATCCGGACCTGTTAGATTATGGGGCAGATTTACTAAGACACGAACGCTCTGAGCGTCTTTTTCGCCGCACGCACGACTTTTCCGTACGCTTGCGAGAAAAAATCGGAAAGGTTTTCCCGCTGTTTACAATCGTTCGGTACGAAAACTTTGTGACTTTCAGATAGCCAATACAATATTATCATTACTAATACGTTTTTTTTGTAAGCATTTTCATGATATTTGCAATCTTCAGAAATTATTGTATCCAATCCGAATTTATCCCATTCGGGATTCGAACTCGCGTTTTCATGAATGTGCCCCTAAGGGTCAGCTTCCTGCTGATTGGCTCAGATCCACATTCCTAAGGTGGGGGAGTGAGTTCTTAGCATTCGTGAGGGAGGGGCAAAGTTGGACTGGGGGTGCAGGGCCCACCGGGGCTCCCGCCCCAGGGGCCCTGTAGGTGCCCCCGTCGGCAGTGTCCCCTAACCCCCCCAGGGGCCCCCCTCTAACCCCCCAGCAGGGCCCCCACCCGATGTCCTCCCCGAGTGCGTATAAATTTAATGCGCATGGGGAGGAACAGTCGGGCAGGGGGAGTGCCGGCAAGGGTCGGACTGGGCCACTGGGGCCCACCAGGATTTTTCCCGGTGTCCTGGCGGCCCAGTCTGACTCTGGGGAGGGGGGAGCAGGAGAGAGGACACAGCAGAGAGCTGCGTGTCTCTGGCACATGAATTACAGACACAAGAAATCTTTTCACAGAGAAGTCAGTGCAGCATTTCTGTGAGTGCTTATGGCTGTATTTACATAGACCTTTCTGATAAAGCTTACTTAGTTTTTACCTTTCTTTCTCCTTTAAAACCCCTCCATATTTGCAGTAGCGCTTACCCACAAAATTGCCCAAACACACAAGACAATAGTGCTTTCCGCAAAAGGCACTCAATCAGAATGCTGTTAAATTTACGTATGCATATAGCCTTTAGTGGCTTAAATGGAAAGTGTACCCTGTTAAGCCGCATTTGAAAATTCAGAGTCCTGCCGTAGGTTCCAGTATTCAAAGAAAGTACTCGTCAACAGGTAACAGGCCCCGTGCTGGCTGTACAACTTTCAAATTCAATCCAAATAACCTGGAGAGTACTCATGTTCTTCAGTGCAACAGTGTAATTTCTTGAGATATCACTGCACAAATGCAGTGATATCTCAATAAATTACCCTGTTAAGCATTTACATTCACTATATTTCCTATTAATGTATTATGTTATAATTCTAATGTATAATTTTCCTATATATCTTTTAAAATAAGCCCCCAAAGTTAGTACCATGAGTGAAACCTGTAAACTTGGACCAATGTTAATAATACTTAAATCCATAATAAGAACTTATAAGCCCAAAGAAGTATTTTTAATAGCTATAAATAAGTTACTTATTAGAATAGAACCTAAGCCTCCATAAATTACTGCATCTGTCCTTAGAAAATCATTCTTCATCATGTATCCAAGATGACAAATAATTATGCCCCAATAAGGGCTGAAAGTATGTTTTGCAGGGGAACTTTTCTTATGCTGCCTGTGCTTAACAAATACATATGAAGCCCCATTATTGTTGTGTCTGAGTGCTTCATTTGTTTGTGATGTGTTGTTTTACCCGTTTTGTACTGTGCAATTGAATACAACAGGCAGAGACAAGCTGCGCCATCTTCTTTGTTGGCTCTCTGACTTCTTGACCTTTGAATTGATCCTTTGCACATTAGCCATAGGGGTAAGGCCAGAGGAAAAGCATTTACAGGGGCCTCCCTACATTCTTCTGTTCACTTAATGTCAATATTACACAAGAGAGATGTCCACAGGGCACAAGTGACTACACGTTTGGCTTGTCAGTTCTCTAAGGGCCTGTCAAAAATGCCGGTTGCACAGAAAAGCTATTCAAAAGATAGATTAGGACTTGAAAACATTGAAGTTTTTATTTTTTTTTTAAGTACATAAAGGGTCTGCATGTTTCGGATGAAGTTTCCTCAAGACAACAAAGGCAACACCACATCGTTAGTAAGATAAAATATAGTATTTATTCCTTAATAAAAATGTTATTTCATCTCCTAGCTCAATATTTATTTGTAGGCTTAGGCAAATGGCAGGGAATAACATAACTTTATATTGTCCCCTTTCCTACAATAGTGTTTGTTAACCTTTATTCTCAGAAACTTTTTCTTGCCCCCCTTTTTGTTAACCTTGTTTCTCAAGGGACATTTCCTTGTCCCTTTTCCTAGAACAGGGTTTGTTAGCCTTTGGTTTATATGCTTTATATTAATGACTATTTTCTATTTTAGGAGAACCTTTCACTGTATTCAGAATAGGGGACACATTTTTTAGGTTAAGAAAACCTGTCTTTGAACATTGTTGTCCACCTTTGTCAGTTAGGATGGCATACAAAGAAACTGAGCTTTGGGGCAATCAAATCAAGTTTAGTTGGAATAAAATTCTCTTGTGAAACCACATGGACAGCTGAACCGCGCCAGGCCCAGCATGCCAGGCAATCTGTGGATTCTGGCAAATTCCAGAGGGGCTGCTGTAAGATGCCATAGACAGTGGCTATTTACTGGGCTGCTGGGGGTTTGGGCCTCAATGTACTTGAAATGCCAGGGCCTATTTTGAAACCCAGTCCTGGCCTGAAGACTGCTAGACCATCACTATTCACCAAAAGGCTTGGGTGCATTATAGCATGCTCAGGGGAGTGCTAATAGTTGTCAGGAGAAAGAACTCCTTTGACCTTTATGTATGATTAACAGGAGTTAATTAGTACAATTATTATTGATACTGTAACATTTTTTTCTGAGCATGATGATTTTGTGGTGAACTTGCCCTTTGCTTCCAGTCCAACACCATCCACACAATTTTAACTAGCATGCCCAACTGCACCCAATACTTTTGTCTAAAACAGTGCTATTCACATGTCCATGTAGCTATTCAATAAAAATGTAATTGCCACAGAACTCTGTTTATGCTTCTTGTTCAACATTATCCACACAATGGTAACCAGCCAAACTGCACCCATGCCTTTTGATAGAGAGTGATGGTCTAGGATAGTGCTGTTTAGGTGTCAATGATTCTCTTCATGGGAATTTTATTGTCACTACACTGCCCTAAGGATGCACTGATTTATTGTATGCTATTCTAATTTTAACATATGTGAACCCTTGATGTTGGACACATCATATATTGGCCCTTGATCGGCCCAAGGAAGGCCTGCAGTTGAAATGGAAGAAACTGTGCATCATACATTCAAGTGATATATCTATATATACACACTATTTCTACTTGTTGGGTCTTGTGTGCCTCTTATAATAAGTGTTTTGTTAGAGGCATGAACCACTTCTTGTGATCACTCGTTCCAGAAGTCTGTGTGTATGTTCTTAAAAACAGTCTTCACTCACTTATACATCTTTACGTCTGAATGTATCACATAGTATAACTAAATCAACAAAGTCTAAGCACACCTAAATAGAGATGGGAATATGCACAGGAGCAGAACTATAAAAACAACAGCCTTAGCTGTTTCTTGGGTGCCCTAAAGTGCTGAAGACTCCAAATAAATCTTAAAGGGATACTGTCATCACATAATTACGCCCTTTTATAATAATAACATTTTTCACATGTTTTAAAAGTGGTGTTTTATTTTTTGTTACATTGGTTCAGATTTCATGTACTTATGTTTTTATATCCCTCACTTTGAATAATCAACCCTGTGCAAAGGAGTGTTTCACGTTTTGTAATGGTTTGTGTTCTTATTTTGTGTTTGTATTTGCTTGCATTACCGTGGGGGCCTATGCTTTTGGACCCTTTTCACAAGTACTCTTGTAAGCATTCCTCAGATTTAGATGAAGCACTTGCAATTTTTTCTGACACAGATATTTATTAGGCTTTGAATATGAGACAACATGGAGCTTCATGATCAAATGGAAACTAAAAAAGAGTGACATTTTGTGACCACCATTTGCTTCTGTTTTTTGGGTCCCACTTGCAGTAGATGGTGCTAGGGAGCCTAAAGTAGAAGGAGAAGTATCAGAAGAGCTAGGATTAGCTAGTGTGAGTGTAGATCATGTTTTAGCTGACACTAGGGGGCTGATTTACTAAGACACGATTTCGAATCCGAATTGGAAAAATTCCGATTGGAAACGAACATTTTGCGACTTTTTCGTATTTTTTGCGATTTTTGCGAAAAAACGCGAGTTTTTCGTAGCCATTACGAAAGTTGCGCAAAGTCGCGATTTTTTCGTATCGTTAAAACTTGTGCGCAAAGTCATGCCTTTTTCGTAGCGTTAAAACTTAAAAGGCGCGACTTTGCGCGCAAGTTTTAACGCTACGAAAAAATCGCGACTTTGCGCAACTTTCGTAATCGCTACGAAAAACTCGCGTTTTTTCGCAAAAATCGTAAAGACGCGGAAAAAATCGCAAAAAATACGAAAAAATCGCAAAATACTGATCATTACAAAAAAAACGCAATCGGACGCATTCGGCCCGTTCGTGGGTTAGTAAATGTGCCCCTAGGTGTAAGATTCCAAGTAACAGAGCACTCAGATACTTTCCCAAGGTAAGCAGAAGGGTTAGTACCCTGGGGTATCACCCTCCACCATAGGGACTCAAGTGGTTAGTTGGAACTTGCCTGTTTGGGAAGGGAAAAAGCTGACAGCATTTTGGCTTAAAGAGGCAGAATTAGAGTCTTCATGGAGGAAGGACTACCTTTCTTCTAAGCACTTTGTTCCTGTATACAGCTTCATTATTTTGTATTCAAAAGTGCTCTTTAGTCAATTGAGCTTATATGTTCTAACATAAGGATATGATTTTCCCCCAGGGCACTGGTTGCTTACATACATTTTTTATTGTATGGCCTTCATTAATCCTAGTACAATCATGCAGAACATATTTTTCATTGGGTGTTGTGAATTAATAATGAGGCAACTCTGCCCTATATATAAAGTCATGGGAATAGAATGTGCAGCTGCACTTCAGTTATTTAAGAATAAAACATGAGTAAAGCAGGCACAGTTTTGCTGATAGATACCTCATTGCTGTTAATCTGAAGCTATTGGCACTGTCCAAGAGATGGTGCTGGAGAAATTAGCTAAACAATACCTGGTGGGCTGTGCACAGAGGGGTCCACATATAAGAACATGCTGTGGGCTAGGCACATAGTTAGGGCCCAGTGGAGCTGCAGTTTTGGATACCAAGAGTGGGGAGTTGTGTTCCTCAACTTGTTCGATTCTAGGATACAGGGTCATAGGCTGAACCTCTTACTTGATATATAAATAAAAGGGCCTCATTAACTTTGATTTGCCCTGACCCAGCAACTACTAAAGTAGTTTTAGCTTCATTGTGCTGATTGCTAGATAAACATCTAGTGGGTATGGTCCAGCTTGTAGGACAAAATAACCAGATTTCTTGTGCTATAATGAAGTAGTTAGCTTTCATGTATAAAGCACCCACATAATAAGCTGCACTTTAAATAGAGGCTGTTTAATCATTTACAATGGTTCCTGGCATAGGTGGAATTTGCAAAGTTAGTTCCTTACCACAAGCCCATAGAATCAATCTCATCAAAAGCCAAGTATATTTTTGCATGGTAAAAGAATTTAGAACACCTGGAAAAAAACATAAAAATCCCATAATGCCCTGGTCAGAATTAAACCCAGAACTTTCAATACAAAGATTCCACAAGTGTTCTAAACCATGGGTTACCCCAGGGGTCCCCAACCTCGTGAGCCACAGTCAAATGTAAAAAGACTTAGAGAGCAACACAAGCATCATAAAAGTTCATGGAGGTGCCAAAAAAGGTCTAAGATTGGCTATTATGTAGCCTCTATGCACACTGTCAGCTTACAGGGGGCTTTATTTGGTAGTAAATCTTGCCATCAAGTCAGGAATTAAAAAATAACTTCTTGGTTTGGGGGCACTGATTGCACTGCAATAATAGAATTTTTTATATTTCTATTTTTCTATATAGGCAACCAAGGCAACGTCCCATCAGCTACCGCCCTTGGGTGTCTCTATAGGAAATATGGCCCTGCAAGTCTGTTATTCAATACACCTCAAACTTGCTATAACATGCTACATAAAATGAAAAGGGCATATCTTCCTGCATTTCAGTTTTAACCATGAACATGAGTAGGTAACCACGTGCTTCATTTAGTTTGATAAAACTGCAATTCCTATTGTTATTTCAACAGACATTTATGGTAGTTGTCATAGTTTAAAAAAAGAATTGTTTAGTCACTATTGTCCCGTCCCTGCCTTAGAGCTTTTCCAGTGCCTAAATGCGCATCTGTCTGGGTACAAATTTTTCAGAATAGCTTTGTAGCTATTAAGTGCTGAGAAAGCATAATTTTTTTTTATCTCTGATGCATCATTGTCTTGTCAACTGGTTAGCATAAAGCAATACTTGCTAGTCCAGTTTTCTGGGACGCTAAAATCAGGGTGAGAAAATGTGCTGCTCTGTCTGAGAATGGCATCTGCCAATGACAGTGAAAGTTTTCACTTATTATATTGTGCACATAAAACTCAGCAAAATGAAAGTTAATGTTAAAGCAATGTTCCAATATACATGATTTAAATATGTTCAGTTATATTAATTGTATTTGTAAATGTAATTGTAATTTAAAGCAGTATCTGACTGCAGTGGATACAAACATACATACAAGTGTGGGTTCTCTAAAATGGAAGCAGTGGAGAGTACATATTGTACTTGCATCCAAACATGTTCCTACGCATGGTTGCCAATTCATCCATCCTGCCTCTTCTGATGACTGGCATGCAACTATGCCTCTGGCCTAGGGATCCAGGTTTAGGATGGTATTAACTCCAGGGTACCCACAGTGGATTGCATGAATAAGCACACCAGACCTGCTCAGTTGAATGGATGCAAATGACGATTGAAAAACCCCTACTCTGAACATAACTTGCAACCAGTCTATGTCTAAAGGCTGCAACTGTGTCTGCAACTTGCATCTTAGGTACTAATATGCTGGAATTATGGAGAAAAACACTCAATTATAGGTAAAAACATGCTCATAATTTCACACTGTAGTTGCATCCATAAATGATCCAATACGTGTCCCACTGAAACAATATTGTACTAATCAGCTCCTTCTTTACAGGTCTGTTAATGACAGAAAAGGTGGTGTGGGAATTGGAGTCTTTATTCGAGGAGAATTGGTTGATGCAATATTATTTCAATATGGTGGCTGCCTTTCCTGAGGACATTGCTTGGGTCAAGCTTTTTAATTCTTCCAAGCTGCTTTTACAGTGACACCAATTACAACAACACAGTGGAAAGCCCCTTTAACGCTTAACCCAGATTTCTCCCTAGGTGGAATAACTAAAGGAATGTAAGCAAAAAGATGTGTCTACCTGTTTCAGGTATTATTAGTTAGATGCTCTTTTATTATGCAGTGCTATTACAACCCTCTCTGTGACCTTTCCCAGTAGCAAGAAATCTAAATGCTTCCTATGCAGCCCTCTCCTTGAGGAAGTCTCGCACACACGCCTTCTTTTACAAACTATAAAAGAATGTTTCCCTAAGCTTCTTTGTTTCTGTCCAGACTGGAACTACCAAGGCCACTGTGAGGCTCTAGGGCAGGAAATAAAGAGGAGGCTGATTCATAATATAAATACAAATCAAGCATCACGTTTAAGCCTTAATGAAAGAATTATGGGCTAGAATCATTGAGTCAGTATTGCTGATTATTTGGAGTATTTTGATAGTTTTAAACCCTCTCTAAGCTTGTCTCTGCAGTTCCAGTTAACACTACCAACCAGCAGGTAGCATTTTCTGGTGTGCTGTTTGAAAGCAACCAACTTATTGGTCACAATGGGTATTAACTTGATACTAGTATTGTAGCTGAAGTAGTGTCCTATGGCAGAAGAATGTTGCATTGTTACTCAGCCTTGTATCCAACTGATTTAGTGCTTTTTTAATGTCTCCTAATGTAAAATGCTGATAATACACATATAAAGTACATCTTCAGGGCAATGCAAGGGGCCCTCGACAGAGTACACAGTGAGCAGCAGTAAAAACAGCGGGATAGAAGCTAGATCAGAGCAAGATATCAATAGTAGAACAAGATTATTACAGTTGGGCAAGATGGTGACAGTAAACTTTATATTGATGATAAGTCTGGAGCCTATCAGTTATTGTTATATAAACCACAGCATCCAACTGACCATAGGTTACTGGGGGGTAGTGGGGGGGGGGGGGCGGCTGGAGAAGTGGCGGGGAGGCTCATTGTAAAAGACAGTTAGTATGTAATTTGGGATGAATGACTATTGGCTCTCCTAGATTCTTCTCATAGCCTATCTTTGGAGGTCAAATATGGTACAATTTATATGAAAACTTACAAGATATTTTTGGATCTGTGTATGAATGACTGATAAACCAATATTTTCCTGTACACTTGAGCTAAGGGAGACTTGAACTGAAAAAGTCTTGACAGCCAGTGTCATAGATTATGCAGTCCTACTGTAAATAAATATTGCTGTTTTGCCCTGGACTGAGGTCCTCTAAAGATATCCCTGTACATGACTGTGTTTGAAAAATTTGCTAAAGACCTTCATTAATGTTCACTGAGAAATGAATGCTGAGCACATTTAGCACTACATTGCTGCATTTATTTATCAAACAAGAGATAAGAATGCTCTTGCCTATTAGCTCTCCGTATTGTAAAGCTGTCACTTGCCCCTGACCACATTCTCCCAGCAGTTCTTCTGCTGCAACCTGTGAGCACATGCCTCCCTTCTAAAGCTGGAAACAAATAATTAGGCTTGCAGATAATCAGTCTAGGCTAGGGTAACCAAGGCACTAAAGGAATTGCAAGGCTATTATATAGGGTCAAGGAATCTGAGCAAAAATGTGTGAATTGTCTTTGTAATGCCCTGACATGAAGTGCTTCCATAAACCGAGAAAGCTGAATGGCATTCAAACATGGTTGATTCAGTTAGTTGACTAGGTCAATAAACTTGTGTTTTCTTGTTCATTTTAGCCTGATTTCACCATATAACTGGTGAGCAAATCAGGCGTATCAGATTTTGTAGACCCAATCTTTGATTAGATTACATTGAGGGCTCTGCAGACCCACTGGTGTAGCATGCAACGCTAGTTGCTGTCAAGAATTGAGAAGAAGCACTATGGATGCAGTAGCATTATTATAAAACACTTTGCCACTCATATATCAAAATTGTCCAACTACCTGTTGAGCAGAGCAGGGCCAAGAAATACAGGTGCCAAAGGCCACACAATCCCGACCTTGCCCTTCTGACACTGCCCACCGCCACTGTCAGCATACAGCCTCATTGTCTACTCATTTGCCACCAACCCTCCAGCTTTCATTCTGAAGCGCAGAGTTCTTGTTTTTGTGTTTTGTTTTTTGCCAGCTTTAAAGGCAAATTTGCTTTCTGTTTGCCTCTTGTTATGCTTGCAGCAGATGCTTTAATGGCAGACACTAGTCATAGTCTCACTAAGAGAACACTGCAGATCAAAGCACAATAATGGCATTGCACAAGTTCAGTTACCTTCCTTTACCATTAATACTATTGGCCCCAAACATTGTGTTTACTTGCAAGGCTAAAAAAATATCAACCATGTGGCAACCATAATTGCACAAAGCTTATCCCTTTGTAGTACGCAATTGTAATAATATGATTAGTGTTAGAAAAAAGTAAAGCTGCACAGATAACACAATTAGTACCAGCATATTCAGCAGGCCTGAACTTGAGAGTGTAATTAAATAGGGGGATTCTATGTGAGTCAGGCATACCAAGTCATATTGTGAAGGTTCGTGGCTTGCTCCTGGTAATGTATCAGAGCCAGGTAAGATTTCAAAACTCGTTTTTTTTAAAAATAATATATGATATATATATATATATATATATACGTATATATATTGGAAATAACCTGGAATTCAGTTTGGTATTCTTTCAGAAATAAGGTTCTACGGTTGCCATAGAATCATAATACTAATAATAAAAATAAAATGAATGTGTCTTGTACACAAGATATTGGATGAGTTTGTTAAGCTATTAACAAATGGCAAAGCATGTATACCTCCAATATTACTATGAGCCCCTTAATTGGCAAGTTATACTTTTAGGGCTGTGGCAGAAGGGGAGATTAGTCGTCCCCGAAATCCCCCCCGATATGCCATCCCACCGGCTTGAATGTAAATCGCCGGTGGGATGGCATATGCGGCGCCGCGATTTCGGGAGATCGCATATGCCATCCCACCAGCGATTTACATTCAAGCCGGTGGGGCTTGAATGTAAATCACCGGTGGGATGGCATATGCGGCGCCGCGATTTCGGGAAATCGCAGAAGTTTCCTCTTAAGACAACTTCCGCTATTTTGGGAAATCGTGGCGCCACATATGCCATCCCCTTGCCTGTGACAAGGGAGATTTGTCTCGCGGCGACTAATCTCCCCGTCTGCCACGTCGCTTAATTTGGCCATACACATTGCAATAACTATACTTCCTGTGACCATTGGGTGCAAGAAAGATTGTTTGTCCTCTCCACTAACAATAAGAGCTGAATGGTAAGATATGCAATAGAATATACAATAGATATAGTATGCAAAAAAGATTGTTTGTCCACTCCACTAATGTTATGAGCTGAATCGTCAGATATGCAATAGAATATTACAACTATCTGATGATTTAGCATTAACCTACTGCTGATGTTTGGGCAACTTCAAAGGCGCTCAATCTAAATTTTACACCAGGGCCAATTAACAAGACGACCAATATCTAAGGCTTTGCCAATATTAGTCGCCTCATCAACCCTCATCACATATCATACAAAACCTGTTTTCGTAAGATAATATTGGTGCATGTATGGGCACCTTTAGGGCTCTGGCACACAGGGAGATTAGTCGCGGTGCCGCGATTTCCCCGAAATCGAGGAAGTTGTCTTGGTGCTGGGTATGCCATCCCACCGGCGATTTACATTCTCGCTGGTGGGATGGCATTTCGGGGAGATTAGTCGCCCGCGACAAGGGAGATTTGTCGCTGGCGACTAATCTCCCAGTGTGCCAGAGCCCTTAGTGCTTAGAGGGTTATCTGGGAATTATAGGAGATGTAGGTTAGCAGAAGGAGTTGTTGCAGGTTGGTACTCACTATAGACACATCCATCATGAAGATTTACAATCTTAAAAGAGCTGCTATCAAATAACAACAAAGGGATTTACTGTACATTCCAAGTATTATACTATTAGATACAAGATCCATCTGTTTCATTTGGTTCTGACAGCTGGAGTGACAGGATAAAATTTAGGTTAATATCAACCTTTGCCCTTAATGACAATGAAATCTGGGGAAGAAAGAGTTTTCAACAGCATTCATATATATACACACATATCAACTGCATGGTGATCCTAGCTTCATTGAGAGTAACATATGCAACCTACATGCAAATTGCAGCTCTCAAAGGGCAATTGTACACAGGGCAATTGCCAGCATTGTTCAGCCCATTCAATTTCTACTTTGGACAGGAGAGTGCTTTGCCTTTTCCATCTGTTGACCTGGACCCTGCCAGTGTGCTCGCAGGCCAGCCTATTATCTCTCACACAAATATTTGCCTGGGCCACTATTGCTCTGGTAGGGTCAAGAAAATGTAAGGTTAGAAGATACCTTTTATTGGCCACCTGAGTAAGTAAAAATTGCAAGCTTTTGAGATGATAGTATTACATCTCTTCTTCAGGCTTAAACGTTACCTTAATGTAACATCAATAAAAGGTATCATCTAACCTTACATTTTTTGCAGTTTTTCAATGGCTAACATGGTACAACATCTTACTACCACGGTAGGGTCCAGGCCATTAAATCAATAGTCAATAGAGGGAATTCCAAAAGCTTTGCACCAAGCTGGAAACTGCACAGCACAATGCTGTCAATTGCCCTGTACGCCATTCAAGGAGGGACTGGCGCGAAATCAGGAAAAAACCCGGTGGCCCTGCTGACCCAGCCCTCTCCTCTCACCCACCAGGAACTGCATGCATCAATGCTCCGACCCAGATCACAGACTGGGGCATGGTACTGGGTGAGGGGGAGCAGGTGCTCACATCTGAGATGGGGGGCCCCCAGATGCAGCTATGGTGGGCCCTTGACACCCCAGTCTGACACTGATGCAGGGGTTGAATTTTGGGCACTGACAATTTTAAATCTCTAACAATGTGCAAAGGTGAAACATGCCTGCTCTGGGCCCCCACTCTAAAACATAATCAATGCACCCAGTTCATGCAATTGTGTGCCTGTGCTCCGTTGGTAACTGGGAGACTAGAAAGAGGTTACAGTGCATAACTAGCTGTTACACCACTGAGACAATTTTATAATATTCTTTAGAAATTAATCAGGAATTTGTTTTCATTATTCGGCCAGCAGCAGGCAAATCTAAGCATATTGCTGATTGCCTGCTGTGGGATACTGAAATAAGGCAAAAGTGTTGGTATATGAATGTTACTATAGTATGTATCCCAATGCACAAAATGGGCAACAATTGCTTTGTACTGATCCTGCCTGATGTTTGAGCTTGATAGAATACCTACTTAATGGCATCTCTTTTAAATACAATATTTTACTTTATTGTCCCATTGTATTCAATAGGCTATGCCGGGTCTGAGATGGTGCAATAATAATGTAATCTATGGCTTTATTCGGGTGATCTCAATACATGTATGTTGTTTCACACGTAAGGGCTACAAGAGAACCACATATTTCATGCCAACCTTTGCACCCTTTTTTAGCGAAAAAATTAAAAATTATATAGATAGCCTATTTTTTCTGATGAACACTATGTAAACTGTTTGTTATTCGACAGCATGCATTACTCAGCATGCATATATATATATATATATACTGTATATATACATATATATGTGTGTGTTAAAAAAAATAAACAAGATCCTATGTTTGTATTGTACTTTATATATTCAGAATTAAGCATCTCCCAGCTCCTAGACATGCAAGGTTGTGTCTTTAAACTGGCTGTGTCCAGCCTAACATTACAAAGGATGGGTATTTGCATGTCCTTTGATCCTATGCCCTTTGATAGTATTTGCCTAATCTAGATTTACTTTATTTAGTCCAGCAGTTTTTAAATTAACTCCTTTCCTGAATGCAGGACATGCCCCTGGGCTAAAGAATTACATTTTCGGTGGGAAACCATTCTGAGGATGGTTTCTGAGTCAAATTACTTTGTTTGGGGCTTGTTCCTATTGATTCTAATTTTCAAAATAAAGCTAAAAAGGTTTATTTACAAAAGGTTGTCATTAGTGATGATTCGCCATAAAATTCGCAAAACGATAATAAAATTAGTGAAACGACGAAAAATCAGCAGAACGCATTTGTGGCGTTACTTTTTTGTCGCCCGTGTCTTATTTTTGTCGCCCGCGTCTTATTTTTGTCGCCCTTTTCTTGACGCCACTGTGATTTTTTTTGACACGTGACAAATTTTTTCACAGGAATTTTCACGGAAGTTTCGCAAAAGAATTTGCCAATGGCAAAATGTGGAAATTCGCTGCGAATCCATGCCTGGCGAAAAAATGTGCTCATCGCTAGTTTTCATTAAGTGATAGAAAGTTAAGAACAGACAACACTATGTACATTATGCTGAATTAATGTTTAAACCTGCCTGATATTGAGGAAGTTGAAGAGGGCAGATAAGCTGCTGACTCAGTCTGAAGGGGCCAAAGTGGCATCTTAAAAAATGCCTTCACCAGCCATAAAGTGAATTTCCAGTGGCCCCCTTAATCTATCTGTGGGCCATCAGCCTAAATTTGCTGTCCATTGTGATAATCTATATAGGTAAACCCTGCCCTAATACACTGGGAAAGTGGGGTAATAATTGAAAGGCTAACGTCAGACAATGGCCTGTGCTGCCCCTATTCATTATAATGTATCCATCCTGTCACCACTGGATTTCGGGCTGAACTAGTATACTCAAACAAGAGTAGCATGGGCTGTCTTTTGACTTTTTTCCACCAATGCACTTTTTCCACTTTATCTGACATTCGCCACATTCCAGGCGAAGACTGCATGGTTAGAGTAAGACTGTGGGAGCAAGTTAATTAAAGCAGATAAATATATATTGGTATGCAAACTGTATGGGACTCACACACAGCACTATGCAAATTAAATTGGCTTATAACAACCCGGAGATTATGTAATGAATGTGATAGCATCTCTTGCACATTTAATGCTGGATTAATTATTCTCTGTGGATCCCCAAGTACTCTATTGTGTATAAGACTATAACAAGGAGCAACATTTAATGCAGGTAAGTAATTGTGTGGGTGAGATAACAAATGCTAACAATTAATGCTACAATAGCCCAGAAACCAGCGGATGGAAGATGGCACAGGCATAATTCTGCAGAAGCCGTGTTAATAGCCGTATAAGACTAGAATATGGTGTTCCATTCGATTTAAAGGCAGTATAAGATGAAAATGTGAGCAACAATAACATGTATTAACTATAATATCTATAAACAGGGCAACTCTGTGTCTATGAAGATTTTCATTCAGGGCAACTCTGTCTTCTTTTCTTTTTTTTTCCTTTGTTATTGAGCATCCCTGGTTTCTTCGAAAGATTTTCTAGGTGTATTATTGCTATTCCCTAGTTGCATAGTCTATAAAAAGGGGAGGGAACCAATAGTTGCTTTCACCTGGACTCAGCTTCGGAAAGTGGGTGTAGGTTCTTGAGTGTCTGAGATACATGGTCTCAGTGCTGGAAGAGAAGTTTAAGCCTTCAGGAAGACCATCACCAAGTGACCAGGGACCCCATAAATGAAAATAATACAGTGTTAAAGAACACTCTAGGAATGTTAAGGTGGTCGCACATTTGCTAACCCTTGTGGTACTCAAACTAGTCAGCCTGAGGCCTGAATGGATGGATAACCATGCAAGGGGCCACCTTAATATTGTTATTATTTTCTATTGTTTTCTTTGTTCTGCAGAAAATAACAAGGATCTGTGATTCCCCTTCCTGTTAGCCAGCCAACAGATATTTTCTGCCAGGCCAGGTAATCCTTGATCCATCAGGACTGCAGGATTAGCTGGCTAAACTGCACCCAATTAGCCATATGTGCCAAGATTAATAGGTAGTATTGTTGAAATCAGCCAAACTACTCGCTCAAATCTGGATATGTACATCCAGCTTAAGGCAGCTTGTGCTCCACTAAGGAGAACTACTCTGGGGTTAGTAATTCCCAGGTGACACCCACCTTGAATAGGGGCCACAGGGGAGATTGATCCAGGATAGTGTCCTTTTCTGCGGCTAACATGAGAGTATCCAGTTACTGAATATTACACATTTACCCTATCATGCTTCCCTACCTAAATTATGCGTGGGTGTTTGAGCACATTGATTCTTCCTGCCATCATTTATTGTACGGCAAATATTTGTTCATCTTTTGTAGAATGGAAATACCTCTTATTCTTTATTTGGCTGTGTAATAAACCCATTGGTCATGGTTAAGAACCACTGGTGCCCATGTTGTAGTGCAATCTTTGAAGTGCACACACTTCAAAGTCAGTGCAGAAACCCTTCCTTCACTCCTACAGTGATATATATATATATATATACTGTATATGTATACTTCAGTCTCCATGCTATAGTTATTCATCCCAAATTTCATTCCTTATTAAGAATATGTAATCATCCAGGCAAAACTGGGAGCAAAATGAAACATTTACTAGGTACACAATGAAATATTATATATATTTTTAATTTACACACGCACACCTCCCCTACCAGAACTAATTCACTCTTTGTTAGCAATACAAATTTGTATGCACTTCCCGATGACAGCATGTTGAGTACAAGACCACATTTTCCACACGAAAGGAAATTATATGTTTAAAAACCCATATAATGAGCAAGTCAGCAGACAAGAACAAATGCACGGGGTAGATAAAAGGTGTTAAACACAGATGAAAACAGCAATGGGGGAACTTCAAACCTGCACAGATTGTGACTCAATAATAAATTAAGTTTGTAAGCTGTTAAAATAGCCCCTAACAGATAGCATTTACAGCAATATTATCATTTAAGTCACACTTTTAATTCTCTGGTGGTTGTAACCATTTATTACAAAAGGTAGCCATACAGGTAGGAATTACGATCTTTCCTGCAACATGATTTTTAGTTTCCCCCACTGATGTTCAGGACTGAATCGTCAGATCCGGAGGTAGAAATAATAGGAATTCTACCTCCATCTGCCGATTCAGCCCTTAATGCAGATTTTGATCTGGCGCCTTTTACAAAACGAGGTTAGCCAGCTAAACAAATTAATACCCATGTGGCTCTTATTGTTGCCTTATCACTGCAGTTGGCTAGCATCAGAGAGCTACAGATCTGGTTGGTTAGCTACAGATTATTTTTAGAGAGCATTTGCAAAGACTGGATGTAAGGGGGTTGTCAGGATAGCAGAGGTAATGAGAATGCCTCTTCTCTGGGCTAGATCTAAAAGGAATCCCAAAAGACTCCATTAACCAAGCCCCCAATTCAAGCTGTACTCTTGCTCTTCTTGATCTTTGTTCTATAAATTGGGGCCTGGTAGGAATAGAAGCCCCAGGGTAGGTAGCTGACCCTGATATATGTATGCTTAGCATAAATCTCAGTCCTTAGTGCCATGACAAATAGGACTATCACAGATAGGGAGATCTATCGTCCATAGGAAATCTCTTCTCCTGAGGGCAATAAAGCACCTCTGTCAGGGCACCTTAGGAAAAGGTAGCCATAAAGGGTTATATATAAAATAGAGATAGTAGCTTGTAGGGATTGGGTCAAACATTCTAAAACAGTTTTTAGATGGTGCACAGTTTAGTAATATGTGTGAAAAACAGATCATGCATCATGAGGGTCCCAACAAAGGTTTTCTGGTGAGGCCATAACAACTGGCTTCTCTACTGCAGACACAAGACCATTTTGATCTACTGATTTTGAGGTTACATTTGCTCAATTAAGGCCTACAATTAATAAGCACTTAAAATCCCAGCAGTAACAAAAATATAATAATAATTGTATATATAAAACACTCTGGAATTCAATGAAACCTGGTTCTTAAATGTCTATAAAACATTTCTGCTTAATAAGCAATTCTACTGAAAAACATAATACAACTAGATTTCAGCAACTGAAATAAAGATTCTCATGGCTAGACAGATAGCTGAGTGCATCTGAGTACCTGTGTTTTTGGGCTACTTAAAAATGTAACCCTTTAAAATACTAGAGAGAATGCTTGCTAAGGCAGGTTTCCATGCCACTACTTCACCTAGAATTACAGATACACACAGCAATACATTAAGAGATATAAACCTTAAAGTAGGCACCTTTAGGTCTATGGCATTCCACAGAATACACATGGGAAATAAATCAACTTATTGGTTAGTCCGACTAGTAGAAAGGCTTTTTTTAGTAGTATTAATAAATGGTGTTATGGAGTCCGGGTTCCCATATCCTTGTCCTATTGAGTTAAAGGGGGTCAGTGCTTGTGTGGTTGAGCTACTTGCTGATAAGAGAACTTGGAGAAAGAAAACAATGCATAATGAGGGGATTATCTGTTCTGCTTATTGACACAAGCCAAGTTTAGTAAGACCCCAGCACACGTGACCCCTTCAATAGAAATGCCTATACTTTGCCTTTCCAGGTGTATTTCTTCTAGCCCCTACTCCTTTCCACTGCTCAAGGTTTTTATTATGCCCTTTGAATATATGAAAGGTTTTTACTGATCAAATTTCCCCACAACATACATTGCTCCCAAGGCCAAGATAAAGGAGAATTTACACACTGATCTGTATAATGACATCTTAATTGAACCATTCAAAGGGAATTTATCTTGCTGCCAGACTTCAGGCCTTGTAATAAAACATCCCACTGGGGTGATTAGTTATTATTACTCTGCTATTCATTTCCAAAGTATACGATAACAGGTAATAGTGGTGTTGATTCAACCAGATATAATTCTTTTAATGCTTGAGACTAAAATGCAGAATCTCATTGTGCCGGGGAAGTCAATTTTGGGCCAATTGTTGTTGTTAAACTTTAGGTCCCATGTTATGAATGATAATGCAGTTTAGCAACAGTTGGGGGCTGCTTCTAGGAACAAATAGGGGCAATAAAAGCTGTTGTCCTGTCCACTCCAGACATAGTTAAGGGCCGTGACAGACGGGGAGATTAGTTGCCCGCGACAAATCTCCCCAAAATGCCATCCCACCGGCTAGAATGTAAATCGCCGGTGGGATGGCATACGCGGTGCAGCGATTTACTTACTGAATACTGGGAAATAAATATGGCACTGCATACCTATGATAAATGACCCTATAATGTCTACAATGTCGAGTTCTGTTGCATTTGGGGTTCAGTTAAGCTCACATAGCATTTCTCCATTAGTGTATTTCATGCAGTGGGAAAACGCTCTGATAGTCCCCTTGCCTCCCGCCATTGATATAAATGAAACCCACCCGTCATGAAAGGCAGCTTCCATTCATTTCAATGATAGAGAGGTGACAAAGTTACCTCTGCGTGTTGCAATACATCTGCAGAGAAACACTTTGCTTTGTTAAATGAGGGCGGGGGTGGGCAACAGGAGAGTTTTATCAAGGGTTTATATACCCTTTAACATTTTATAACTCCTTGGTTTGTCTGTTGCTTTCACCTATGCATTTCCCATTGCCCCTGCCCTTCTATCCCTTTTTTATCCCTTTGAAACATGTCATTTTGCACAAATTTTTCAGCATTTTCTAGTCTGTTAATGATAAAATACATATTCCTCTTAAATGAAAGGCAGTGTTGTGACTTTTTCTAACATTTATGTTTCCAAACATTAATGAAGAATGAGAAATGTGGAACAGCAAGGTTTTTTTGGCTGTGTCTCGGCCAGTAGAAGAGTAATTTGCCTACTTAAGCCAAATCATACAACTTTCATGTTGGAACATTCCAACTGTAGCAGACTCAGGGGTATAAAGACCACAAATGTTACTGCTAATCTTTAATTTCAGTATAGTCTGAAAAAAATCTGATTTAGTCAGTGTATTGGGTCCCTGCAAATGCCCAGGACACACTTTCCCTTATTACTTAATAAACCAGCAGATCTGTAGGTTCAGTGCAATTTAACTATTTATTCTGACTTTTTAAATAAATAAGGTAACATTCAAGTTTTTTAAAATTTCGTTGTTATACAAAGTAGAAAAAAATACAAAAATTACACAAATGTGAATTTTGATATAAAAAAAAAGCCCCCAGTAATATTTGGTCAGGTTGATAAATGAGCAGATCTTTGAGTACATGTATTGAGAATCTGATGTGGGCATTTTTTGCATTTTTAATGTTTTAGAAAAATATGTTTTGTAAGGTCCTCTCTTTGCTTCAGAGGTGATTCAAATCAATATGTTTGAGCTCTTCTCAAGGAAAAATGTTTAAATACAATTTTGTGCTTACATGCATCGTACAAACTGTGCAAAAGACTTCTGCAACTCCAACCAGCTTGACTTTATACTCTATCATTATCTCCTAGAGTTGTCATGTCAGCTAATAATCCTGATAGCGTACCAATCTTTTCATTGCATCCTCTCATAAATTCTCTGTCTTAAAATCTCCACACCATGTTATATGTTCCATCCTATAACTGATTTAGCACCTTTACCTCTCCTATGACAATGATAGGGTTCTTCTAATGTGATACAAGTAGATATTTAAGTCTCTCTAAATGCTCAGTCATACTAAGTGTTTTTATCTACCAAAGGGTTTGCTTTCCTAATTCTCAAGGGTTCTCAAGGAAACTTAAAAAAGGTCCCGATAGGGACTGTCATGTTGGCTTTATATGCTTACATGAATCACTTTCATTCCTGGAGTTGCTGTTCTATATATATTTTCGCATCCATTGGTACATCTAATACAAATCCCCTACTTGAGGCAAGGGCATATGGAAACATCTTAAAATAAGGCAGTGTTTCTTCACCTATTGGGGACCCAGATTTCCAAGAGTTAGCTTTGCGGCCCACACATTGGTTTTAAATACAAAAATTTAATTGTATAACAGGGAATGCTAAAACAAAATAGGGACCAATTTTAGTTACTATGTCTTATATGTAAGTGCAAAAGTGATTGTTTGGTAAATACATTCTTTAATGACATTTTGATCACTTAAAATTACTGATTAAGCTTCATAACTCCTGCTTTGTTCAACCAATATGATAACATATATGCTATATATATGTATATATATCACCAAAATGTTAGTCCCCGTGGAGCTTGCATTCTAAGGTCCCTATTCACACAATCCCAGGATTAATTACAACAGGAGCCAATTACACTGCCTGTATGTTTTTGGATTGTAGAAGAAAACCCACACAAACACAGGAAGTACATACAAACACCTTGCAGTTATTGTTTTTATATGCACAGCCACAAATATGCAGATAAATAAAAATAGCATACAAAAAACAATAAACTTTAATTAGAATATATATAAAAGAATACAAATAACAGGCCCCTTTCTTTCAATATTAAATATGATCCTCTATAGATGGTTCCCCATTTCACCTAATTGTCTTCAGCAGCTGGTGACTGTGTGTGAATGGGCAAGCTGAATTTGTGCTCAGTGGGTGTCCATTTGCTAGACAGTAAACTAATTTGCTCAGTGGCTTCATTGTCCCTATGCTTAGCAGTGCAAGAATCTCTGAGGCAGCATAGAACCCGGCTAAGCATCTGATTAGCAAGTGCATACATGTTCCCTTAACAGGGAACATAATATAATTTAAATCACCATTGCTGGAGGATTGCAGGATATACCAGTACGTGTTGCCATGCCATGGATGCAGATACCATTTATGTACTATTGAGTTTATTACACAACCAAGAACCTTTCCAGATACTACAGCTATCGACTTTATACTTGGCGCCCAACAAGCACACAAGATGATGTCTGACCAAGCTGCCAGGATTGTATAAACCTGAATGATCAGCCATTTACACAAAGAGAGCACACACATTCTAAGGCACCTTATAGAACCTAGGGTTCTTGAATAGATATACCAATATAAATGCAAGTTCTGACGGATGGTCTTATTGGAACAACTTATACTCTTGCATGCCAAGTCAGTCCAACAATAGCACAAAGCCATTGGAACAAAGAAGACACAAGCAGCCGATGGCACCCTATGAAACACCATGGAACTTAAGGTCCTTAAATAGACACAAAACTAATATCAATGCAGTTTCTAATGGATGCTGAGATGATAGTATGATAGTATGAATTTGTTCTAGTCATGTTCTAACTAGCTGGACTAAACTGACATAAAGACTACGAGACTAGCACAGCAGTTAACACTATATTCACTTTGTTCCTTGTGCTAGCAGAAACATCACTTTTTACAATGCACTGAAGTAGAAAGGGTGCGGATAAACTTACCTGCTAGGGTGCTGTCCTTTCCTTGGAGGAACTCACTCAGAACATTTGTGTATCCAATAGAGGGTTCCTGTCTACCCTAAAGTTCAGGGAAGTCCAGTGTTCCATATTCCTCCTGTATGGAATTCTGCTTTGTAGTAAGAGCAAGTGCCCGCATTAATACCTGCCCCAGGTGGAGACAGAAGTGCACGCTAGAAAGAAAAAAGAGGTGTGACTTGAAAGCACGGCTCTTGTCAGACAGGCTGGGGGAGAGAAGAAAGAGGAGGCGGAGGAGGAGGGAGCTTCTCTCCCCCAAGGTGAAGGATTGTGACAGTGCCAAATTCTAGATCTGCATGCTGATAGGTATATTCACTGCTGTAATTAGAGTGGGGGGAGCAGGAGGCATTGTGACTCTCGCAAACCCACTTTTCTCACTTTGGATTTGGTAGTTTTAAAATATAAAGGAAGCAGAACATTTTTCAGTTCATCCTGTTGTCCCTGTTGTCAGTGTACCTATTGCATCAATCCATAGGTGATTTGTTGTCATGTACAGCAAACTGCACTAAAATGTCCTTTAATTTCCAGTGTCAGAATGCAAAACATCTCCCTGTTGGCTCAGCTGCTGGGGATTGTGAGAGATAGGGGCTGATTTACTTGCCCACGAACGGGTTGAAATGAGTCTGATTGCGTTTTTTTCGTAATGATCGGTATTTTGCGATTTTTTCGTATGTTTTGCGATTTTTTCGGATTCTTTACGAATTTTTCGTTACCAATACGATTTTTGCATAAAACGCGAGTTTTTCGTATCCATTACGAAAGTTGCGTAAAAAGTTGCGCTTTTTTCGTAGCGTTAAAACTTACGCGAAAAGTTGCGCATTTTTCGTAGCGTTAAAACTTAAAAGGTGCAAAGTTTCGCGTAAGTTTTAACGCTACGAAAAAAGCGCAACTTTTTGCGCAAGTTTTAACGCTACGAAAAAAGCGCAACTTTTTACGCAACTTTCGTAATGGATACGAAAAACTCGCGTTTTATGCAAAAATCGTATTGGTAACGAAAAATTTGTAAAGAAGCCGAAAAAATCGCAAAACATACGAAAAAGTCGCAAAATGTTCGTTTTCAAGTCGGAACTTTTCCAATTCGGGTCGGATTCGTGGGTTAGTAAATCAGCCCCTTAGAGTTCCACAAAAGATAATTCAAACCATTGTAGGAACCTTGGAATCACTAGCACCCTGGCATCGATAAACACACTATTCAGAACAGCCTGGTGAACGCATAGTACTAAGTACAAGTGCACAGAAGTACTCTTTATGAATGGTGTCAAATTTAATTTGTGTCCATTTTTGCTCTTTGCGGTTGCATTTGTAAATGAGTCTTTTTGTCATCTTATTAAACTGATTCAGTTGTAAGCTTCAGAGGGACAGGCATGATCTAAAAGTGCTGTTTAACACATTAGTGCTATATCAATTCAGCATTATCAATATAAAAAGATAAATGTTCAGATATGGCACAGGTGGTAGTGGTCAAAATGTCCCCTATACCTGCTGCAGGCCCCTTTGCAAAATGCAATCACAGGGTCTTGAAGAACTGCACCACCTCTTTCAGGTGACCCTGCAATGCATGGCAATAATATGATTACCAATACAAGTGGTAGAGATTAATCCTTCACTTACAGTATGTCATGGTGCCCAAATATGCTTCTATAGAGTCCACAATTTCCCACAAATAGTATGAGTATTTCCCAGTTCCATTGAGCTGGAATCTAAGGTTTTAATTCCTTGATGCTACCAATGTCGTTGCTTGTTTATACACAAAGAATAGTCTATTGCCATAATGACTTAGCTGACCCCACCTGCCAGTGATTGATCACCATAAAAGAAATGTTGTGACACATTAACGGAATAACAAAAGAGAAAGAAATATGGAATGGCATGAGCTTACTTTCTACAAACTGGTATCTCCTGTTTCCTGTAGTGCTGACAAATAATAATTCAGATATCATTACACTGATGGTTTTAAACAGTTATTAAACAGTGTACTGTATACTGTAACTGTATACCAGTATCAGTGGGGAAACTAGAAGTGACTGAACAGTCGGTTTTAAGGTCCCCATTACCGATAATACAGGTATGGGACCCATTATCCAGAATGCTCGTGACCTGGGGTTTTCCAGATAAGGGGTCTTTCCGTGATTCGGATCTCCTACCTTAAGTTTGCTAAAAAAATTATTTAAACAGTAATTACATAGCTACATAGTTACATAGTAAGTTGGGTTGAAAAAAGACACACGTCCATCATGTTCAACCATAATGACTATATATAACCTGCCTAACTTCTAGTTGATTCAGAGGAAGGCAAAAAATCCCATCTGAAGCCTTTCTAATTTGCCGCAGAGAGGAAAAAATTCCTTTCTGACTCCAAGATGGCAATCGGACCAGTCCCTGTATCAACTTGTACTAAGAGCTATCTCCCATAGCCCTGTATTCCCTCACTTGCTAAGAATCCATCCAGCCCCTTTTTAAAGTTATATAATATATCAGCCAGTACGACTGATTCGGGGAGGGAATTCCACAACTTCACAGCTCTCACAGTAAAAAATCCTTTCCAAATATTTAAATGGAACCTCCCTTCTTCTAAACGGAGTGGGTGCCCTCGTGTCTCCGTTGGAAGGACCTACTGGTAAATAAAACATTAGAAAGGTTATTATATGATCCCCTTATATATTTATACATAGTTATCATGTCACCTCTTAAGCGCCACTTCTCCAGTGTAAACAGACCCAACTTGGCCAGTCTTTCTTCATAACTGAGACTTTCCATACCCTTTACCAGCTTAGTTGCCCTTCTCTGGACCCTCTCTAATTCAATAATGTCCCGTTTGACCACTGGAGACCAAAACTGAACAGCATATTCTAGATGGGGCCTTACCAGCGCTCTGTAAAGGGGAAGAATAACCCCCTCCTCCCGTGAATCTATACCCCTTTTAATACAGCTCAAAACCTTGTTTGCCCTTGCAGCTGCTGCCTGACATTGCTTGCTACAGCCAAGTTTATTATCTACCAGGACTCCAATGTCCTTCTCCATTATGTATTTGCCTAGTGCAGTCCCATTAAGGGTATAAGTGGCTTGCATATTTTTACATCCCAGGTGCATGACCTTACATTTATCCACATTAAATCTCATCTGCCACTTAGCCGCCCAGATTGGCAGTTAGTCAAGATCCTGCTGCAAGGATGCCACATCCTGGATAGAATTGACTGGTCTGCAGAGTTTTGTGTCATCTGCAAACACTGATATATTACTTATAATACCCTCCCCTAAGTCATTTATGAACAAGTTAAATAAAAGTCGACCCAGTACAGAACCCTGAGGGACCCCACTGAGAACCTTATTCCAATTAGAGAATGTACCATTAACAACCACCCTCCGTACCCGATCCTGTAGCCAGTTTTCTATCCATGTGCAAACGACTTCACTAAGACCAATAGACCTTAGTTTAGAAAGCAGTCGTCTGTGGGGAACGGTATCAAATGCTTTGGTAAAATCCAAATAGATTATATCTACTGGATCACTACTGTCCAGATTCTTACTTACCTCATCATAAAAAGCAATTAAATTGGTCTGACATGACCTGTCCTTCATAAAGCCATGCTGATTCCTGCTCATAATGGAATTCTCCAGTACATAATTTTGTATGTGATCCCTAAACAAGCCTTCAAATAACTTGCCCACCACAGATGTCAAACTTACAGGCCTATAATTGCCAGGCTGAGATCTTACTCCCTTTTTAAATATAGGAATGACATTCGCCTTCTTCCAATCCCTAGGTACCATACCTGATGAAAGCGGGTCTGAGAATATCAGAAACAAGGGCCACTGTAATTCTGACCCTAGCTCTCTCAGTATCCGAGGGTGTATTCCATCTGGCCCAGGTTCCTTGTTTACATTTATCTAGTGTAACCCTTTAAGCACCATATCCTGTGTCAACCACTGTGTAGTTGGAGCTGAGGCAACAGTGCAGCTATTGGGTGGGACTTGGCGCACTGGCTCCTCCACTGTATACACAGAAGAAAAGAACTGGTTAAGCACAACTGCTTTTTGGGGTTAGTCTTGGCCCCTGCCGCAATGCGCTCCTCATTTTCTATCTTTGCCCTCCAGATTGCTGTTTTACAACACTTGTTATAGTGTTTATATTCATTAAACGCAGCTACTGTCCCTTCTGACTTAAGGAACTTAACTTAACTTCACTGCCCTTAAGGAGCTAAAATTTGCCTTCCTAAAATTCAGTTGTCACTGTGTAAATTTGTTTCCTGCACCAAACATCAAATGAAATAACATTATGATCACCATTACCCAGGGGTTCAACCACTTGCACATTTGCTATACGTTCTGGGCCATTAGAGATCACTAGATCCAATATAGCATGGTTCCTGGTTGGCTCCTCAACAACCTGTGACATAAAGTTGTCATGCAGCAAGTTTATAAACTTGTTCCCATTTACTGTCCTGGCAGTACTATGGCTCCAGTCAATATCAGGATAATTAAAATCCCCCATTATTATCACTTGCCCCAAACTAGCAGCCTTTTCTATTTGCAACAGGAGCTGAGCCTCCTCCTCCTCACTTACATTAGGGGGTCTATAGCATACCCCTACAATTAATTTGGTAGATTCTTTACTATCTGTGAGAAGCTCCAGCCATAAGGATTCAGCTCCCTCTGTTACCCCCATCACTTCCTCTTTAATATTTGCTTTTATTTCCTGCTTAACGAACAGACACACTCCTCCTCCTTTTCTATTGCCCCTGTCCCTCTGAAACAATGTATAACCCCAAATATTAACTGCCCAGTCATGCGACTCATTCAACCAAGTTTCAGCAACGCCAATCATATCATATTTCCGCTCCAACGCCAGTACCTCCAGCTCTCCCATTTTATCAGTCAGACTCCTTGCATTGGTAAACATACATTTAATACTGGTACCGGCGTGAGAATGACATGTAAACAACTTATGGGCCTCCCTGCCATTATCAGTATCCCAAAGCAAGTCTCCTCCCCCATTTTCCCTTACTATGCCCACTACCTCATCTATCCTGTCTACCAAAGAATTACCAACTGCACCCTCACCCCCCCCCCCCCCACTCCTAGTTTAAAATCTCCTTCAACCAACTAGCCATCTTTTCCCCCAAAGCAGCTGCCCCATCATCATTGAGGTGCAGGCCATCCCTGGCAAAGAGCCTGTAGCCGATTAAGAAATCAGCCCAGTTCTCGAGAAACCCAAAGCCCTCCTCCCTGCACCAATCTCTCAGCCACGCATTAATCTCCCTAAGCTCCTGCTGCCTTCTTAACGTTGCTCGTGGCACAGGTAATATCTCTGAGAAAATTACCTTGGAAGTCCTCACCCTCAACTTCTCGCCTAGCTTTTTAAAATCCTTCTTGAGGACTTCCCCCCCTCCTCTAACTTTGTCATTGGTACCTATGTGTACCAAGACCGCCGGGTCTTCCCCAGCCCCTCCCAACAATTTGTCCACTCGTTCCACCACATGCCGAACCCTAGCACCAGGCAAGCAACACATAGTTCGGCATGTAGGGTCTTTGCGAAAAATTACCCTATCCACCCTTCTAATAATTGAATCCCCTACAACTATAGCCTGCCTTCCCTTCCTAGTACTACTCCCCCCACCTGTATTAGAGGTGCCGGCTCCCAGGGTGCTCTGAGAGTCAGCCTGCTCCATACATGCTAGCTCAGAGCTGTCTTCCCCAGCATCTTCACCTAAAGCGGCAAATCTGCTGGTTTGTACAAGCTGTGACGCAGCCCCCCTACCCTTGCGTCCCCTACTTCCCCTCTTAACTGTTACAAACCTGTCTCCCTCATTAACCTCCACTGTCCCTTCTCCACCCCCCACTACACCTGCCCCTGCCAGTGGTTGCTCAGTGAGCCTCCTGTTCTCCCCCATGTTTGCAGCTGCCCTCAGTGCTGCCAGTTACCCCCTTAGATTCTGCACCTCAGATTCCAAGAGAAAAACCCACCTGCATCTCTCACAAGTAAATGCTGCATGGAACTGCTGCTCCAGGACCACATACATGCGACAAGATGCACACTGAATAACACCGGCAATCATACTGGAACTCATATTGCCACTGGGTACTTACAGTCTCCCGAGTGCAATCCATTGTATAATGCCATTTTAGATTTAACTCTTTTACTGCCAACGACGTATGTGACACGTCATGTGCCGCCGCTGCAGAGAGCTTCTATCCATGACAGCCCCCCTGGGCAACATGCCAGGGGGGCTGTCATGAGGGTCCTGCGAGACGATCGCTCGCAGGACCCTCCAGGAAGCAGCAGACGCGATCGCATCGCGTCTGCTGCTTCCTGCTTCCTATTTCCCCCAGGAGCGCCGGCCCACTGAAGAGGAGGCGATCAGGTCTTCAGGACAGGTAAGGACTTTTTTTTTTTTCTTGCATTTACACACTTACATACATTTATACACACTTACATACATTTACACACACTTACATCACACATTTTAGCAGTTTTGTTTTTTTTTCATTTTTCACACTTTTATACACTTATTTACACTCATATACACACTTACACACTATAACACAACTTTTACACATGTACACACATGTATACACAAACACTTTGGGATTTTTTTTGTTTTGTTTTTTTGGGTTTTTTTTTTTCATTTTGCCACTTTCTTTTACCTAAAAACTGTTTATTTTGACAGTGTGACTATTGGATCAGATATTCTGACCACTAATTACACTGTCATGTGACTTATTTTGTTGTTTCACTGATTTGCACAATTTTTGTGGTTTTATCGCATTTTATCCCTGTATAAGTGTTCCTAATCTGTTTTTAGTGTAGCTTTAGGTGTAACTTTGGTGTACAAAAATAACTTTGCCTATTTGGAATTCATCACAAATATATGGTTTCCTGGGTGTCTGTGTATAGTTAGGGGGGGTTACTGCACATAATACGCTGTCAGGGGGCTCTGTGTGCAAAAGCTGAGTTGGCAGGCGAGAAATCCTTATGCGCTATTTTAATTTTGGGGTCAGTACAAACCGCAGACTTTGGTATATCTATGCATATTTGGCATCAAACTGTTCAGTAGGCCTCTGGTGTTCCTATTTGGGGTGACTTGCCTTTGTACGCAAGAAATTGTGTGAGATAAATGCGGCAAATTGCAACATTTTTAGGCGATTTTCTGAAATGTCATAAAAACCAATAACTTTAGGAAAGCTTTGCAGATTGGTACTTTGGTGTAGAAAGGACTCTTTACCCTTGTTGGATTTGTCAGAATGTGTACTTTCCAAAAATATATGGTTTTGTGGGGGTCTCTGTATAGTTAGGGGAAGTTTCGGCACATAATACACTGACAGGGGGCTCTGTGTGCAAAAGCTGAGCTGGCAGGCCAGAAATCCTTATGCGCTATTTTCATTTTGGGGTCAGTACATACCGCAGACTTTGGTATATCTATGCATATTTGGCATCAAACTGTTCAGTAGGCCTCTGGTGTTCCTATTTGGGGTGACTTGCCTTTGTATGCAAGAAATTGTGTGAGATAAATGCGGCAAATTGCAACATTTTTAGGTGATTTTCTGAAATGTCATAAAAACCAATAACTTTAGGAAAGCTTTGCAGATTGGTACTTTGGTGTAAAAAGGACTCTTTACCCTTGTTGGATTTGTCAGAATGTGTACTTTCCAAAAATATATGGTTTTGTTGGGGTCTCTGTATAGTTAGGGGAAGTTTCAGCACATAATAAACTGACAGGGGGCTCTGTGTGCAAAAGCTGAGCTGGCAGGCGAGAAATCCTTATGCACTATTTTCATTTTGGGGTCAGTACATAGAGATGTAGCGAACAGTTTGCCGGAGAACTAATTCGCACGAAAATCGGGTGTTCGCAAGTTCGCAAGTTCGCGAACTTTTAGCGATGTTCGCAATTTTAGGTTCGCCTTAGCTGGAGCCAAATTTTGACCTCTCACCCCAGAGCCAGCAGATACATGGCAGCCAATCAGGCAGCTCTCCCTCCTGGACCACCCCCGGACCACTCCCTTCAACCGAAGCCCAGCAGCCATTTTACATTCTGCCTGTGTGTGCTTGATGTGTTAGCATAGGGAAAGAGCTGTGCAGGGGTTTGAGGGACAGTTTAGGTAGCTTTGCTGACTAGTAATCTACTTTCTACTACTCTGTATGTAGCTGCTGTGGGCAGCTGTCCTGCTGATCTCATCTGCTGTAACCCAATAGTCCTTGTAAGGACTGCTTTTATTTTCTGATTACTGTTACTCTTCTTTTCATTGTGTACTGCAGCTCCGTCTGTGTGTGTTGGAGACAGGTGTGCTGCTCCTAGTAGTGCACTAACCACCAACCACACATTCACAACATTTTTTTTTATTTGTGTTTTTTTACTTTGCTACTGTAATTTATAGAGCCGAGTGCTATTAGTCTAGCTGTGTTGGGGACTGGTGTGCTGCTCCTAGTAGTTCACCCCCAGCACCAACCAGAGATCACTTTTTTTTATTATTAATTTTTTTTTATTTATTTAACTTACTGTTCTTTAATGTGTCCAGTGCTGTTTGCTGTTGTTCATAGTAGTGCACCAAACACGTTACACATAGTAGTGACATTGCATTGCAATAAAATCACCTGAGTGACGGTTTTCCACCAGCAATAATATATTCCGTATCCACTACTGCGGCGTTATGTCTTTGCGTGTGAACCGGCTGTAACCTTTACGCGACTTGATTGGCATGTAGATGCCGGACGTTTTAAGCAGTTTATTACACAAGTTTAGAAATGTAGTGTGATTTCTGCCCTTTACAGCACAAAACGCAATGCTGTGTCAACAACGTATTTTTTCAGAGAAATTTTTGCCCTTGATCCCCCTCCTGCATGCCACTGTCCAGGTCGTGGCACCCTTTAAACAACTTTAAAATCAGTTTTCTGGCCAGAAATGGCTTTTCTAGTTTTTAAAGTTCGCCATCCCATTGAAGTCTATGGGGTTCGCAAAGTTCGCAAAAGTTCGCACTTTTTGACGGAAGTTCGCGAACGGGTTCGCAAACTTTTTTTGTGAGGTTCGCTACATCTCTATCAGTACATACCGCAGACTTTGGTATATCTATGCATATTGGGCATCAAACTGTTCAGTAGACCATAGGTGTTCCTATTTGGGGTGATTTGCCTTTATCTGATCTTTATCAAGAAATTGTGAGAGATAAATGCGGCAAATTGCAACATTTTTATGCGATTTTCTAAATGTCATATAAATCTGCAAACTTAGGAAAGCTTTACAGTTTGGTACTTTGGAGCAAAAAGAAATGTTTACCCACTCTGGGGTGAGTGTACTTTTTTTGTAGCATTATCCCACATAAAGGATGTAAATGTGTTGATTTTGCAGGAGCTGAAATGATACATCATATGGGGGTATGTTCCCATTGGGGCCCCTACATGCCACATACTTAGGTAAACCTATACATATCAGGCATCAAACTGTTCAGTGGACCCCTGGCGTTCAAATTTAGGGTGTTTTATCTTGGTACCTAACACTATGTAGGAGATAAGATGCTGCGAAGTGGAAGCTTTGAGGGGATTTTTGGAAATGTCATCAAAATTGCTAACTTTAGAAAAGCTGTGTGGCTTGGTACTTTGGAGTAGAAAGACATGGGTACCCATTTTAAGTTCGGGGGAATGTGTACTTTCCAAAAATATATGACTTTCTGGGGTGAGCGTACTTTTTACTAGTTTTATCCCACATAAATGATGTAAATGTGTTGATTTTGCTGGAGCTGAAATAACAGAAATGATTGATCATATGGGGGTATGTTCACATTGGGGCCTCTACATGCCACATACTTAGGTAAACCTATACATATTGGGCATCAAACTGTTCAGTGGACCCCTGGCGTTCAAATTCGGGGTGTTTTATCTTGGTACCTAATGCTATGTGGGAGATAAGATGCTGCAAACTGGAAGCTTTGAGGGGATTTTTGGAAATGACATCAAAATTGCTAACTTTAGAAAAGCTGTGCGGCTTGGTACTTTGGAGTAGAAAGACATGGGTACCCATTTTAAATTCGGGGGAATGTGTACTTTCCAAAAATATATGACTTTCTGGAGTGAGCGTACTTTTTACTAGCTTTATCCCACATATAACGATGTAAATGTGTTGATTTTGCAGGAGCTGAAATGACAGAAATGATAGATCATATGGGGGTATGTTCACATTGGGGCCCCTACATGCCACATACTTAGGTAAACCTATATGTATTGGGCATCAAACTGTTCAGTGGACCCCTGGCGTTCATATTTAGGGTGTTTTATTTGGTTACTTTATGACCTGTAGGAGATAAGATACTATAGGCTGGAAGCTTTGAAGCAATTTTTTTTAAAAATCAGTCATAACAGGATTCTGGGAAGAAATTCCTTAAGGCTTCTAGAAAAGTCCCATTTACATGGGTTTATCCTATAGGCTAAAGCTCACCCACTGGGTTTAAAGCAGAAGCCAGGATAATAGCTGATCAGATTCCCAACTACAGACCGGTTTCACCCTTCTTGGGGCTCATCAGTGTAGTGCAGGGTTTTCTGATCAGCTTAGGTAGAGCCAGGAGTGGGGATTCACGAACAAGCTAAGGATTGAGGAGACCGCCTCATACGTATGCAAATAAGTCATAACAGGATTCTGGGAAGAAATTCCTTAAGGCCTATAGGATAAACCCATGTAAATGGGACAAGCCCATGTAAATGGGACTTTTCTAGGAGCCTTAAGTAATTTCTTCCCAGAATCCTGTTATGACTTATTTGCATACATATGAGGCAGTCTCCTCAATCCTCTTAGCTTGTTCGTTAAAAAAATCACAAATTTTGATAAAAACCAATAACTTTAGGAAAGCATTGCGACTTGATAGTTTGGAGTAGACAGACAGTTGTGCCTATTCTGTATTCCCCAGAATCTGCTCTTTCCAAAAATGTACAATTTTCTGGGATAAACCTTCTGTTAGTGGAAATTTTGTCCTTGAAATCTAAAGTATGCAGCTTTCTGGAGCAGTGCTTTGGAAATTTGGTAGGGTACTGCTGGGAGTTTTTGACCTATACAAGTGACAAATCTCCATAAAACTATATATATTTGGTATTGGCACGTTCAGGAGACATGGGACTTTGCAAATCAGTTGTATATTCATGCATAAAATAATTTTTGTTTCTAGTATGTGTGTTTTGTATTATGGAAAATTAGATTTTTTTTGCATTTTTAGACATTTAGAAGCCTATATCTTGTTACAGAATTGGAATTACACAAAAAATTCTACCATATTTTGAAAGCTTAGGTTGTTCTGAAAAAAACGATATATTGTTTTCCTGGGTAAACTAAAAGTCCCCCCGAGGAAAGGCCCCTAAAGTGAAACAGTGAAAAATGTTCAAAAACTGTCTGGCAATACAAGTTCCGCTTTGACCAAAACAGCTGGCAGTAAAAGGGTTAAACGCCTTTTTGTTTTTAACGCCTGCTAAACACTTAATTCACATGCAACACTTAGATCACATGCAACACTCGCTGTGCAACACCTGACCAATACTGATTTTGCCAGCTGCCATTCAGTTGCAATTAAACCAACTAGGATTGTTTTGGCTCCAATAAGGATTAATTATATCTTAGTTGGAATCAAGTACAAGGTACTGTTTTATTATTACAGGAAAAAGAAAAACATTTTTAAAAATGTGAATTATTTGATTAAAATGGAGTCTATGGCCTTTCTGTAATTCGGAACTTTCTGGATAATGGGTTTCTGGATAAGGGGTCCGATACACTGTGGTGTGATGGAATTCTCAGACATAAAGCATTGCAGAACTGCTGTCATTCTCACCCTTTCATTTCTTCTAACCATATTGCTTTACTAAATGTTTTACATTGTTTTCAGACACAGATTCCTTGCATTAGAGTCCTGTGCTTAACCAATTTTTGAAACCCAACCCAGACCGGCGTCATAAACCCACAACCTGCTTGAAGCCGCAACTGCCGTATACACATCCTGATCCACAACATGCATCAGGAAACAGGAAGTGCTGTTGCTGAGGACCGGATGTGACATCGCCAGAAGTGGGTGAGGTAGAAAAAAAGCATAAAAACGTTTAATGGAGCAAAATATTGATAATATATAAGATAAGGAATAAAGATAGAACCCTCAACCCAACCCACGACTTGTAGATCTACATCTATACACATATCTGATATATCTACCCGCAACCTGCAGGGTACCTACTCTTTTTTGGGTAATCTGCTGATACCCAGCCCACTGCAGTACTCTACCATGCGTCTCATTCTTGTTGGCCAACAGGCTGGGCTCACCAATCACAGATGTTGGATCCTCCACATGAGTTTTTGCAAGTGAATGGCAGCCTGCAAAATCAGTATTGGTCGGGTGTTTTTTACCAGTTGATAATCAACCAGGTGCGCCATTAGCCTTCAGCTTTTTTAGAGGGAATGTTCTATTGCTTGGGGACTTTTGTTTTACAGCCCCATTGTCTCAGTGATGAGATTCCTTCTTTTCTGCCTTCACCTCCAGTAAACCTGACACCCTGGACCCACTCTAAGTAACTGGATATAGGTAGTGCATAATGGTATATGTTTCTCCTAGGTTGGGTTCCTCTAGGGTCTAAACTCACTGGATAATGCACTGGTACTCTGGTAGGCTTGCCTGATACTGCTACTGGGTTCCTACACCAAAAACTAAATTCCTAGATTCACACCTGTCATTTTCTCAGTATTAGTCCCAGTGACAAGTACCTATAAACTCTGAGTATCAATGGTACCAGTGTGAGTGAGGTTTAACCCAGGCAATTAAAAAGGAATTAAGATCAGTGCCAGCTGCAATCACCAGTAATTTTGTGCTGCTGAACATTAATATAAACCTAATTTTTCTGACTCATCCCATTCTACAGAACATATACAGCCCTGTTTGCATTCCCGCCTCATTTAAATAAGACAAGAAAACAAACATATGTAGACATATTAGAAAGAAAGCTATTATGAACATAATGATGTAATGGAACTGCATTTATAGGGCAGCTGAGCTAAAGTCTGCCTATCCCTGATTATAGGTTCCACAATGTCAGCAAAAATCCTTCAGGATATTTATATTTAAATTTTTGCTACATAGGTTTTATTGTTTATTGTCTTACAGCAGATTGGTAAAATAACATTTCTTGAAAATAAAATAACATTTCTTGAATTATGTGAATTACTAAACAATAAGAAAAAATGGTTTTGTTAGGGGAATTCAAAAAAGGAATTGATCCTGTCTAAATGTAATTCAAATCCAGCTCAAAGTTTTGGACATCACAGGATCATCTAAAATG
Organism: Xenopus tropicalis; assembly: GCF_000004195.4. NCBI lineage: Eukaryota > Metazoa > Chordata > Amphibia > Anura > Pipidae > Xenopus > Xenopus tropicalis. Next base: position 17,053,008 of record NC_030679.2, on the reverse strand, counting down.
TAGAAATGGTTTGACCAATATAGAGTACAGTTTTAAGAACCTCTATCCTATTAAATAGGGAACACTAACAAGTGGAAAAAAACTGGTTTGGACTAGCTTGCCAGAGCACCAAACTCAATCAATTCTCATAACCCTTTCTTACTCCCACCACAGACCTTTCTAATGCCTACAACATTTGGCAATATCCACATTTATATGGGCACACTATGTCAAGTTCACTGGCATGGGCCCAAGGAGGCCCAGCCTAACAGTGATGAAATACATTCCAGGGCAAGAGGTTTTGCCATATTAGGATTCATATCCAGGGAGGCTGATCAGCAGTTTTCCCTGGACTGCACTGCAAAACATTAGTGCTGGAATCTGTACTACAAAATCCAATGAACAACAGCAGATTGTTCTTTATTGACATCTTGTCCTACTATCACCATCTAGCCTTACTGTAGCTTAACATTTCTGCTGCAATTGCTTCTGTATTTGGCCCCATTATGTGCTGGAGCTTTGGTTTGGATCCCTTAAAGACAGAAATGGTGTTGCATAACCTATTTATTAGAAATATATGCAGCTCTAGTGCCTAACCCTACTGCTACATACTTTTTCCAGAGACTTGAAGCCAATCCACCTTCACTTTATAATAATGTTAGTTGTATATAATGAATCTACGGTATTATTCTTTGTAGCAAAGGGGGTTATGACTAAATCAGAGACTTAAAAGCTCATATTTCACATCCTTTCCTGTATCTCTCAGTTGCTGTATATATTGACCTTGCAAGATCTTTTTTTAATCAATACAAAGTATATTATGTTTAGCCAGAATAAAGTCATAAAGCATAAAAATCTGTCAGTACTATCTGTTGATTCAATATAGAAATGTGTTGCACTAGTTCTCCATGTCTGATTCTGTCCCAGTTAAATACATTTTACTTGGCAAGGGTGCCATTTCTTTTGTCTTTCTGGACCCTTAATAGGAAAGTTGACCCCACAGTCTTGTTGCATGGCTATCAATTAGTCCATGGACACGATATACAAAGAAGTATGAGTATCCATGTGTCTATGACAGCTTCTAGTAACGTGAATAAACACTAATATACAGTAAAAACTGAAGTGGGAAAAGGTTTTTTGTTGCAAAGATAGTCATCTGAACAAGATTGTTGGAAGATATCCCAGGCTGGTGTCTGAATGTCTAGTGCCCTGGGGTGTTTGGGAAGTGAGGATTTCTTAAAGGATATAAAGGTAGTGTAGAGCAGAGATGGAGAGGCACAATTTGCTCTTTCTAAGCCTGGAGGCCAATATAAAGTACCTGTCCAAACAGGACTATACCACTTCACCACCACCACTATACACCCTTCTATCAAGGCTCCTAACCCCTCGACTATAGCTTTCGACCCTCAGTAATGTGTCCATTTGACTTTGGGTGGCTTCCTAATACTCAATACTTAACAAAGGAATTCTGAGTTTCTACCAACTGTCTTATCTGCAGTAAGTCCCAAGAGCCTCTACACCTTGCCTAGACCTTGTTTATTGACATCTCATGTTGCTTCAGAAGAGATCCAGTCTTAATAAGGGCTCACTTACCTGCCAGTTTCATGAATAAATTAGATGCTAAAAAGCAGCCAGTTTGGTAAAAATCTGCTGAGACACACCAGAGAATTTTTCCAATATGTCTAAAAATCTATACACAGTACAACTGCAGAGAGTAAATACTGTATAACCATATAAGGCAACTAAAATCATAACTCAGTAGACATTATATTATGATATTATAGCTATTATATTTAAACATGGGAGACTGAAGGGTTCAACTCACGCCTAGTTTGAGTCAGGAAAATGAAACTGGCAGTGATAGAAGCTGGTTGGCCTTGGAGTGGGCACCAATCATCAGCAGGCCTAAAATCACAAAGTTCCTCTTTGGGCAAGCTAAGCCTGTTAGAGTGGCCAGTCCCTTACTTATGTGGAGGACCCAGACAGTTTAAATGCTGGGCACTATAGAAGACAGTACAAGGCTCTATCCTTTAGTAGTACTAGCCAAACTTACTGTTGGCCAGGGCATTTCATGAATGGAAGCGTGAAAATTTGCAACTGTCCCTAGAAATTATGCAGTTGCTAAAGTGCCTTCATCTTGTCCAGCTTATTAGCTATTGTAATGTATGGATAATACCACAGCCATGCCAACACCCATGTGTTTTCAAACAAGGGTAAAGGAATGAATAATAATATTGATTTAAATGGAACAGAAATAGAAAACCTGTTACTCTTCAGGTTTGCCAAACTCCCTGCTTAACAAACATATGTAAGGTGACCTAGTGCTAAGCTTACTGGGAGTTGTAGTGCATGCCCCACAAGCTGCCTGGTATATGCAGTAATTGTTTTCTTCAGCCTCACCCAACAATTTCATATAGAATGCTAGAAGATATCATTTAAACTGGTAAATTACTTGGAAACCTGCACAACCTGAAACAAGATCTGTATCTATTTTCTTAATGTGATCTTTGCTGAAAATGTATTTAGTGCACAGGTGAAAGAACAGTTAGCAAGGATAGGAGACAATCAGACACACGGTAGCAAACAAAAAATACAAAGAGAATATTGCCAGATGTTTCACGCCAAACAGCAAATACTTTCTCTATGCAAGTTGCATTTTTTTGCATTATAAGAAAGCTGCACCCAGGGAGGACTGGTCCATTATTTATTACTATGAGGGGATGTAAGTTGTACATTAACAAAAACTGTTAATGACTAACCAAAACTGTTAGTCTTCATATTGCTCTGCTGTTGAAACTCTTGCCCTATTAAAACAGTGCCTACCTACCTACTAGCTTGCCCGAGGTAGTTACCTATTTCAGTCCTAGAAACTTTTTTTCCCGTCATGATTCTCAATCATATTCCCCCTGGATCCAGCAGTGCAGACATTTTTTTCTGCCAGTTTGTCCTGCCTACCACCCACCACTTATTTTATGTTGCCTGGAAGTGTCATTTGTTAGAACATAAGTAAATTGTCCTTTCATGTTGTTGTGTGTAATCAGCTGTTGCCAACATGTAATGGAGGTATAAGGCTTGTGTCTATGTCCTGTTGCCTAGTAGTAGAATGTAATTTGCATGCAGGACAAGAAAGAGTTTTACCTTAATTGTTACTCAATAACACCCAGTGCAATTCATATGGCTTTTGGCTATGAGACCAACCCTTCATTTATTCCTTAGCATTCTCTTTATCTATTTGAGATCCCTTTTTTAAAACTGACAAATCTTAAAATTATCTGTAATTAAAGGTATACCGCCACAAAAGTAGATTTCATTTGTGCCTGGAAGCAATGAATTTGTATAGTGGTACATGTTTTTCTGCTTGCATGGAGTGCACTTTCTGTTGTGTGACTGTTTTACATTTCTAATTTGAAAGTAAATGAAATCTTGCTTAAAGGGGATATAAACACATATTTCGGTAATATTTTAAAGTATGTTGGGATTTGTAGTCAATTAGCAATCTAGCAAAGTGTGGTTGGCCAGTGCAATAAAGTAGTGTTTAATGTCCCATTAATAAAGACCTTGCCCATTCTTTGTAGTTGTGCAGACCCTTTACATACTCTGGATCTTTAGCTTCCTCTAGCCATCCATAGGAGGCGTCCAATAATTATAGATGCAGATTAATTATCCAATGAGAAACCTACCAGAACTATATCTCTTTGCCATCTAACATGCTGACATTACCATACAATAGGGTTGACTCACTAAAAGTCGATATTTCGAGCGCTATTTATAGCATGCGTTAAAAATTTTATTTTGTCTAATTTTTCATGTCTTAACGCACAATTCACTAAAAGTATATCTGCGTGAATTTAGACGCGATGCTGTTTGCGTTATTTAAGTCGCGAAGAGTATTTTCGTGTGGTATTGAACGCAACATGCGCTAATTAACGCTGTGCGCTAATTAACGCAGCTCACTACTTGTCGCGCGCACTAATTAACACACACGCCATATTAGCCATACACACCATTACGTTCGTAAAACTATTTTTTTTTTAAATCACCATTTATCTGCAAACTGGAGGCTGCATCACTCTGGGGCCAACACATACTTGAATAAATCACACTGCAAAGTCCTTATTGTGTTGCCAAAAGCTCATGAACTGTACTTTTCTATAATTACCGCCTGCCCCAAGTAGGTGTTAATTTTTGCACAAACTAATGCGATATTTAGTGTGTCTAAGTGTTTGTAAATCATGCATTAGTATTATTTCTGCGCGAGAATTAAGGCAATGTGGTAAAATTAACGCATGTGGTTGCGCGCTAATTAACGCACGTGATACGCGACTTAACACATGCGATAATACTTTAGAGAATCACACAGGTTTTTTTGCGTGTATTTTAATGCAAAAAACCATGCAGTGCATTATGGCGCTTCAGTGAATCAACCCTAATTTTTGCTTGCCAATATTACACTGCAATCTAACTAGAAAAAGAGGATGTAATGGTCACGAGTGAGAGGTAAGATGGTAAGGAAAGAGATGCAGGAGAATATAGGTAGTAATAGGCTTGCCATTAATTACCCTAACTGGCAAGAAGATTTAGACTCATCTGTGGAATAGAACCACTAAATATTTATTGTAGGACAAATAGAAATGATGCTATGCAGGACAGTTATGCCGAAGAATTTGCATTCACAACCAGGTGGCTTTCATTCATAAAAGTGGAAGGGCCTAAGGGGCCCTTAGCAGAGACATACATAGTTACATAGTTACATAGTTACATAGGGTTGAAAAAAGACCAGAGTCCATCAAGTTCAACCCATCCAAGTAAACCCAGCACGCACAACCTATACTTACCAATCTATACACTCACATACATAAACTATATATACAACCACTAATACTAACTGTAGATATTAGTATCACAATAGCCTTGGATATTCTGCTTGTTCAAAAACTTATCCAGGCCCCTCTTAAAGGCATTGAAGGAACAGTAACACCAAAAAATGAAAGTGTTTTAAAGTAATTGAAATATAATGTACTGTGGCTCTTGCACTGGTAAAACTGGGGTGTTTGCTTCAGGAACACTACTATAGTTTATATAAATAAGCTGCCACAGGGGCAGCCATTCAAGCTGGAAAAAAAGGAGAAAAGGCACAGGTTACATAGCAGATAACAGATAAGACACCATTGTATTCTACAGGGTTTATCTGTTAGCTGCTATATAACCTGTGCCTTTTCTTCTTTTGAATGGCAGCCTCCATGGCTACACACCAGGGTTTATATAAACTCTAGTAATGTTTCTGAAGCAAACACAAAACTTTTACCAGTGCAGGGCAGCAGTACATTATAGTTTAATTTCTTTGAAATATATACATTTTTTGGTGTTACTGTTCCTTTAACAGAATCTGCCATTACCACATCTCTAGGAAGGGCATTCCACAACCTCACTGCCCTCACTGTGAAAAACCACCTATGCTGCTTTAAATGGAAGCTCCGTTCCTATAATCTAAAGGGGTGACCCCTGGTGCGTTAATCGTTTTATGGGAAAAAAGAACATCCCCTATCTGCCTATAATCCCCTCTAATGTACTTGTACAGAGTAATCATGTCTCCTCGCAAGCGCCTCTTTTCCAGAGAAAACATCCCCAACTTCGACAGTCTAACCTCATAGCTTAAATCTTCCATCCCCTTTACCAGTTTAATGGCACGTCTCTGCACTCCAGCTCATTAATATCCTTCTTAAGGACTGGAGCCCAAAACTGCACTGCATACTCAAGGTGAGGTCTTACCAGGGACCTATAAAGAGGCAAAATTATGTTTTCATCCCTTGAGTCAATGCCCTTTTTTATACAAGACAGCACTTTATTTGCTTTAGTAGCCACAGAATGACACTGCCTGGAATTAGACAACTTGTTATCTACAAAAACCCCTAGATCCTTCTCCATTAAGGATACCCCCAACATGCTACCATTCAGTAGATAGTTTGCGTTTATATTATTTCTACCAAAGTGCGTAACTTTGTACTTGTCAACATTGAACCTAATTTTCCAGTTTGCTGCCCAGTTTTCCAATTTTGTCAAATCGCTCTGCAAAGTGGCAGCATCCTACATGGAACTTATAGTTTTGCACAATTTTTTGTGTCAGAAAAAATAGATACAGTACTCTCTATGCCCACCTCCAGGTCATTAATAAACAAGTTAAAAAGCAAAGGACCAAGGACTGACCCCTGCGGAACTCCACTAACCACACTGGTCCAATTAGAAAATGTTCCATTTGTAATCTATCCTTCAGCCAGTTCTCTATCCAATTACAAATATTATGTTCTAGGCCAATATTCCTCAATTTGATAATTAATCAAATGCTTTAGCAAAGTCCAAGTAGATGACATCAACTGCCATTCCAGCATCAAAGTTCCTGCTCACCTCCTCATAAAAGGCGACAAAATTAGTTTGGCAAGAGACTATTACAAGCTACGAGTTGCTGGTGGCTGAGTGAACATTCAACAATTCAACAAAACCCACGGGGAGTGAAACCTTTATTGCAAGAAAATCAAATGGAATGTATTCAGTAATAGCAGTTGGGATATGATGTGAGACAAATGCTAATTGGCTATTCTGGATATATATGGAAACCTGTAACAGGATTATTGTTGGTTTCATGTGTGTCTGGTTTTAAAGGGATCACCTTGCAAGAGCCAAAGGGAGACTGAATATATTTTAGACTGCCATAATTTGCCATCTCACCCTTTGAAATTTTCATACACATAAATGAATATTGTGCATGAGTAGTTCAGCTAGTATATATATATAAATATATGCAAAGATCTGCAGTGGATATTGGGCATCTAAGGCAGAATGCACATCAATTCATTGATAGTGTGTGTTTCAGTGTGTTGATTTCCAACAAAGTCCATGTTTAAAGGGCATCACTTAGTTGTATATAATCACAGTTTTGGTTGTAAATGCATGTCTCTGATTGCTTCTTATTGGGATGATACATTGCAGTAGTGACAACGATAGCCCTGTATACATGCTCCACATATGGATCATAAGGGAACAGGCCTCAGAGCCACTGAGTTCTAGATCAGCTGAATCATCCCAGTTGATCCCTTCACTACCACAGGCTACATCTTTCTGATCTGTGTTCCAATCACTGATCCTAGGTTACCTAGAAGACCTTGATGTCACCAGATGAGTGGATATATGATTGCTTGAGTCCTGCACCAATGATTGGATCCATATAGGCCCATGCAGACATGTTAGGAGAGATTCAAAGTTCTCATTGTTTCAAGTGGGCAGATAATGGTCAAGCACACCCTCAAGTGTCCCCCATACATTGTCCAACTGCAGACTTGTTCTGGAAGGGCCAAGACTGCATCTTTAATAGCTCCATGTATAGACAGCTTAAGCTGGACAACAGTGTCTGTTATATAATGCAGCTATGGAAAAGAAAAGCTTATTAAGGTCTAAAGCTGGCCATACATGCGCTTATATTATCGTATCTGTTTCTTTTCACCCTCTATACATCCGATATAACTCATCTGCAGAAGTTTTCTGACAACTCTGTGGTTGTTGGGTGTATAAAGGAGGGTGATACCTCTGAGTACCGGTCTGTTGTGGATGACTTTGTTTCCTGGTGTGAGCGTAATTATTTACAATTGAACATCAGGAAAACGAGAGAGATGGTCGTAGACTTTAGGAGAAGCAAGACCCAGGTGACTCCTATATCTATCAAAGGGGAGATAGTGGACATGGTCTCTGATTATAAATATCTGGGAGTCCATCTGGACAATAAACTTGATTGGTCACTCAACACAATGGCACTTTACAAGAAAGGACAGAGTCGGTTGTATTTTCTTCGAAGGCTCAGGTCCTTTAACGTCTGTAACACTATGCTGCGGATGTTCTATGAAGCTGTTGTGGTGAGTGTCACTTTTTACGCTGTGGTCTGTTGGGGGGGTAACATTAGGGTGTCTGATAAGAATAAACTAGACAAGCTTATCAAAAAGGCCGGATCTGTGTTAGGAATGGAGCTTGACTCTCTGTGGATGTAGTAGCAAAGAGAAGGATTTTATCTAAAGTATTATCCATTGTGAATAATCCTTCTCATCCGCTATACAGTGTTTTTGCTGAGCAGAGGAGTAGTTTTAGCCAGAGACTGATTACTTTTAAGTGTTCCGCAGAGCGCCACAGGGTATCCTTTCTCCCAACGGCTATAAAAATTTACAACTCTTCTCTGTAACTTATATACATATGTATGTGGATTTTCTCACTGATTACTGTACAACAGGACATTGATACTTGCCCATATAAATAATATGTACTACTGTACAACAGGATATGTTTTATGAAGGTTTTTTATGTATTTATTCCTGTGCAATACCCATAAGTGGTCTCCTACTAGTTGGTATTTATTGTTTTATGAAGGTTTTTTATTTATTTATTATCTCCTTTTGGATATACTGTGAGCACCTGTAACCGAGCATAAGTAATTTCCCTTTGGGATTAATAAAGTTATTTAATTGATTGATTTGATTGATTGATTTGATTGATTGATTTGATTGATTGTATGAAACCTCGTTTCATACAATATTCGGTGCGTGTATGGCAGCTCGACGAGACACCCGATATCTCAAAGGCTATAGATATCTCATTGATCGGGCTGGTTAAAAATTTTGGATTGGGCACCATTGAAGGTGCCTGAGCAAAATCTACATTTAGGGCTGAATCAGCAGGTGGAGGTAAAATTCCTATTGTTTCTACCTCCATATCTGACGATTTAGCCCTGAATGTCAGTGGGGGAAATGAACAATCCCTGCGTCGAAAGATCGTAATTGCTACATGTATGGCCACCTTAAGATACCATTTACAGAGTATCAGAGGACATAGCACATTTTTACATGTGGCAACCTGTGAAAAAGATGATCACAGGAAGATTGACTGCCCTGCTGAGAATCCTTTGCAGCCCATCACTTGTCAAGAATATCTGCCTTTTGGACCTACATCACAATGTTAACATTTGACAGCTGTTAAAGATCATTGAGTTAGAGAGGAATTCAGAACAAGTGAATTTAACTTTCATCACCAGGCAATAAATATGCAAATACTCCCAGCTAAGCATTTCCATGAAAGTGATAATAAATGAACTAATGAGTGCTGGAGCATTGAGATTATGGTGAATCATTTTTATATACAAGGAGGGAACCATATCTAAAAGCACAGTTAGTACAGAGCCAATGAGGACGAGTACAGATAATTAAAATGTTCTTTCTATTTTTTGCGTTTTCTCATTTATAAAGATTTCAGAAACATTGTAGAATTTTAAAATAATCCTCCTATGAGAATCCCAGCTGATCTGTATGAATCTGGCTCTGTGTTCTTTGTGCATATATATATACCCCCTTTTTCAACATTGGTTTGATGAAAGAGTTTGTGCTGAACATACTTTTTGCCTATACTTTTAATTAGGAAATATCTATGGTTTCTGTTTTGAAAATTAAACTATAATTTTATTATACTTCCTGATCCCAAATAGAAAAGTCAAACAAACTATTAGTCCAGAAAGAAGTCTCTGTATAATGAGCTACTATTTATCTAAACAGTAACAGGCTGTTGCTGTGGAAGTCTGCCTTTGCAAAAAATTTCCCAGTGTAGTGCAAGAAATACCAAAAAAAATTAGCATTTCCCAATTAAAACAATAGGCAAAAAGTATATTCAGCACACACTGATGTTGAAAAGATGTTGAACCAATATTGAAAAAAGGGGGTATACTGTCCCTTACAGTACAATTTCCTAGTACTGAACAAGTCTGTCCTTCCTCCCCATGTTTGATTACAGTGTCTTATAATGATAAGAGCAAGATGGCTGACATAGTGCTGGGAATCAGCATTCTCACTGGTCAATGCTCTTGCATCTGTAATTAAGTTCTTGGTCAATTCTGTAGAGAACTAAGGACACAGTAGGGCAGCTTTATGGGTGGGTTTAGGGTCCCTTTAAACTGTGCATACAACTGACTCTATTGCACCCCCTTGCCCTCCAAAGTAGGCATGCCAAACCTAATTACTAGTGATGGGCAAATCTGTTCCGTTTTGCTTTGCCGCAAAAATCTTTAGCAAGATTCGTGTAATGGAGCAAAATTTGCAAAACGGCGAACATTTTTTGTGTAATTTCACGAAACAACATGCCAATGGCGAAACGCGGAAATTCACAGTAAATCCATGTCTGGCAAATTATTTCACCCATCACTACTAATTACAGTTGCAAAGGAATATCCAAATGAGAATCATCCCTAACAGCGCTACAGCAGTCACCTCATTGTTATCTAATATATTTTGGAATTTTTCTCTTGCTGATATTACACTGTAAGGAAACTGCAGTGTATTCAGAGCTACAATATAATTCCTTCAGTGATGATTGCAATAGAAAAATGTGACATAAATTAAAATTTAATAAAAAGCAGCACATGCATTGCAGTATCAACCACCTTAAGTTTCCTCAAGGTATCCCCATATTTAATGAAATGTCACAGTCAAACAACTTGGTCTGCACAAAATAATTTCCATTAAACAAGCAAATGTTTGAACGTGACACAAGCTCAGAGCGTCTGTGTGTTAGAATTGCATCATTGCTTGGCAAGGGATAATCTTGGCATGAGAAGTAGGTGCACTCGAGAGACAGATGGACACACAGTTCTGGCAAGTAACTCTGCGCTGCCAACCTGTCACCTTTGCAATGGCATTGGGGGTGCATTATCTAACACCTGTCAACCTCAAGAGGTGATGTCATACACACGGATCAACTGCGGGGGCCCATCATAAATACTGGATTAAATGCCTGGCTTACTTAAATGTTGCTGGACTACAACTCCCAGCATACTTTAATATTACTATATTTGATACTTGATACTTCAAGTGTTAAACAATGCTGGTTACTGTAGTCCTTCAACATTAGGGTTGATGGTGTTAACCCTCCCTAGATATTGCAGGACTACAAGTCCTAGTAGTAAACCTGCAAGACCCATTATTTCAGACCAGCGCAACAAAATCAATGCACCAAAATGTCTCCTTCCGCCTTGTTTACCTATATACTTCTGCCTCCTCCTGTAACGTCAGACAGCAGGATATACAGTAAGTAAATGATGGTTAACAGCATTGGCTTGGGTTGGGAAGGACAGGTAAGGTTTGGGAATAGTCAACTTATTATCGACCCATGCATCACTAACTTGTAGTAATTTTTTACATATTAGTAGTAAAGCAACCATAAAGCAAACTTTCCCCTAGCTCTCCGAGGCTAGCAACCAATTCAAAGGCTTCTCTAGTGAGAATGCTCAATAATTTTATTAAGCAAAACTTGCATAGTAATCTCCCTATGTCTGATAACAGCAAGATGGCTGACTTGTTTACTGGAAAACAAATGTCAAAACTAGCCTGTTGTATATGTAATAAGTAAGTCTAGTATAAGTCTAATATATCAAATTTGAATTATGGGGTTCCTCAAGGCTCTGTCCTGGGCCCCTTACTATTTTCTCTCTATACCTACTCACTTGGCAAATTAATCAATTCTTTTGGCTTTCAGTACCACCTCTATGCTGACGATACTCAGATCTATCTTTCCTCTCCTGATCTCAACCCAGACCTCAACTCAGTCACGTCTCTTCCTGCCTGTCCGCTATCGCCACTTGGATGTCCCAACGTTACCTTAAACTAAACCTCTCTAAGACTGAACTGGTTCTCTTTCCCCCATCCAATGCCCACATTGTTCCTGAGGTATCTATAACGGTTAACAATTCTACCATCACCCCATCTTCCCAGGCCTTGGGGTTATCCTTGATTCTGCCCTGTCCTTCACTCCTCATATCCAATCACTTATCAAATCAGGTCACTTTCACCTAAGAAATATCTCCAAAATAAGATCATTTATCACCCAAGATGCTGCCAAAATTCTTATTCACTCTCTTATAATCTCTCGCCTGGACTACTGTAACTCCCTATTAATTGGCCTTCCCCTCCAAAGACTGTCCCCTCTCCAGTCCATAATGAATACTGCTGCCAGGCTCATACACCTCTCCAACCGCTCCTCCTCTGCCATGCCACTCTGCCAATCCCTGCACTGGCTTCCCCTACCATCCAGGATAAAATTCAAACTAATGATTCTCACATTCAAAGCAGTTCATAACTCTGCCCCACCCTACATCTCTGAACTTATCTCTAGGTACCATCCAACCCGCTTGTTACGCTCCTCTACTGACCTGCTCCTCAACTCCTCTCTCATTCCCAAAGTCATTCCCAAAGTCCAAGACTTTGCAAGGGCTGCCCCCCTTCTCTGGAATTCGCTCCCACAAACTATCAGACTGTCTCCCAATTTCTCTGCCTTCAAGAGATCTCTAAAAACACATTTTTTTAGAGAAGCTTACCCTAATCTAGTTTAACAATACCCTGTGCCACACCTCTCCCAACTCTGGTCATGCCCATTCCCACACCTTGTGTCTCAACCCTTTCTCCTTGTAGATTGTAAGCTCTTTTGGGCAGGGCCCCCTTCACCTCTTGTATCGGTTATTGATTGCTTTATATGTTACTCTGTACGTCCAATGTATGAAACCCACTTATTGTACAGTGCTGCGGAATATGTTGGCGCTTTATAAATAAATGGTAATAATAATAATATAATATTCAAAGTCTAAGGGGCAGATTTACTAATCCACGAATGCTCTGAGCGTTCATTCGAAAGCTCCGAGCGTATTTTTGGCGTTTTTTTCCGTATTGTGAGCGACTTATTTGTACTTTGCGACAAAATTTGTGTGACAAAGTTGTATTGTCGCGCAGAGTACGAAAGTTTCGGATTCATTCAAGCTTCGTTATCGTGGCTTTCCTTGGGCCAGTCGCAAAGGTTTTCTTGCATTTTACGATAGTTTGGTATGAAAATTTTGTGACTTTCGGATCGCCAATACGATATTATCGTGACTAATACGATTTTTTCGTAAGCATATGCGTGATATTTGCGATCTTAAGAAATTATTGTATCCAATCCGAATGTATCCCATTCGGGATACGATTTTTTCGTAAGCATATGCGTGATATTTGCGATCTTAAGAAATCATCGTATCCAATCCGAATTTATCCCATTCGGGATTCAAACTCGTGATTTCATGAATCTGAAGTCTAAAGTCAAAATCAAAGTCATAGTCTAAATTTTAAGCCTAATATATCAAATTGCAGTAGTTTTATTAATTCATTCATTCATTCTAATGTAAAAGTCCAAGAATAAAGACCAATTGTTAAATGTCCTCTAAATGCTATTATTATAGCCTAATGTAATGGGATTTATGTGTAGACTCATCATACTAATTATGGGCAGACTCTGTTGCTCTGTGGTAAGGGTTTTTTGAACTAATGCACACTGCCAGCTTGCACAGCAAATACCAGTATAATAGTAGCTTGATATGACTAATAGCCAATCAAAATGCTTACTCCATGCGGAGAGGACAGCAGAAAGATGGCCTATAAGAGAGGAACACATGTTGGAAGAATGATGGCATTCCCCACAGGAAAGGTATTACTTCATATCTTGGAGTGCTGCAGAGTCATGTGGAGTCTCTGAAGTAGAGATGAGATAACCACTATGATAATTTACATACATGATTTATTCAATACACTACAGTCTACAGGGAAACTACTATTTAATGATTACAGTACACTGAGTTAGCCTTTTAAATTAAAGGGTCATTGTGAACAACCACTAGTCCAGTGTGTCACAATAACTGATTTTTAGATACAGGGGGACCTCCTTTATTAAACCCCCATATGCAAGTGATAGAGCAGAAAAAGCTGCAAAATCATGGCCATTGGAGTTTAGTTACAGGGCAATATGTATGCCCCCAGGGAAACAACACAGCCCTGTAACACAAGTTACTGTAAAATCTATGGGGTATTCAAGAGGATGCCCTTGTAGTACCCCCAGCCTGCTTAACAAATATGTGCAACACTGTATTTATGGGTGAAGTACAGGTCTTTGCAGTGGTTTGCTCCCATTTGTTTGCACTTTGCACCCTACCCAGAAATTACTTACGGGCAAAGGAAATCAACTGCTATAAGGGGAATTGCCCCATTTACTAAAAGAGGCCTTGGTCAGGTAGTTATCTCATGCAGTTTTAAGACCACATTTGTGTCTCTCCTTTCAAATAAGCTCAAGCTAGATTAATTCTCATTTCCAGAAGGCATACATAGCAATACATAAAGCAGTTGAAGCATTTTACGACACCCTGCCTTGCACTTAGTTGCACCCTAAGCACACGTTTTTGCAAAGACCCACACTTGTACCATGAATAATAGGATACCTGCATTTAGAAGCACTGTATTTATTATAGGGTGGGATGGGGCGATACATAAACATAATTTTGGATGCCACCTAGTTTGTGTGCCAACAGGTGAAAAATGCATTAGGGCCCTCTACTTACTTGTGCTCCTTTGTGCATGAAGGGGGATTTGATAAATGAGGCCCCTTGATTGAAATTTGCAGTATTAAAAGATGAGATAAATGCAGGACTGATTTTTTTATAACCGTTATTTTGGTTTTGCCCGTTTTCAGAGCAAACATCTAGTTCCCGAAAGCATAACCATACCTCCTAACTGTTCTGAATTATGTGGAAATCAAAGATGGCCATGTGTTCCACTGTGTCTCAGCCAGGCAGAGGGTGGCAGAGAGAGACAAGCAGGGAAAGAAGATAGAAGAACAAGTTTGTGATATTCCGCTTGTGGGAGTGTAGGCGAGGTGATGCTTTATATCTTTCCATTTCTGCAGTTATCTTGCTGCCATGTCTGTTTTTTTTAACGGTTTTTGTGTTTTTTTATGTTCATGGAATTTAGGTGCTTTCTAGTTTTTATAAGCTGGAAAGTATGGCAGCTTAATTATGTAATATCATTTTGAGGCTCAATCACATGGGCTCATACTTTGAAGAAAAATTTGCCATGCAAAAAAAAACTGTTGCACGTATCAAAAAAATGCTGTGCACAACAATCTTTTTTGACGTGCTGCAATTGTGCTGTTTTGAAAATTCTCGAAACTGCAAAAAAATTGCAAAATGAATTCAATAGGCAAAAAAATTTACGTGCAATTAAATTAAATTTACGTGGGTGACATTTTTTGCGTGAAACTTTTTTCTTTACTGTTAATGCATGAAAGTCAATGGGCATTTTTTCTCACTCCAAATGCATTAAAACCAATGGCCATTTTTTGTATCAGTGACTTTTTTGTCTCTGTGACATTTTTGTCTTGGCAACTTTTTTGTTGTGGCAAATGTTTTCTGCGGTTTCTCAAACAGAATGACCCCCCCCCCCGCCAGATCCGCTTCTGATTGGTTGGTGGGCATGTGTAGCTCAGAACAGCAGACAGGATCAAGTTACACACATGCTCAGTAGTCTTCACACTGCTGTAGGCTGCCAGCAACATATCTCAGAGAAGCAAGCAGGGATCTGGGAATTTATATATGCAGTAAGTACTTAAAAAGAATGCCTTTAGACTTACTTTTAATTTATATTAACCTTTCATAGTCCTTTATTGCTTCTAGCTCCAAATGTAGGAACAAAGAACAAGGAACCAGACTGACACAGATCAGCTGGGATTCTCATTGGAGAATTATTTTGCATTTTAACAAGCACCTGGACCCCAGAAAGTTAGGGAAATATGCTTTAAGAATACAACCCTGATATTGCTGGACTATTGTTCGTCCACTGATAATATGTTAAACAGGGCCAGAACTATGGGTAGGCAGAGTAGGCACCTGCCTAGGGCACAACACAGTAGGGGGCGCTAGGCACATACCTGCTCAGCTCTCTGCCTACCCCTAGTTCCGGCCAGCAATGTGATGTGCTCCCCACTTGTAACAATCGTGTATCGCTTCACCCTTACTACTCGTCAGCCCCCCTTCTTTCCACTCCTCACCTCGCTGCAGGGGATGTGCTTTGGGCACTCATAGCACTGGCCTGGCCCTGATGTTAAAGTATGCTGGGATTTGTAGTCCAGCAACATTTGAGTTAAGTGTGATGAAGCAACAATGTTTAGATCCCCTTTTAACTCCCAAATATTGTATATAGAATCCCTTCTACTCTGCATCCAGATAGGCAGAATTAATGATATTGTCCCAGAACAAACAGCCAGCATTCCATAACAGCATTACAAGCTCTTATATACGGTACATAGTTTAACCTCTGGTTTTTACAGAACATATAAAGCACATTTATCTTTTCTAGATTAAGTGACGTACATCTAAACATTAAAGTACAGTACTCTTCTTTGATCTTTAGTACTTACGTATTTCTCCTTTTCATAACATGGAGATGAGTGGAGTTACAAAAAAAAATCCTTTTTTAACACCCCTAAACATGCAAGAAGATGACAGTTTTACAAAAATATACTGAAGCTTTGTCAGAAGACTACTGGTTCCTCTACAATCCTGCTTTCTTTACTGTAGTACTACTGTATGGTTACGCCTGCTCAATAAAAAAAATCCTATATATGTTGTTTTTCTTTCCTTTTAATAACATTGGCATTGACCTGTATTTTTACTGGACCAATGTCAACCCCAGAGAGGTTCTTCCTACTTGTGGAGCAGAGACTCCTTCACCTTACACTACTCATTCAACACAGTGGGATATGGTGCCTTTGTACCATAATCCCATTTGGGAACCCCTACCTACCTTCTAGGTGGAGACTTTTTTTTTTACGGGCTGTGGCTTGTAAATGCAATTGTGGGTGAAGAACCTCCTGTACTATTGGGGTGAGATGGCTCTCTTTAGAGTCATTTATTCCTTTGCATGATTTATATATGTTTTGGAAACATTTAGCAAGTCAAATGCCAGTAAAAAAAAAGATTTTGTATGTTACTATTTCAGTGTGCATAGTGTATCTAATAAAACTTCTTACTGCAAAAGCAGTTTTCACAAAAGAAAATATGCCTTCAAATGCCTTAATTTTTGTGCATTTTGTGCATTCACAATATAATTGTGCATAATTCTTTTTTTTATTTTCACCTATGGCCCACAAGCCTAACCTCACTATCTGCTGACTGCCTAGGCCTTTAGTAGCCCACTATATACACAATAGTGTGTATATGGTCGAGTTTTTGGTAAGGGCTCCATTACTCAATTACAAGTTGCAGATTTATTAAACACTGACATATTAGTTGTTTTAGAGTTCCTGAATTATCTGAATTAACAGCAAAACTGTTCTGCCAAAAAGTTGTTTAGAGTTTTGCCTTCCAGGAGCATTTAAAAGAGCAAATTGTGTTCTCTCCCTAACTAGGCTTTGGGTGCCTATAGATCAGGGATCCCCAACCTTTTTTTTTACTTGTGAGCCACACTCAGATGTACAAAGTGTTGGTGAGCCACAAAAGCATGAAAATAGGACTGTTATTGGCTATTTGGTAGCTCCATGTGGACTGTTGACCTGCAGGAGGTTCTGCTTGGAGTAAAACTTTGTCTCTGTGCCTCCAAGCCAGAAATTTAAAAATGGAACCTACTTTGAAGCCACTGGAAACAACATCAAAGGGGGTGGTGAGTAACATGTTGTTCACGAGCAACTGGTTGGGGATCACCACTATAGATGTACTTGCCCCACAGAAAAAAACTAGATTGCCTGAAGCCTCCTTCTACTAAAAAAAGGGACTTCCTCTCTGTACCTGGAATTTGTCTGTAGCAACTAACCCTCCATATATTACATATAGTTCACAGACATTACATTTTTATTTTTTTATTAGTAGGGGATGAAATATATACCCCCTTTCTACATCTATAGTTTACAATGCAGTTTTATTATTTATTAGTAGGGGATGAAATATACATCCCTCCCTACACTGATAGATCATGATATTACTTCCTAAAACAATATGTGCTAGAGATGGAAAAGAGAGCTTCTAAAAACTGACTTTTTCTGTCTCTGCCATACATAATAAATCCTAAATAAAATATGTTGAAAACATGCATGATGAGTGTCCCTTTGCTTTCACTGTAGGCCAAAGAAAGGGATTTGGAGTACCTATTGTGATGGGCAATAAAAAAACCAATGACAGAATTTGCTATAGGCAAAGTGGTGGAACGATTCAATGCAGGTTCTGACCTGGTGATTCAGAATGACAGTGTAACCCTCACACTTTTATAAAAGGCACTAAATGTGTGGTCATTTCCCTAATTTAGATAATAAGATGAATCTCTATCACTGGAAGCCTTGGAAGCCAGAAATATGTATGTTCCCCCCTGTCTGCAGGGGTTTCTTCCCACACTCCAAAACTAAGTATAATGCATATTCTCTGTAAAGCAAGGTGGAATTTGTTGTTGCTATATAAATAAATAATATTAATTCTCCGAACAAATAAAAAATTCATTCTCACTAAGGATAGATATTTTGTGCTTCCCTAGGGAAGGACCTTGTGTCAGGTGTAAGTAGAATCATACTGACTGAGGATCTACAAGGGCTGGGGTACTGGGGCTAATTACTATTAAGCCATAATATATATATTGTATATATATATATATATATATATATATATATATATATATATATATATATAAGGAATATATATATATAAGAAAATAATTGACAATACGTTACAACTAGGTCTGAATGGTGGCTTTATTACCTCTGATGTATTTAACTTTCTGACTAAGGAGTTCCCTAAATGTCCCATATTTTACACGCTACCGAAAATACATAAAAATCTAACCACACCACTTGGCCGACCAATTGTTAGTGCCTGTGATTCACTTCTGCAATCTCTCTCCATCTTTGTGGACTATTATTTACAACCCATAGTGCAGAAAATGAACACATACATTAGGGACACTGGGGATCTGCTAGTGAAGCTACAAGATCTTTATCCTCTACCTCAAAAACTCCTACTTGCTACTATGGACGTTTCCTCACTGTACACGGTCATCCCAATCGAGGAAGGGATAGCTGTTGTCCAAAAATTTCTACAGGATCACTCTGAGAAGGATAGACCATCTACTGAGTTCCTAATGACATTGCTGAACCACTGTTTGACTCTGAATTATTTTAAGTTTGAATTTTCATATTATTTACAGACCAGTGGCACCAGTATGGGGTCTAATGTTGCCCCTTCCTTTGCGAACCTATATATGTCTAATTTTGAGAACTCTCACATTTTCCCTAAATACGGTGTACACATCTTTAGGCTGTTCGGCTACATAGATGACCTGCTGATTCTCTGGTCTGGCACACAGGAACAGTTTCTGACAATGGTCAGGGAACTGAACGATCTTCCTACCACTATTAAGTTCACGGCCCATATTGATCCATTATCGGTTGCCTTTTTGGACTTGACAATTACCCTCACCGACTCCATGTTTACAACTACCATCTACAGGAAAGCTACTGACCGTAATACCTTATTGCACCATTCCTTCTGCCATCCTCCACACCTACTCAGGAGCATCCCTTACTCCCAGATGGTCAGAATGGTGCGCAACAATTCCGATCAACACCTTCTTCACCAACAACTCGATGACTTGGTACTTGGTAACAATTTCTGCAGAGAGGCTACTTACTACAGGACCTTCTACAAAGTAAAGAAGGAGCACTCCGTCTGCCCCGGACACGCACCTTGGACACTAACAAGTATTCTCAACCAAAGAGCCAGAATGAAAGATTAACTTTCATTACAACATTTGCCCTGGATAAGAAACCTCTCACGGACTCCATATTGTATCACAGGTCGGTGGTTGAAAAAGACTGTTCACTCCCCCCCATCTTTAGGACCCCTCCTACAGAAGGGGCAGGAGCCTGCGTGACCTACTAGTCAAAACGGATCCCATCCATAGCTACAGTTCAGAGACCCCTACAACCTGGTTGCCAGCAGCCCGTCTAGGGTGTTACAGATGCCCCAATTGCACTACTTGCAGCTCACTCATCATTGGCCCCCGTGTTTAATCATCCACATACTGGCAAGACAATTCAAATCAAACATAGACTTACATGCACCTCCAAATACGTCATTTACTTCATTAAATGCCCCTGTGGCCTTATATATATTGGCAAAACCATTACTTCTTTCAGAGACCGGATGGTGAACCACAGATCCGCGATACGCTCAGCCCTTGCCACAGGTGAAGCCAATACTCCAGTGTCTGCACACTTTATGTTAAAAAAGCACTCGTTGGCCAGTCTACGCAGTATGCTGATTGACTTTATTCCCCCTCCAGTGAGAGGTGGTGACCGTGAGAAACTTCTCTTACGCACCAAACTAAAATGGATGCACAGACTTAATACAATTAACCCAAATGGCCTGAATGAAATGGTCTCTTATGCTTCGTTCTATTTGAAATGACTTTGTAGCTTATACTGATTTTTTGCTTTTCAGCACAGGTTATAGACTGTTCTGTACTTTCCATATGGATACATTGTTGCTGTCTTCAAATCTGTCCACTGAGTATTGTTGCAACATATACTATATGTGACCGCTGACAACTGTTACAATATTATAAGTGACTTTGAACTGTCTAAATGTTACTTAAGTGTCTTGGTACGTTCTATACCAATTTGTATCTCCCTGGTTTACCATTGCATTGTCTGCTACCCTGTTTCCCCGAAAATAAGACACTGTCTTATATTTTTTTAAGCTCCAAAATATGCACTAGGTCTTATTTTCAGGGGATGTCTTATTTTTCCATGAAGAAGAATACAGTACAGATTTATCGCCCAGCCCTAGGTGGGTGTCTTATTTTCAGGGGGTGCCTTATTTTCCGAGGGGGGTTAAAAATCAGGGGGGTGCCTTACTTTCGGAGGATGTCCTATTTTCGGGGAAACAGGGTATTTTCTCTAACTCTCTCTCAACAGTCTCTATACTTTGTTTTTACTCTGCTCATACTTTTATTTTACTTTATCACACTACTCGCTGTACCCTGTACCTGCCAACCTGCACTCCACTGCATAGTCCATCCCCTTTTATTATGCATAGTATCTTTATGGCGGTCATCCCCTTTCCCTTATGCTGTTCGACTCGGGGCATCTCTAAATTGTATGGACTTGTGTGTTGTGATTGGCGGTCCCCCCTTTGCTGGGTACGGACACCAACACTCAATCAGTCCACTACTACTCAGTGCCCGAAAATGAAACATGTGCCCGAATAAGAAACAGTTTTTTTTTAAATACTCCTGTATTACCAGCGCGACCTGGATTAGTACCGCTCTGCCTTCACTGACTATCCCGTGAGTCTAGACCCCCGTAACTCTCTCGGTATGTGCTGCTGCCTTTATTCCGGCCCCTATGAACCCCAATAGTTCTTGCCCCCGTGCAATAATACCCTATCGATGAAAAGTGTGTGAGTTACAGTTCAGTACATGTTGGTACTTATATGTTTGGAGAGAACCTCGCACTACAGCTCTACTATACGGTGCTCAGATGTGTAATAGGAATTTAAATTAATTGAAAAGACACATATGTAGAACTGGCACACCTATAACTAATAAAATCTAACCTTTATTGAGAAAATACTAAAACATATTCAGTTTAAAAAGATAGAAAAGCAACAAAAAGAGTTTCTAAAATCACTACCCTATGCCTTATTGGTATATTATACTGACATATCTGTGACAATTGTCACACTACTGCTCTATCGAGGTTTAAAGGAATTCCTCAAATCAATTTTGCAAATGTAACAAATGCATTAAGTGTGAGCAGTTCTCCTGATGATATCGACTGAAACCTCTACTTTGTTGCAATTGACCGGCAATTGTATCAAATTCATATGGCACGCACGGGAGCGAGAGTACAAGGTAAGTTTTTAACCTGTTTGTTTCACAGGGTTCTATGGTTCGAATCCCAGACCTCCCAAAATGCTACATTCAGAGTGTTGCTAATAAAGACTTACTAACTCTTATCATGTTCACGTTTCTTTATTAGTTTATTATTTTATTGTGTATGATTTTTAGTTTGTTGTTGCGATTGACCGGCAGATATATCCGATTCGTATGGAACACACAGGAGCAGGAACACACGGTAAGTTTCTAACCTGTTTGTTTCACAGGTTCGAATCCCTGACCTCCCAGACTGTGCCACTCAAAGCGTTGCTAATAAAGAATTAATAACTCTTAACATGTTTACGTTTCTTTATTATTTTGTTGTGTATTATTTCTGCTTTATTACAAGTAAAAATGTGTATGCCCAGATCAGCTTGTGGCATATAGGTATAGTACTGGATCACACCAGAGTCCTAAACTGTCAATGCAAACTCCAATTTATTGTATTTAAGGTATCATATATGCTAATAAGTATATAGATTATATATAGGTAGTAGGTTGAATTATAACATAGACACGTATCCAGATCGCTATACTGAGGCCGACACAAATCAGTCCGATAGTCATTAGCGATTAGCCTGAACTGTAACTCCCACGTATTGGTTGAGTAGGGGAGAGTACTACTTTAATTCTGATCCAAGGTGCTTATTAAGTAAAGAGCATTCGGTCTTTATTGTGTACATACATATCGATCGAGACTTACTCCCACCTAATTAGAGTAAACTTCGTGGATTTTAACTTGTTTCTGTGTCCGTGCCTTGCATACTGATACTTAACATGCTTAATAAAAACGATGCTGGTTACGGCTGTCAGTCACTGTTCAGCTGACTTCACTAGTCTCACAGAGGTTGACGGGGGTTGTAGTTGGATCACATAATTTCCCTATTATCACTCAAAGATTGCCCAAATTTACAATCCCCTGCGAGCCATTACTTAACGCGTTCACAAGCTTCACTTCTCCGCCCACTGCTAGCTCTTAATACTCTAATATCAAGGTGCGAAATCAAAGACTACAAATGTGTTCTTTCTCAGCCGATCTTAATCTGTGAGTTCAAATCTTTGTGCCTACAACTCCAAATGGTTTACCTCGGCACAGGGAATGTATTGATTAAAGATCCTGTGCCTACAACCCGGGACTTTTTTATCTCGGCAACAGGAATAATAACACAGAATATACACGCCGCCCAATCACAACTTCCAAGGTGAGAATTCAAAAATCTATTTAAAGTTGCTCTCAGTTTTTACACTAACAGGGCTCTGTGCCTATGACTCAGCGCTTCTTTTACCTCGGCACAGGAATTAACCACAAAGATATACCCTCCTCCCGATCACAACTTTAACGGTGAGGATTCAAGATAGCAATCTCAATTCTGAATCGATAGAATCTTTGTGCCTACACCTCATTGTTCTTTACCTCGGCACAAAGGTTCAAGTGTGTGACATACACAGCCGATCGCAAAACTCAATCCCAACAGTAGCTGCAAAAGCCGATCGAAAAAAATTAATTGATTAATTAATCAAAGTCCCATTTATCCTCGGCACAAGGATAAATGGCATAGGGTATACATAAAAAAAGATTTGCCTTGACAAAGCTTTTGAGCGAAACGCGCGTCAGCGTGTATACCCTATGCCATTTATCCTTGTGCCGAGGTAAACACTATTGGGTTGTAGGCACAAGGAATTTTACTGACCTAAATTTGAGACTGATGTTCTGAATCCTCATTGTTTGTTGAAGTGGTGATTGGGTGTGTACCCTTGTATTACTAATTCCTATGCCGAGGTACTAGAACACTGAGTGGTAGGCATGGGACTTTGATTAATTAATCAATTAATTTTTTTCGATCGCTTTTGCAGCTACTGTTGGGATTGAGTTTTGCGATCGGCTGTATACACAGCTTGAGTCACACACTTGAACCTTTGTGCCGAGGTAAAGAACAATGAGGTGTAGGCACAAAGATTCTATCGATTCAGAATTGAGATTGCTATCTTGAATCCTCACCGTTAAAGTTGTGATCGGGAGGAGGGTATATCTTTGTGGTTAATTCCTGTGCCGAGGTAAAAGAAGCGCTGAGTCGTAGGCACAGAGCCCTGTTAGTGTAAAAACTGAGAGCAACTTTAAATAGATTTTTGAATTCTCGCCTTGGAAGTTGTGATTGGGCGGCGTGTATATTCTGTGCTATTATTCCTGTTGCTGAGATAAAAAAGTACCGGGTTGCAGGCACAAGATCTTTAACCAATATATTCCCTGTGCCGAGGTAAACCATATGTTGTAGGCACAAGGATTTGAACTCACAGATTAAGATCGCCTGACATTCCATCTGAGAAAGAACACATTTGTAGTCTTTGATTTCGCACCTTGATGTTAAAGTATTAAGAGCTAGCAGTGGGCGGAGAAGTGAAGCTTGTGAACGCGTTAAGTAATGGCTCGCAGGGGATTGTAAATTTGGGCAATCTTTGAGTGATAATAGGGAAATTATGAGATCCAACTACAACCCCCGTCTACCTCTGTGAGACTAGTGAAGTCAGCTGAACAGTGACTGACAGCCATAACCAAGCATCGTTTTTGTACTAAAAAGGTCTGTTAAGCAGTCATGCACTTTGTGAGACTCTATTATGTTAAGTATCAGTATGCAAGGCACGGACACAGAAACAAGTTAAAATCCACGAAGTTTACTCTAATTAGGTGGGAGTAAGTCTCGATCGATATGTATGTACACAATAAAGACCGAATGCTCTTTACTTAATAAGCATCTTGGATCAGAATTAAAGTAGTACTCTCCCCTACTCAACCAATATGTGGGAGTTACAGTTCAGGCTAATCGCTAATGACTATCGGACTGATTTGTGTCGGCCTCAGTATAGCGATCTGGATACGTGTCTATGTTATAATTCAACCTACTACCTATATATAATCTATATACTTATTAGCATATATGATACCTTACAATAAATTGGAGTTTGCATTGACAGTTTAGGACTCTGGTGTGATCCAGTACTATACCTATATGCCACAAGCTGATCTGGGCATACACATGTTTACTTGTAATAAAGCAGAAATAATACACAACAAAATAATAAAGAAACGTAAACATGTTAAGAGTTATTAATTCTTTATTAGCAACGCTTTGAGTGGCACAGTCTGGGAGGTCAGGGATTCGAACCTGTGAAACAAACAGGTTAGAAACTAACCGTGTGTTCCTGCTCCTGTGTGTTCCATACGAATCGGATATATCTGCCGGTCAATCGCAACAACAAACTAAAAATCATACACAATAAAATAATAAACTAATAAAGAAACGTGAACATGATAAGAGTTAGTAAGTCTTTATTAGCAACACTCTGAATGTAGCATTTTGGGAGGTCTGGGATTCGAACCATAGAACCCTGTGAAACAAACAGGTTAAAAACTTACCTTGTACTCTCGCTCCCGTGCGTGCCATATAAATTTGATACATGTTGGTACTAGCGCTTCTTTTCACTTTTACTTTTTTTGCTGCACTGGGTATGTTATCTAACAAATTTACATTCACTTCACTTTTACATTCTCTGTTTTTTATTTGCAATTAGTTTCTTTTTCATTTCCACTTGGTGTTCTCTGTTTATTGGATCATGTATTGTAGTACACTCCCAGTGTATGACGTCATACTGGTCTAATTGATCTAATTAGGTTTAATTGGGGGATTTATTTACTGCACACTCACTTTGAGAAAGGCTGCTGTGTCAGCCGAAACGTTAGTCATTTGCCAATAAAAGTTTTTCATATTCATAAGTCCTGTGAGTGCGGGATATTTTTTCATAATGTCTATGCTTCTGACATTCTGCACCCAGGCATCTGTGACCCATTTATGAGACGTGAGTGCCTGATTTTCTGTGTGTGTCTGTATATATATATATATATATATGTATATGGCCTTTAGTCCTCTTCCCCCCTCCAAGGGTAAACCACAAAGTTATCTAGTGAATGTTGGATCTTATGTAGCATGGTGACCTTAATATTAAAGTAATATTGATTTGATATGTTGCTGGTTTTACAGTAACATATGTTTAGGGGGTCCTTTGGAGGGGTTAAACTTTATGGACATTTGTCTTTTTTAACCCAAATTAACTATGTAACATGCTGTGCAAAGAAACTCATGACAAATCAATCATGAATCCGTTTGTAATTTTTGCATCAGCTGATAATGGCCCAGGCAAGACAGACAGACTGCTCAGAATGTCCTCACATACAGAGGCTGAACTCTATCCTTCAGACCTTCTCCTGCATTGTAGACGTGGCACAAGAACTAACGAGATGCTCATTCAGGCAAAAGCACCTAATTGCTTCTGTGCCTTGGGCAACATCTCAGTTAAGTCCACTAATATCTGTCCTTTCATTCAATTCCACAAAGAAGGGTGGTACTGCGTTAACATCTGAATAGAATGCATTCCAGAACGGGAAATGTAACCAACATGTAAAGGTAGCTGAATTAAACACTATGTGGAAATATTTGCTTAGGGCTAGGGCACATGGGGTGAATTCTGGCATTTTGTTGCACTTTATAAGCAATTTCCAGTTCAGATTGCAACGAAAGTCTCTAAAGAGACAGATTTGATTGATTTGCCACCTGTCCACAGTGCTTAATAAACTTAATAAAATAGAAGTAATAAAAAAAGTGATCTAAAAATGACAACTCAAACACTTGGCTATCCTTGAGAATAGTGAAGACTTAAATAGAATGTGGCTAAAGAGAAGGCAAGGAAATATATCTCTCGTAATTCAACTTAAGTGGCTTATTAAAGGACAGTGAAATTCAATGGGGTGGTAATTTGCTATTCTGTATTCTGTAAGATTGTACAGCGCTGCGTACCCTGTGTGTCTGTGGCGCTTTATAAATAAAGTTATACATACATACATACATACATACATGATGATAATAACTCTGCCCCTGGTTGTGTTTACCCTTTGTAAAACACTGCAAACATTTATGGTGCTATAAATGGCGTATAAATCAACAATAAATACTGTGGGGAAAAGGGTCTACAAGGGGTGTCATGAAAAATCATATGGCACTAGCACAGACAGTATACAGTGCTTTTTTATGGTAATGTGGAGACAGCTAAGGGGCCTGAAGCTTTACTGATCAGTGATAAAATCCTAAATTTGTAGTTAGGAAATGTATTATTGAGTTGGGTACCCTTCTAGTAATGGTAGGGCACATTTAAGATTTATTTGAGGTCAATAGCTATCATCAATCTTGCATTATCTGTAAAGAATAATAAGTAAATGAGGACTGTTCAAAATATGAGATGAATAGGAGATTGCCGGGGTCTCACTGTATTGGAACCTTGCACTGTTGGATCCTGCAGGCATTGATGGTGTAAATAATTCTTTATGTTCCACTAGTGCAGTGATCCCCAACCAGTGGCTCGTGAGCATCATGTTGCTCTCCAACCCTTTGGATGTTGCACCCAGTGGCCTCAAAGCAAGTGCTTGTTTTTGAATTCTTGGCTTGGGGGCAAATTTTGGAGGAATAAAAACCAGGTGTACTGCCAAACATAGTCTCCTATAGGCTGGCAGTCCACAAAGGGGCAACCAAATAGCCAATAACAGTCCTTATTTGGCACCCCCAGGTACATGTTTCATGCTTGTGTTGCTCCCCAAGTCTTTTTACACTTAAATGTGGCTCACGGGTAAAAAAGGTTGGGGATCCCTGCACTAGTGTATACATCACTGCTTCATTATTAGATCAGTAAACCCCCACATTTGTCCAGTTGCTACAGAGATAGTATCTTAAAAACTTGGCAGCGCTGGGATAAGATAGAAGTTGGTTGAAGCAGAACTAAGAGAAGCCGGGTGGATTTGGTACTCAGAGTATGTACATCATGACGAGGAAAGGAGGACAACTGTAGACTTTATTTTTACAGAAACAAGGTTTGAACATAAAGTAGAAGTTTTCATTGGTCACATCAGTTCCCTGAGCAGTGGAAATTACAATGTTCTTTATGCACACACTGCAGTAATTTTCATCAGGGGCCAATTAACCTTTGAGAGAGTAGGAGGAAATTTACCATACAAATCGCATGCAGAAAGTGACCTGATCATATTAAACTCCAGTGAACCCAGGATCTATTACCCAAAATGCTTTGGACCTGGGTTTTTCTGGATTTCTACAATATGGACAATTCTAAAGTGGTAATTTAATATTTAAATGATTTTTAGCAGACTTTAGATAAGTTGGATTTATTCAGCCAAGTTATTATCATGTAAAAAGTACTGTTATTATTTCAGAGAAAAAGGGAATCATTTTTAAAAAATAAGAATTGTTTTCTTAAAAAGGAGTCTATGGCAGTCACTCTACAGGGACTTCTTCACATGACAGAAAATTATATCTGAGTGCAAACACTGTGCTGTTTGAGTTGTTATTATACATTCTCCCTGCTCGTATGTACTTTTTTGCATACAGTGGGTAGATACAGCTACTATGAGTCACTTAAATATACGATTCACATAATGAGAAGCAGACATATATATGAATCATCTGTGACACAACTTAAGTAAACATAGGCATAGGCTAGGGAATAGTCACCCTTCCAACATACTGAATATTGTTCAAAGAGAAAGAAAGTTTGCCAGCGCTTAGTTTAAAAATAATTTTTACAAAAAATGAGGTGTTAGTACCACACTTTGGCCAAAATATGTAAGCTCACGTGCCACGTCAAGGCCCCTCATTGTACGTGAGTCCTACACTGTCTAATGACTTTGAGTCTGTGATGCAATTAAAATAATGTCCCCCAGAAAACAATGTGACTGAGTATTAAGACCTATTGCACCTACCTTTAGCTCAAAAAGGCTCTAGTGGAAAAGCAGGGAGCTTTTAAGCCCCTGCTAATTAGCACACACATGAAAGTAATTCATTGGTTTAAAGGCTACATAGCAGCTAGAAGCAACATTTGGCTACAATTTGTACACAAAACACAGGACTAGAGCGGATCCTGGTGCAATGCAGTCTGGGCATGCTAAATAAGACCCCTCTATTGCATTAGAATATTTACACCAAGTTTCACTGGATTTATTGACAATTACCATTTTTTTCATGGTCAAGAGTTTTTCTTTTGATTTCCCATTGTATTTTAACCTTGTCCTTTTCGCCACACAGGTCTGTCATTGGGGGGAGGGTGGAAAACAATCAAATGCAAAAGGTGCAAAGGAATGGGTGGGGATTCTGCATAATGGGACATGACCAATCGAGTAATCCTCCACCCAGTGAGCTCAGGTGACCAAAACCCTTGGTGGGGGGGGAGTAGTTTTGTCATGAAAGACCCTTTGCCACATGTTTTTGAGCACTACAGTTTATTTTTTATTAACTTAAATGTATGCTTTCCTGTCACCTAGTTACTGTGAGTATTGGTGTAAAATGTTATACTCTGCTTATTCGAGCTAAAAACTTTATTCCACGGCAGGTAATCAATGTGGAACCCTGGTTGGAGAGTAGAAAGCTTGTGTAACCTCTATTTCAGCTCAATAGTTGCCTTCCCAGACTAGTACCAGTAGAACATTGGTTACACTGTACTCTCTTACCCAGAATGGGCATTCGCTAAGTGGAAGAGGAAGGTGAGGGTGTTGTGCAACTACACCTCTCTTGCTGCTAAGCAGAAAAATGAAAACAGAGGGCGCCAGAGGTTCTTGCAAATAACAAAGTAATAAGTGTTTATTGAACATCCACAGGGTTTACTCACAATACAGCTTCAGAGGCCAGTGGTACAGGCAACACATACAGAGTGTATATACAGACTGACACTCCCCTGCAGACAGACTTGGCAGGAATCTCACTTCACCTCTGCTACACCCATAGTGGATCCCCTCAGGGAATTCTCTATCCTGATTCCCTATTCACTTGGATCCCTTCACTACAGGCAATGTGGCCTGGGAGAGATATCTCCAAAACTGCAAGTCCTATGCAGGAGCTCAGTGCTGCTCATTCTAGCTCAACCCTAACTGCCTTACACTCCTAGAGTGTACTATAAAGGGGCTACACCTGCCACTATCTAATGTCTCATTCACGGGGCCCTGTTTCTTCACATGCCCTGGGCTCTCAGCAAACATCCACCCTGTTCCTCAGGTCGAAGCAAACAGGTGCCACTCCTTTCCCAGCACTATACCAAAGTGAGGCAGTATGTGGTCACCATACCTTCTAACCAATAGAATACATATGTTAATGAACTCACTTAGATACATTCCCTTCCTCCCAGCAACCAAGGGGACTGAACCTGTAGGGATTTAAAGCCATAGGGGCCAATTAAACCCTATGGGTCCTTACGCTTGGAGAGGAAAGGAAAGTTAGCCCTACATTAAGAGCAGTTGTATATTCATCTGCAGTCTCAGGTTGGTCTGGGTAAATAGTCCTAGGGCTTCCTTTTAGTGCCCAAAAGGAATAGGGTAGAGTGGTGTAGTGTTTTTGGAGTTATAGGAATGGTCCCATACAAACATTTGGAGGTGTATTTATTAATATTGGAGACAAACATCACCGGTGATGTTGCCCATAGCAACCAATCAGCAATTATATTAGAATGGTCACCTACAGAAAACAAAAAACAAATATCTGATTGGTTGCTATGACTAACATCACTGGATACACCCCATACTGTATATGAACTCACACAAACACACTGTACTATATTCTAGTTTCCTAACAGAAACACATGGATGTACTGTAAAATATTATACTCTCATTAAAGGATTACAACTGACATTAGGTAAAAGAACAGCAAATTAAGGCAGTGGTGCATAAGGGAATGGGATCTTAATTATGAGGGATGAGCAAAGGTAAATCTCAAAATCGCTTCCCAGTGGCAAACAAAACAATGGTGTGTGTAAAGGTGTATGGTAAGGTGGCAAGCTGCAGCTAACAATGTCTTTGTTTCATTGGCACTTAATAGAGGGGATCTAAACCCAACCATAAAGGTGTCCCACAGCACCAACCCCTAGTTCTTTATAAAAGTTGACAAAACTCACAAAACTACCCATGGAAAATAATTCATTAATGAGAATACAGTACCTCACAGAACGTTAATAATCAAATTAAGGAATATTGGCCTAGAACATAATATTTGTAATTGGATAGAGAACTGGCTGAAGGATAGATTACAAAGAGTGGTGGTAAATGGAACATTTTCTAATTGGACCAGTGTGGTTGGTGGAGTACCGCAGGGGTCAGTCCTTGGTCCTTTGCTTTTTAACTTGTTTATTAATGACCTGGAGGAGGGCATAGACAGTACTGTTTCTATTTTTGCTGATGACACAAAATTATGCAAAACTATAAGTTCCATGCAGGATGTGGAAGCAAACTGGAAAATTAGGTTCAATGTTGATAAGTGCAAAGTTATGCATTTTGGTAGAAATAATATAAACGCGAACTACGATCTACTGAATGGTAGTGTGTTGGGGGTTTCCTTAATGGAGAAGGATCTAGGAGTTTTTGTTGATAACAAGTTGTCTAATTCCAGGCAGTGTCATTCTGTGGCTACTAAAGCAAATAAAGTGCTGTCTTGTATAAAAAAGGGCATTGACTCAAGGATATGAAAACATAATTTTGCCTCTTTACCAGGGTAAGGCCTCACCTTGAGTATGCAGTGCAGTTTTGGGCTCCAGTCCTTAAGAAGGATATTAATGAGCTGGAGAGAGTGCAGAGACGTGCAACTAAACTGGTTAAGGGGATGGAAGATTTAAACTATGAGGTTAGACTGTCGAGGTTGGGGTGGTTTTCTCTGGAAAAGAGGCGCTTGCGAGGGGACATGATTACTCTGTACAAGTACATTAGAGGGGATTATAGGCAGATGGGGGATGTTCTTTTTTCCCATAAAAACAATCAACGCACCAGAGGTCACCCCTTTAGATTAGAGGAACGGAGTTTCCATTTGAAGCAGCGTAGGTGGTTTTTCACGGTGAGGGCAGTGAGGTTGTGGAATGCCCTTCCTAGAGATGTGGTAATGGAAGATTCTGTTAATGCCTTTAAGAGGGGCCTGGATGAGTTCTTGAACAATCCAATATCTAAGGCTATTGTGATACTAATATCTACAGTTAGTGTTGGTGGTTGTATGTGTGGTTTGTGTATGTGGGTGTATGGATTGGTGGGTGTGGGTTATGTGTGCTGGGTTTACTTGGATGGGTTGAACTTGATGGACTCTGGTCTTTTTTCAACCCTATGTAACTATGTAACTATGTAACTATGTAAGAATTCTATGGACCAAAAACTTCAAATAGGTGCAAGAGAATTCACCAATGAGAATGCTGGATACCAGCACTATGTCAGCCAAATTGCTCTTCATTATATTATACTGAAATCAAACATGGGGAGGAGGAAGGACAGCCTTGTTTAGTGCTGGGAAACTGTGCTTAATGCTTCCAACTTCAAATGCAAGAACAAAGAACATAGAGCCAGATTTACACAGATCAGCTGGGTTTCCCATTGGAGCATTATTTTGCATTTTAATGCAGCCGCAGGGCCTGAAAACTTGGAGAAACGATTACTTAAGCAACATTGCTGTATGAATACAACCTTACAGCTCCTAGCAAGCCTTAACCCTTGATAATATGCTTATTTTTTTTTTTAGTTCAGCAACAACTAAGTAAAGTGTGGTTAAGCAGTGGAGTACATCAGTGTAATCTTCTGAGAATGCAAAGCAGTGCAGCAGGTTTGGCAGCTGCCATGTTTAGCAACATTATATTTCAGATTTATCACTGAGCAACAGCATGCACAGTGGGAGAAGATCTTATCCAGACTTCTAGCACACATACTTCTGGTTGGCGATCGCCACTAAGGAGCTTAGGCACCGGATGTGATATGGCTGCTGATCCTGCTATATTGCTTTGCATTTCCTGAAGGGGTTTGGGCAGGGTCGGACTGGGCCACTGGGAAAAATCCCCCAATCCCTGTCGCCACTCCCCCAGCTGCCGGTGTCCTGCCCCTGGCACGTTGAAAGTAAGTTTTGTGCTCAGGAGAGGACGGGTACCCCTGTTTGGGACTTAGGGGGGTGCAGCAGGGGCCCCTGTGGGGGGCACGGGGGACACGGTGGGGGCACATTGGGGGGTGCAGGGTCCCTGGGGCAGTAGCCCCGGTGGGCCCTGCACCCCCAATCTGACCCTGAGTATGGGCAAATCTTAGGTGTGCAGATGATGCAGTTTGGTAGCAGGCAGATAGACCTATGGAGGGTGTGGATTGTTTAAAAAAAAACAAAACTCATAACCCAAAGTCATAAACATGACTATTTGGACAGACACCAGTGAACAATCTTTAATTTTTACAGTTTATTAGTAGAATAAATATTATACACTTTTGAGTTTAAACATTTTATAATTGAATTTTGACCTTTAAAAATAAAGGCTATTATGTGTCCATAACAACCACAAAAAGAAAACAAAAAGTTGCTTAGTTTCCCTTTAAAGGTTATATGTTTTTTTCAGGGAATTAAACAGATATGTATATCTGAAAGACAATGAAACCCTTGGGAGTGGTCTCTCTCTAGTCTCTCTCTGACTTTTTTCCCGACAATGCCTTTTAGGTGCCAACTAGAAATAAACAGAAGTTTGTTTGCTATCTTCTAGTCTCTTCTGTTAAAGTCTGTGCACGACCCATCTGTTACTTTGGGCCCTATCAGGAGGACACCTTAAAAACCATCACAGAATCACAATTTAAATGAACTGGAAGACAATGTTCCCTTTCATGTGTGGAGCAGGCTCCATTAACAGCAAACGTAGCAACAGCAGCCATGGTGTCTGCACAAGCAAAGACGAATCTCCTGAGAATTTTAAGCACCAGCACGTTACAATGAAGATGATTGAAAGGCAGAAGATTTTCCTACATACCAAAGTAAATGCAGCTTTAACTATCCCAGGTATATTATTATGAGATTTCCACTTGTGCCTAGAAGGAAAAGTTCAATGGGAGATAATGTTTTAATGGAGAGAAGGTTACTTAGTGTCAGGATCTCTTTGCATAGAATAATTGAAACAGCATAATTATCAATATCCCATCCCAGTCTTGGCATATTTTGGTGAGGTCTCTACATGTAAGGTCAATTTTCAGCTAACCTTAACATTATTACTAGTTATTAGTTAAAGATGAGCTAATAGTTTTTATTACTATAATAATATAATGTAATAATAATTACATCCCCCAGCAGCATACCAAGTTATATTTGTTAGGGAACCTATGTGATATATAGGGAATAATATGACTGCAATGATAAAATATAAGGACAGTATCAGTTACTAATATGTGTTATACGGGTATGGGACCTCTTATCCAGAATGCCAGGTTGCTACAGTAATTTGGACCCTAGCAATCAATAGTTGCTAAATTACCAAACTGGAGAGCTTCTACATAAAAAGCTAAATATTAAAAAAACACACATAATAAAAAATGAAGACCAATTTCAAATTGTCTCAGAAAAACACTCTCAACATCATACTAGTTAAGTTAAAACCCCTTTATGTCTATTAAAAAATCTTTTTAATTTAAACCTAATCAGATTGTATTGCCTCCAATAAGGATTATTTATATCTTAGTTGGGATCAAGTACAAGTTACTGTTTAATTAATACAGAGAAAAAGGAAATAGTGTAAAAAGTTTTTAATTATTTGGTTAAAATGCAGTCTATGTGAGATTTACATAATTCAGAGCTTTCTGGATAATGGGTTTGCAGATATCGGATCCCATACCTGTATGTAGGTCATGGAACTCTAAGGTTTTGACATCACTAAGCATCATGTATTAATATATATTAACAAGATAATGGATAGTATAATTAATGCTTATTGATGTCAACAGTTAGGGTGGCCATACACAGGCCATACACAAATTTTAGCTGGTAATTTGGCTCCTTTAGTCCAAGTGGCAGCTTCCCGTTTAAAATCCTATTAGACTTGCATGGTATGGCCCAGCACAGAAATGGCCATATCAGACAAAGATCGGCTCTTTTGTCAACCTCAGGTGTAAAGTCACATTAAGCATACTAGGAGTACCTTATATGGCCACAATAGCATAATAGGTCACCATGAAATTCTATGACCTGTATAAAATCACTTGGCCAATGGCACATGTAATGTGCCGAACCCAAGAACCAAATCCAAATCCTAATTAGCATATGCTAATCCCATAGCATATGCTAATTAGGATTGGGAAGGGTAAAAATTCCCCCCCCCCTAAATTTTAACCCTTTCCAAATGCTAATTAGCATATGCCAATTTGTGCTAATTAGGATTCTGTTTAGCCGGGACCGTGGATTTGGGCTGAAAACGAATCCATCAAAAAAAAAGGCTGGATTCGGCCTGAATCTCGAACGGAATGCGGGATTCGGTGCATCCCTAATGAGTACTACACACTTGAGCCTCATTTGCAAATAATAGTTGCAAGAAAAATTAACACTAGACCTTATAGTGACAAGACATAAGTGGGTTATTGCATTTTAGTGTACATAATGTGCACTTGTTATGCCTAGCACTGCTCCCAAACTGTCCGTCTCTGCAATTACTTTTTCTTAAATACATCACATTACAATACATTTTAATGCTGACTGCAAGTATAAACTGCAAGTGACCTTTTCTATATTGTGTCCCTACATGAATGTTTTTTTAAACTCATTGTGGGAAACTGTTCATACATCTTTGTCAACTCAGCCAACCTGGTTGTGTCCTGCCAAGCTCTGCGTATCAAATGAATCATGCAGGTGTGGCTCAATAAACTGCAGTGCCCCACTCTTATTTTAACAGTTTCTTAGTTTCATTTATTTTAGCAGAGCCATGCAAAGTCTACACCAGCTAGGATGCTAGCAATATAACCACATGTTGAGAGGTAAAGAAAGTGATATTTAATAAGCATTAAGCATCATTTACAGTTACTAGGTACAGTTTAAATAGGTACAGAACTGTGATCAGTAAAATACTTTAGACAAATGTTTTTGTGCACAAAATAACATGGCTGCCTGCACAATAGTTAAAAATAAAACTATTATTTCCCCCAACTGGAGTGCAGGCTCTATTATTTTTGCACTTAATTTTATACTCCATTACTAAATGGGCCCTGCTTGTGTGTAATTCCAAGTGCTATTGTGGAATATTAACTACTTTGATTAAATTTATTTACTTTACTTTTACTTTACTTTGATTTAATTTATTAATTGCTTTAATTTAATTAACAGAAAGGGGGGGTGAGACAAGAAAAAAGAGTTAAAAAGAGTAACCCAAAGACAAGATACAATGTGAGAAAAGGAAAAGCTACAAAGAGAAAAGGAAAACAATTAAGACAGAAAAAATCAGAAGTTCATTACATAAATATGTAAACAGAGGGAACAAGTATAAAACACAGAAAAGAGGAAACAACATGCCAATAATAAATACATACAAAAGAGTTAATTATGAATAAAATATGTTCAAATCAATACTGATCATTATTTCCAATTTTCTGCTGTTGTCAAATCAACATTTACGCTTTGGTTCATTCTCTCAGTGTTTCTTTAAAACAGAGAGATATGTAAATGCCCTAAATTGTTTACATAGGTCCACCAGTCTGTATGCTGTATCATTTTGCACTTGGCATCAGGTTCTTTTTTCCATGTTAAAGCAGTTGGACATGTTTCATCTGCATCACAGACAAGCAAATCATTCACCATTTGCCTTCAACCATGCAAAAGCCTTAAAGTGGCGACACATGCCCATGTATGCATTTGATGCACAGGTGATTCATGTACCATTGATCAATGTATCATTGATATCAGACGGTTTATCGATTGTAGAAGTTGGAACATGCCAATGCACCATAACTGCCAGTATATGGCACAAGGACAGAGAAGAATGTGAAGAGGAGTCACAGCTGTTGTTTCAAGCTGCTGGATTGAATAAAAAGTTGACCATACAATTTATGGCCCGTTGTCTGGTATCCAGACCTTTCGCCTGCAGGTCAAATACAGTGACCTCCCCTAAAATCAGCATTTCTCTCCTTATGATAGTATAAGTCAGCAGTGTGTTCTGTTTAGTATTCTGTTTAGGTGACTGAAAAGTTTGCATTTCCTAAAATCTGGCTCTATATGACTTATAGAACAGTCAGTGTTAAAGCATTTAAAAATTGTTGACATGGAGTACCAGAAGAATTACTTCATATCCAGTTACATCCCTTCTAGTTGTCCATAGCTGGACCTGAAACAACATTTAGATTCAAGTAAATGGAATAATTTACAGTTGCGAATCACACAATTCAACTAATATTAAATCTTTTTACCTGTAATGTATCATTTAAAAGCTTATTGCCTCTTTGGGGTTTTTTTGTTTGTTTTTTAAATAAGGCCTTCTCCAGTTTACTCCTGAAATGTCTTTCCAAGTAATGTTTTTCATTAGCGAGTAAAGGCAATTTCTAGGTACTTTGTTTAGAAAGTCCCAAGAAATGTTATTCAAAGGAAGAGGGGGAGCTTCTCTCACTTGATAAATCTATATATTGTATATAAGACTGACTTCCATAATGAGAAGGCATCTTATGTATTATACATGCTTTTGCAAACCCAGCACTCAGCAGGGATAATAAAGTTATGGTACCAAATTACACCTTCAGTGCAGCTTATTAGGATAAATCAAACTGGTATATACAGAGCCAACAGAGGATAATGATGAAGATGAAGCTGGATAATAAGACTCAGCTCTCATAACATCAAGGTAACCAGACTTTTCCTGATAACGTGGCATGATTCTACAAGTACTAATTCTGAGAAAATGACTAAACTATTTTTAAGGCCCAGAAGTAAATTCCCTATACAGGAGATCTCCTCTTATGTCTCCTGCATAAGGAACACTCATAACTATCACATATTTTTAGTTAATTTTAGTTAAGTACAAACCCACAGCAGCCTCTCTTTGGCTTTGAGGTCATTAGGTGGAACATCTCGTGGGGGGGGGGAGCAATATATTGCTTACAAGTCACTGGTTGCCAATCACCACCCTTGAGGACCAAATAAAGTCATGTATGTGCATTATTACCCATGTTTATTACCTATGGTTCCTACATGACACCTGGAGCTGAACAAAAATAAAAATGCTGTGTGTCATACTGTTAAAAGCCTGGTTCCTGCAGATCAATTGACATAGCCCACATGGCACCTTTAATCCTGTTATCTGTCTTAATGAGAGTGTTGTGGTACTTACATTGTTATGACAATTGTTCTTCTGAAGGCAAGTTAATGTGAGTCAGAAATGACGTATATAACCTGCCCCACTGTGGAAGTGCCTTTGGGCATTATGCATTTTCGGGCAGGAAGCTCATCCAGATTGTAAAATATGAGTTGTGAGCATCATCCATATGTAATAAACATGCATAAAAAGCTAGTGTATACACAGAAGCTATATTAAAAATGTATTTTGATTAAATATAAAATTATCCTGTATATTATTAGGGCTGCCATCTTTACTGGAAACAAATACTGTCCTTGTATTTTTATAATTTTCCCCTTTTAATAACATTGGCAGCAAGCATACTGGCCAGGTCGCATAAAAAATGGTTGTCTACCTTGGAAAAATGGAAATAAAGTGGATTGAACATCTGTGGGTTGTTATTACGAGAAAGGGAGGTCATACAGTAAAAGGGCTAATCCCTTTGGATGTATAACCTTGCACACATTATTTTATTAGCAGAAAATCTGTATTTTTTCAGAATAGCCTCACTGCTTTGGTGTACTGAAACACTTTCGAATGCGGGGGTGGGGGGAAGGTTGTTAATAAAGTGAGCCTGTTTACTGGAATACAATGAGCTCTGTTGACAGCATACCTGTGGTAAAAATAAGGTATACACATAGCTCTATTTATGGGTGGGATTTAGCAGTAGGCTCTGGAAGAAGGTGATGAAGTGAAAGCTTTTAGCTAGAGAAGACTTGGAATGGACTTGTCATCTCATTGCCCCTGAAACAATACAAAGTGCTGCTACTCATTAGAAGTTGGCAGAGCTAACCTCTTTGGCAGAGGCTGGCTCTTTGACGGGTTATTTAACGTGAGTCCAACGTGTCTGTGCAGGACTCTCTTTGCCCTATTAAAAAGGGATCATTCATGACAAGTCAACCAACTCCAAAACCTCAAGACAGAACAGAACTCGTCCCAAGGACAGGTAGGGCATTATTCTTCCACTCAAAAACAAATCCAGCCAAAATTATACAGGATGCATATTAAAACCTCCTCTAAAAATAAGAGGATGATGGAAAGTTTGTTTAGGAAAAGAACATCAGAATACATGTGAGAACTATAGAAGCAGAAACATTTCAAAGCTTGAAATTTGTTGTCATGTCTGGGACTAGAATAGTGAACCTATGTGGAAGGGACATCAGCAGCCTGTGACTTGGTACCTAACCCCCAGTGAAAAATGTGTTCTTCGGCTATAGATTTGGCAAATTCCTGTATTTTTCCCAACTGAGACTTTAAGATTAGCAAAACTGATTCAGATAAATAAAGGGGGTATTTGCCATTTGTAGCAGTATGACCTTTAAAAATTTAATTTTCGACCTTTCATTATCGGTATTGATCATAGATAGTCACCTGCATTACTTGGTTGTGAGACACAGTATCTAGTAGAATTAAGTCTAAAACAACTGGACTTTTCTGAGTTATGAATTCTTTTTCTGAGTCCAGTTGTTTTAGACTTAATTGTATTGTGTATATTCTTGCCTGGTCTATAGACATATGGATGGATTTTGGCCCAGGGCCAAACGATCGGATTACATAGTAACATAGTAACATAGTAAGTTGGGTTGAAAAAAGACATACGTCCATCAAGTTCAACCATAATGCCTATATATAACCTGCCTAACCACTAGTTGATCCAGAGGAAGGCAAAAAACCCCATCTGAAGCCTCTCTAATTTGCCGCAGAGGGGAAAAAATTTGTTCCTGACTCCAAGATGGCAATCGGACCAGTCCCTGGATCAACTAGTACTAAGAGCTATCTCCCATAACCCTGTATTCCCTCACTTGCTAAGAATCCATCCAGCCCCTTCTTAAACTTATATAATGTATCAGCCAGCACGAGGGAATTCCAGAACTTCACAGCTCTCACTGTAAAAAATCCTTTCCGAATGTTTAAATGGAACCTCCCTTCTTCTAAACGAAGTGGGTGCCCTCGTGTCCGTTGGAAGGACCTACTGGTAAATAAAACATTAGAAAGGTTATTATATGATCCCTTTATATATTTATACATAGTTATCATGTCACCTCTTAAGCGCCTCTTCTCCAGTGTAAACAGACCCAACTTGGCCAGTCTTTCTTCATAACTGAGACTTTCCATACCCTTTACCAGCTTAGTTGCCCTTCTCTGGACCCTCTCTAACTCAATAATGTCCCGTTTGAGCACTGGAGACCAAAACTGAACAGCATATTCTAGATGGGGCCTTACCAGCGCTCTGTAAAGGGGAAGAATAACCCCCTCCTCCCGTGAATCTATACCCCTTTTAATACAGCTTGTATTGCCCTTGCTTGTTTGCTTGTTTGCCCTTGCAGCTGCTGCCTGGCATTGCTTGCTACAGCCAAGTTTGTAATCTACAAGGACTCCAAGGTCCTTCTCCATTATGGATTTGCCTAGTGCAGTCCCATTAAGGGTATACGGGGCTTGCATATTTTTACATCCCAGGTGCATGACCTTACATTTATCCACATTAAATCTCATCTGCCACTTAGCTGCCCAGATTGCCAGTTGGTCAAGATCCTGCTGCAGGGATGTCACATCCTGGATAGAATTGACTGGTCTGCAGAGTTTTGTGTCATCTGCAAACACTGATACATTACTCATAATACCCTCCCCTAAGTCATTTATGAACAAATTAAACAAAAGTGGACCCAGTACAGAACCCTGAGGGACCCCACTGAGAACCTTACTCCAAGTAGAGAATGTACCATTAACAACCACCCTCTGTACCCAATCCTGTAGCCAGTTTTCTATCCATGTACAAACGACTTCACTAAGACCAATAGACCTTAGCTTAGAAAGCAGTCCTTTGTGGGGAACGGTATCAAATGCTTTGGCAAAATCCAAATAGATTATATCTACTGCATCCCCACTGTCCAGCTTCTTACTTACCACATCATAAAAAGCAATTAAATTGGTCTGACATGACCTGTCCTTCATAAAGCCATGCTGATTACTGCTCATAATGGCATTCTCCACTACATAATTTTGAATGTGATCCCTTAACAAGCCTTCAAATAACTTGCCGGATGTTTGACGGATGTCAAACTTACAGGCCTATAATTGCCAGGCTGAGATCTTACTCCCTTTTTAAATATGGGAATGACATTCGCCTTCTTCCAATCCCTAGGTACCATACCTGATGAAAGAGAGTCTGAGAATATCAGAAACAAGGGCCACTGCAATTCTGCCCCTAGCTCTCTCAGTACCCGAGGGTG
This sequence comes from Xenopus tropicalis, assembly GCF_000004195.4. Taxonomy (NCBI): domain Eukaryota; kingdom Metazoa; phylum Chordata; class Amphibia; order Anura; family Pipidae; genus Xenopus; species Xenopus tropicalis. The sequence goes on along the minus strand of NC_030679.2, from coordinate 17,011,843 downwards.
TATTCCATCTGGCCCAGGTGCCTTGTTTACATTTATCGTGTGTAACCCTTTAAGCACCATATCCTGTGGCAACCACTGTGTAGTTGGAGCTGAGGCAACAGTGAAGTTATGTGGCTTAACTCTGAGGTAAAGAAGTTAATAGGGAAAAAAAGGAAAGTTTTTAAGAAATATAAGTCAGAGGGGACAGTAGATGCGTTTAATGATTATAAACACTATAACAAGTGTTGTAAAACAGCAATCCGGAAGGCAAAGATAGAAAATGAGGAGCGCATCGCGGCCGAAGGCCAAGACTAACCCCAAAAAGTTTTTTAAGTATATTAATAGTAAAAAGATGCAGGTTGAGGGTGTGGCCCCATTGAGTTATAATAACAATATGGTTACAGCGGATACAGAAAAGGCAGATTAACCAGTGCTTAACCAGTTCTTTTCTTCTGTGTATACAGTAGAGGAGCCAGTGGGCCAAGTCCCACCCAATAGGTTGATTCTTAACACTTCTACTTTTTCTTATTAATGGAATGAATTGAGAACAGTAATGATTTAATATCATTTTAAATGACAACCATTTCTGCTCTGTGTTTTTATCAGAAAACATAATGCCCCAATCTATGCCCTGAAGTGCTGCCCTTAAGGAGCTAAAATTTGCCTTCCTAAAATTCAGTGTCTTTGTTGCCCCCGTGTAAATTTGTTTCCTGCACCAAACATCAAATGAAATAACATTATGGTCACTATTACCCAGGGGTTCAACCACTTGAACATTTGCTATACGTTCTGGGTCATTAGAGATCACTAGATCTAGTATAGCATGGTTCCTGGTTGGCTCCTCAACAACCTGTGACATAAAGTTGTCATGCAGCAAGTTTATAAACTTGTTCCCATTTACTGTCCTGGCAGTACTATTGCCCCAGTCAATATCAGGGTAATTAAAATCCCCCATTATTATCACTTGCCCCAAACTAGCAGCCTTTTCTATTTGCAACAGGAGCTGGGCCTCCTCCTCCTCACTTACATTAGGGGGTCTATAGCATACCCCTACAATTAGTTTGGTAGATTCTTTACTATCTGTGAGAAGCTCAACCCATAAGGATTCAGCTCCCTCTGTTACCCCCATCACTTCCTCCTTAATATTTGCTTTTAATTCCTGCTTAATGAACAGACACACTCCTCCTCCTTTTCTATTGCCCCTGTCCCTCCGAAACAATGTATACCCCTCAATATTAACTGCCCAGTCATGAGACTCATTCAACCAAGTTTCAGCAACTCCAATCACATCATATTTCCGATCCAACGCCAGTACCTCCAGCTCTCCCATTTTACCAGTCAGACTCCTTGCATTGGTAAACATACATTTAATACTGGTTCCGGCATGAGAATGACGTGTAAACAACTTATGGGCCTCCATGCCATTATCAGTATCCCGAAGCAAGTCTCCTCCCCCATTTTCCCTTACTATGCCCACTACCTCATCTATCCTGTCTACCACAGAATTTCCCACTGCACCCTCCCCCCCCACTCCTAGTTTAAAATCTCCTCCAACCCGCTAGCCATCTTTTCCCCCAAAGCAGCTGCCCCATCATCATTGAGGTGCAGCCCATCCCTGGCAAAGAGCTTGTAGCCGATTGAGAAATCAGCCCAGTTCTGGAGAAACCCAAAGCCCTCCTCCCTGCACCAATCTCTCAGCCACGCATTAATCTCCCTAAGCTCCTGCTGCCTTCTTAATGTTGCTCGTGGCACAGGTAATATCTCTGAGAAAATTACCTTGGAAGTCCTCGCCCTCAACTTCGCACCTAGCTTTTTAAAATCGTTCTTGAGGACTTCCCCCCCTCCTCTAACTTTGTCATTGGTACCTATGTGTACCAAGACCGCCGGGTCTTCCCCAGCCCCTCCCAACAATCTGTCCACTCGTTCCACCACATGCCGAACCCTAGCACCAGGCAAGCAACACACAGTTCGGCATGTAGGGTCTTTGCGACAAATTACCCTATCCACCTTTCTAATAATTGAATCCCCTACAACTATAGCCTGCCTTCCCTTCCTAGCACTATTCCCCCCACCTGTATTAGAGGTGCCGGCTCCCAGGGTGCTCTGAGAGTCAGCCCGCTCCATACATGCTAGCTCAGAGCTGTCTTCTCCAGCATCTTCACCTAAAGCGGCAAATCTACCCTTGTGTCCCCTACTTCCCCTCTTAACTGTTACAAATTTGTCTCCCTCATTAACCTCCACTGTCCCTTCTCCACCCCCCACTACACCGACCCCTGCCAGTGGTTGCTCAGTGAGCCTCCTGTTCTCCCCCATGCTTGCAGCTGCCCTCAGTGCTGCCAGTTCCCCCCTTAGATTCTGCACCTCAGATTCCAAGAGGAAAACCCACCTGCATCTCTCACAAGTAAATGCTGCATGGAACTGCTGCTCCAGAACCACATACATGTGGCAAGATGCACACTGAGTAACACCAGCAATCATACTGCAACTCATATTGCCACTGGGTACTTACAGTCTCCCGAGTGCAATCCCTTGTATAGTGCCTTTTAAGTTTCAAACGCCTTTTTTGTTTTTAACGCCTACTATACACTTAACCTACATGCAACACTTTAGATTACCTGCAACACTCGCTAGCAGCTCCCAAACTCGCTGTGCAGTCAGAAACTTATTGAGGTGTATGTAAGTGTATGTGAGTGTAAGTGTGTGTAAGTGTGTATAGATGCAAAAAAATCATCCCTACCTGTCCTGAAGCTTGCCTAGTCCTCGGTGCTGCAGTCCTGGTCCTCCATGTCGCAGGAAGTCAGTGGGCCGGCGCTGGGGGAGCAGGAAGCGGGACCAAGCGATCACTTCTGCTGCTTGGGGGTCGGCCTTGCGACGATCACGTCGCAGGGCCAACATGACAGCCCCCCTGGAGTATCTTTATCTGCCAAACAATGTTTGTTGTTTGTTGAGTTCATCACTGAAAATTTGCTAGAAAATAGTTATTTTTATATTTTTTACAAACATTTTATTTTTCTATTTTTCCTGCCAAAATTTGGTAGTAACCAATAATGTTCCAAAACATTAAAATTAGTCCTACGTAAATATAGTACTATGTAAATAAACATTTCTCTTTTTACTGTTTCACATATTTGGTGATTAACACACGGAATGGTTGAGTCCCCCATAACAGATCTGTGCTATCGTGGTCAACTAGCCACTCAGAAAAGCCTTTCCACTAACAACAATAGTCGCCAGTGGAAAGCCTTTTCTGAGTTGCTTGTCGGCCACAATAGCAGAGATTTGTTGTGGGGGACTCACCCGTTCCAACGGACATGAGCCTTAGTGGAGAAGATCCACTATATACAACTATTTTCAAGTTAGCTGTTGCAGTTTGAATTACTTCATTATTAGCACCAATAAGCAGTTAATGAATCATAGTTACTGTGAATGCAGAAATGTTGCATATTGCCAGTCTGCTGAGCTCAATAAAATACATGAGCATTTTTTTTTTCAAGAGTATTGTTTCAGATGTTGTTTTGTGTTTCCTTTTTATTATAGTAAAGACTGTAAGTACTTACACGCAAAGTAATTTTTTACGATTTCTCCCCATACTCGATTGCCTCTGTTATCTGCACTTTTTACAGGATGTATGGGATGAATTGGATCTAGGTCATCAGCCACAAACCCAGGCAAGCAATTGTCAGTTGGCAATATTGTGCAGTACAGCACATGCTACAACAATTTGGGCCACTTTACTGGGGCTGTACATAAGGCTTCCTCCTGACTTGTCCAGACATCTAAAGCGGCCTTACAGAACCCCAAAAGTTCGCTCAATTACAGACCACGCTCTCACATGTGCTTCATTAAAAGCAGATTCAGCCCTTGTATGCGGCCTGGTTATTGGAGTCATTAGCCACCGATAACATGGGTAGCCAGCATCTCCTGAAATAAAATAAGATGAAATAAGTTGATGAAATCAAATAAGCTGCTTCCAGTCTCCCACTGTGAAAAGAGGGCTCGCTTGCAATGGATGTCAAAGTGTGAGACTGATAGCTGACACTACAAGTAGCTGCTTTCAGTATCCTACTGTGAAAAGGGGGCCCTTTTACAATTGCAAAGCATGCTTATAGCAGGCAGGCCCTGGTTTCACAGTGGGAGCCAGAAAGCAAATATAGGAAACTTCTGATAGACATGACACAAAAAAGTGGCATTTTTCCACTTTGAAAATTAGCATATAATCTGGACTGCTTCAAGATGTAAGAATCATGCAAGGAGTCTGGAAATTCTGACACAATACTCATGATATTCATCTTAGTATCACACACGATTTGAATATTCAGAGAATGGTAACTTTTGCGATTCCGGAAAATATGCTCTTTGTCTAGTTGAGGATTAAATGCCACATGCATGCAATCTATGGCACCTAAGACATTTGGGATGCCACTGACACAATAGAAACCTCCTTTTACAGTGTTCCCAGTTGATGGGAAACTTTATATAATTCCCAGACACTAAACGTATTGCATCCAGAACCTGGCCAAGGCAACGTGAAAATGTGGGCTGTGACACTCCACCATATATTCCTTTAAACTTTCTGAAAACTTCCATTCCCAAAAAAATGAAGGGAGTTTGACAATGCCAGGAACAGCATGGCTTCTGTGTGTTAGTGGCTGCAGATAAGGCTCCAGTACCTTATACAGGTTATAGTTTGCTGTTATACTTAACGTATAGCGCCTCACTATTTCCTCCTCCTGGTCACAGGACAGGTAATGATGGCAGAGCCAAGGTGGGCCAGATTTACTAATTATTACAAATTTACCTGCAAGTACATTGCCGGCAGATTTGTAATACTAGCCCCAGCCTTGGCTGGTTTTTTACCAGCTAGGTCAGTGGAGTATTGGCAAGGTGGCAACCCTAGGCTAGGCTAGTTATTCCCACAGCCCTTGTGTACAGCACTGCAGAATATGTTGCTGCTTAATAAAATAATGTTCTGTACAATGTAATAATACACCAACTTAATCACCCTTCATTTGTTTTTGTTATGAAGATATTTTGATTTTTAAACCTGTTCTTGGAATATACAATGGAAAGTACTGGAGCGAGATGTACATAATAATGAATGTGAATGGACAAACATAAACTCTACCACACCCAATCAGGTACAAACTGAAATGCACATTACACAGAGTGAAGCTGCTTCCACAGATGCGCAAAGAGAATAAAAGATAAAATAATCTTCCCCCAATAGCTCAAGAGTTAAATTAGGAGTTTGATTTCGTGTTAACAGGTTTCAGTTGTGCACGAGGCTGTTTGATCCTTGTGGTTCCATGCTTTGATGCTAGTATCTAAAAGGTGGCATCAGTGTGTGATCTCTTTATGGAAGGTGTGTGAGTTCTACGCCTGTTTAGGAGAGAATGGTGGCCTGGGCTTGCAGAATAATGTTCCCACCAGGTAAGTGTGCACTTTTGAAAAATATGTGCAATATCCAATGTGGATATAAACAGGCTGACAAAAGCTGACAAACCAGATTGAGTTGGCAGCTTATTTGCCCAAGTCTCTCCTACACCCTATCCAGTATCTATAGATAGGAAAGAAAATCCTAATGGACAAGGCCTGCATCAAAACGTTGATATCTTGTGCATATAAAATACATTATTCATTATTTACACAAGCAAATATCAATTATCAAACAGATGGGTCCATCTCTGTTAATGGTTTAAAACCCAAGTACAATAAACCATTTAAAATAAATTGCAATTGTAATAACCTTTCCCAGCTGGGTCAGCCAGCCGCACCCTAAGGCTGAGCACAAAACAGAAACATGTGAATGGAGAGGACCAAGCAGTAAAGCCCCATGACCACACTATGTTTGCATGTCTGAAAACAAATGAATTTACAGTTTGTGGACTTTTTATTCCCTTTAAGGGCTCTGGCACATGGGGAGACTAGTCTAATATCCCCGAAATACTATCCCACCGGCGAAAATGTAAATCGCCGATGGGATGGCATAGGTGGCGCCGCAATTTCCCCAAAATCGCGGAAGTTTCCTCTTTCAGGGAGATTATTCGCCTGCGACAAGGGAGATTTGTCACGGCGACTAAACCTTAAGGTTTATTCCTATTCTTCTAACATTTACAGATCAGGATATTTTAGGCTCCATACCCTTCTATTCAACAATGCCCAGATGCCACTAACGAGTCTGAAACCCAAAATAGTGTATTTCTAAATAATATCTTGTCTCTACATCACACATATAGTATTCTCTTTTTGCCCATGAAACTCTCTCTCACATTGCTTATAGTTTGGTTCACTAGGTTATAATCATGTTTCTCAGGTCTCTACTTGGTCCACAAAATGCTACAATATATATTTGAACTTATTTAGCTGCCATATTTAAGTTGACTTCTAAAAGGGTCTCAAACTGAACACAGGCATCATTTGAAAGTAAATTATATGGGTAAGATAGTGAAGAGCTGGCAAAAGCAATGCCAAAAATAGTTTTAACGTCTTTGTAGTATAAGATGACCGAACAAGGTCCCCAAAATGTAATACTGGGGAGCTCAGAGGTTGCTAGTTCTTTTAGTACAGGTATAGTATCTATTAAACCCCCAAGCACAAGTGCTTGCAAGCTATTCACATGCAAGGCAACAGTGCAAGATTTTGGCAGTTCCAGACTGCATTTTGGGATATATACTGTAAAAACATGGCCTTGAAGTGCCCAAAAGCACCCCATGTGCCTTTGACCTTCTTGAATATGCTACTGGAACATATTGTACTTGGTCCACACTCACAAGGCTCAGTCACAGCCATAGTAGAAAGAGGTTAAATCAACAAAATATCTTTTACCTCTAGTCTTGAAATGCAGCAAATAAAGACCACAACCAATGTCTCTCAAGCTGTCATTAAACCATAACACCCATAATCTTAATAAGGGTTGCAGGACACTGTAGAGACCAGCACGATTTTGATTTAGTGTACCTACCCTAACCAACCAACCCACCAACCTGCATCGTTGCTTACACCCACAACTAGATTTTTCATGGGAACTTATGTGACTCAATCAAGGCTATGAAGTTCAGAAAACATAGAAAATAAGGGCATTATTCTCAGACCATCTTGGCCAGCAAGAAAATCAACCACATGCTATCCATGCTCGCAGCCCAACACCTGCCAGATAGCCAGCATGTTGGTCTGAGTTATGTTAATAATTTTTCCTCTAGTTCTAGTCTTGTGCAGAAGCCAAACCCTCCTCAGAGCTGTAGGGAAGTAGGACTGATGTCTATAAGGTACAAAAGAAAGTCTTTGGGAGAAAAAAGGATCAGTAATGCAACACACTTGAAACTCTTGAATCCTAGTGATAAAACTGCCTACTATGTCTGTGGTAGCATGGTATTGTTCAAGTGTGCTAAGCTTAACCTGTGCTGGTTTTAGTAAAAATCCAAGGTGACCTCCACATTGTATGATGTAATAAATAGATTAATCATTTAAAATCAGGAAATGTAGCTGTTGGATAACCTCAACTTCCTTCAATCCACTTTCAGTAGGAGGTTATCCTGCGGTGCTTTAGAAATGTTTTCTTGCCAGCTATAGGACTATAGGTTGGATATCAGGTAGGCGAGCCCTGCCGTCCCTGCTCCAACACACTATGTCAGAGTATCAAGATATTTACAGGATGCTACTATAGCTGCTGGGACATAGCAGTTGATGAATGCAGGTCTGCATTACAAAAAACTAATTACTTGCACCCACCACCTATTTAAATAATATTCTGACAGGATCTTTCTGCATAATGCCTGGGCATGTGATGCACGTCTTGTCTAGTGTTTTAATCTTGTATTCCTCCTAAAGCAAGAGATCATTTCTGCAGCGCTACAGAGCCGCTCAAAAATGTGCTCTTTGGAACCAATTTCCTTTCCCCTTAGAGTTTTGGCATTTAAAGAACTTTTCAATGAATGTTAAGACGTGCTTCTGCAGAGCATCGCTTTAACAAAACTCTACAATTCAAGGTGAAGTTTGTAAACATGGCCCACTAGCTTCAAAGGAACTAGTGTGGACAAAGGTTTGGTACTTTGTAAGGCAGCCACATACAAGCAAACATCTAAATTCTTTTGTACATCTGCACTTTCCCCCTTCTGGGTGAGTTCATATGTATGCATAAAGTTTCCTTTTTGTTGTCTTGCGGAAAAAGCTATTGCTAATGCACGCTAGAAAATATTACTAAAACAAAAGCCTGGTAAGACCTTGGGTGAGGTTGAGAGGGTGATGGGTAATTTAAATTTTATTTAAAGGGGTACAAAAAGTACTTTGTGACTCAGAATAAGCTTTTACCAGCCTTACTGCAGCAGAAAGGGCAGTCGTGTCATATCAATAGAACTCCTGTTTGCTCAATCCTAACTTCTCTGTCAATGTATATCCAGGTGTTTCTCCTGTTGCCACAGCACAAGACTTAAAGGTACACGCATGCTTTTTGAAAATGATTGGCACATCCACAAACACAGGTGAAAACTATACAAAGCAAAACTCACTCAAGTGTGCAGTTTAATTTGGCTTTTGATTAATGGGTAGAATAGAAGAGCATGTGATGTTCAGCGACGGACAGGCATGTCAAAGATGGCTTAGGACTTTGAATTTTGCAGCTGCATGATAGGCAATTTACCCGCCCAAGAATCTTTCAACAGGAAGGAAATATTTCACCCTGGCAGGTCATTAGGGGCTTGCAAAAAAACTTGGTGCTGAATGATATCACACATACTTTGTGCTTAACATATTCTAATATGCCAAAGTTATATTTATATGATTCTACATCTTGGAATATAATAACAGTGACCATATTAAATCTCTGGGCCTTGTTATCAAAATAGGTTTTCCTTAAAATACATCAGTAGGAAAACACGTTATTTAGGCCCAGATGAAACAAGGAGAGGTACTGGCAGACTGGCAAGGAAAGCTAAAGTCTAAGCAACTTTTCAACTAGTCTTCTTTTTTATTTTGTATAGTTTTTAAATTATTTGCCTTCTTGTTCTGCTTCTTTTGAGCTTTCCTATACATTTGGTTCATCCAGAATCCACTTCCACCAGACACAGCAGGTCGTAATTTTGAATGAAGTGCTCCACTGGGAACATACCATGAGGACATTCTTGGGTGGAACATTTGGCCCTGTGGATTTGCTCAATATATATGTGGCACGAGGTCAGATCTCTTGAGCAGCATGTATATACGATACAACAAAGAGAATTTCTTTTGGTATATCTTCAGTGCCACCCTAAAGACTAGCAGCTCATTCACAAAAATTGTGGTATGCCTCAAAGAGAAAATAGTTACCCTGCATAGGTCCTTAGGGAACAGAGAATTCCAAAAAATAGAGAAAAAATAATCTTCCGTTTAGTCATAGCCAAAACAAGATCACTTCCTGCATGCACTTTCAATTGCTTTGTGTCTTAAAAAAAAGCATAGATGCCCAAATGTACTCAGAACTGAATAGGGGTGGAGAGGTGTGAATTTAGTTGCTTTTACAAATCTTTTCACTGGACGATATGTTCCAAATTCCATTGGTGACTAATGGGGAAATATGGAGAAAATATCAGTGATACACATAGCAGACAGAAAAAAAGCGGGCGGACAGGAAAGGAAATAACAAATACAGGAACATCAATCATTTGCACAGTAGACATCAGACAATGGTGATAGTGATGTTCTTGAGCCTTGAGTTTTCACCACTGTATCTGTAGTTATATTAAGTCATGGTACTGGGTAGTTATAATAGGTACAGGACAACAGGGCAGTACATAGTCATACATGCTCCAATGATAAACCACCTGCTTATAGGGAGTCATGTTTTTTCAAAATGAATCAGTTAAAAGAGCATCTCCAACAGAATCATGCTTAGAAATACATTTTTCGAAAGAGCAAACATATTTTTTTTATAATTAATTTTGAAATTTAGGATGGGGCTAGACATATTCTTAGTTTTCCAGGTGCCCATAGCCATGTGACGTGTGCTCTGATAAACTTCAGTCACACTTTACCGCTGCACAGCAAGTTGGAGTTATATAACCCCCCTCTATTCCTCCCCCCAGCAGCCGATCAGCAGAAAAACGAGATAGCAGCTCCCTGACACCTGTATTGCTAAAAATGCTCCTATGCCCCTTCTAATGCTAGATGATAACAGCACTCAAAAGTAAAAATCCAAGTCTTGGCTTGGGACTCCTCCAGTTACATGGGAGTAGGCGAAACATTACATTACATTTACATTAACATTTATTTATAAAGCGCCAACATATTCCGTAGCGCTGTACAATAAGTGGGTTACATACATTGGACATACAGAGTAACATATAAAGCAATCAGTAACCGATACAAGAGGTGAAGAGAGCCCTGCCCAAAAGAGCTTACAATCTACAAGGTTACCTGAAAGCAGTTGTAATGTGTAGCGCTGGCTCCTTCTGAAATCTCAGAATCAGACAACGCATTGAGATTGCTGCCTACACACCAATCTTACAGCTAAAAAAACATACATTTATTGGTGTAAAAATGTTAAATTGTAGAATGAATTATTTGCAACGTGAACAGTATAATATAGCCATAAAAGCTATACCATAAAAATCAAGACAGTACCCCTTTATGCTGTGACCAGTGTTTCACCCTTGTACTGTGTGTGTAATATATTATTTTTGTTGAGGCCCTGATTTAGGGCTGTAGGCATCTACATGGTTTTATAAATATAGTGTTAAAATATCCTTCTGTGACAACTTTTCTATTGTAAAGCAAATTAGCAGGAATGTGTAAATGGTGTATTGTTTGATTTGTCATCAGATTCTAAATTCATTTCACTTTGGGTTTCGATATATACCCAGATCCTGTGCCCTTTTATTACACATTTAGGCTAAGGACCCACGGAGCAAGTTAGTTGCCTGCGATAGATCGCTGCTACCACGGGTGGCTGACCACTCCGAAATGCCTTTCCACCAGCAACAATATGAGTCACCGGTGGAAAGGCAGACGCATTGCTTTGGCTTTCCGAAGTCACAAAGTATCCTCCTGCAGGCAATGTTGCGTGATTTCGGAACTTTGGAGTGATACGTCGGCCTTTCCACCAGCGACACCTATTGTTGCCGGTGAAAAGGCATTTCAGAGCAGTTAGTCGCCCGCGGTAGCAGCAATCTATTGTGGGCGACTAACTTGCTTCGTGGGTCCTTAAGCTAAATAAGAGCCAATCACCTTTAAATCCACTTACATTTGCAATCATATTAACACATTAAGGTTAAAACCCGTCTGTACCAGATAAGTATTTGTTTATCATGTGAGTAGAACAGAGTTTAAAATGGGCTAAACTGTCTCAAACCATTCTTTGCAAAGTCTGGCACACAGCTCTATCCATCAGGGATTGAAAACGACCAAACCACAGAGCTTAGGAGGTATTACGAAGTAATGTGGCTTCACAATACGTACCTGCATTTTTACAGGCTTGTACAGAACACCAGACCTTAAATATGTTGGCTTTATTTTAATACTCTTTGATCAATTATGTATTTCTCATGCATCTCCCACTAATATCTCTGCAAACAACAAGTGATCCAAAAGCATAATCTTTTCTGCTATCTCAAAGGATATAAACCCATCGTCGCCATATCATGCATTCCATGATTATAAATGGTAAAGAAAATAATTACCTAAGTGTCAAAGGTATATGCCAAATGAAAGGAAAATAATGAAGACAAAGAGGATTTTATAATAAATATTTATATAAGTTTGTGCTACTGCAGAACTTGAGGTGTCTGGTTCTATTATACAAAAAGTAGATTATGCAACTAGAGAATGCAAGAGAGCGGCTAATATTTGTTGCCAACTTAACCACTTCGTATATAGTTAGAAGCAATTCATCCTGTGTATGGGGCCAAACCAACCAATGGCCTGGCAAGCCCTGGCCAAAGAGAAAACTGGCTTCTGGGTCTGTTGAGAACATAATTAAAAAAACTGTTCCTGAATATTATGATTCTTCCAGCACTTTAAATTAACAATGTGGCTTGTAAACTACAAGAAAAGATAGGGGATTTAAAGAGGAAACTTTAGAAACATATTTTTGATTAATAATGTTAAGTTAAAGTGTTTTCTGATTTGCATGAGTGGTTACCTGTCAGACTATTCAAAACAATGTGTGAATATGATCCAGGGTTATTGACACTTATCTGCAATACACAGAGAAACTTGTCGATAATGATGTTTTTCTTATGCCGGGCAGTATATGTATCTGTGAATGTTCTTGGTGGATTCATAAAAAAGAGATAGGCAAAAAGAGAAGCAAAGGCAGAGGTGGCAAGCAGACAAGGCAGAATCAAGAGTGTTGGTGCTCAAAGAGGTTGGGGGAGCATCTTGTATGTAGCAATATGTTTGCTCTTGCTGTTAAGGTTATCACTCTGCATTACTAAGGGCTGTGACACATGGGAAGATCTTCCTTGTCGCGGGCCACTAATCTCCCCGAAATGCCATCCCACCGGCTAGAATGTAAATTGCTGGTGGGATGGCATACATGGCGCTGCGATTTGCCTAAGTCGCCGAAAGGCAACTTTGGTAAATTGTGGCACCGCGTATGCTATCCCACCGGGGATTTACATTCTAGCTGGTGGGATAGCATTGCGGGGAGATTAGTCGCCTGTGACAAGGGCGCGTGACAAAGGCACGGTGACAAACCCCCCACGTGTGTCACAGCCCTAAGGCAGAGGGCGCATAAGGGGAAGGCTCAACTTCTCTCCACCTGCATTTTTCCCCACAGGCAGAGAGAAGTCAATGCGCTCCCATCAACTCAGCTGTTCCTCTGCACTGACAGGCACTGAGTGGATATCGAGGCAAAATGCATATTTTTGCACCTGAAAGTGCAGAGGAACAGCTGAGCATTGACTTCTCTCTGCCTGTGGAGAAAATGCAGATGAATTGAAGCTAAGCCTGAGCCTAGTGTGCCCTCAGCCTAAGAAAAATATAGCTTTTGTTTTACAGAGGTACTTTCATTCCAATCTACCAAGTTGTTAGTTCCTTTTTAGGGGCTTTAACGCTGGTCCTGTGGTTCCAACTGAGAGTGCAGTAAGGGCAGCAAAGGTTTGAAGTTGTTGTGGCTAATTAAACCGCACACCCGTAAATTTCATATCCGCTGCAATGGTGGTGCAAGCCTTCTGTAGGACTGGCAGGTCCCTATCCTCTGCAAAATTGTTTTTGTAATGGAGCCGCACACACAGATACATGCAGTCAGGGAGCTTACCCCATTTATTGTGACCACCTTGATCAACGTTTCGAGGGGATACACCCTCTCTTCATCAGGGATCCCGCCAAAAAAGTTTTGTGTACCGTTGCCAAAGTTGATTTTATTTTGATTTCTATGAAGAAGCTAAAACAATTCCAGCATTCATTTATTCCATAGATAACCACCACAAAAACAGCAATGTGATCCCTTAACTATGCCCTTAGGGTTCAGTTATGCATTATTTTTTTTAAAGGAAAGGTCATGGTTCATACACAGGGATCATGTGTCTTTACATATTTAACATTTCGTTATGAACACATAAAAGGAAAAGTGCTGTAACATTCATACCCAGAATCTGCTATGTCAGTGATGATAATGGCCTGTTACATGAACGCAGGGTCGGACAGGGGGGTGAAGGGCCCACCCAGGGGCCCTGCAGGTGCCCCCACCAGCCGTGTCCCCTAATTGCCTCCCTCCCCTCCCTGCAGGGGCCCCCCTGACCCCCCCTTGCAGGGTCCCCCCACCCGACGCCCTCCCCCAATCGTGCGTAATTTAACGCGTCAAGGGAGGAGCGGTCCGGGCAGGGGGAGCGCAGGCAAGGGTCGGGTCTGGGCCGCCGGGGCTCACTAGAGCTGGGGCCCATCGACCCTGCATGAACATTTGTAAAAATCACATTACAAGCAAATTATATACTGTATATAAGATGGATTTATATATATTTATATACTTACTGGGTTAAATAAGTGCAACTTATACCCTAATTAACAATCATGATTGCATTCTTTACCAGTTTCTTGGTAACAACAAGTAACAGCTTCGGGTAGACCATACCTTGCATTCACTGCCATTGGGCACAATGTGTCAAAACCAACTGTAGTGCATGTCTGTGTTTCCATGAATCAGGTGCAAGTGGAAGCTAGTGTAGGTTTAATGATCCCTATGGCTTTAAATCCCTACACTTACTTATTCCCTAGATGCTGGATAAATGCCCATGTATCTAGTTTACCTAATTTCTATAACTGTATCATTGGCCCTTAGGCTTATAAGTAGTTCCTGCTACACTTTAATATAGTGTTTGGCAGGGGGTGGTCATTCCTCTTTGGTCTTCATCTGTTGAACCAGCCTGGAATTAGGAATGCCCCAGTAAAGTGTACTGCCCTAGAGGGACAACCCTTCTTTAGTCAAATACAGAATAATAATAATGTTATAGCACTAGCAAATAGCAAGAGCATCCTATACTCCAAATAGGAGAGATAGAAGGGATTAGCTCTCCCCTAAGATGGGAAGTGAAGGGAGCGCAGTACTGAAGAGGGCTATATTAAATACCTGATCCGTTTCTACTGTATGGGATCTGGACTACATGAAGCATTGAAACCCTAGAATCTGAACCTTAAACTTTCCAAGATATCTCCATATGATGTCACATTGTGCTGTTTTCTCATTGACTGTACTAACATTGATCATCTATCATCTATAATACTACCTTATCTGTTTGTGAGTATTTACCCTGTGGATTGTCTAGGGCAATAAAGCTCTGTTTTGATTTGCTAAGAGCCTCTGGATTGTACCACCCTGTTTAGGCTGGGGTTAATTACAGGGTTCCATTATTTCAGACTAAATTAGTTTGGAAAAGCTGCACCCTCACTGCACTTGTATATTACAATATGTGTTCACTTTCAGGTAAACTGTCTATGGATTGCTGCTACATGTCCTTCAGGACACATCAACCAAGAGGCTGCTGCCTGGCAAGCAGAATTAAAGTAAATAGGAGAGAATGATCTATTCTAGGTTATTACATTTACACTTTCCCTAATAATAAAAATCTGCTAAACCAGTCTGTTCGCTGCCCTTGGAATAAGGGATTTCAATTAATAGGCAGCGTTCTGATGCAAAGTCATTGGTTCACGTGCCGAGAGCTAAGTATATCTCCCCTTAAGATATGCACAGGCACTTACACAGAAACATGGGCAACTTTTTTTTATCCTGTAACGAGTTTCTTACTTGTAGTTTAATAACCTATTGGGGATCTGGTAAATGGTAAAATGGTTCTGCTTTCTAAATAAGGTATAGCAACTTTTGTGCTTACATATGGAAAATTGCAACCTTTTACTTGCCAAACAGCAGTTCTGTCCAGTTTTAAGGCTGAGATTCTAGCTATCTTTACAACACAGCATTTAAGATCCAATCTGAAGCTTGTAATTTACTTTAGGCTTTTTAGACCTTCACAAGGTTATCTTTGTTGCCTACTGCAGGAACCCCTGCCATATGTAATCTGTAGCCTTAGGTGTGCCCCCATGGTGTCTTTTTGAGTGTTGAGCTTAAAATGACACTAAACCCAAATGTAAAGCAGTAACTATTTCATGTGTAATTAAGAAAACTCAATAACACATGAAAAACAATGAACCTATGAGAATTCTATTGACCAAAATGTCAAAATGTCTTTTGGATTTCCATCGATCTAGAAGTTCCACTTGCTTCCACTTGAAATTGACTTCCTTCTTGGAGTTGTAGCTCAGCAAGAGCCAGAGGTGTGGGGGGGGGGGGGGAAATATGTGTATTTATTCTGATTTGGGGGCCCTAGAACCTATGCTGCGTACTGCTGCGTACTTTATGAGTAAAAGTGATGTTCAGGCTGAAATGAAACTATTTTGTTTTTTCCTGCACCTAAAGGAAATTAAATCTGTATTATTTATTTCTCTGCTACCTGAAAATACCAAGAGCATGGTACTACTATTATGTGTAGGCAGGGACACAAAAAAGACAGGGGAATACCTGACACAGGTATTGAACCTGGACCCCAGTGAACAAAACAGTGGTATAAGGATGGAGCCTTTTTTTTTTTTACCAAATGATATCACCTATTATTGTGCTACATACTGTATAGTTCATAATATACCTACTCTGTACTTAAAGTGAGTGACTTTCTGGGCTTTATCAATAACTTAATTTCCTATAAACTTTTCATTACCCTGACACCTGTATACAGACTTAGCCTATAGAACAGCTTGTTTTTGTTTGGTGACTTTGCCCCACCCGGCCTGTAAAACTTTCGGTGATTGCCATTATTAGGCCTTATTAACAAATGCAGCCATAAGTGCAGTTGCACTCAAATGTGGCACTTATTAATCCATTTTCCTGGATGTGGCAGTAGTTCTAGAGCAGTGATACCCAACCAGTGAGCAACATGTTTCTTATCAACCCCTTAGTTGTTGCTCTCAGTGCTTCCAAACCAGGTAGTTATTTTGAATTCCTGACTTGGTGGCAAGTTTTGGTTGAATAAAAACAAGATTTACTACCAAATTAAGCCTCATGCAAGCTGATAGTGTGCATAGAGGCTACCTAATAGCCAGCCTTAGCCCTTATGTGGCACCTCCATAAATTTTTATGTTGCTTGTGTTGCTCTCCAAGTCTTTTTACATTAACTATGGCTTACAAGTAAGAAAGGTTGGAAATTCCTGCTCTAGAGTTTCCTTATCAGATTGTGTTAATAGGCCCACCAGATTTTTTTGTGGAATTGTGGAAAAAAACACTGCATTGTGAGCAAAAAAATGCAGATTTGCTTCCAAAATTGTATTTTCAATGCTATATTTTGTCATATTAAAAAATTCTATTGGCCCTCTACATATAAGAACAGCTAGTAAATTCTAACGAGCCTTCAGTTATCTCTCCCGAATATCTTAATGTAAAATTGCTTTTGCAGTTTAGATTAAATTTTTTACTTTTAGTTTTCATGACACTAGTAGTTTTAAACTGCTAATATCATGAATTGCAACTGGAGATCAAAAGCAAAAACATCAGAAGATCCCAGAAAGAACACCAAAAGTTGATGCCGGAAGCAATTCTGATGTCCCCATGGCAATGTAAAACTAAATATAGTGGGCAGTAGTATCATTGTCATATCATCGGCTTCAATATCATTTTTAGCAGAGCTGGTAGCAAACCTAGATGTAGCAAACTACAACAAAATTTGGCACACATTGGCAGGCTTTGCCACGTAAAAAATGGCATCATATTTTTTTACACATTTTTTCTTCTGCCGGAACTTACATAAAATAACAGCATAAAATCTGGAGTTCAGACGCTGAGATTCGACATTTATTCTACACAGTTTTTACACCGTTTTTTAAAATAAATAGGCCCCTTAATGTTCAACCTTGACCAGTCTCGGTCCACCAAAAAAAAACATAGATTATTGGCCCACTCTCCAAACTATTTTTCTTCCTTTCTTCACTTTCTATCCTTCCATCTATTTAGCCTCTTTGTTAACATACAGAAAGAGGAAATTAACTTGAACTGGACACCTGGGCCCACTGGGAGTTTTTTTAGTATGCTAGTGGCCCAGTCTGACATTGATCTTGGGAACATCACAGTGCAGGGTGAATACCTCTATATAAAACAAGCAAACACAACCTTCATTCACAAGGTCATTTTATAATGTTGGACCCAGAGCTATAGCTGCCTTAATTCACATCAGCAATCCGGCCCAGTAAGCAATCATTGTGCAGTACATCGAGAGTATGATGCTGACCTCTTGCCACACATGAATACACACACAGAATGCTAAGGTTCAACACACTTATTCAATAGACAGGTATTAGAATACATTTTCTGCTACAGTAGGTGTAAATGTTACACCAGGTTATTGTATGCATGTGTTTTTGATCAGCTTCTTGTGTGTATCAGTTAGTACGCCTGAGAACCTGTTTGTTCAGCTAGTAAGTTCAGTCGAGTCTTTAGGCATCTCACAGGACTGTTGTCAGGACCTGCCTGTATTGGAACTCTGGACTGTATGTTAGGCAGGTTCTGCATTACCTCACTGAGCCACTGGAGACCTTGGGCATCCAGCCCTGAACATTCTGTTAACCCCTCTTCTTTGCTTCTGTGTTTATGTTCCCCTTCTCCTCCCTTAATTAGCCCAGGTGGTTGCAATCAGACAATTAACAGGCTTTATAAGCCTGTCACGAGCAACCCCTGGTTGCTTGATCACTGAGCCCTTTTGCGTTCCAGTGTCCTTACCTGCTTGTTCCAGTCCCTGTTCCTGCCCGCATACCTGCCTGATTCCGTTCACCTTACCCTGTTCTACAACTCCTGTTCCTGACCTCTGTTTGATCTCCCGGTATTGACCTCGGCCTGATTATTGGACTTTCCCTGTCTTCTGCCTGCCTTTGACCACTGCCTGTTATTCTGGACCCTCCTTGTTTGCTGCCAGTCCAGACCGTCTGCCTGCTTTCCGGATTTGTTTCGTCTTCTGCCTGCCTCTAACCACTGGCCTGTTGTAAGGACTTTGATATTTCTTATTGCTCATTTTTCATTTAATAAATCATGTTTCAGCAACATAACTTGTTTCCTGCCTATCGACAAGCGCAGTACCCCCTGTACCCATATTACACGGCATATAAGCTCCTACCTGCCAGCCACCCACCTGTGGCTGCTCCTGACAACTGTATAATCCATGTATTACAAACTTACAGAAAGAGAAATTCTCTCTTCTATTCAGCACAAAAAGATAAGATTGCGTCTTAATTATATTTCACATAATTAATCTATAACCATAAAGCAGGTTTGACCTTTAAAAAAAAGTTAGATCTTATGTAGATGTTTTTATCTTCAGCCATATTGATTGGCTTTGTTGGTGCACTCTCTTAACACACAGTTATTGTAGACCGATTTTGTAAAACAGTTCAGAAGTTAGTCTGCTACTAATCGGCCTCCCTAACTCCCATCTTTCCCCCCTACAGTCTATATTAAATACTGCTGCCAGAATTCTCCTCCTCTCATCCAGGAGAGTTCAGGCCCTTCCCCTGCTAAAATCCTTATCGTGGCTTCCTATTAAACAAAGAATATTTTACAAACTCCTTCTCTTAACCTTCAAAGCCCTCCATTCGTCTGCTCCTCACTACATCTCTTCCCTTGTGTCTCTGTACGTTCCTGGCCGACTCCTTCGTTCCTCACAGAGCAATCGTTTGGTTGCGCCCCCCACTACTACTGCTGTTTCCCGCCTTAAACCTTTCTGCCTTGCAGCCCCTTACATTTGGTATCCCCTCCCTGATTTCCTCTGGAGAGAATCCTCCCTCAGTCTTTTTAAAACCAAACTAAAAGACTACCTTTTGGAGCACTCGCCCAGCACCTGACCAGGGAACTAGCACTTATTATATATTATAATAATCCCCTTCTCCTCCCTTAATTAGCCCAGGTGGTTGCAATCAGACAATTAACAGGCTTTATAAGCCTGTCACGAGCAACCCCTGGTTGCTTGATCACTGAGCCCTTTTGCGTTCCAGTGTCCTTACCTGCTTGTTCCAGTCCCTGTTCCTGCCCTCATACCTGCCTGATTCCGTTCACCTTACCCTGTTCTACAACTCCTGTTCCTGACCTCTGTTTGATCTCCCGGTATTCACCCACTGTGACCTACAGCACTTATATTTGCCTATTTGTGTCTGTAAGTTACCCTCCCATATAGATTGTAAGCTCTACGGGGCAGGGACCTCCATCCTCCTGTGTCTTTGACTCTTAACTTATTGCAACTGTATCTTGTATTTATTTGTGCTTATTGTAATACTTTGTATTTATCTATTTTAATACCCCTGTTTATATTAATGTATTCTACTGTACAGCGCTGCGTACATAAGTAGCGCTTTATAAATAAAGTTATACATACAATACATACATAGAAGTTAGAACTGAGCACCCCAAGTAGCCGATGGGTTTGCTGTCTTTTTTTTCTCAGGGTTGTGCGTGCATATAAAAATAGGCCCTAATGTAGGGTTCTCCCCCCAGCATCACCACTTTATATAAATGCAGAGCTGGGACTAGGAGTGGGTGACAGAGGCAGCTGCCTAGGGTTTAGAAAGGGAAGGTATGCCCACACAGGGAGACAAGAAACAGACACGTAAAAAAGGTGTTAGTGCCTGCTTTATATACACAAAAGTTAAAAGGGTCATTTATGAATGCTCTGAGTTGGGTTCACCACTATTGTAAACAAGCCCAGGGTGGTGGTGGCTCGAGGGTTCCCTGCTACACTCCATTCAGGGTTGTATGATGCAGGGAAATAGCTGTAGAGGAAGGAGGACCCTGTGGCTTCAGTGGGCACCAGGAGTGTTGAGCCCCAATTAATTAGCAATTCCAATATAAAGGATCTGTTCTTAGACTGTAACAGTTTGTACCCAAGTCCTAAAGTGAAGCAGATTCACCCCCACCTAGAAATGCAATCTATATACTACAGTAGCCTTAAAACAAGAGGCCAGGAGCAGCATGTACACAAAGAGGTGTTGTGAGAATTGCAAAATCCCTGTTGGTTTACCCTTTGCCCTAAATAATTTTTTACATTTTGTTGTTAGTTAAGAGCAAGCTCATTAGTTCATCCATCTGTTAGCAGTGGGATAACATACTGTTAATGATAAATGATCATAATGCCATTGTTCTCTCAGATGTCTGTTTTCTCCACTCTGGAGTGTTCCAGGTGACTGACTGTGCGAAAGGGAGAATTTTGTTCTATGAAAGAAAATAGCCTCGAACCATACAATATTGCAGCCTCTAATCCTTTCTCGTTTGGTAACATCAATGACTGTTTTATGGAAATGACCTGCTTTCTTGGGCACATAAAGAATCTTATGAGATGTTAAGAATGTTTGAGTAGACACTCAACTGAATTTGCTACTAATATACAGTGGCTTGCAAAAATATTCAGCCCCCTTGAACTTTTCCACATTTTGTCACATTACAGCCACAAACATGAATCAATTTTATTGGAATTCCACGTGAAAGACCAATACAAAGTGGTTTACACGTGAGAAGTGGAACGAAAATCATACATGATTTCAAACATTTTTTACAAATAAATAACTGCAAAGTGGGGTGTGCGTAATTATTCAGCCCCCTGAGTCAATACTTTGTAGAAGCACCTTTTGCTGCAATTACAGCTGCCAGGCTTTTAGAGTATGTCTCTACCAGCTTTGCACATCTAGAGACTGAAATCCTTGCCCATTCTTCTTTGCAAAACAGCTCCAGCTCAGTCAGATTAGATGGACAGCGTTTGTGAACAGCAGTTTTCAGATCTTGCCACAGATTCTCGATTGGATTTAGATCTGGGCTTTGACTGGGCCATTCTAACACATGGATATGTTTTGTTTTAAACCATTCCATTGTTGCCCTGGCTTTATGTTTAGGGTCGTTGTCCTGCTGGAAGGTGAACCTCCGCCCCATTCTCAAGTCTTTTGCAGACTCCAAGAGGTTTTCTTCCAAGATTGCCCTGTATTTGGCTCCATCCATCTTCCCATCAACTCTGACCAGCTTCCCTGTCCCCGCTGAAGAGAAGTACCCCCTGAGCATGATGCTGCCACCACCCCATATTTGACAGTGGGGATGGTGTGTTCAGAGTGATGTGCAGTGTTCATTTTCCGCCACACATAGCGTTTTGCATTTTGGCCAAAAAGTTCAATTTTAGTCTCATCTGACCAGAGCACCTTCTTCCACATGTTTGCTGTGTCCCCCACATGGCTTGTGGCAAACTGCAAACGGGACTTCTTATGGTTTTCTGTTAACAATGGCTTTCTTCTTGCCACTCTTCCATAAAGGCCAACTTTGTGCAGTGCACGACTAATAGTTGTCCTATGGACAGATTCCCCCACCTGAGTTGTAGATCTCTGCAGCTCGTCCAGAGTCACCATGGGCCTCTTGGCTGCATTTTTGATCAGCGCTCTCCTTGTTTGGCCTGTGAGTTTAGGTGGACGGCCTTGTCTTGGTAGGTTTACAGTTGTGCCATACTCCTTCCATTTCTGAATGATTGCTTGAACAGTGCTCCGTGGGATGTTCAAGGCTTTGGAAATCTTTTTGTAGCCTAAGCCTGCTTTAAATTTATTTGTGCTTATTGTATTACTTTGTATTTATCTATTTTAATACCCCTGTTTATATTAATGTATTCTACTGTACAGCGCTGCGTACATTAGTAGCGCTTTATAAATAAAGTTATACATACATACATAATACACAAAAGATACCGGCACTCACGTATAAGCCAAAGTATCTTGCCTGGGTGCAGTCCCGAAGAAATAGATGCATACAAAATCCTGAAGAAAGGTACCGCTCACACAGGACTTAGGGTTCAGTTTAAATACTTTATTTAGAAGCACGACAACTGACGTTTCGGCTGTAACACCAACCTTTGTCAAAGTTAAACAGGAAAATGTACAGAAACCTTATATACTGTGTTTGGCAGGAAAACATAGTAACATAGTAACATAGTAAGTTGGGTTGAAAAAAGACATACGTCCATCAAGTTCAACCATAATGCCTATATATAACCTGCCTAACTACTAGTTGATCCAGAGGAAGGCAAAAAACCCCATCTGAAGCCTCTCTAATTTGCCGCAGAGGGGAAAAAATTCCTTCCTGACTCCAAGATGGCAATCGGACCAGTCCCTGGATCAACTAGTACTAAGAGCTATCTCCCATAACCCTGTATTCCCTCACTTGCTAAGAATCCATCCAGCCCCTTCTTAAAGTTATATAATGTATCAGCCAGCACGACTGATTTGGGGAGGGAATTCCAGAACTTCACAGCTCTCACTGTAAAAAATCCTTTCCGAATGTTTAAATGGAACCTCCCTTCTTCTAAACGAAGTGGGTGCCCTCGTGTCCGTTGGAAGGACCTACTGGTAAATAAAACATTAGAAAGGTTATTATATGATCCCTTTATATATTTATACATAGTTATCATGTCACCTCTTAAGCGCCTCTTCTCCAGTGTAAACAGACCCAACTTGGCCAGTCTTTCTTCATAACTGAGACTTTCCATACCCTTTACCAGCTTAGTTGCCCTTCTCTGGACCCTCTCTAACTCAATAATGTCCCGTTTGAGCACTGGAGACCAAAACTGAACAGCATATTCTAGATGGGGCCTTACCAGCGCTCTGTAAAGGGGAAGAATAACCCCCTCCTCCCGTGAATCTATACCCCTTTTAATACAGCTCAAAACCTTGTTTGCCCTTGCAGCTGCTGCCTGGCATTGCTTGCTACAGCCAAGTTTATTATCTACAAACGGACAGTAACATGAACGTGTAAAACACGTGAGCGGTACCTTTCTTCAGGATTATATATATATATATATATACAGCAGTGAAGAGATCCGCACTCACAGGTCTTATAGAATTAATCTGGTGTTTATTGAGAAGACTAACGTTTCGGCTACTTCAGTAGCCTTTTTCAAAGTGACTCACACAGCTAAACCAGTGTCTAATTAACATTCAGGGGCAGGAAAAGTGGGGAATGACATCATCAACACAAGTCAATCATTGGGGGAAAACACCAAAGATGTGAATAAACAAAAGAATTTGCAAAAAAGTAAAAATAAAAGGGAATATATACACAGAAAATACGGCATATAACAACTAGATACAGGAGATTCTGAAGCACTTGTGTCTCAGGAAAGCGCAACATTGTATGCTGTTAAATGTAACAAAACAGAGCTCAACTGGTGAGAAAAAAAAACATCAGCTACATCATCACAGATTTGTTGCAAAGTTAATTCAAGTACCTTAGAGTCAGTGAAGGAATAGGGAGTTCACACTAGGCATATGTTGCAATAATTAGGAGCGGTTACAATGTATTAGGGACTTACTGTTACAAATGTTACATCCAGTGTTGTAGCCAGATCCTGTCAGTGAGAGGCGGGAATCGCAGGACAAGGATTGCTGTTCAAAGGGGAGCACAACTGCTTACTACTCCAGGGGAAGACCCTGTGTAAGGTGCGCATTGCCATGGTAACGTCTATGCGTTGCTATGGTCAAGTGTCTGGTGTAGAAAGGTTGTAATGCCAGGTTGTCAAAAGTAAAAAATTAAAAATAAAAAATGTGAAACTGGAACTTTCCCAATTAATACTCTGTATTTGGAAATTCAATAACCACTAGAGTTACAGGCACTCCTCTAAACTCAGAAACTCCAACCCAATGATCAATTGTGCTCATAAACATATCATTTTGGGGAACAGTGTAGGAAAGTAACCTTACTTATGTTTTACCAGGGTACTATATCATACGTAATTTACTGAATTGGCCGAATTAGAGAGCCCTAGAACAGGAGAATAAAAAGGAGGGAAAGAAAAAAAAGAGAAGATGAATTAAGACATATATCACCCAGAACAGTAAGTGTTGCGCAGCAAGAGTGCATAGTCCACAGCAGCAAAAGTTGGTGGTATATAGGGTGAGTGGTCCATAATCCACATAAGTTAACTTACATGGCAAGTTAAGGGACATATAAAGGGGATAGGACACTGATCACCAAGTTATGCCATAAGAGGTATGGGAGAGACCAGACTCAGAACCAGAAATAGATATATAAGGCAATGGTAGCATCTGTATATAATTTAAATAAACCAATGCATCATGTTTGAATTGTTGGAAGCATTTGAAGCCACTGAGTTAACGTTGGTAACGATGGTTCGCAATAACACCGACCGGACAACACTCATGTTGCAATTGGACGAGCTAATGGAACGTTTCCTACAACGAGGTTATCCCCTACATGAACTTCTCACCAGTAAGGACAAAGCTCTGTCACTCACACAAGAATCAGTACTCAACAATAAGGACAAACAAATTACACGTATGAGTGATGATCGCCTTACCTTCTTAACAACATATTCCCCACACACCAAAACTATCACCAACGCAGTCCATAATCATTGGTCAGTACTGCAAAAGGATAAAACACTACCTCCTACGTTTAAGCAATCACTACACTACTAGGGGACGCAATTTGAGGGATCTTCTGGTTAAAAATGACCCTACACATTGCTACCAATGCACTGAAACATCCACTTGGTTACCTGCCACAAAATTAGGTTGCTACCGTTGTACAGACTGCACTACTTGTCGACATATGTTAACTGGTTCCATGTTCAATCATCCCCACTCAGGAAAGGCAATCCACATTAAACACAGGGTCACCTGCACTACGAAGTTCATCATCTATATCATCAAGTGTCCCTGCGGCTTGGTCTACGTGGGAAAGACGGTCACTAACTTTAGAGACAGAATGGCCAACCATCATTCGGCAATTAGGTTGGCATTAGCCACAGGTAAAGGTGACACGCCTGTGGCAAAACACTTCCTGGAATTAAAACATTCTTTGGCAAGCATGAGGAGTATGATAATTGACTTTGTGCCGGCACCCCCCAGAGGTGGGAATCGTGAAAGATTACTATTACAGACTGAATTAAAATGGATCCACAGGCTTGATACTATCAGTCCACGTGGTTTAAATGAACTGATCTCTTATGCTCCATTCTACTAACCCTAAGTAATGTTGTGCTTTAATTGTTCTCATCCTTATGATATGTCACTTGCTAACTATGTACGGTATTCACCTTATAACCAGGTACTATATAACCCCTCTAAAGTCCACCACTACTACTTTACTCTACTACTTTACTCTAACTTCTATTCTACTCTTCTTGGTTTAGTTTCACATTTTCACTTGGATATATGGTGTTTGGTTCCACAGCCTGAGTGTTTTCATCCATTTTACAGTAGATTTACTTGAACAACAGGGACACTTGTAGACCGTTCTCTCTGATACAGATCACTCAACCAACTTTCACCTGATGGGGATAGTCCCCTTAAAACAATGGTGGAGTGTGGAGCACCACATGGGGACTATGTCTCCTATGAAGCACTGTAAGTACGAAGTCTCTAAACAGAGCTCTGTGGACAAAGACTTGTATTCCAGCACAGGTTCGGGGTAATAATCAGGCCCGGATTTGTGGAAAGGCCACAAAGGCCTGGGCCTAGGGCGGCACAAGTTTAGGGGCGGCATGCCGCCCCGCCGCAACAGAATTTTTAAATTTGGCTCCCATACGGAGCAGTCGGGACCTCTCCCCACTGCTCCGTATGGGAGTTTAACTGTGCGATTGCGCATGCGCATTGATCTCGCATGCGCACTCAGGGGGAGAGGGCGCCGCGCGATTGCGCATGCGCACTCGGGGGGGGGCGGGGGCAGCCTCGGGGCGCCGCAAAGTTAAATCCGGCCCTGGTAATAATGATACAAACTACCCCTTCTACTATGGGTGGGTGATGCAACCCTATATATACCTCCCTTACACACAAAGGCGTGCTTTTGGACAGGCTGTGTGTCCTTTACCCCTGACATTGGCCCTAATTCCAGTATGGGCTCTACAAGGTGGTGGACCCTTCCCAGAATCCAGCGCCTTCTGTCCGCACAAACTAACTCTACCAACGTTAACTCAGTGGCTTCAAATGCTTCCAACAATTCAAACACGACGCATTGGTTTAATGGTTTATTTAAATTATATACAGATGCTACCATTGCCTTATATATCTATTTCTGGTTCTGAGTCTGGTTTCTCCCATACCTCTTATGGCATAACTTGGTGATCAGTGTCCTATCCCCTTTATATGTCCCTTAACTTGCCATGTAAGTTAACTTATGTGGATTATGGACCACTCACCCTATATACCACCAACTTTTGCTCCTGTGGACTATGCACTCTTGCTGTGCAACACTTACTGTTCTGGGTGCATAGGCGGAGGATGACTTTTTTGTTTGGGGAGGCTAAAGATGGCCCATACACAGACTGACCTACAGCTAATGTGACACTTAGTGGATTCACTGCTGGTGTAAAAAATTAACTTCCCAACTACCTCTTACCATTCCCACTGACTCCCAGGGATACTGTGCAAAAGTGCAGGTGGGGGGGATTTTTTTAACCCTAAAATGCTTAGGATGTAAAAGCATTCATACGTGCACTTCTGTTAGGGGTTCTCTATACATTTGTGTTCAGTTAGGTTAAAGGGGTAGTTCACCTTTAAATTAACTTTTAATATGATGTAGACACTGATATTCTGAGACAATTTGCAATTGGTCCTCTTTTATTTTTAATGGTTTTTCGGTTATTTAGCTTTTTGTTCAGCAGCTCTCCATTTGGTATTTCAGCAGCTATCTGGTTGCTAGGGTCTTATATACCAGGTAGTGGTTTAAACAAGAGATGGGAATATGAATAGTTAAGGGGCCTGCATGGAAAAATAAAACTGTAGCTTCACAGAGCAATACTTTTTGGTCAGTGACCCTCATTTGAAAGCTGGAAAGAGGCAGAAGCAAAAGGCAAATTATTCAAAAACTATATAAAATTAACTAGGAAGACCAATTGCAAAGTTGCTAGGAATAGGCCATTCTATAATATACTACAAGTTAACTTAAAAGTGAACCTCCCCATTAGATGTGTTTGAGTTAGCTTTATAGAAAGTGAGGCAGCAGGTACTGACATCCCAGGCATGTTATATACAGCGAGACACAGTCTATATATACAAAACCAGCACATTATATGCCATGAGGAGCAGTGGGTACAGATGGCAGATATTCAGGCCCTGGCACTATAACACTGGCACTGATACACAGCATTGGCCCCACTGTAACTTACTATAAATGAAAAAAACAATGACAAAAGTAAAAAAAAAATGTGCAAAAAACCATAACAAATATATAAAAGCACAATGAGCTTTGTCAGGGGGAAAAATTAACTTACCCTCCATCTGTTAGGGTAGGGGATATTATAAATGTCAGATGACAAAAAACAATTTAATTTCAGCTGGTGGGTCAGCCTTTAGAACATATACAGTATAGTACCTGTGGGATGAAAACTGCAGCAAAGTTCAAAGCTGGTTCATGGGTAAACTTACAGTCTGCAGATTCTTCTTTTTTAAGTCTTCATTTTGTCTCCAGTTTGCAAAATTTCCCGATCCCTGTCTGCATCTGTGTCAATTTTACGGTCTGTCAAGAAAGCTGTGCTCTGATTGGAGAATATACAAGAAGAAAGATCCAATCAGAGCACAGCTGATTAGAGCAGAACCCGGAGCTTGCAGGGACAGGAGAAGATTTGCAGGACAGCGCAGCCAGGTTTTTTTATTTTATTTTTTTATTTTTAGGGTGCCAGAGCAGGTTTGGGGAGGCTTAGTCTCCCCTAGCCTTATTGAAAATCCGCCTATGTCTGGGTGATATATGTCTTAATTCATCTTCTCTTTTTTTTCTTTCCCTCTTTTTTATTCTCCTGTTCTAGGGCTCTCTAATTCGGCCAATTCAGTAAATTACGTATGATATAGTACCCTGGTAAAACAAGACAAACCTTTTTGTCACAATATATATATATACATATACCTATACACACCTTAATTCAGTATGTGCAAAATACATGGTATTTGTGTCTATTCTTTTAATTAACAAAATCTATATTTTTCCCTGAACTACCTCCTTTTCTCCCACCTGTTAACAAAGAAGTAAACAGAGAATGAGCTCTGTGTAAACAGATCCATCCTTTCCCCAAGCTACAGTCTTTGTCAGGTTTTGAGATAAGGATCTCCCACATCCTTACTATAATCCTATGAGTAATGGTGAAAAAGTATCTTTTTCAAGCTACTGTTGGTTAATAAAACATCTCTTTAATTAAGAACCACTGGTTCCTTGAAAGGACTCAGCTAACAGAGGGGGTCTCACTGTAACAGTGTTCTATTGATCTGCATACACATACTGTACATGTACAGACCCATCAATACATTTGAAAGGGTCTATGTGCAAGGGGTTGTATATGTACATAATTTATTTTTCACCAGCTTTAGTGGCATCTTTCAGGTGTGAAATATTTTACCTGCGTTGCCCTGCGGTGAAGTTCTTATGGTACTGTACTGACACAGGCGCATGTAAGTATAGAACATAAGTGGAATGCAAGATGATGCGTTCCACCTGCATTCAGCTCTCAAATCAGGCAGGTTTGAATTTTCAGTTGGATCGATGACCGCATCAACTCAATGCGGTCCCCAAACTAACAGTGCCTATGCCCGCCATTTTAATTTGATTGTTTGAGCCATGATCAAATTAGCCCGAAATCAACCACCCATTGGTGGGCATATCAGAAGATCCGCTCACCAGACTAGCGGATCTTACAGTGTATGGCTTCATTAACATATCCATGGGCAGATGCTGTCCTCAGCTTCCCCCATTTTTTCAGTTGTACCCAACTATCCTGGCACAGTCTATTTGCACATACTCTTTAACATATCCATTGGCATATGCAGTCCTCAGCTTCCCCCATTTTTTCTGTTGTGCCCAATTATCCTGGCACAGTGTGTTTGGAGGTGCAGACCTTCTGATGTAACCATTAGGCAGACAGCAGATATAGCAGATATGCTGCATAGTTTTTATTAAAGATGCATTTTCTAATATCCTAGGGGATGTTAATTTTAACATTCATTTTCAGTGTTAGAACAGCTTGTAATTATAGTGGTTTAAAAGTTGGAACTGTGACCACACTGATTGCTAATGCAACCTACTTGATGCTGACTGCTTTTCAGTATTATTGCTAAGTCATCAAGCATGGGAATGAAAACCTGCTGCAGAAGAAGGTTCACATATTAATAAATGTTAAACATACTTTAGTAAGAAAGTGAATGATGTGCAGTCATTCAGAATGAGTCTTTGCTTTTCACCTGATACCACCCTGACATCTAGTGGTAAGAGATCATGACAGCCTAAGGTTCTATGGATTGTAACTTGTGTGTTCTGGGCTCTGTACAGAGTTTAATAGGACTTTTAGAACACAAGCTATTTATTTGAATATGTGTTCTGTTTTGACCTCGCTAGTGGCAAATTCACTGGGAGTAAATTGACCTTACAGTAATTGTTTGGATAAAAGAAGAGCGTCCCTGGTCAATAGAGATGTAGCGAACTGTTCACCGGAGAACTAATTCGCACGAAAATCGGGTGTTCGCAAGTTCGCGAACTTTTAGCGATGTTCACAATTTTAGGTTCGCCTTAGCTGGAGCCAAATTTTGACCTCTCACCCCAGAGCCAGCAGATACATGGCAGCCAATCAGGCAGCTCTCCCTCCTGGACCACCCCCGGACCACTCCCTTCCATATATAAACCGAAGCCCAGCAGCCATTTTACATTCTGCCTGTGTGTGCTTGATGAGTTAGCATAGGGAAGAGCTGTGCAGGGGTTTGAGGGACAGTTTAGGTAGCTTTGCTGACTAGTAATCTACTTTCTACTACTCTGTATGTAGCTGCTGTGGGCAGCTGTCCTGCTGATCTCATCTGCTGTAACCCAATAGTCCTTGTAAGGACTGCTTTTATTTTCTGATTACTGTTACTCTTCTTTTCATTGTGTACTGCAGCTCCGTCTGTGTGTGTTGGAGACAGGTGTGCTGCTCCTAGTAGTGCACTAACCACCAACCACACATTCACAACATTTTTTTTTATTTGTGTTTTTTTACTTTGCTACTGTAATTTATAGAGCCGAGTGCTATTAGTCTAGCTGTGTTGGGGACTGGTGTGCTGCTCCTAGTAGTTCACCCCCAGCACCAACCAGAGATCACTTTTTTTTATTATTAATTTTTTTTTATTTATTTAACTTACTGTTCTTTAATGTGTCCAGTGCTGTTTGCTGTTGTTCATAGTAGTGCACCAAACACGTTACACATAGTAGTGACATTGCATTGCAATAAAATCACCTGAGTGACGGTTTTCCACCAGCAATAATATATTCCGTATCCACTACTGCGGCGTTATGTCTTTGCGTGTGAACCGGCTGTAACCTTTACGCGACTTGATTGGCATGTAGATGCCGGACGTTTTAAGCAGTTTATTACACAAGTTTAGAAATGTAGTGTGATTTCTGCCCTTTACAGCACAAAACGCAATGCTTGGTGACCTCACCAAGCAAACGGATCTTATTGTGTATGGCCACCTTTAGAATCTAATGCTAATTATCACCAGTGGTGTCCTACCCATGTGAATGATAACTTTTCTCATGTGAGTTGGAACACTCTCACTTTTACCTTAAAAGGATAATGTTCCATAACATCCAAGTACCATCATAGCACCCACTACTGATAATATGGAATTACATCAAATTTCACACACACAGCTAGCTGTAATTTTGGATTTATTTTATAATTTCATAGTGATAATTTCAAGTAACTTTTGGTATGATTTTATTCAGCAGCTCTCCAATTTGGAATTTCAGGGGCTTACTGGTTGCTAGGGTCTTAATCACTCTAGCAACCAGGCCGTGGTTTGAATAGAAACATGAATGGAAAAGTGACTGAATTGAAATAAAAAGAATAAAAATAAATAAATAAAAACATAACAATAAAACTGTAGCCTCACAGAGCAATAGTTTATGGGCTAAAGGGATCACCCCCATTTGAAAGCAAGAAAGAGTCAGAAGGAGGATACAAAAAAATGAAAAATAAAAACCAATAGAAAAGTTGTTATGAACTGCGAGAGCTATACCATACTAAAAGTTTACCTTAAGGTGAACTACCCTTTTAGGTTACAGGTCAGCCTGTTGGTCTCTACTTAAAAGGATTTAAGCATAAGTTTGGCTTTTCTATGACAACCAGTTGATAACCTGAATTGGGTCAGCAGGATGCTATCATGGGTAACATAGTAAAAAAAAAAAACGACGTACGTCCATCACGTTCAACAATAATGCTTCTATACAGTATAATCTGCCTAACTTCTAGTTGATCCAGAGGAAGGCAAAAAAAACCCATCTGAAGCCTCAGAGGGAAAAAAAATTCCTTCCTGACTCCAAGATGGCAGTCGGACCAGTCCCTGGATCTACTTCTACTAAGAGCTATCTCCCATAACCCTGTATTCCCTCACTTGCTAAGAAGCCATCCAGCCCCGTCTTAAAGCTATATAATGTATCAGCCAGCACGACTGATTCGGGGAGGGAATTCCACAATTTCACAGCTCTCACAGTTAAAAATCCTTTCCGAATATTTAAACGGAACCTCCCTTCTTCTAACACAGTGGGTGCCCTTGTGTGCGTTAGAACAGTGTTTTTCAACCTTTTTTGGGCAAAGGCACACTTGTTTCATGAAAAAAATCACGGGGCACACCACATTAGCAGTGCCCCCCTAGTACATTGGTGCCAAGAGCAGTGCCCCCCTAGTACATTGGTGCCCAGCAGCAGTGCCCCCCTAGTACATTGGTGCCAAGAGCAGTGCCCCCCTAGTACATTGGTGCCCAGCAGCAGTGCCCCCCTAGTACATTGGTGCCAAGAGCAGTGCCCCCCTAGTACATTGGTGCCCAGCAGCAGTACCCCCCAGTACATTGGTGCCAAGAGCCAGCCCCCCTAGTACATTGGTGCCCATCAGCAGTGCCCCCATAAGTCAGTGTGCCCCGTGCCCCCCCCTAATACATTGGTGCCCAGCAGCATTTTACTTCTGCTCTTCGGCGGCTTCTCCGGTGGCTTCAGCAGCATCTTCGTATCCCTCAGGCGCGCCGCCTCTGCACTTCTGCCTACACGCGACCGCACACAGGCCCTTTTATAACGTTGCGCCCCGTGCGTACTGACATCACCCGTACACACGGGGCGCAACCAATGACAGGGCCCGGATTTTATTAAAGGGGGCCCGAGCTACTAAGATAAACTGTAGCATCGCCGGGCCCCCTTTGAAAGTAAAAATTGCGGCCCTGCCCACGGCACACCAGTCAACATCTCGCGGCACACAGCGGTTGAAAAACGCTGCGTTAGAAGGACCTACTGGTAAATAAAGCATTAGAGAGGTTATTATATGATCCCCTTATATATTTATACATAGTTATCATGTCACCTCTTAAGCGCCACTTCTCCAGTGTAAACAGACCCAACTTGGCCAGTCTTTCTTTATAACTGAGACTTTTACTGAGACCTTTACCAGCTTAGTTGCCCTTCTCTGGACCCTCTCTAATTCAATATGTCCCGTTTGAGCACTGGAGACCAAAACTGAACAGCATATTCTAGATGGGGCCTTACCAGTGCTCTGTAAAGGGGAAGAATAACACCCTCCTCCCGTGTATCTATCTATGCCCTTTTAACTTTTTAACTGCCAACGACGTATGGGATATGTCGTGGCAGTAAAAGGGC
The DNA here is from genome assembly GCF_000004195.4 of Xenopus tropicalis. Lineage (NCBI taxonomy): Eukaryota > Metazoa > Chordata > Amphibia > Anura > Pipidae > Xenopus > Xenopus tropicalis. Next base: position 16,978,734 of record NC_030679.2, on the reverse strand, counting down.
TTAACTGCCAACGACGTGTCCCATACGTCGTCGGCAGATTGAAGGAAGTTTGTAGTGATGACAGCCCCTGGGCAACGAGCCAGGGGAGCTGTCATGTCAGTCCTGCAACGCGATCGTCGCAGGACTGGCTTACAAGCAGCAGACGCGATCGCATCACGTCTGCTGCTTGTTCCTGCTTCCTCCTTCCCCCCAGCGCCGGCCCACTGACTTCCTGCTCCCAGGACTGCAGAAGAAGGACAGAACAGCGATCTGATCTTCAGGACAGGTAAGGCTGGGTTTTTTTTTTGCACTTACTCATTTACACACACACTTACATACATGTATACACACTTACATACATTTACACACACTTACAGCACACAATTTAGTAGTTTTTTTTTGTTTGTTTGTTTTTTCATTTTTCACACTTATATACACTCATACACACTTACACACTGTCACACAACTTTTACACATGTATACACATGTATACACAAACACTTTGTTTTGGGGGGGTTTTTTCACTTTGTTTTTAGTTTCTTTTCCCTAAAAACTGTTATTTTGACAGCGTGACTATTGGATCAGATATTCTGACCACTAATTACACTGTTGTGTGACTTATTTTGTTGTTTCACTGATTTGCACAATTTTTGTGGTTTTATCCCATTTTTATCCCTGTATAAGTGTTCCTGATCTGTTTTTAGCATAGCTTTGCCATGTGTAACTTTGGTGTACAAAAATAACTTTACCTATGTTGAATTCATCAGAATGTGTACTTTCTAAAAATATATGGTTTTCTGGGGGTCTCTGTATAGTTAGGGGGGTTACAGCACATAATACGCTGTCAGGGGGCTCTGTGTTCAAAAGCTGAGCTGGCAGGCGAGAAATCCTTATGCGCTATTTTCATTTTGGGTTTAGTACATACCACAGACTTTGATATATCTATGCATATTGGGCATCAGACTGTTCAGTAGACCTTAGGTGTTCCTATTTGGGGTGATTTTCCTTTGTATGCAAGAAATTGTGTGAGATAAATGCGGCAAACTGCAACATTTTTAGGTGATTTTCTGAAATGTCATAGAAACCAATAAATTCAGGAAAGCTTTGCAGATTGGTACTTTGGTGTAGAAAGGACTCTTTACCCTTGTTGGATTTGTCAGAATGTGTACTTTCCAAAAATATATGGTTTTCTGGGGGTCTCTGTATAGTTAGGGGGTGTTTCGGCACATAATACACTGACAGGGGGCTCTGTATGCAAAAGCTGAGCTGGCAGGCGAGAAATCCTTATGCGCTATTTTCATTTTGGGCTCAGTTTATACCACAGACTTTGGTATATCTATGCATATTGGGCATCAAACTGTTCAGTAGACCTTAGGTGTTCCTATTTGGGGTGATTTGCCTTTATCTGATCTTTATCAAGAAATTGTAAGAGATAAATGCGGCAAATTGCAACATTTTTATGCGATTTTCTGAAATGTCATAAAAATCTGCAAACTTAAGAAAGCTTTACGGCTTGGTACTTTGGAACAAAAAGAAATGTTTACCCATTATAGATTCGGGGGAATGTGTTCTTTCCAAAAATATATGGCTTTCTGGGGTGAGTGTACTTTTTGTAGCATTATCCCACATAAAGGATGTAAATATGTTGATTTTGCAGGAGCTGAAATGATAGATCATATGTTCCCATTGGGGCCCCTACATGCCAAATATTTAGGCAAACCTATACATATTGGGCATCAAACTGTTCAGTGGACCCCTGGCATTCAAATTTAGGGTGTTTTATCTTGGTACCTGACACTATGTGGGAGATAAGATGCTGCAAAGTGGAAGCTTTGAGGGGATTTTTGAAAATGTTATCAAAATTGCCAACTTTAGGAATGTTTTACAGCTTGGTACTTTGGAGTAAAAAGTCACGGGTACCCATTTTAGATTCGGGGGAATGTGTACTTTTTACTAGCTTTATCCCACATATAATGATGTAAATGTGTTGATTTTGCTAGAGCTGAAATGACAGAAATGATTGATCATATGGGGGTATGTTCACATTGGGGCCTCTACATGCCACATACTTAGGTAAACCCATACATATGGGGCATCAAACTATTCAGTGGACCCCTGGTGTTCAAATTCAGGGTGTTTTATCTTGGTACCTAATGCTATGTGGGAGATAAGATGCTGCAAAGTGGAAGCTTTGAGGGATTTTTGGAAATGTCATCAAAATTGCTAACTTTAGAAAAGCTGTGCAGCTTGGTACTTTGGAGTAGAAAGACACGGGTACCCATTTTAGATTTGGGGGAATGTGTACTTTCCAAAAATATATGACTTTCTGGGGTGAGCATACTTTTTACTAGCTTTATCCCACATATAATGATGTAAATGTGTTGCTGAAATAACAGAAATGATTGTTCACATTGGGGCCCCTACATGCCACATACTTAGGTAAACCTATACATATTGGGCATTAAACTGTTCAGTGGACCCCTGGCACTTATATTTAGGGTGTTTTATTTGGTTACTTTATGACCTGTAGGAGATAAGATACTATAGACTGGAAGCTTTGAAGCGATTTTTTAAAAATTTTACAAATTTTGATAAAAACCAATAACTTTAGGAAAGCATTGCGACTTGATAGTTTGGAGTAGACAGACAGTTGTGCCTATTCTGTATTCCCCAGAATCTGCTCTTTCCAAAAATGTACAATTTTCTGGGATAAACCTTCTGTTAGTGGAATTTTTGTCCTTGAAATCTAAAGTATGCAGCTTTCTGAAGCAGTGCTTTGGAAATTTGGTAGTGTACTGCTGGGAGTTTTTGACCTATACAAATGAGAAATCTCCATAAAACTATATATATTTGGTATTGGCACATTCAGGAGACATGGGACTTTCCAAATCAGTTGTATATTCGTGCATAAAATAATTTTTGTTTCTAGTATGTGTGCTTATATTATGGAAAATTTGATTTTTTTTTTTCATTTTTAGACATTTAGAAGCCTATATCTTGTTACAGAATTGGAATTACACAAAAATTCTACTATTTTGAAAGCTTAGGTTGTCCTGAAAAAAACAATATATTGTTTTCCTGGGTAAAGTAAAAGTCCCCCCGAGGAAAGGCCCCTAAAGTGAAACTTTAGCAAAATGTTAAAAAACTGTCTGGCAATGTTCCAAAACGGCTGGCAGTAAAAGGGTTAATACAGCTCAAAACCTTGTTTGTCCTTGCAGTTGCTGCCTGGCATTGCTTGCTACAGCCAAGTTTATTATCTACAAGGACTCCAAGGTCCTTCTCCATGGAAGGATTTGCCTAGTGCAGTCCCATTAAGGGTATACTCCAGTACATAATTTTGTATGTGATCCCTTAACAAGCCTTCAAATAACTTGCCCACCACGGATGTGGTGGCGTCCATCGGTCGCACAAAAGATCATTCCAATCGGCCACTAACGTTCAGGGCTGAAACGGCAGATATGAAGGTAGAAACAATAGGATTTCTACCTCCTTCTGCCGATTTAGCTCTGATGGCAGATTTTGCTTCTATGGCGCCCGATCAAAATCTTTTAACCCACCCAATCGGTGAGTCGACCGATATCAACAGCTTCCTGCGATATCGATCGCCTCGCCGACTTGCCATACACACACCGAATATCGTACAATAGGTTTCGTACGATATTATCAGTGCGTGTATGGGTCAGCTCAAAACGCCTATAATTGCCAGGCTGAGATCTTACTCCTTTTTAAATATAGAAATTACGTTAGCCTTCTTCCAATCCATATGTACCATACCAGATTAAAGCGAGTCTGAGAATATCAGAAACAAAGGCCACTGAAAATCTGCCCCTAGCTCTCTCAGTACCTGAGGGCGTTTTCAATAGGGCCCAGGTGCCTTGTTTACATTTATCTTGTGTAACCCTTTAAGCACCATATCCTGTGTCAACCACTGTGTAGTTGGAGCTGAGGCAACAGTGCAGCTATTGGGTAGGACTTGGCACTCTGGCTCCTCTACTGTATACACAGAAGTACAAGTACAACTGATACCAGCAACTGAAATAACATTTTTATTTTATTTCAGACCAAAACTGTCATTAATATATAGTCTTAAGGTGGCCATACACATAGCAATTTCGATCGGCCATTGGTGGGACCCTCCACTAACATTCAGGGCCGAATCGTCAGATATGGAGGTAGAAACAATAGAATGGCACCTGATCAAAATATTTTAACCTGGCCGATCGACAAGTCGACTGATATCTTCAGCTTTCTGTGATATTGGTCGCCTCATCGAGCCGCCATACATTTCTTTATGGCACTACAGGAGTCCTGTGTCTCCGCTATATGAGTGAGTAAAGGTGGCCATACACGAGGCGATTTCACTCGTTGTGCGATGAACGATTATATCGACAAACGATCGTATGGCGATCGAGTTCCCATACGATATGCCATCCACGGGCAACGATAATTCGGGAAAGATTTCGTCGCATCATTATCGTAAAATACGTACGATCGTACATCTACGTACGATCGAATGCCGTTGACTTCCGCTGCCGCCGACATTATCGTCCCCATTTTGGGGACGATAATGTCGGCTCGTTTAGTGGGCCGACGATCGTTCGTACACCACCAACTATACGATAACTTAACGATAGCATCGGATCGTTCGGGAATCGGTCGTTTGTAAGTAAAAAATCGGTCCGTGTATGGCCACCTTTAGTGTCTCCACCCAAGGTCGGAACTGGGCTGTAATAGCCCTCCCTGGGAATTTCTCTGATCCACAATCACAGACAGATAGGGTTGATAGGTCTATTTGCAAGACACGGTGTCTTTAAATAACTTTGGTACAGCCTGCCAGCCAGAAGTAACATCATGTAATATTGCAGATTGTTTGGTCTCTGAGCTGCTGGGGGATCCCTACTTATGTGGCAGTTTCTTCAGAGCCCTGACAAGGACTCCCTTTCCTTCCACACCCTAAACAGAGCACGTTTTTCTGCCACTGGGGTTCCCCACTGACTTTCCACACACAGTAATATGTGGGATCTCACAGCCCCTTTCTCTCACTCTACTGCTTCTCTCCCAGCACTTCACTCAGGCCTCCCTTCCTGTCAGCTCACAGGGGTGGGGACTACTCTACTATCAGCCCAGAGAGGGTGGGACACGCATTTACAGCCTCCCTACAGATATAATAAGGGTATAGCATTAAATAAATATGTTAAAGTTCGGGAAATAATTACATTTATCGTGAGTTTAAACGTATATACATTCTCCTTGAATCTTAAAGTTGCACTTTTAATATAGCCTGTATTTGGTTTTTACCATTTTAGTCAGGTAACATAGTAACATAGTAACATAGTAAGTTGGGTTGAAAAAAGACATACGTCCATCAAGTTCAACCATAATGCCTATACCTAACCTGCCTAACTACAAGTTGATCCAGAGGAAGGCAAAAAACCCCATCTGAAGCCTCTCTAATTTGCCTCAGAGGGGAAAAAATTCCTTCCTGACTCCAAGATGGCAATCGGACCAGTCCCTGTATCAACTTGTACTAAGAGCTATCTCCCATAACCGTGTATTCCCTCACTTGCTAAGAATCCATCCAGCCCCTTCTTAAAGCTATATAATGTATCAGCCAGTACGACTGATTCGGGGAGGGAATTCCACAACTTCACAGCTCTCACTGTAAAAAATCCTTTCCGAATATTTAAATGGAACCTCCCTTCTTCTAAACGGAGTGGGTGCCCTCGTGTCCGTTGGAAGGACCTACTGGTAAATAAAACATTAGAGAGGTTATTATATGATCCCCTTATATATTTATACATAGTTATCATGTCACCTCTTAAGCGCCTCTTCTCCAGTGTAAACAGACCCAACTTGGCCAGTCTTTCTTCATAACCGAGACTTTCCATACCCTTTACCAGCTTAGTTGCCCTTCTCTGGACCCTCTCTAGCTCAATAATGTCCCGTTTGAGCACTGGAGACCAAAACTGAACAGCATATTCTAGATGGGGCCTTACCAGTGCTCTGTAAAGGGGAAGAATAACCCCCTCCTCCCGTGAATCTATACCCCTTTTAATACAGCTCAGAACCTTGTTTGCCCTTGCAGCTGCTGCCTGGCATTGCTTGCTACAGCCAAGTTTATTATCTACAAGGACTCCAAGATCCTTCTCCATTATGGATTTGCCTAGTGCAGTCCCATTAAGGTTATACGGGGCTTGCATATTTTTACATCCCAGGTGCATGACCTTACATTTATCCACATTAAATCTCATCTGCCACTTAGCTGCCCAGATTGCCAGTTGGTCAAGATCCTGCTGCAGGGATGTCACATCCTGGATAGAATTGACTGGTCTGCAGAGTTTTGTGTCATCTGCAAACACTGATACATTACTCATAATACCCTCCCCTAAGTCATTTATGAACAAATTAAACAAAAGTGGACCCAGTACAGAACCCTGAGGGACCCCACTGAGAACCTTACTCCAAGTAGAGAATGTGCCATTAACAACCACCCTCTGTACCCGATCCTGTAGCCAGTTTTCTATCCATGTGCAAACGACTTCACTAAGACCAATAGACCTTAGCTTAGAAAGCAGTCGTTTGTGGGGAACGGTATCAAATGCTTTGGCAAAATCCAAATAGATTATATCTACTGCATCCCCACTGTCCAGCTTCTTACTTACCTCATCATAAAAAGCAATTAAATTGGTCTGACATGACCTGTCCTTCATAAAGCCATGCTGATTACTGCTCATAATGCCATTCTCCACTACATAATTTTGAATGTGATCCCTTAACAAGCCTTCAAATAACTTGCCCACCACGGATGTCAAACTTACAGGCCTATAATTGCCAGGCTGAGATCTTATTCCCTTTTTAAATATGGGAGTGACATTCGCCTTCTTCCAATCCCTAGGTACCATACCTGATGAAAGAGAGTCTGAGAATATCAGAAACAAGGGCCACTGCAATTCTGCCCCTAGCTCTCTCAGTACCCGAGGGTGTATTCCATCTGGCCCAGGTGCCTTGTTTACATTTATCGTGTGTAACCCTTTAAGCACCATATCCTGTGCCAACCACTGTGTAGTTGGAGCTGAGGCAACAGTGAAGCTATTGGGTGAGACTTGGCCCACTGGCTCCTCTACTGTATACACAGAAGAAAAGAACTGGTTAAGCACATCTGCCTTTTCTGTATCCGCTGTAACCATATTGTTATTATAACTCAATGGGGCCACACCCTCAACCTGCATCTTTTTACTATTAATATACTTAAAAAACTTTTTGGGGTTAGTCTTGGCCTCGGCCGCGATGCGCTCCTCATTTTCTATCTTTGCCTTCCGGATTGCTGTTTTACAACACTTGTTATAGTGTTTATATTCATTAAACGCAGCTACTGTCCCCTCTGACTTATATTTCTTAAAAGCTTTCCTTTTTTTCCCTATTAACTTCTTTACCTCAGAGTTAAGCCACATAGGGTGATTCTTAACACTTCTACTTTTTCTTATTAATGGAATGAATTGAGAACAGTAATGATTTAATATCATTTTAAATGACAACCATTTCTGCTCTGTATTTTTATCAGAAAACATAATGCCCCAATCTATGCCCTGAAGCGCTGCCCTTAAGGAGCTAAAATTTGCCTTCCTAAAATTCAGTGTCTTTGTTGCCCCCGTGTAAATTTGTTTCCTGCACCAAACATCAAATGAAATAACATTATGGTCACTATTACCCAGGGGTTCAACCACTTGCACATTTGCTATACGTTCTGGGTCATTAGAGATCACTAGATCTAGTATAGCATTGTTCCTGGTTGGCTCCTCAACAACCTGTGACATAAAGTTGTCGTGCAGCAAGTTTATAAACTTGTTCCCATTTACTGTCCTGGCAGTACTATTGCCCCAGTCAATATCAGGGTAATTAAAATCCCCCATTATTATCACTTGCCCCAAACTAGCAGCCTTTTCTATTTGCAACAGGAGCTGGGCCTCCTCCTCTTCGCTTACATTAGGGGGTCTATAGCATGCCCCTACAATTAGCTTGGTAGATTCTTTACTATCTGTGAGAAGCTCAACCCATAAGGATTCAGCTCCCTCTGTTACCCCCATCACTTCCTCCTTAATATTTGCTTTTAAGTCGTGCTTAATGAACAGACACACTCCTCCTCCTTTCCTATTGCCCCTGTCCCTCCGAAACAATGTATACCCCCCAATATTAACAGCCCAGTCATGAGACTCATTCAACCAAGTTTCAGCAACACCAATCACATCATATTTCCGCTCCAACGCCAGTACCTCCAGCTCTCCCATTTTACCAGTCAGACTCCTTGCATTGGTAAACATACATTTAATACTGGTTCCGGCGTGAGAATGACGTGTAAACAACTTATGGGCCTCCCTGCCATTATCAGTATCCCGAAGCAAGTCTCCTCCCCCAATTTTCCTTACTATGCCCACTACCTCATCTATCCTGTCTACCACAGAATTTCCCGCTGCACCCTCCCCCCCCACTCCTAGTTTAAAATCTCCTCCAACCCTCTAGCCATCTTTTCCCCCAAAGCAGCTGCCCCATCATCATTGAGGTGCAGCCCATCCCTGGCAAAGAGCCTGTAGCCGATTGAGAAATCAGCCCAGTTCTGGAGAAACCCAAAGCCCTCCTCCCTGCACCAATCTCTCAGCCACGCATTAATCTCCCTGAGCTCCCGCTGCCTTCTTAATGTTGCTCGTGGCACAGGTAATATCTCTGAGAAAATTACCTTGGAAGTCCTCGCCCTCAACTTCGCACCTAGCTTTTTAAAATCGTTCTTGAGGACTTCCCCCCCTCCTCTAACTTTGTCATTGGTACCTATGTGTACCAAGACCGCCGGGTCTTCCCCAGCCCCTCCCAACAATCTGTCCACTCGTTCCACCACATGCCGAACCCTAGCACCAGGCAAGCAACACACAGTTCGGCATGTAGGGTCTTTGCGACAAATTACCCTATCCACCTTTCTAATAATTGAATCCCCTACAACTATAACCTGCCTTCCCTTCCTAGCACTACTCCCCCCACCTGTATTAGAGGTGCCGGCTCCCAGGGTGCTCTGAGAGTCAGCCTGCTCCATACACGCCAGCTCAGAGCTGCCTTCCCCAGCATCTTCACCTAACGCGGCAAATCTGTTGGTTTGTACAAGCTTTGAACCAGCCCCCCTACCCTTGTGTCCCCTACTGCCCCTCTTAACTGTTACAAATTTGTCTCCCTCATTAACCTCCACTGTCCCTTCTCCACCCCCCACTACACCGGCCCCTGCCAGTGGTTGCTCAGTGAGCCTCCTGTTCTCCCCCATGTTTGCAGCTGCCCTCAGTGCTGCCAGTTCCCCCCTTAGATTCTGCACCTCAGATTCCAAGAGGAAAACCCACCTGCATCTCTCACAAGTAAATGCTGCATGGAACTGCTGCTCCAGGACCACATACATGCGACAAGATGCACACTGAGTAACACCAGCAATCATACTGCAACTCATATTGCAACTGGGTACTTACAGTCTCCCGAGTGCAATCCCTCGTATAGTGCCTTTTAAGTTTCAAACGCCTTTTTTGTTTTAAACGCCTGCTATACACTTAAATTTACATGCAACACTTTAGATTACATGCAAAACTCGCTAGCAGGTAGGGCATGGGTTTCCTTCCTAGGTGAATATTAGCTGTTTTATGTAATTCATCACAATCTTCTGATATATCTTTTCTCTTGTTATTGCAAAATTGCAACACAAAAGTACAACAGGAGGACTTACATACCCCCTGTTGGGAAAAATATGATGCCCACAGCCAAGCGGAGCTAGCATTGTAGCAGTAGGGACATGGCCCAATGCAGGCTGCGCCAGCTATTGCTATGTACCGTGCCCTACTGACTGCCATGCAAAGTACAGGATGGGTAGGGGGAGGGGGTATGCCTAGGTGCCTCCCCTCCCCGCCCTTCACAGGGATGGCATACCAAACCAGAGAGTTTCTGAACAAAAAGTGAAATAATTACAAAACCACCAAGACCAATTGCAATTGTCTCAGAAAATTAGTCTCTACAATATACTAAAAGTTAACTCAAAGATGAATAACCCCTTTTATGATTATTCAGTTGTGAGAGCACCATGCATTTCACTATTTTGACTTGAGAAAGCACTAAGTTCATGATTTTAGCTTAGGCACCTATAGGGACCCATGGGGTTAAGCTCCCTATGACTTTAAACCCTACCTACCTATCCTTTGTACTTAGTTACAGTTAAGTCACTGTTCCCTATGGGTCTATTTAGGTTGACCACACCCTTTGCAGATTGATATAGCGTCTAGCAAGGAGGTGTGGCCTCCTCTTTGGCCTGCTTCTCGGGTGAAGGACCACTGAGCCTGGGAGCAGAACATAGGCCCCAGTCAAGCCATATACCCCAGAGGATACCAGCCTCTCTGGAGAAGTCGGGGACAGGGCCCCGTGAACGAGGTCTAGTAAGCACAGCAGGTCTGTTGTAGCACTTTCTAGAAAAGTGACAAAGTTAGCACCTAGTAAGCAAGTAGTTCAACTACACCTTCAGCTCCATTCAAGTCTCTTCCACCTAAGCGAAGGCCCATCCTAAGAAAGAGAGTCACATGTAACCCATGCTCTCACCTAAATACTAGCCTGGCTTTATCCTAAATATAGCCAAACAAGAGTTACACACCTAAAGTAAATATTAGAATAACAAGGGGTACCAGCCCCTTTAGTGATGTACCCTTAAACTGCTGGCTTACAAGCATTCAGTTCCCTGTGCACATATCACGGAAGGGTTGAAGAGGGAATCTGTTTATATTACATTTGTACATCTGCCCTGTGGCTGGCTGTTGGCAGGAGCAGGGAGGACTCAGCTGGAAGGAATGCCGAGATGCTGATAGGAAGTCAGACTGCATGTGGAATTTTTGGGCTGTGAGGGAGCTGATGGATAGCAGGTTGTGTATGTGGAAGGATTTGCACATTTGTATAACAGTTAGAAGCAAACCCACAGGATCTCCTCTGCATTTCACAAATGTTTGTAAGATAGGGCCACATGCCTCTGCTTTATAAACACTGCATTTCATTGGACAGTGGAAGGGCACTCAGTAGGTCAAAAAAAAGTGGCACTGATAGCCTACATGCCACTTCTTTTTCTAGATAAACTTAAACAATTATGCCCATATTTATTTTAGGAAGAGTTAGGTTAGCAGGTTCAGATAGGTGGAATTAGCATTAAATATTATTTATTAAATATTAGTATGTCTAATAAAAATGTTCACAGGGTCACTCATGATGGAGTAACGGCAGCAATGGGTGCAGTCGGTTCGGGGTCCCCGATCTGACTAAATCTTTTAACCTGCCCGATCGATATCTGGCCAATTTCAGGCTAGATATCGGTCAGGCATGCCCATCGGTCCTGCCTATACATGGGCCGATAAGTTTCCGAGTCGGTCTAAGGGACCAATATCGGCAGCTACAATTGGCCCATGTATGGCCACCTTTATTGCTTGCTGTTTCAGACTGGTTGGATTTGTTTGTTTGAAGCTATAAATCATTAAAGGGTCACATCGCCACATTTTATATCATTTGTACTTTAACTGTATAAGATGTTTAAAGCTCCTGTAATGTTACAAACCTCTTATAATTCCCTGTGCAAAATATGGACTTTTTGGCAAATCATGTTGTCATGTACAATTAGGACGTATGGTCAGTCAGAAACAAACCATACATGGAAATACACAGGCAAATCTGCAGCTGATTGCTTGTACAAAAAATACCATTTACCTATGGCAACATAGATATTATCTTTGAACTGAGCACAGTTCTGCAGAGAAATGTAACTTTAGAGGGACAATTTAAAGGGCAATTGCAACCTGCCATGAAGAGAATGCTATTTTAACTTGTTCTGTTAAGTTGTTCTTTTTCCTGCAGCCAGCAGCCCCATTCCATATGAGATAGAAGAGGAGGAGGTCTGCTCTGAAGGAACCCTGAAAGGGAAGTGGGTGCATGGGTGCAGATTATTTGGTTTGGTGTATATATATATATATATATATGTGTGTGTGTGTGTTTCTCCCTTTATACCTTCAACACTCCATCCCCTTTAACTTAGGAGGAACAAATGATAATTGACAGGCTGCCCTAGAAAAATGATGAATGAATAGATGTAAAAGATTATTATAAAATAAATAATAAATGTAAAAGAAAATTCATTTTGGAATGGAGCTTTATGGCAATCGAGATTCTACTAAATGGGAATTAATTGACTGCTGGCACAGTAGTGTGTTTAGATTGCCACTATTCTGATTGGTTGGTAAGGCAGAGTACACTCATGCAATTTAGCACCTATGTAAGAAAATTAGCACCTTTGGTGATTGTTGGTGCTTTGCCAAATAGACTAAAAATGTCCCCATGTGTCAGTGAGGTGAACTCCAAGTCAGACTGGATCCCAGGTTTACATGTTAAGAAGACCCAACCAAAGGTGTTCCTTAAACCTCTTCTGGTAGTGCCTTACTTTTCATAAAGCAAATCAGTCCCCCCTTATTGATTAATAATTGTGGGAAAAATGCTCAATGTAATTCTACAATTGTTTACAATCTACCAGATAAAAATGGCTGCTAGCCAATTATAATGCTAAACAACCATGTTAGTATCAAATTTTCCAGTCTTGTGGTTAATGTTTCTTTCGTTGGACCAATTATAGGGTCCCTCATTTGGAATCCACTGGATATGTATATAAAGCTTACATAATGCAATATTTAAAAACATTCATTTGTGTTTTCACCTTTAAAGTAGTCTTTGAGAAGTAGATTTCTTTGCACTTATCACTTCTTGTTGTGCAGATAAGAGGATTCACATTTTGAATGTTGGTAATTCACTCAATAAACCTCTTGTATTACACTGTAGATGCTATTTTAACTTGTTCTATTAAGTTGTTCTTTTTCCTGCAGCCAGCAGCCCCATTAGATATGGAATTTAAAGAATATCTAAAGCTCAACAAAGAATAAGGCTAGACATGCTATATCCTTGTGTCGTGGGCTTTCTAACTACCCTAAGGCCACTACATCCCTTTAGCAGTAAAAGGGCTGTGCCTATGAAGAAGATGGACTGCTGTCCTTTGGGACCAATTTCCAATATACTGTATACACTTTTCGGGTTATGTAATTAAAGTTTGCCCAGGAGCAGTAGCCGATAGAAACTAATTAGCAGGTAGAATTTACTGGTCACCTGTTTAAAAGCAAAAATATTATTGTTGCTATGGTTTACTGCTACCAGGCAAATTTAGTGCTTTTTTTTATTACATATGGGAGTTAGAATATAAAAGTCACAATACAAGGCTGAGAAGCCATTAAGATTTATATTACATGACAGCATAAAATCAGCATAATTTCATTATACTTGATTATAATCAGCTACGTGCATTAGCTTATTTGGGTGATTTTACATTTTGCTAATGTGTTAGCATTTTCAAAGACCCCCTAGCTTAGCTTCTCAACAGCTGCCCAAATCACACTGAGCATGTGCAGTCACTCAAAAGATGCCTTACAAGATCCAAGATGGGGTGCTGATGTGCACAGTTTGATGATCTGTTTACTGTTATAGGCCTGCTGATACTCTAGGCTAGTACAGAATGTTTAGTATATAAAATACAGCATTTACAATAAAGCCGTATTCATTTTCAGGTTTTAGTTCTTCGATACATCTAATCAATGCCACAAACCTTAGACTTTGCATAGGATCAGAAACCCAGATCAAATTTTTCATTGTTTACAAGCAATTAAAATCTCTTATGAGACACCCTGTATAGAAAGGCTGCTCTATGCTGACCTAAAGACTGGATTTCCAGTGTTGATTCAGCCTGTCTACCTCTGTCATCTTAGTCTCGCACACATACAAAGGTGACTAACAGGCATGGTTACAAACATGGTTAACAAATATGCCAATAACTGTGCCCTTTTACCCCGGACATTACTTTGCTGAGTTGCTAGTGTGAATAGTCTCATAGACATCAATGCAATCTTTATCGTGGTGAATATATCAGAACCTGGTAATGGGGCAGATACACGTAGAATGCCCCAAATTCTAAAGATTGAGTCAAATTTTTATTTTTTTGTCACTTTTTTCTATAAAGTATTGTTTCAGTTTCTTGATAAAATCTACCATAGCCTCAAATCATTTTACAGGTACAAGGTGATTCCTTTTTGTTAAAGAAGCACCTATGAAATATTTTATTTCTCTACATGTTGACACTGGCAAGCGTGTAACACAGGGCATAAGCGCAGGGACATAACAAAAGGAGCATTTTTCATTGTTTATTCTCTGAGTTGAATGGCGTGCAGTGATGTCAATAAAAGTAAGCCGAATCGTCTAAATAAAATATAGAGACATTCTGGCAGAAATGCTTTATAAGAGGGGTCAGGCTAAACCACCACCCCCCTTAAAAACTAAGCCCATACCCACCCTTTCCTTGTTACAAAACCCCCAACCTCCTACCCCCTGCATCCAGTCAGGGGTTAACCCCTTAATTGCTAGAGGGCTGCTCCAGCAGATGAAGGGGTTAAAGTCCTGCTTTAACACTGTGTTTTCAGGAAGATATAACAATAGGTTAAGACTTAGGATGAAGATGGCATTAGGAGTTGGACAGTCTATGAAAGGAAAAGAGAAGCATAACTGGCCAGACACTGGAATTCAGAGCTAGTGGTGACGACGCTTTGATCTCCTCCGCTTGCTATTGAGTTTTATTACTTGTTCGATTTAGCACCGTTAATAATGTTTTCTAAGTTAGCACCTTTGCTGCCCAACCCCAGTAGACAAATATTCCAAACTAAAGGGTGAAAAGAGGAGATACAAAATAAAATACAACACAAATAAAAGATGCACAGACAGGAGTCATCGGTGTTGCTTAGACAATCATATCCTTATCCACGTCCTCTGCAAGAAAGAAGGAAATTGAAGAGTTAAATGGAAAAAATGTGCATACATTCTAAAAATCTACAAGTTGCATTCTTATAAACAGTGCTTAGGAAATCATCATTAACTAGCAGTACTTTTATCTTCATCAAGTATGAGGATATCTGAAGTCTATCATAAGCAAATATATCAGCACTCTGGGCCTTTATAGAGCTACATAATTCCTCTGTAAATGGTCACAGAGCACCTCAGTAACTTCTCATATTCTTATTATTTACTGTAGGGGGCATGTTATCCTTTATAATACATGGGTGATACTCAGAGTTCCCTGTATAACTCAGCCTGCACTGGTGGGTTCTGTAAACATATAGTTTACGGAACCCCCCAGAGACTCCTAATATTCTTTTAATGTACAGTATGGGTAACATTGTCCTTTATGGTACATAAGTAATACTCAAAGCCAAGCTGGTCACAGGGTCTCCCTGTGTTAAGACCAAAAATTAATTCTACATTGGAAATTTTGCTAGCTATGTAATCCTGTTGCCTCAGTACTTACGTTCTTTGATTCCAAAGCACTTGGCCCATTCTTCTAAGGCAATGTATTTATCGTTGTCAGTGTCGCACTCATCAAAAAAGCGTGTGGTGCAGTGTTCCATGGGGATCAACGGGGCGCGAAGGGGAGACAGCTCAGTGTGGGAAAGGTACCTGTATGGGGGTTAATTACAATTGCATAGTTTGTTTGGGTTGAAAAAAAGATACGTCCATATTGTCCAACCCATCTAAATAACTCCCAATACATATATATATATATATATATATATATATATATATACACACACACAACACGTGAATAATAGTTATTGTGATATAATAAGTTTTGTGCCCATAAGAGGACCACTTCAGGATAATTAAACACAGTTGCCTTAACTCTAAACTTCAATGGGTTCACCTACCCATCGATGGGGTGTTGGTCCAGCTGGCCAAATTGCCAGTGTACAGGGAAAATGTACATGTTGTAGTTCTTCTCAAAGTCACGTGCCAGCAGTTCCATAGAGTGGTCTCCAGCTTCCAAGCGCTTCTCATTCTCATGGATCTTCTTCACCTGGTACATTACATAGACACAACCTGTTTTAGTTCAGGAAGCTCACTCACTTATCTTAGGAAAGAGAACCTATCCCTAGGTAAGTGTCCAATATGATTCTGTTGATAGTACTCAACTGCAAGCAGCAGAGGAACTTAGGGAAGCTATTGCTTATGTTCCCTTTAAGTGTGATCACAGATTGGAACGTTATACAGGTATGGGACCTGTTATCCAGAATGCTCAGTACCTGGGGTTTTCTGGATAAGGGATCTTTCCATAACTTAAGTCTGCTAAACATCATTTAAATATTGAACAAACCCAATAGGCTTGTTTTGCCTCCAATAAGGATTAATTCTTTCTTAGTTGGGATCAAGTATAAGGTACTGTTTTATTATCACAGATAAAAAGGAAATCATTTTTTTTAAATTAAAATTATTTTATTATAATGGAGTCTATGGGAACTTTCTGCATAACGGGTTTCCGGATAAGGGATCCCATACCTGTACTCTGTTCCCTTTTTATGAACTCACCCTCAGTTTCTGCTTTTCATTCAGTAAATTGTTGTTCTCATCTCTTTCATACAGACTGACCAGGACATTCTTGAGCCAGTCACGCATACGCAGGGGAAATTCGCTCAGCTCGTTGTCCAAACAGGGAGCAATGTCTATAAGTATAACAGCACGCATTGTTACTTTGGCAGCCAAATGCATAATCTAGACAGCAGCCCTGAGCTCCAAATTGCAGCCAAGATGGGGAATACATTTAGCAATGAAATACTTTGTTCCGTTAACTTATAAAATCCAGAAATGAGCAAATGTATGAGTACCGAGAAGGCTTCCAAAAATCACATGTTAACTTGGCCCTGTTGTTACTTGTATAAGGGGATTTTCAGCACATAACTGTAAATATTTTCTGGTACAAAAGTACATAATTTAACATGAATATTAACAGTATATACAAAGAAATTGTAATTAAAGGGGAAGTGTACTATTACTATAGTTATTAATGATTTTACTTTGGTTACTATTAAAAATGTAAACTAAAGGATGTTCTGTGGACTCATTATGTTACACCTTCTTGACTGTCTATATAGGAAACAATAAATAGTATAGGGAAAACATATTTAGAACATTTTTTTCCCCTTTCCCCACACCTAGAACATCAGTAATCAATTCTTAAAGGGGACATAAACCACCTTCAGCATTGTTGATCTCTTACACTTTACATTCTCTCAGGAAGTCATTAAGGAAGGTGTATATCGCCTTTAATAGACCATGAAATATGTACAGTTGCTCAGGGAAGTCTAGGGGAAGCAAGTACCCTGTGTAAATTGTGGGTATTGTAAGACAATTAGCAACTGTTTTTTCTTTTGTACTTTTTAATCTTTTCCTATTATTTAATTTTCTTTGCTCTGTAGCTCAACAGTCTGGTATATAAACTACTGTCCAGTTACTAAAGTCTGTTCATAGTAACTACAGTGTGGAATAAAGCTAGAATAAAAAATCATGACTGCCAGATTATAATAATAGTTAATTGCTTCACAGCCTTAACTAACAGGCCTCCCCAGGGAGAATTGTTTGTTACAATGAAGGAGGATCCTCACAGAGGTTTCTTTGTTTGCAAGAAGATTCTCCAATATTGCGTACCATGTTACACATTCTTAGTGGAAAGATTACAATACGAGCCCTTTACACTGAACGAAGCCTAACTGTTTCATAGAGGGGAGGTGCAGGCACCAACACATCTGTGTTTAAGTGGAACATGTGCAAGCCCTTAAGGGTAGCCCCTCTATAGAGTGGGAGAGCTGCGCCAACAGAATAGTTAAGGCTTACAAACTCCAGCTGGAAATCACACATACCATATGGGAAAAGTACACAAGCTCAGACCAGAAAAGCAAAGTTTATTTCTCCTTGGGGGCTATGGGTAGCTGACACATTGCAGTGGAAAATCTGAATACTGTATCCCAAGTTCTCAAGCCTAACAGTGATATCAGCTTTATTATAATGTGTATGCTTGCTGCGTACAGTCTGTCTATGGTTTGATTTTTTTCCACTGTTTAACAGAATCACATTTATGAGGCTTTAAATGGTAATGTGTATAAATTGCAAAAAGCAATATAATCCAGCATATTTACAGGGTTCCCTTGAGCTCTTCTATGCTATTTCTAACTCCTCATTTATAATATTAGACACAACAGGTCCATTGGCACTAGGTGCAAAGATGCTCTTAATGTATGGTTGTTTTAAAGAACTAACAATCGAAGTTACAATGTAGGGGAAAATTAAGATGCTATGCTATTAAGGGCTCTTTCTCATTGTGGGAAAAGTAACTCTAACATGTGACAGCATTAGATTTCTTATAATCAAGGCAAGTGAATGTGATGTGGCTGCCAGAGTAGACTGCAATATTGACCATTTAGAGTTTACCAGTGCCAACAAATGTTAATGAGTTATGGACCTTGACTAGCTTATAGTTTGCACCAAAGTGCAAGAAAACATCATCTGAATCCTAGAAGTCAGTCTAAGTTATACTTTTACACATTTTTATCACCAGCAATAAGATACTTGTATTTTTAAGAAAAGGATTGCAATAGAGGTGTATTTGTATGTTTAGAAATATTATTGGTAAGGTGTATTGAGGCACATATTATCCTCTCAGTCAGTATTATATATGCAGACTCACATTTGCATGGTCCAATATAATCAAGATGCAGTTTATGGCCCTTCTTGGTCCCTTCCAGGGTGCATTTGGTTGCAAAGAAGTGGCAGGAAGATTCATAGGTCTTGTTATCTGTGCCACAGACCTGTGGAAGCAATTGTAGTAAAATTCATGGGTGCGCACATAGATGGCTAGAGTACACTGATCAACAAAATGGGACCAATAAGATCACACAAGTGTAAACAGTCTTCATATGGATAAGGACTTATCAGGGCTTATAATATGCATTAAGGGAGCCCTGTTTTTTTGAGGCTTAATCTTTATGTAGGGAATGAGTGTTGTGCCTATGGACTGTATCTTTCACATTAGGCACAGATACAATATTTTTCTGCATTTACCAAGTGCCCAATCTTTGGCTCTAATGTAAAAATAGGTCTTTAGATAGCATCTAAAATGTGCTTAAAGGGATTCTGTCATGATTTTTATGGTGCATCACATGGCTAAGCTCACCTGGGAAACTTAGGTTATGTCTAGCCCCATGTCAAATTTCGAAATGATATATTAAAAAATCTCCTTGTTCCTTTGAAAAATGGATTTCAATGCAGTATTCTGTTGGAGGATCGATATTAACCAATGCATTTTGTAAAAAGCATGTTTTCCTGTGACAGAATCCCTTCAAAAATAGCACACCTTGAACAAACAAATCCAATAACACTGACATTAGATTCTCAGACTGACTGGCTGATAGACCTACATATCATAACAAATCAGTGTTCAGATTCATAAAAACCAACAAAAGCAACTTTCATGAAACTGGAGTGAGGCTTTTGGGAATAATGCAACTTTACTCCATCTATTTGAATGCCCATCTTAACATTTTAAAAAGTAAAAACCCTAGAGACACTTTTTATGACATTTTTATGACAGTGCTTTATATCACTTTTTTGCTAAGATCTTGTAATTAGAAAAGACAATAAAAGCCTCATCCAGGTTTGTTGCGATTTTACAACAGCTATTGTGGATGGTTGCACTCAGTTCAAGCATACAGACACTGTCTTGTGTTGTAACAGATTCACTCTTCCGAGACATTGATGAGATCAGTCTCATTATAACAGTAGTTTGTTGAGTCTGATATGAAACCATAAAGCATGTTGTTTTCCATGAAGTTGTTTAAAGAAGTTTGTCAATAATCCAGCATTTACAGTATAGTATATGTAAGTGAAGTATATGCTAGTCAAATGATGATATAACAAAAAACAAGCAACAGTGAACCTTTGGCCCAACTGATGGTCATGTTCTGTTCTACGGTGTTTTTAGTCATTGTTCCACTGTAGAGCTCCTTTTTTGGTATGATACCCTCATTTAATAGGTTTAGCACAAACACGTGGGCTAGAATACATAACTGGTCTCCTCTATTTATATGTACATATTGTCCAGAGAAAAAGAACTCAATCATATCGACAGGTTATGTATCCTCATTATGTACAATACATGCTGTTTTTTGGACTTACCTTCTCAAACTCGGCTAAACTACTGGGGCAGGTAGATGGGTCTTGGCACACACACATTGGGGTGTTGCTTTCATCTACTTCACAAACTTTGCCATGTTTGCAGTGGTGGTTCAGGCATGGATCTATCAAAAAAGATAAAAAATTAAGAAATCAAAATATTCAAGTTTTAACAGCATATCAGCTATTGTCTTTATGTCTGACTGCAAGTGTACATATAGGGTCATAGACAACAGAATAAGGGAGATCACTGCAACATAGATGTAAAACAAAATATTTTATAATTTGGTTAGAAACCATACTTACTCTCAGATGGCTCTTCCTCCTCCTCCTCATTGACTGCGTCGTCAAACTCCCCGACTTCAACCTGCACAGGATTAGCACCCACTGTCTCCTATAATAAGGACAAGAGGGAGGCTGTCAACAAAGATGCAGTGACAGTAATTACAAAGATTTAGATGTACTTGATTGGCTATTAATATTAAGGGTAAATAAGCGATGGCTAGATAATTAAGCAAGAATAAGGTATCCCTATGCTATGGTTCCACTGTCGATCAAAAAAGAAAGTAAAATGGTCACAATATGGGTCATAGATAATACTTCATTATCTGTTCATTAACCAATAGCAACAAATCAGCTGTTAAAATATACTGATCTACTGTAGTCTTGAAGAGGGTAGCAAAGGTCTGATTCCTTGCTGATTCCATAATAAACCAGTGCCTAACTAGAGATGATGATTGCAATCCTACCTCTGTTGGAACATCTTCTATCACCTCTTCCTCTTCTGGTAAAGCATCCTGTTGCTGGATGGATATAACAAAAATGTTATCATAGAGAACCCACAAATATGATATATCTCTATAGAAGCCAGCAGAATACTCACAGGGGCAGCTAGAGCTTTGCCAACCAGGCACAAGACGAAGAAGACCCAGACCCTCATTCTGAAGTCGGACCTAGAAGAAAAACCCAATGTTATTAATTAAAAAAAAAATCTTAGATTGCTTTTAAAACACAAGGCAACGAATACATTGCAAAAATGATACATATTAAAACTCACTGATACTAGAGATCTCAAATAAGACATATAAATGGGCATGGTTTCTATGAGGTGTAATCTCGATACCTGTTTTGTTTGATTCTCTTTTATGATCATTTTAACAACACATTATAAGGCACCCACACACTAGGTCAATGTTAACTGACATCTACAAAGGTGATGTTAACTCAAAACTAACATGTTGCCTAATGAAAGAAAATAGGGGTGATTCACTAAAGTGCGTTAAAACGTGCGCTATTTATAGCGTGCGATAAAAATTTTATCGCGTCTAAATTTTCACTTAATTGCCACTTAATGCACGATTCACTATAAGCACACTTGTGCTAATTTACGCGCGATATTGCATATTGCGCGATACCGCATGCGCGCTAATTAACGCCTATTATTATGTGCGCTAATAGTCGCCGCGTATACATAGTAGCCACATATAAATAGTAGCATATAAATAGTAGCCACATATAAATAGTGCATATAAATAGTAGCATATAAATAGTAGCCACATATAAATAGTGCATATAAATAGTAGCATATAAATAGTAGCCGCATATAAATATTTCTATGCTACTATTTCTATGCTAATATTTATATGCGGCTACTATTTATATGCTACTATTTATATGCACTATTTATATGTGGCTACTATTTACTACTATTTATATGCTACTATTTATATGCACTATTTATATGTGGCTACTATTTATATGCTACTATTTATATGCACTATTTATATGTGGCTACTATTTATATGCTACTATTTATATGCACTATTTATATGTGCTACTATTTTTATGCTACTATTTATATGCACTATTTATATGCGGCTACTATTTATATGCGGCTACTATTTATATGTGGCTACTATTTATATGCGGCAAACTGGAGGCTACATCACTCTAGGGCCAACACAGACTTGAATAAATAACACTGCAAAGTCCATATTTTATTGCCAAAAGCTCATTAACTGTACTTTTCTATAATTACCACCTGCCTCAAGTAGGTGTTAATTTTCGCATAGTCTAATGCGATATTTAGCGCGTCTAAGTGTTTGTGAATCATGCGTTAGTATTCTTTTCTGCGCGCTAATTAACGCATGCGTTAACAATACCGCATGTGGTTGCGTGCAAATTAACGCATGCGATAATACTGTAGTGAATTGCGCGCTAATTGTCGCGTCTTTTTTAAACGCAAAAAAGCGTGCAATAAAAATTAACGCACTTTAGTGAATCAACCCCAATATGTTCTAAGTAACTTCACAATATACTTTCAGGCTTTTGCTTGCCTTCCCTTGGTTTTGCCTGAGATAGACTGGCCTTTTAAATTAATGGACACTTCAAAGGAAACACAGTAGGCAGTTGACAAGCAGTTGCATGTTTCATAAGCTCTATAGCAGTATATAAACTTGTTCCATGTACAGTGTTTGTTAGCATTCTCTCTACCAAAAAAAGTTGCATTTTTGTTGTGATTGTTCCTTTAAATGTTCTTTCCAACCAGCATTCCTGTCTATTCACATCATTTACATGAATGTCTTTCCACACTGTATATTTTGACTGGATCTGCTGTTCCCAGGGAAGCAGTCATCCATGTACAATAAGCTGACTTGCTTTCAATTCTTTTGGTGCAGACATGTCTTCCCTCAATGCACAAGGTTAAGTCACTTCAGTTCTCTTGGCTTTGATTGCTCTTGATGGAAAGTTACAGCCGTGGCTGGCAGCAACGCAGACCATCCCCACCTTCCTAGCCCAGTCAATCATATTTAAGCTCCCTGTTTTACTTGGAAGATTACTGGCAGTAAACACTCATTGGTGGAGAAAACATTCCCTTCTGGTCATGCCAAGCAAATAAACAAGGTTATTTAATCAAATTTAGATCAGAGCATGCAAATGTTTTGAAGGGACAAACAGTTCTTATATTAATGAGCATGCTACTTTATATATGCAACATGTATATATAAAGTTATTGCATGAAGCAATAAACACTGATCTATAATTTTGATTGGTGATAATTATATTTCTAAAGATTGTTCAGTGCAAAGATTGAGTCCTTCAAATATGTACTCCACGGGCTAGACTTTCAAACCAGTATGTATTTATATAGAAAAAGTATCAACCCTTGTAAAATATATAGGAAATTATAAATCCCCTAATGTATACAGTATATAGGATATATAAGAAGTCACTCTATGCTCTATGATCTCTATATGGGCCTTGTAACTCTGACGTAACTTCTAATATCCTGATCTTACAACAGGGGGTATTGATAATAATATAATATACAGGATTTTGATGGCTCTTTGTGTATTACCCATAACAATATATATTACTATGATTTTAGAAGATAACTTCTCATATCCTTATATCTTTCTCTGTAGCAATACAACAAGGAGACTTGTAAGGTTGACCTTGATATATTTTGTGTCTGTTTTTCAACCTTACTTCAGTGCTATGTAATGCAGTTCAATACTGCAGCCAAATACCTGGGTGCCCATCTAAACAAAATCATAAAGACAGAAATTAGCACTTTCTGGAGTTGCTTAAGTATTGTATACGGGACCTTAATTCCTTTATTGTTCCTTTTGTACCCCGGGATTAGTGCACCCCAAATGGGCTGCTTCACTTGTACCAAGTTCATTTTCTGGGTACTACAAAGCCCCTTTTCTGGAGCTGGTGGTTAAGTATAAAAACTTGTTGTCACTGCCTAAAATCCTTCCCTGGCCTACATATTACATAACTTAATCACATAGACTAGCTTTCATCAGACAACCACTTCTTTTATTTATGCCAAGGATATCATTCCTTGCAGAAATGTCTTCAGCCCAGTACCTGAGCTCTACACACACATCCATAGCTGTCCAGCCAGTTAGCTCTCCAGTAAAACACTGAATGGCCCTAACAGATGCAGAGTTACAGAATTTGCTGTGTTTTCATTGGACAGGCATGCAGAGGAACGATGTCCTGCGGCAAACAACCCCTAACCCGTCCCGATCTTAAAAAAAGGAAAAAACAAGTTTGTTTCCGAAGAGTAAACTAAGCCCATGAAAAGAGAGTTATTCTTGAGCCTAGTTCATGTCTGGAAATACTTAATTTTGGACACTGTTAAGACAGTGAAGTACTTATTGTCAAGTGTCATGGTGGAAAAACTAACAACTGAAGAGGCTACAAGATGGCCATTCTGTTTAACAGTGGAAGGAATAACTCAGCCTTAAAGGAACACTAACACAAAAATATTTAAATGCCTTATAAGTCATAAAACATCTCTAATATTAGGTCTAGCCTTTCCCCCCTTGCCTTTTTTAAATGCTTCGTGTAGAATTTTACACGGAAGTTGTCTTCGTGTTGGAGGACCTTCGGCACTTAAGCTTTTTATCAGCTTATGTAGTTTAAATTTATGTTTCTATTTCTTCAGACAGTTTGGGGGGTAATGTTGCGATCATTAATTTAAACTACATAAGCTGATAAAAAGCTTAAGTGCCGAAGGTCCTCCGACATGAAGACAACTTTCGTCACTAAAATTCTACACGAAGCATTTAAAAAAGGCAAGGGGGAAAGGCTAGACCTAATGTTAGAGATGTTTTGTGACTTATAAGGTATTTAAATATTTTTGTGTTAGTGTTCCTTTAAGGTGGCCATACACGGTGAAAGGTGGCCATAGACTGCTGAAACATATGAGTAAACATCTTATTGGTTGTTGTGTTACTAGACCTGGTGCACCTTTTCTTACATAGCCCTGCTTGTGTTGTACACTATGAAATGCCTAGGCTCAATTTGTATTCATAAAAACACCTCGCAGAAATAATTTTACCCATGTTTTGTAGATTTAAGCATCAGTATCCTAGCACCTTGTGCACCTTTTCCTTAGAGCCAACTACTGTGATTCAGGAACAAGGAATTTTGCTATATGGCAAAGGGATCATTGTAATTAACATCTGCAGGTTTAGCCCTGCTGAAGCAACCATTGTTTTATTTGCAGGTTGGTAAATTCAGCTCTTTTAGTGAAAAGAGAGCAAGACCCTTGACCCACTGAAATGGCAAAAAGGCGTGGAGAGGGTGGGGGGTGGTATCAAGGCCTTGGGCAACAGCAGCTCCAGAAACACCACTGGCCCCTTTGGTTAAAAATATGTAAAACTCTTTATTACTCTTTATTTCTTTTTTTTACTCTTTATCTTGCCCTTGAACATGTAGTATAGTGAATAAATGTCCTATTATATAGAAACAGTTGGCATACCATATATAGGTATTACCCTGTTTTATGCAGAATTGTACTGGAAATTTTGAGGCTATAGTGGTGCTTTAATGGAAGTCATATTTATATGGAATGTTGATGTTCAGTTTTTAGAAGCATTTGATTATTTTTTCTCTTAGTTTGAGATCAGTACATTGCGAATTCCACAGGCCGCTGCAGCTGTGGCTCAGCTGTTTAGTTGTAGAGAATTTGAGATCAGGCAATGAGTTTAATATATTTCTTGATTATCATTTATATATGGCAAAAGAACCTTATACTGAGTGCTCACAATCTAATGCCAGAAAAATTGTGTTGGCCGAGGACCATATCAGACCACCCATGCCATCCCATATTGGCCAAATATTCAGATCTTATTTTTTCTCTTTAATATTTAGGTGGAGCCTGACTGTAAATCATTCTCTGGTTAATGGCCATTGGGCTTTGGGGCACATTGCCTATACCAAGTGACATTTGCTCTTCTAGCAACCAATACAATTAATCTGGAGGTTATTCGAAGTGCCAACTAACCAACTGCATCATGCTTTTGCTAGAAGCAGCAACATTGTGCAATAATCAGGGCTGGAACTATCGGTAGGCAGAAGAGCCATGTGTTTAGGGCACAACTCTGTGGGGGGAGCACAATGGCCTTAGACACATGCCTCTGCTACCTTCCCCTACCCTATGTGTATCGTACACCAAGTGCTTGATCGGATCTGAGGACATCAGGTGGGGGGGCTGGAGGAAGTACTGTGGGCCGAGAAAGTTGGTTACAGGGGTGTAATTGGTATTTACTGGCTGAATGGGTATCAGGCACATATTTAGGTTCCCCTATACTGTACAGAATTACTGCAGAATTGTGCTTATCACAGGGGACTAATTACACTGACTTGGATTTGGTATCTCTATGTACAGGCTATGTGCAAATTAAGGGGACTGTTCCTGCAGAATTGTGCTTAGAAACTAAGGACTAATTATATTGGCATAGTATGGTATCTCTCTGCACGGGTTATGAGCAAATTAAGGGAGTTGTTCCTGCAAAATTGTGCTTAGTACTGATGACTAATTATATTGGCATAGTATGGTATCTCTCTGTACAGGTTATGAGTAAATCAGGGGTTAGTCCAGGGTAACTTGGGCCAAACCCACACATGGGTAGTTTCCCCATTACCCACCTTTTATCTCTATGCTAGAAAATACAACATCAAAATCATTTGCATAAGTGCGTATAAAAATCAAGTGAAAATACTTGAAAGAGCACCTTCTCACCCTTAGGCACACACAAGAGCATTTTTCTGTGAGGGAGAAAATAAGAGAGCTGGGCTGGCATTTTCACATAGACATAATAGGATGCAATATCCAGTACAGTACAAGGAGTTATGTAAGCACTATAGTATTAAGTAATATGGCCATGGTTAGTTATATATGCACAGAAAATTTAACAGAAATATTTTATATATGTCAGAAAATAAAGACCGTATTGCCTGCATTGTAGATCCTGTGTTTCCATTTGGCTGTGTGATCTGTGCTGCATGATATTTACATGTCAATGGATCAAAGGAGTGAACTGTGGCACTCAAAGGGTTAAAGCTATGATAGTTCAGGGCAGCAGAAGGGTTTTACCCCTTTTGGAAAAGTCCATGATTGGATTATGATTTAGTGGTGACAGGAAGCAGTTTCCTGCACAGCCTGACTGTATGCTAACTCCTTGTACAATGTTTAAACAGGTGTGTTCTGTATATTTAGCTTTTATATGACCCTTCTTTGCCCCTTCTGCCTAGATAAAAACACTCTTTGCAATTTAAGATGCCTTGGCATAAGGCAAAGAGTCCTGGGGGCCATCAGCATCAGTGGGACAAAATGATATTCCATTGTATAGCTGTTGTTAGCTACTTTCAGTATATACATACAATACTGTTGCCTTGGTAAAAATAAAGCACTATCTATTGCAACTTTCTGTAAAGAAGTTTGAAAACTTCTATAGGCTGGAACACTGAAAATATACCATAACTATGTGTCTTGTGAAAGCACTTTTTTTTGCTTAAATTAATTCCTGTTCTGCCCAATTGAGTTAACCCTAGACTCCTAGTATAATGTTGTAAGGAACAGAGATACTAATTAGGAAATGGCATAAAAGAAGAATATTCTGCCAAATATAGGTTTGGGGTAGCATTACATTTAGTTCTTTTTGATAATAAAGGAAATGTAATGCTGCATATTTGCTTCTCTCCAATTGACATTCATTTAACACTTTTAGTGGCTTTAACATCATTTGCTGTTGAAGAGTTCAGGCCCTTCCCTTGTTAAAGTCCTTATCGTGGCTTCCAATTAAACAAAGAATATCTTACAAACTCCTTCTTTTAACCTTCAAAGCCCTCCATTCCTCTGCTCCTCACTACATCTCTTCCCTTGTGTCTCCATTACTCCGTACGTTCCTGGCCGACTCCTTCGTTCCTCGCAGAGCAATCGTTTGGTTGCGCCCCCCACTACTACTGTACCTTTCCTTACATTTGGAATGCCCCTCCCTGATTTCCTCCGGAGAGAATCCTCCCCCAGTCTTTTAAACTTAAAGACTACCTTTTGGAGCACTCACCCAGCACCTGATCTGGGAAATAGCACTTATATTGTAGTGTCACCCACTGTGACCTACAGCACTTATATTTGCCTATTTGTATCTGTAAGTTACCCTCCCATCTAGATTGTAAGCTCTACGGGGCAGGGACCTCCATCCTCTTGTGTCTTTGACTCTTAACTTATTGCAACTGTATCTTGTATTTATTTGTATTTATTGTTATACTTTGTATTTATCTATTATTATCTTATTAACCCCCTGTTTGTATTAATGTATTCTACTGTACAGCGCTGCGTACATAAGTAGCGCTTTATAAATAAAAATATACATACATATACATACATACATACATTTGCAATTTTTAAGAGTCTGAATCAGGAGTGCAGAGGCAGACCAATACTACTTTCAGTTGCAAATAATTTTAAAGCCACTCAGCATGTATATTGAGAAAGTATAATTTTATTAGGTACATTTATTTTCAGGGTTAACATTCCCCTTCAAATTAAAAGAATAGTGCTTCTTTTAATATACTTTGCCAGTAGAGACTTGTTGTTCTTTACCCTGGCTACTTAACAAGTAGCCATTTGCTCCCTTTGCTACAAATAGAGATATCATAGGGCCAAGGACCCTTTGTAACAGTCTTTATCAGGGGAGGGTGAAGAGCTGGAATCATATCCTCCCAAAGGGTGTAAAATCCAACTGCTTCTGTGGACAAACACAAACTGGACTAACCAATAATTGAGGATATTTCATTGGCCGATCTATAAGCGACTGACTATAAGCCCCCAGTGAATTGAGCTTGCCTTGTCCTTTAATACAAGATTCAATATTTATTCCAGTTCTGATCCATAGCAACAATTCATCAAGTACCATTCACTGCAAACTACTGAGTTGCTAGAGACTGAACACATTTAACATACATTATTTGAAGTTATGCAAACTGAAACAAAAAAAACCATAACCAATGAAACTAGAAAGAGCAGAAAATGAAGAAAAATTATGAGATTAATTAAAGAAAATGTAGTTCTAAGCAACTTTCCAGAATAAATGAATAAAAGTTGCAGTGGTTAAATGGTGGATAAATGATTAGTTGTTATTGTAAGTGATATTTATAATCTCTTCAGGTTGTGACTCCTAAATCAGTGTACCAAAAGCCAACATTGTTTCAAGAATCAGAACAAATAAAAAAAAGACCAGTTCAACTTTTTATTGAACATATATTGAAAAGTTACTTAGAAAAACATTGTCTTTTGTGTTCTGAACAGATAAGGCCCAGACCCGCAGAAGCCTGTAGTGGACACCTGATTCTGTTCCCATAACTGCGGGCATTCCTGACTGCCTGAGTAATGCTTGAATGAAGCCAGGCAGAGTGGAGCAGTCCCTTGGAAAAGTTGTCTCTCTCTCCCATATAACATCACCCCCCACTTCCCCTCCTTTCTTTTCTCTAATCCTCCCATCCCCCATTTTCTGCTTATGTGGCAGACAATAGATGTGTTAAACCCCCCTTTCTGCTAGAGGGACACGCTGAGCACTGACAATTCAATCTACTAACCGCTTGAGATGTTATACTGTGGGTCCCAATAAAGATATTTTATTGCAGTCTCTAATATATTCTATTTATATATATATATATATATATATATATATATATATATATATATATATATATATATATATATATGTATATATATAAATAAATATATACACTGCAAAGGCCAGTAAAAAATTCATGATACAACCAATATTGTCTAGGCACTGTAGTTCACAACATAAAAATAATACAAATGAGGTACACTTTGTACCATCATCTATAATTAACCTTATTTACGTCCATGCTACATGGAGAGAGGTGTGATAAACCATGCAAAGCTCTTAACAAGACAACACTAGGATTAACCCAAACTGCTCTGCAGAGCAGCTACCTAGGCTGGGATTCATATTAGTATCAGTTGGGATAAATTAACATAGGATTGAATGTTTTTACTCTTCCATAGTTCCATAGAGTATTCATTTTGTTAGTATCATACAATTAGTATCCTACTTTTAATATATAACTAACAGTAATACCTGGTTAACTGGTGGGGGGGGGCAAAAACAGAATTATAACTACAGGCTATCATGAGGAATGTATCACTGGCTTATTACTCTTGCCAGAACATGTCAATCGTATTGCATTATGCATTCCTATGATAACATTGCAGCTTCCCTGTCCCTACATTGAATAGCATGTTTAAAGGAAAACTTATTTAAGAGGTCATTTCTGTAATTCATTGCATTATCTAGAAGAATGGTAATGAGATATAGGGAAAGGGGATTATCGCGTAGAAATCTGGGGCTTAAAAAGTTGATAGCTACAAGATATCTTATTTATGGGTTGCTCTTTATATAACTGATTTGTATCAGTTGTTTATAGAAATATGTATATATACTCTATAATAAGTCTTAGAGGGCTTTAAAAGGATGCACCACCCAATTCTCATTTAGGGATAACAAAGCTATTCAGGAAATAATTGCATAGCAATTTTAAACAGGGAACTGATTGCTAGACAAGATAGGTTGAATGTCCAATGACCTATCATCATAAAGGATAAACAACCATAAGTGCTAACGAGTATGTTCTTAAGTGGATGATTCGCATTCCAGTTAGGGTTAAGTGATAAAACTACAAATCCCAGAGTTCTACAACTTTTTATTATATATATACTTTAATAGCTAATTATATGCCTTTCAGTCTCAGGAAGGATTAAGGAGATTTATCAACATCCTTAGCACAAGAAATTTCTCACTCTTTAAGATTGGGGAGGGGTATTATTAAATTAGATATTAGATATTTAATAAATTAGATATATATAGATTAGAAAGCAAGGTCCTTAGGCAGTTGAGCTAGTTTATTTCTAAAGGGAAAGAAATCATAGCTGATACTGTACCTCGGAGCAGAGGAGAGAGCTTCAGGCTCCTAGATGGTCTAGAGAAATCTGAAAGTTACAGAATAGGTTAGCAGAGAGCACAAATAGGGGTGGGTGGGACTGGGACGTCTGCCTTTCTCATTCTTTTTTTTTTCTCTAAATGGTAGGCTGTCCTAACCCCATCCTGCCCCCTCCTCCTGATCCTGTCCTGAGAACTCTGCCAAAAATGCCTTCAGACAAGAGCAATCCACAGAGCCCTCTTAAAGAAAGTCAGTAAGTGAGGAAATGGGTGTGTGGCATTTGGATAAAGTTGTTTGTCTGGACTGGTACAAGTGAAGCAGTAGAAGTGTGACTTGGCATGGAATATTTGAGAAAAAAAGGCAGTACACAAGGCCTGTAGTATTAGTCCCAGCCAAAAAGAGTCTTGCATGGCTATTATTAAAAATAGCATTGAACCCTCAGCTGCAGGTGGGTGCTGGGAATATTACGCTGAACTTTAATTGGCATTAAGACCCAATCATTAGGCCAGGTGCCCAATATGGTCACCCACAAGCTGGAAAAATTGGGTAATGATCATATAATACTGGATCTTTAGACTGATGGCAGATGGGATGTTGCTCTATTATGGTGAAATCTAGTACTAGCACTATCACACTTTTCTGGGACCCTTGAGTTCCCCCAGTTTTAACTCCTATGTGGCTCCTATGGAGTGCTACTGTCTACAGGGTAGACAAATTTACGGTTAGTGTTGTAACTTTACTTCCTTCCCCTGAGCTGCAGCAGGGGTAGCTGTTTAGACAGATAATCCTGCAATCATCTGGGATCAAATATTATCTGTCCTGATTGAACTTCCTACTGTTATGATCATTTGACCAGTCAGTTGAACAAACAGAACAATACAGAGGAGTCAATGTTTTTTTTGTAAATTAGAGTAAGTAAATTATACATATGCAGACATATTCATGCTGGTAATCAGATTATATATGTGTGTGTATATCTATATATATATATATATATATATATATATATTTAAATTTCAACAGTAATTTATCAGTGATTGGCAGCATATTTATTGCAGTTAGTATATTTCCACTATATTTTTGCAGTCTGTGCTACAAAACCTTGCCCTCAGGGCATGTATTTCCTAAAGTGCAGACTCAGGGAAATTGTTCTTATTCAGGAATGCAATAATACTCTAATAAACATGCAGCAGACGAGCAGTGAAGCTCCAATTCAGCCCATGGCCATGGAAAGAATACACCTTAAACAGTTTGAATTCAGGGAGAAAAAGTAATATTAGTTATTAGCTGGGAATAAACAAGAATAACTGAATCTTTTAGAAGGGAAGAGAAAAGGGAAAATATACTCTAGTTATATGCAGTTTGTTTGTCAGGTGATTTCAGTATAATTCAATCTTGAAACAATTTTTCAACACGTAAAAATGCCCTATGTCTAGTTGCCCCAAAAGATAGATAAACATTACATATAACTAGCCTTATCTGGGGTGGTTGCACCCTAGTGCATTTAGACAGGCAGATGTGTGGCCATCTACTGTGAACTAGCTTGAGCAGTACTGGACAAAATGGTGGATATATGGCGGATTGGGCCTAGCTACTTCAGTGCCAAATCCCCTTCATTTTTAGAAATGGAGGGGGAATGAGGGGCTTACAAAAGACTACTGCACTGGTCAGGAGACACCGGGGGTCATTTATAAAGACTGGACAAATTTGCAATCGGATGATTGCTTTCAGTGTTCAACCTGCAGCTGGCTGGAAAAATCTAACAATTGGTTGGTGCTATGGGTTACTGTCCAGGGGAAAATGTGCCCAGTCTTTATAAATGACCCCCACTATTACCAGGTAATGCAACTAGGCAGGTTGAAAAACATGCAATATCCTATGGTAAACCAATCAACAGCTAAATTTCATTGATCTACCAAGGGCCTCACCACAAATCCGGGCCTGGATCTACCACTGTTAGAATAACATATTCTAATGTTTTATTGGCAGCTATAGCCCTTCTAGATCGTAATGAAATTCAAGCAAGGTCCTGTTTGCAAATAAGGCTTTATTTGCAAACAGGACCTTGCTTGAATTTCATTTTATTAAAATAAAAAAGTTTGCATTAGTATTTTTTGCTTGTATTTTATCCTATAATAGAAAAAATAATTGCTTCAGTTAATTGAGGTTTCTGTCTTACAATCATTGAATTGTTTAAAGTAGAGTTTCCTGTTTAACTTTACTATAGGTCTAGAACACAATGGCCACACAAGGTGGATTTTTACCTTGGCAGAAAATAATCAATCAGCAGTTCACCTGCGCATGAATAAGGAGATCCCTAAATCCAGCCAGTGAGTAGCATTACTGAGAAAAGCTTATTCTACAGCCTAGAAATCTGATATGACTGAACTACATTATTGTGCTAAAGGTCTTAATATGATTCTAATGAGATTCAGTTTGGGTTAGGAAGTACGTATACAATGAGCTTTATAAAATACCTGAGTGAAACAGGTGCAGCGTCTGTGCAATAAAGGAGCAGGAAGCACAGGGCAATTTTTGGCAGCTGCTGCTGCACTGCCTATAGCTGTACCACACAAAATAGGCAATGGACAGGAAAGCAGTTTTGGTAAATTCTGAGAATGCTCTATTGCATTCTCAGTGAACTGCATCCTGACCCTAGCAGGTAGGTGCCTTAGATGCTCAAATGTAGAATAACATGCCTTACTTTGCCTAACTGGTGAGGATAAAAAGCAGAATTATACTTTTGGCAGGAAGTTTTGTTCTCTAGATGAACACAAAGAGCACTGCTGAACCTTTCTGTCCCTGGCAGAGCTAAATGCAGGGGCATAACAATAGAGGAAGCAGACTCTGCAGCTGCTGGGGAGCCTGCTTCAGGGCCCAGTACGGGAACTGACTGGTGATTTTGTGTTATACATATATTCTACATTGGTCTCAGTTGCTATAACTCTGAATCTTAGCTCGAGTCGAACTGGGCTACTGGGAAACTAAGAGAAATCCCAGTGGCCCTACCAACATGTTTCATTACTTGAGTTTGTCAGGGGTATGTACATAGGGCAGGGTTTGTGGAAGGCAGGGGCAGATGTCCTTGTGGTGGAAGCAGGGTTGGGTGGTGTATGTTATTGTTGGAGAGGTTGGCTAGGGTATGTGCATCTAGTAAGGTTTGTGGAGAGGAGGGGTGGATGCCATTGTGGCAGAGGGTGTGGGTGGGGCATGTTATCATCAATGTTAGCAAGCCCTTTAAGGTCAGGTCCACTGGTGGGCACAAGGTTCCACATCTTGACACTGTAGCCAGTTTTGGGTGCAGCAACAGAGTAATAAGAGCTACCAGCTGCTAGGATGCCCTTTGGTTCCTGATTGATGCACAGCTTTAGATGGGATGTCGACCCTGATGTTGTAGGATCACTGTTCCTAGCATGCTTTAATGCTTGACAATATTCTGTATTCTGGGAATGGTAGTTCACTGTGTGGAGCACAATGATTATTGATGGTTTATTTATGGTTTAGAAGTGGCAGGGTCTAATGGCTAGTGGCTGTGGGTCCAATAATTTTTTAGCTTTGCTATTGCAAACAAAAAAATAGCTGGCATATGATTCAGGGAGTTAAAGTTCACACCATCAGGAAAGATACATTTTTCAACATCCTCTGGTTTCTTTAAGAGTGGGGAATCAGATAGATGATATCAGGGATAGGTTGCGTTTGTCTCCCTAGCAGGAAGGCAGCAGCTGCTGCTACATGTCTCTACAAGACAAAAAACATCTGGGCTAGAGCTTGGTTACATAGCAGACAGCAAAGACCTGATTGGGCTGAGGACGTGGCAGAGAAGAAATCTTTCCAGCTTTGGCCTGGAGTTCCCTTCCCATCTAGTAAACAGAACCAAATGGCAGGGTTATAATTGTGATGTGCACTGGTGTACGTGGCGTCTCTGCCGCAAGATTAGGATTGCTTTTAACTCTTCCCGATAGCACAAGTACAAATGACTCAGTCCTGTATCAGCTAGTTTTGGCCCAGGCCAAGCAACTTAAAGGGCAATTAAATTCTTAACTCCTTTGGCTTTATTTTATATTATGGCTATTATAATTCCTAATGCAGGCTAGCTAGGGTTATAGGAACCCACTCTTTCTGGACTTCTCTTCCTTGGTTCCTGTGTATCTTTGTACCCATAACCACAGTGACTGTACTTGCCTTTTTTGTAAAAGCTGTATCCCAAGCAACTATTCTAGACCAAAAAGAAGAGATGTCAAACTATAGTGAAGCAACCCTCATGATAACATGGTAACAAGGTACACAGGGCCTGGGCACTTATTAATAATTCTGGGCCCCCCTCCTTAAATTCCCTAATCTTGCCCAAACTCCCCAAAAGCCCCATGACTTTTGTGACCCACAAATAATACTTTTAATTCCAGGCCTCTCTTTCATGGGGTCCCCTGACTGTGAGACTTTAGCGGCCGTTGTCCGAGACGTACGTCACGGCGGCCATCTTGTGCCTCGCATCTGAAGCAAACAGACGGCCATACTACAGCTCCTGCACTGCAAAAGCGGTACTCGGCTGCAATCACTTAAAAGCACTCAGAAATTATCTAAGAGCTTACCCAGTGTCCTACCCTACCTGCGAACGCAGAGAGGACTTGCTGGAACTGGGACTTCAGCAGCACCAGGACCAGCGGCTGCGGCCTGGGCTGTCTGTAAAGGGGATTCCCATCCACATTGCCTACCCTACCTGCGGCTGCAGTAGGGATTGAACGGCACTACACCAGAAGGCCGTACTCTGCCAGGGACCCGGCTGGGCCTTGGAGAAAAACCTCACCTCTAGTCTGCCAGAGACTGATTCAAACCCGGCAGCTAATAATTGATCCCCAGGGCTGCCTAAGGGCCGCCATAGCGCTATGGGACCAGCTATTAAGGGAGTCTAAAATTCACTGCTGTGGCTGCGGAGTGACTTGTTCCATGGACTCTATCCCTTATTATTCTAAAATGGCCGACGCTACAGATAAGCAACAACCTAACCTAGATGCCACAGACAGTGCAATTTCTGTTCGGTGTCCCACACCCCAGCATCGATATGTGTTGCTGGGAACATTTGGCCAAAAGAGTGGGGAAGAAGGGGAGACCTGGTTGGTACCCTATAGCGGCTGCTGCAACTTAGTTAGAGCAAGCCTTGGGAGATGGGAGCCTGTGGGAGATGCCCTGGCTGCACCAACACATGTTGGGTTGGGCCCACAGTGAGGTTAGAGTCCTCAACACCATGCAAAGAGGGCGCCTCACCAATTGCCAGACTACCACACCCTGCCACACCAACCCCCAGTGCAGACCCGGTTAGGTCTGTCACCCCACCAGTTGCAGAATCATCTGGGGATGTTCTTTTATCACCCGTCAGCAGTGATGATGAACACAGAGCAGCTCCTTCAGTGGCTAAATCGGAAGCCATTTGGCCATACAATAGGGCCACAAAGGACACTGACCTAGCCCATAAGACGGAGCCCCTAAGTATTTCCATCGGCAGAGGGAGGGCCCAATCCTTGACCACAGAAGGGGCCAGTGCTGCCTCATCCTCGGGATCTAGGATACCTGTAGAGTATCCTGGACGTCGCCGCCACACTAAACCTAATTGGGGCAAAATGGAATTTGGGGGCACTACTGAGACCGTTCCACAGAGAGAGGAACAACCTGCACCTTTAAGGCCACCTCAGAGCTGGCCAGAGGGTGCCATTGTTTTGCCTAATACTCCACCTCCTCACTACACGTGCTGGGTGGCTTCAGGCCGTGCAGACCCTGAGAAGTATATGGCCATGTCACGGGTCCAGAGACTGATCAACAACAAAGTGTATGAACTATGGCAGTTCTATATGCCTTACACTCCAGAGTGGGTATACGACGAAGTGGAGAAGCACCTTGATGAGTGGCTGTACGGCGAGATCTCAAGACGTGAGAAACTCAAATTTGGGGGGCTACTGGCTAAAACCCCTGAGAGACGACATCAGGATGTTGACTATCTGGCTAACATCGCCCGGGAGTGGTGGTTTGGACGTACCATACTCAAACACAGAGTGAGATCCTGTGGTCTGCTGTCAGACCTCCCCAGTGGAGGCAAGATAGACAAACCACATCCCACTTATTATGTGTCTTATGAAGTCACTAAGGCCAAGTTTGGCCGTAACATGCACTGAAAACCCCATGCCGGTTTCGGATACCCTTCACAGATGGGATTTTCCCCCAGGTGGGAGGTGGGTTGATTTTCCCTAAAAAGATAAGGGCAACACCCACCATGTTTAAGGGCACACCTTCAGGACTGCTGGTTTTGCTGCCACAAAGGATGTGACCCTCCTTCAGTTCCATGTCCACAGAGATGGACTTGTTTTTCTTTATTGTCAAGTTTGGAGCTCTCTACCAAGGAGAGACTGTAAAGATTGTATATAGTTGGGTTACAGAAAGACTGCTGGGCCCCTCACTCCAACTTCTACCTCGGCCTACCCTTGGGTAGGACCCATTGCCTTTTCCACACCTACGGAGTGCGTGTTGGGTATTCACGAACACTGGGTTAGGGTGGGAAGGCATGGACTTAATAAAGTTGATGGGTGGGGAATGTTTCCACAGTTATATGAACCCTCTAACCTTTCTTTACAGCCAAGCATGTGCCTGGGACACCTGACTACAGGCAGGATGATTCCATGTGTAAGTATGTGCCTGAGCACCCCTGTTTATAGCTCCCAGGAGGTGACTCAAGGTTTCTCTAAGTATTGTGCCTGTTATACCCCTGTTACAAGGTCCAGGTGGTATTTCAAGGATCTCTTTAATTAAAGTACCTGAGTGATCCACTGTGACACTCATGCATGTATATGGTTTACAGAAACAAGTAACTAGTAACGAAACAGTTAAAATTTTTTGTGCCTTAAATTTCCTTTTACAGCTATCCATTGTACCGGGTATGCCTCAGGAGAGGATACCAGAAACGGATGTGATGGTACTGTCTTTATATTGCACTATTTCATTGCACTGAGTAGGCTTGAAAGTGTATTCATTTTTCTATTTACCATTGTCGGGACGGAATGGAATTTTCCCTCGGGTGAATGTAGGGACCCATAGGGTTAAGCTCCCTATGGCTTTACCCCTATCTCTTCACAATCTTTACTGTTATTGGGCAGAGCCCTTATACTCAGGTTTCAGTTATGTAACTGTATTCCCTATAGGTTTATACAGGTTGACCCCTCCCCTTGCAGACTGATATAGTGTCTAGCAAGGAGGAGTGGCTTCCTCTTTTGGCTGCATGCTGTGTCCCAAGCAGAGCTCCATCTGAGCCTGGGAGCAGACTGTAGGCCCCAGAAGCCATTTGTACCCTAGGGGACCATTTACCCTATTGAAAGGCGGGGACAGGGCCCCGTGAATGAGGAGAAGCAAGCACAGCAGAATATTTAATAGCACTCTCTAGGAGAAGTGAGCATAGTCAGCTTTAGCTAGAAAGGGCAGCCATTAGCCCCACCAAAGGAGACACTAAGGGTTTAGCCTACCCCAGGCTCTGTATGCCTTGCTGTAGGGACCACAGTTAAGAGAAAGGATTTAGGCTAGTATTTACCACTGAACCACGGTTGGCTGGAGGAATCCGTTCCAGTAAAGGGCATCCATCTTGGGACTCCCGGCTACTACCTCTGAATATCTCCATTGTGGGCTACACTGTCCCTATAGGTCACAACTGCTACTAACCACTGTGACATTCTATACCAACTGCTTGTGAGTATATTATTACCCTGCTTAACACTTGTGGTGTGTAACAATAAATCTGTATTATAGTTTACCATAAGAATCCTCTGGCATCCATTTATCATCTCTGCACCACACAACCTCAGCTAGTTGTAGTTCAACTACACCCTCAACTCCATAATAAATCTCCCACTTAGCGGAGGCCCATGCCTAAGTATTAAGGGTCGCATGTAACACATGCTCTACACTACGCTACTAGCCAGGATTTGTCTATTCTAAGTCAAACAAGTGTTACATTTGTAATCCAGCCTTCAGATTTCCTACTTTTGATGGAAGTGTCAAAAAAGTCAAAAGGTTATTTTCTTTAAAGGACAAGGAAAGGTTAATATAAATTAAAAGTAAGTTTAAAGGCATTCCTTTTAAGTACTTACTGCATATCTAAATTCCCAGATCCCAGTGACATCATTGAAATCTCTCTCCCCTTCCTGTAGCCTTCATTAGCAATGCACATGTGTGTAACTTGATCCTGTCTCCTGTTCTGAGATACACATGCCCACCAGCCAATCAGAAGCGGATCTGCCAGAGGGGGGGAGGAGGGAATGAAACACATGTGCAGTATGAAGCAAGGAGGGAAAGGAAGGGAGAATACCTTTTTAAAGATGGCTGCCTGTTCAAGAAAACAGATAGAAAATGTGAAGTAAGTGTGACTGAGTACTAAACAATAGGAGGACTATTGGGCAGTATGCTTTTTAAATTTTGACTTGCATTCTCCTTTAACCCTTTCTCTGCCAATGACGTAGCTCTTACATGCTGGCATAAAAAGATGTTAAAGATGCCAAGCAGGTAGGAGCTACGTTTACTTTATCTTGCGCTCGTTCTCTGTGCTCGCTGCTTAATCAGAGCGCAGAGAACGAGCGCAAAGTAAAGAACCCCCTAGGGAACAGGCCCAGGGGCCCCATAGAAAAAGTCAGGCACGTAGATCCTACGTGCCAGACTTTTTCTGCACTCTCCCTCCCTTCCTCCGCTCCCCCTCTGCTCCCCTTCCTTTCCTGTACGCCCACTCTCTCGTCCTTCACTGCAGCTGCTGTGCCTATGTCTCCTGTCTCCCTCATGTGATCTGCAGCTTCTTGACACCAGGTAAGTGCCACATACACACAAACACACACACACACACATATTACACTAATACACACTTATACTCACACTTACACACATACATTTTGGGGGGGTTGGGGGATTTTACACATTCACAGCACTTACAGCACTCACACTTACTTGCACACTCACACACATTTTGCCTAGTGTACACACACACTTACACACTTTTTTTTATCGCATCGTTTTTATTCTTTCCTGAAAAAAATGTTTTATTGCCATTGCGTATAGCATATTCGCAAACCGCACTGCGTAATACCTTTTGGGTATTATTTTGGTGTTTTTATTACATTTTCTGTGATTTTGGTGCATTTTTAGTCATTTTATTGCATTTTCAGTTATGCATAGTTGTTGTTCGCTTGACTTTCTCTGCAAAACTAATTTGCCCAAGCTAGAATACTCAAACTGTGATTCTGACTGCAGATATCACTAGGAAAAAAAAACGTTGATTTTAGGTTTTTTTGGGGGGGATTTTAGCAATTTTATTGCATTTCATATTGTTCTTTGTTACTTGTCTTGCACATGGACATTTTGTCTGCTGTATTTCAATTTGGCTTCCTCTGTACCCCACATAGTTTGGTAAATCTATGCATATTGGGCATCAAACTGTTCAGTAGACCCCTGGCGTTCATATTTAGGGTGTTTAATGTTGGTAACACAATGTGACAATTTTCAGAAATGTTATAAAAACCATTCTGTTTAGCATAGCTTTGTAGTTTGGTAGTTTGCAGTAGAAAGATGTATTCACCCATTTTTGTTTTGTCAGAATGTGTACTTTCGGAAAATGTATGGTTTTCTAGGGTCTCCGTACTCTTAGGGGGTCTTATGGCACATAATACACATACCGGGTGCAAAAACTGCACGAGCCGGAGCGTCATTCGTGAAAATTCATATGCACTATTTTCATTTGGGTGCCCCTGTACTGCGCATAGTTTGGTAAATCTATGCATATAGGGCATCAAACTGTTCAGTAGACCCCTAGCGTTCATATTTAGAGTGTTTTATGTTGATACGTTACAAATTGTGAGGGTACATAATGAGGTAAAATGCAAGCTTTGTGATGATTTTCAGAAATGTCATAAAAACCGTTCTGTTTAGCATAGCTTTGTAGTTTGGTAGTTTGCAGTAGAAAGAAAAAAAAAACATGTTTTTTCATAATGTGTACTTCGGAGATGGAGGGTCTCCGTACTGTTAGGGGGTGTTGTGGCA
Source organism: Xenopus tropicalis (assembly GCF_000004195.4). NCBI lineage: Eukaryota > Metazoa > Chordata > Amphibia > Anura > Pipidae > Xenopus > Xenopus tropicalis. Next base: position 16,937,805 of record NC_030679.2, on the reverse strand, counting down.
CATAATACACATACCGGGTGCAAAAACTGCACAAGCCGGAGCATCATATGTGAAAATTCATATGCACTATTTTTATTTGGGTGCCCCTGTACTACGCATAGTTTGGTAAATCTATGCAAATAGGGCATCAAACTGTTCAGTAGACCAATGGTGTTCCTATTTGGGGTGATTTTCCTTTGTATGCAAGAAATTGTGAGATAAATAGGGCAAATTGCAACATTTTTAGGCAATTTTCTGAATTGTCATAGAAACCACTAGATTTAGGAAAGCTTTGCAGATTGGTACTTTGGCGTAGAAAGGACTCTTTACCCATGTTGGATCTGTCAGAATGTGTACTTTCCAAAAATATATGGTTTTCAGGGGTAACCCTACATTTCAGTTCAGTGGACCCAGTGGGCAGGAAGCTTTGAAGTGATCTTAAAGAAATTTCACAATTTTTTATAAAAACCAATAACTTTAGGAAAGCATTGCAACTTGGTAGTTTGGAGTAGTCAGGCAGTTCTACCTATTCTGGATTCCACAGAATCTGTTCTTTCTAAAAATGTATAATTTTCTGGGATAAACCTGTTAGTGGAATTTTTGACCTTGAAATCTAAAGTATGCAGCTTTCTGGAGCAGTGCTTTGGAAATTTGGTAGTGTACTGCTGGGAGTTTTTGACCTATACAAGTGAGAAATCTCCATAAAACTATATATATTTGGTATTGGCAAGTTCAGGAGACATGGGACTTTCTAGTTGTATTTTCATGCATAAAATAATGTGTTTATATTATGGATTATGGATTTTTTTTTCATTTTTTAGACATTTAGAAGCCTATATCTTGTTACAGAATTGGAATTACACAAAAATTTAAGAAATAAATTTTTTGAAAGCTTAGGTTGTCCTGAAAAAAACAATATATAGTTTTCCTGGGTAAACTAAAAGTCCCCCCAAGGAAAAGCCCAGCATGTGCTGCTGCTGCCGCTGCGCACCCACCCCCACCACAGGCGGGCGGACAGGGGGACGGGCGGTCAGAGCACGAACGCACAAACGGTCGTCCAGAGGGGGTGGGTGCGCAGCGGCAGCGGCAGCACATGCCATCGAGTTACATGACACAAAGGGAGAGTTCAGAGAACGGCTATGTAGCGAGCGCAGAAGGGAGCGCACACAGTGGATGACAAAACTGCTTTGGGTAAATGACATGGTGCACTAAAGGCTGTAACCTTTATTATTATAACCAGATTATTTCAAATTCTAATTATATATCAAACTCCCAGCCCACAGTTTACCTGTCCCTGGCACAGATGTTTCGAACAGTACGACCCAGCCCCTGGCCTCACGCGCCATGTTATTGCAGGATATCCCCGAACTTAGAGCACACCTAGAAATTACCGTATATACTCGAGTATAAGCCGATGGGGACTTTTTCAGCACATTTTTGGTGCTGAAAAACTCGGCTTATACTCGAGTATATACGGTACTAGAGTTATCTATATAATGTGCAGGATGAAAAAAAGCTGCATTGTGAATCTTTAAAAATACACAGACAGCTTGGGCTTTGCAAAGTAAAACGTAAGGTCATAAAAGAATCATTAAAGTATAAATACAGAAAATAGATTAGGCATTTAGTGGGAAATTGTATAAATCTGTGTTATTCAAAGTTCAGTTCACTCAACAAATAAAGGAGAAGGAATGCTGAGTAATTACAGAGTGGCAGGTATTTACAGAGTGCTGTTCACTGATTACAATTTAATGCTGGGGGTTTCCATGTTCTTTAAGGCTTCCATGCCTTAATACAGTCAATAAGCAAAGTATAAACAGCAAGTATATAATCATTATTATTTTTTTCATTCATATAGTGTTGCATATTCTCTTTCAAGGGATTATACATCATTCACATAAGTCCCTGACCCAGTGAAGCTTGCGCCCTGAGGCCGCCTCTGTCCATTGCCCCCAAACCCACTTCCCCCCCCACATGCGCGAATGCGCGATCACGCATGTGCAGGGCTTTGCATGCGGAGCAGTGGGGGAGAGGTCCCCATTGCTCCGTATGGGAGAAAAAGTTTACCATTTTGGTGCAGTGGGGCAGCTTGCCGCTCCCAAATTTGTGCCGCCCTAGGCCTGGGCCTTTGTGGCCTCTCCACAAATCCAGTCCCAATTAGTCCCTACCTAACTTACACATACACTATAGTCACTTATATTTTCAAACTGTCATTTTGTGGTAAAGAGTAGTGATGTTTCGCCAGGCATGGATTCCCAACGAATTTCCGCGTTTCGCCATTGGCGGATTGTTTCGCAAAACAGATGAAAAAATTCGCCTCACGTCCAAAAGTTGTTGCCGGCATCAAAAAAGAATAGTCGCGGGCACCAACAGAATAGCCGCGCGACAAAATAATAGCCGCGCAACAAAATAATAGCCGCGGGCGACAAAACAATAGCCGTGCGACAAAATAATAGCCGCGGGCAACAAAAGAATAGTCGCGGGCAACAGTTTTTTTTGCTGCACAAAATTTTCTCCGTTTTGCAGATCTTTTGAAAGATTCGCAAATTTTTCGGCGAAACGGAACAGATTCGCTCATCACTAGTAAAGAGATGTCTGGTGATTTTGTTGTAAATTTATTTAAGAACCAATTCGAAAACAAAACACATATTTGAACTGTTGCTTAGTAAAATACCCTTTCTCTGATATTGGGACAGTTGTAATATGCTGCTTGGCTGTAAATGACACATTTCTTTATAATGGATCATCCTGTAGTAGTGGGAGTATGAGTTTATATAGAAACTAACTATGACTATTATGTCATAATGAGTACAAAGTATTAGATCCTAGCTTGCTGATGAGACATGATTTTTAGATGAACTTTGAATAGTAACCATTTTAATCTGATCTATCTGACTTTAAATAAATTGTTGTAACCCAATGTGAATACAGACTCTTTTATAGTTTGCTTCTTGCCTTTTCTTCTTGCCTTTTCACTCAGATTTTAAGCATTTAATCCCTACTCTATACATAAATAAGCTTATATACATATTTTTTACTTAGGGTATGTTTTACTTTATAGGGGGGTATAAAATATATTAAGTATAGGGTTGAGCCTGTTGGTCAGTAATGTCATCATGGATACAAATTTCCCAACAGATCCCAGCAATTTAATGAAAATAATTTGATGAGAATAAAGTATACACACATACTACAGAGTTGTAGCCATGGTATTCAAACTTTGCCTACTTACCATATAAATGTTTTATATTTATTTAAAAAAGGTTTTTTAGCTTGAAATTCTTGTAGCTTCAGCACAATATTAAATTCTTATTTAGGGGAGATTTTATTCCGTTCACAACTTTTAACATATCTTTGCTTGTGTTGTTTACTGTTGAGCTACTGTATAAAGGATTAGCTGATCCTTTTAATTAAAGCAGCAAAGAACCTATGTAGTGCTGATTCTTGTGTTCATTTTTTTCACATTTAACTATATTTTGCGTGGCTTCTTTATATCAGTAATTTAAAATCTACTAGTTACCCACATTATATGGCAACCAAATAGAAGCTGGGGTTAGAACTGTATTATGTTGTATGCCTTGGTACAAGCTCTAAGCTGAAAAAAGGAAATCAGTATCACGTTATAATTGGCCCGAACAAGGCACAAGATGGAGTATAAGTAATTAAAGTTCTATCAACCTAACAGTAACTCACTAACATGCAAGTCTGCACTTTGTTTTTCTACAAACTCAATTTTTACATCTACATGAATGTTAATTATTTGATTGTGGTCAGTGGGGAAAAAAAGTATCTCAACTAGTATGTATTAACTGATACTTTAAAGTGGACCTGTCACCCAGGCATAAAAAGCTGTAATAATAAAAGTCCTTTTCAAATTAAACATGAAACCCAAACTCATTTTTTTATTAACACATCCATACCCTTTATAAAAGCATTTAAAAATCCCAGCTGTCAATCATATATTGCCTTAGGAGGCATAGAGGCGGGGCAGACACTTACTTTCACTTTGAATTCAGAACTTCTTAGATGTTGCTGCACTCCTCTCATTGCACCTCCCTCCTCACCATCTAATTTTGAACCTGTGCATAGGTATGAGCATCAGGCCCCCCATACTGGCACAGAAACAAGATTTTGGCAGGGTGCACAGCTTGCCTTAATAACAGTGTCCACAAAATGGTGACTGTCTTCTTGCTGCAATTTTGAATTCCAAGGCTAATTTTATTTTTCCAAGGAAAATAAGATTAAAATAATTTTTATAGTGTATGTGAAGTTTATTTTACTTGACAAACATAATAGAAAACAATTTGGAATTATTTCTTAGGGTGACAGGTCCTCTTTAAGGCAGAATATTGAGTCACTGGGAGCATATTATTGAAAATATGGATGTCTAAATCACATTAGGTAGCTAATATACAGTACAGCTAATAAAACAACTGATTTCATACAGGTACGGGGCCCGTTATCCAGAACGTTCCAAAATAAGGAAGGCCATCTCCCATAGACTCGATTATAATCAAATAATTCTGATTATTAAAATTGATTTCCTTTTTCTCTGTAATAATAAAACAGAACCTTGCACCTTTTTTGGGTTTAAGTAATGTTTGAACAATCTTTTAGCAGCCTTAAGGTATGGAGATCTAAATTATGGAAATCCCTTATCTGTTAAACCCCAGGTCCCAAGGATTCTGGATAACAGGTCCCATACCTGTCAATGTAAAGGGGGGCTTTTATTTCTAGGTAAATAGTGTCTGTTAGTTTTGTTTATAATATCTGATACCTTTTCTCCTGTCATTTCAGATTTATACTTTAAAAAATAATTTCTATTTACAATTTTCTATATGGTATAGTCTATAAATTCAGCAATTTTATTAGTCCAAAGCGCGTTCAACATAACACAGATCAGTTCTACATAGAGAAAGAAGAAGAAAATGAAGAACCGGCTTTCCCTAAATTCACAAAGCATTGCGCTTTCTTTCTTATTTTTTCACTTGCTTTTCTTATGGCAGTGAATACTATGGACGACATAATTTATGAATGTAAGTTTAATCATTTACTTTTTTTTTTAACATGAAGGATTTCTGAAAAATGTCTATGCATTTGACTCCTAACTTCCTGCTATTTGTTTTTTTTCTTCGCTGTCCTTCCCTACATAAAAGAGGAATATGGAATGACTGGCCTGCATTTGAAAATAATAACTATACGTAAGTTATATGGTTTATTTCTTTTAATATTCTTTGTTTCCAGTTATCTCAGTTTCTCATTATATCATTCATTATACTCGTTACTGTAAACTAAAATGTATTTAATTAATAGTTGCATGTATATCTTGTTTTCTGTAACTGGCCTCTAACATTCTTCTTTTCTCCTCTCTCTATAGTGTTTATTGCCAGTTGCGCAATCTTTGCCCCGGTATTCTTCTATTTCTGGAGTACCTTCAGTGGGTTAAGAGTATTATTTGGAGCTGTTGCCTTAATGATCATGTTCGGCATTGGACGTACTTTTGTTCCAAAGAAGGTAATAATCTAGTTAACTACTGTTCTTTCAGTCATTTAGCTGCAATAATAAACAATGCTAAGTCTAGTTATAACCATCAATACCATTTCATTAATTGGATAAATCCAGTACCTAACCAACAATTCATTTTGTTCATATCATTCATGAAATTCTTTCTCTCTTTCTGATTTTTTAAGGAATTCTGGATCTTTATGTGCCTTCAAAGCCTCTTGGACTCAGCAAAAGATGATTACTTGGCTTCTACTCCTGCACTGATAGCAGACATTTTTGATGGTGACATTAGAATTAAAATGCAGACCTTACTTTATGTTCTTAACACTATTGGGTGGTAAGTATCCATTCCTGTATGTAAGTGTAATAGACTTTTTTCTGTGCATATCTGCATTCCAACATGGTAACTTTAAGTCCCTAAATGCTTTTTTCCTGTGTGTGAAGCCCATTACCCCACCCACACCCTGAGTTTTATATAATATTGAGCTTGAAACTGAGCTGATTAATAATTGCACAATGCCACTTGTATCTGGTACTTTAACTCTGTCTTTTTATTTACAGTTTGTTGGGGACCATTGGTGGATCTTATATTGCCAGCCATATAGGTTCCGACTGGCGCATGGCACTATGGGTAAGAGAAATACATATGAATTATACCAAAAGTCAGGGTTCTAGAAAGTATATCAAACTGTAAAAAATCAAATGATTCTTTTGCAAACATTAAGAGGTGTAATTATCAGACCTCCCCACAGGTCCCAGAGACATTTTCACTGCTATTTACTTATAGATGAGAAACATGGTCTCTAAGCTTTGAGGTTCTATTCTCTATGTTTAGTGAAATACTGGCCCACATAACTAATATATCTCTTTATTTGAAAACAGATAGCACTACTGTTAGATCTGGCAGCTCTGGGGCTGCTAGCAGCAGTGACGAGAAAGCCAGCTCGAGGTGGCATGAAGTTCAAGGCTGATATACATCAGAAGAAAACTACTTTACGCTCTGATTATCTTGAGCTTGTTTTAAAGTGAGTGTATCTCTTTATTTAATAATAAATACACACACTAAGCTTCACCCACGTGTGACCACAGTTGTACCTTTAGGAACATTAATATGATAGTAACACCTCAAGAAAGGCAATACATACAACAGCCCTGTAGACCATATTTCTGAAAACTAGATGTCTTTAATGTAAGAGATTCTTATTTAAATGGTTATTGTTTTTATTTCACCGTTTAACTTTTTGGTTGAGATTATGAATATTAACTATCTAGATTTTAATTGTATTAATTTCACTCACTTTCATCCACATAGAAGGGATAGGGAATATACATTTACAAGATTACTCCAATTAGGTGCCTTTAAAAACATAAATAATGTCTGATATTTTAGAGGTATTACTCGAGTTTCAGTGATTAATGGAAATGTCCCTAATTGTAATTCATATAATCTCTGTTATTTCAGTTGCAGTTTGGTTTTTGCAGCTCTTGGGTTTGCACTCTCTGGCTTTGTTACTAGAGGAATGGCTGTATATGCGCCCACTGTACTGAATACTTTTTGCAAGATGACAAATAAACCCTGGCCTTGTGTAACAACTGATTGCACATTTGATGACAGGTAGAACCCAAACAATACTTTATTTGGAGAATTATTAATTTTACAACCTCACAATTCAACCTCTCTTCTTATTTTCAGTTTGTTCTATGGACTGGGCAAATGTCTTTCTACTTATTATCGGTGTGGAGATCAGTAAGCGTTTCCAAAAGAGGAATCCATATGGAGGACCAATTGTGTGTGCTGTTGCACTTCTAGTCTCTGTCCCCCTTCTCTGCATTGGATTATTACTCATAGGAATTTGTTCCATTGCATCCCAAGTAAGTTTTACCCAAATGGGTTAAAACTTTATAGAAACTGTGAGAGCATTATAATGAGGATACTTTCTATGACGTGACCTTCATCCATCTTTACCTCTCTCTTCTTTTTCTCAACAGATTCTCTTCTTCTTTAGTGGGATTTGCCTGGCTGTAAACAAGGTTAACAAAATCATTCTGGTAATGTATTATACCTTATTGGACTTCCACCCCTATACTATCCAAATGCTTATTAAAGGACATGTAAAGCCTACATTTGCCTACAATGTATGGGCATGCCTCCCCCACCAAAATGGCATCATTTGTACTGCATATATCTCCTACGCTTGCCAGCACCATTACATTTTCCTAAAGCAAATAGCAGCTTTTACCCGGTGGCCATTTTTCCTCTGATACATAATTGGATACATTTAAATCTGCAAACAGAATACACACACAGACCCTTATTCAGCATACATTTAATCAAGAATACAGGCTCACACAGGCACAACTGTCTCTGATAAAAGTTCTGCTTTGTTTGAGCTGAGCTCAGGAGAGGAGGTTAGGAGAAAAAATTGAAGCAAACAGCAGATCAACTCATTCCAGTGCACTTATAGGTGCAGGGGAACCCTGGAGCTACTGCCACCTTTAAGTTGGTGGTAATTCCAGTGTTTCCTCTGTGGTCAATACAGTGGACATAGGTTCCTGTGCTGTACAAAAATGACACAAAGAGAAATCATTTCAGAACTTTTTCCACCTTTAATGGGACCTATAAACTGTACCACTCAAAACCAAAAAAACTAAAATAATGTGGTTGCATAAGTGTGCACACCCTTAAACTTATACTTTGTTGAAGCACCTTTTGATTTTATTACAGCACTCAGTCTTTTTAGGTATGAGTCTATCAGCATGGCACATTTTGACATTTTGACTGCAAGATTTGCCCACTCTTCTTTGCAGAAACACTCCAAATCGGTCAGATTGTGAGGGCATCTCCTGTGCACAGCCCTCTTCAGATCAACCCACAAATTTTCAATCAGATTCAGGTCTGAGCTCTGGCTGGGCCATTCCAAAGACATGTAAACCCCACACACAAAAATGTAATCAGTGAACAGCCTCTTTGAAATCTTTCAATACCTGCCACACTGGCTGTCCAGAAGTTAATAGTAGGGCTGCAACATCCCCTTAATCACTTAGATTGCCTTCTCCTCCTGTAACCCACTTGGGCCCCTCCCTCAGGAATTTGCTTTGGCTGTTTCTGTGTCTGCTTCAAAGGAGGGTGATGTCATGGGGGCGGGAAAAGGTGGGCCCGTGACATCACAGGGTGGGGCTATGACAATGTCAGTGAGTATTTCAGAAAACCGTGCTGCCCGGGTCAAAACCGGAAAAGTGGCAACCCTAGTTTGGGCCTCTTTGTACATGAAATGCCAGAACCAGTCTAGACCTGCTTACTGCTAGACAGTTCAGAAGAAAAAAACTTCTCTGGCCTCTCCAGTTTGCTTCATAGAGAAAAAAATCTTCTTGACTCCCAAGGGCAACAGTATGAGTCCCTGGATCAAGTTAATTTTAATAACTTCTTACTTTCTAAAAAGACATCCAACATTTTTCTGAGAGTATATTATATATCTGGCAATACAAGAGCCTCAGAGTAAGAATACCAGAACATCACTCTCATTGTACAGAACCTTTTCCGCATCTTAAGATGGAACCTCTGTTCTTCTAATATGAATGTATGACCTTGTGTTCATGGGAATGATCTACTGGTAAAAAAGCATTTGAGAGTTTATTGTACAGGTATTTTCCCTGGCCACTCCATGTCAACACTTACCGGGATAGCCCCTCCCCTCTGCTCCCATCAGAAGGACCCTCCCCAAAGCTTTAAAAGACCAACCCTACCTCCACTCCAGTGTCTTTTTTTGTCCTTCTGCATTACTTTTTGTTTTGCTCCCGTTGGAAGCAAATTTTTTCTTTTTAGCCTTGGGGAAGCAAATTTTTTCTTTTTAGCCTTGGGGAAGCATTAGGGCTGCCTGAAAGCGTCCTAGGGACTGGGGGGCTTTGGTCATGGAGATCTTTTATCCCCCCAAGCACATTACCTCATTTTTTTTGGAGTCCTTGATGTCTGGGCTCTGGGATCTGGGATCAGGAAGGCACGGTGGTGCTATGGCAGGTATCACTTGTTTGTCCTTGATCCATGTGCTCAGCTGTGGTTAGCAGGTCTGGTGGCAGGTGCTTATCCCTCCATCTGTGTGCCCATACCTCCCAACATTTGAAAAATGAAAAGAGGGACAAAAAGACTTGGTGCGCGCACTTTGTGGCCACGCCCCAATTGCCACACCCCATTTTTAAAATTAATTTTTAAAATAGTTAAAATACTGCCCCCGATGGCCAGACAGCCAGACAGCACCCCCATAGACAGTGCCCCATTTGCCCCCATAGACAGTACCCCCATAGACAGTGCCCCCAATTGACCCCATAGACCATGCCCTCAATTGCCCCACAGACAGTAGCCCCCATACACAGTGCCCCCATAGAAAGTACCCTCCATACGCAATGCCCCCATAGAAAGTGCCCCCATACACAGTGCCCCCATACACAGTACCCCCCATACACAGTACCCCCCCATAGACAGTAGCCCTCCTTACACAGTGCCCCCCCCATACAGTGTCCCCCATACACAGTACCCCCCATACACAGTGCCCCCATACACAGTAGCCCTCCTTACACAGTGCCCACCATACAGTGCCCCCCATACACAGTACCCCCCATACACAGTGCCCCCATACACAGTAGCCCTCCTTACACAGTGTCCCCCCATACAGTGCCCCCCATACACAGAGCCCCCCATACACAGAGCCCCCCCATACACAGAGCCCCCCATACACAGTAGCCCCCCAATTGCCCCCATAGAGAGTACCTCCAATAGAAAATTCCCCCATACATAGTGCCCCCCATAGACTTCTTGTGGCTCCTGCTCCTTATTCAGCTCATTGTACGGCGGCGACAGGACCTTTAATAAGGTTGCGCCCCGTGCGTACGTGTGACGTCACAGTCGCAGGGCAGTATTCGGCTGTAGGTAATGGGGTAGGTAGGCCCCCTCCCCCTTTCCTTCCCTTTCTCCTTCCTGGCTGTGAGGATGAAGCCCCAGGAGTATGAGGTAAGGTCTCTGTGTTACACTTATGTTCTGGTGCCTTAAGTTGCTGTTCCCTTCATACTGCTTCTCATACAGAGTTGGGCTAGTCTTTTTAGGGTAGGGAACTGGTGTCTGCAATATGTATATGTAACCTGGTTCAGCCAGTGTGTACATTGGGATTTGTGCTAGCCTGGAATGGGCAGCATAGCCCTTGGCTCTGTAGCAGAATCTTTATGGGCCAGATTATTGGAACAGCCTACTGAATGTATATGTTAATTCATTTCAATGGTTGCCATGCGTAATATACCATCCATGCTGAATGTATGTTAAATAATTTCAGTGGTTCCTATGCGTAATATACCATCTATGCTGAATGTTTATGTTAAATAATTTCAGTAGTTGCTATGGGTAATACACCATCTACGCTGAATGTATATGTTAAATCATTTCAGAAATATACCATCTACGTTGTATGTATAGGTTTAACCCTTTAAATGCCAGCCGAATTCATCATTTCAGTTCCCCCCAGTGCCAGACGTTTTGTAAACATTCTGTGCTCTCTCAATGTAGGGGCTTTTACTGGGGGCAGGGTTAAGTTTAGGTAGGCAAACTATATATTGTTTTTTTCAGGAGAACCTGAGCTTTCCAAATCTACCTGAGTTTTTGTGTATTTCCACTTCTGGAACAAGATTTAGAGCTTGAAATACAAAAAAAAAAAGAAAAAATGCTATTTTTCATGATATAAGGATTTATACCAGAAACACATTTTATTTTATGGACAAAAATTCAAATGATTTGGAAAGCCTCATGTCTCCCGAACATGCCAATACCTGATATGTATAGTTTTATTGAGATTTCTGACTTCTATAGATCAAAAACTCCCAGCAGTAAATTACTAAATTTTCAAAGCATTACAGCAGAATACGGCATACTTTACATTCCAAAGCCAAAAATCCTGGAATATTAGGTTTACCCCAGGAAACCATACATTTTTGAAAACTACACATTCTGACGAATCCGAAATGGGTAACTATGTCTTCCAACTCCTAAGTACCAAACGGCAATGCTTTACTGAATTTAGCATTTTCTATAAAAAATTATGAAAATTCTAAAAAATCACCTCAAATCTTCCATTTTCAAGCACCTTATCTCCCACATAACATTAGGTACCAAGAAAACACACCCTAAATATGAAAGCCAGGGGTCCACTGAACAGTTTGATGCCCATTGTGCATAGGATCACTGATGTATCTGGAATTTAGAGACCCCAAAAGGAAGTTAGTACATACAAATTGCCCAGGAGATCTCTTTAGCTACTGAAAATTCAACACATTTACTGCATTTTCTATGGGGTAAAAACACAAAAAAATACATTGACCCCCCAAAATCATATATTTTTGGAAAGTACACATTCGGACAAATTCAAAATTGGTACCCACGTCTTTCTACTCCAAACTACAGAGTCGCAGTGCTTTCCCAAAATTGCTAGTTTTGGTGAAATACCTGAAAAACACATCAAATCTTCCACTTTCAAGCACCTTATCTCCCACATAACATTAGGTACCAAGAAAACACACACTAAATATGAAAGCCAAGGGTCCGCTGAACAGTTTGATGCCCATTGTGCATAGGATCAGCACTGTATCTGGCATTTAGAGACCCCATAAGGAAGTTAGTGCATAGAGATTGCCCCAGAGGTCTCTTTAGCTACTGAAAATTCAACACATTTACTGCATTTTCTGTGGGGTAAAAACACAAAAAAATACATTGACCCCCCAAAACCATATATTTTTGGAAAGTACACATTCGGGCGAATTCAAAATTGGTACCCATGTCTTTCTACTCCAAACTACAGAGTCGCAGTGCTTTCCCAAAATTGCTAGTTTTGGTGAAATACCTGAAAATCACATAAAATCTTCAACTTTCAAGCACCATATCTCCCACATAACATTAGGTACCAAGAAAACACACCCTGAATATGAAAACCAAGGGTCCGCTGAACAGTTTGATGCCCATTGTGCATAGGATCACCTATGTATCTGGCATTTAGAGACCCCAAAAGGAAGTTAGTGCATACAAAGTGTATACACTGCAATATAAGCTACCGGCATGTGCATTATGCGGCATAAGACCCCCTAACAGTAAGGAGACCCTAGAAAACTATACATTTTCCGAAAGTACACAATCTGACAAAACAAAAATGGGTAAATACATCTTTCTACTGCAAACTACCAAACTACAAAGCTATGCTAAACAGAAAGATTTTTTTGACATTTCTGAAAATTGTCACAAAGCTTGCATTTTACCCCATTATGTACCCCCACATTTTGTACCGTATCAACATAAAACATTCTAAATATGAACGCCAGGGGTCTACTGAACAGTTTGATGCCCTATATGCATAGATTTACCAAACTATGTGGGGTACAGGGGCACCCAAGTAAAAATAGTGCATATGAATTTTCACATAAGATGCTTCGGCTCATGCAGTTTTTGCACCCGGTATGTGTATTATGTGCCATACGACCACCTAACAGTAAGGAGACCCTAGAAAACCATATATTTTCCGAAAGTACACATTCTGACAAAACAAAAATGGGTAAATACATCTTTCTACTACAAACTACCAAACTACAAAGCTATGCTAAACAGAACGGTTTTTATGACATTTCTGAAAATTGTCACAAAGCTTGCATTTTACCCCATTATGTACCCCCACATTTTGTACCGTATCAACATAAAACATTCTAAATATGAATGCCACGGGTCTACTGAACAGTTTGATGCCCTATATGCATAGATTTACCAAACTATGTGGGGTACAGGGGCACCCAAGTAAAAATAGTGCATATGAATTTTCACATAAGATGCTTCGGCTCATGCAGTTTTTGCACCCGGTATGTGTATTATGTGCCATACGACCACCTAACAGTAAGGAGACCCTAGAAAACCATATATTTTCCGAAAGTACACATTCTGACAAAACAAAAATGGGTAAATACATCTTTCTACTACAAACTACCAAACTACAAAGCTATGCTAAACAGAACGGTTTTTGTGACATTTCTGAAAATCAAGCGAACAAGAACTATGCATAACTGAAAATGCTATAAAATGGCTAAACATGCAGTAAAATACCCCAAAATCACAGAAAATGTAGTAGAAACACCAAAATAATACACAAAAGATATTGCGCAGTGCGATTAGCGAATACACTATCCGCAATGGCAATAAAACATTTTTTTCAGGCAGGAATAAAGACGATGCGATTAAAAAAAAAAAAAATTTACAAAATTACATAAGTGTGTAAGTGTGTGTGTACATTAGGTAAAATGTGTTTTGTGTGCATGTATGTGTAAGTGTGTGTAAGTGTAAGTGTTGTGAATGTTTGAAATCTCCCAACTCCCCTAAAATGTATGTGTTTGTGTGTAAATGTGAGTATAAGTGTGTATTAGTGTATTATGTGTGTGTATGTGTGTTTTTGTGTGTTTTTGCCACTTACCTGTGTAGGAGATCGTGAATCTGCAGGGAGACACACACGCAGAAGTCCGGCATTGAGTATGAGCAGCAGGAAGCAGGGGGGCCAGCAGGGGGGGGGAGCAGAGAAAGGCAGAAGGCGATCGTGAAATCCAGGCATGGATTTCACGTGCCTGCCTTTTCTTATGGGGCCCCTGGGCGATCGCGCCCCAGGGGCCACTTGTTCCCCACCTCTGACTATTGTCTGGAGGCTGGGGAACGAGCGGGGAGCGAAGGAGCGGCTTGAGAAGCCGCTTCTCCGCTCCCAAACCCGGAAGTGCCCCAGGACGTAGAATCTACGTTCTGTGGCACTTCGGTCCTTTAGTACCCAGTACATAGATTCTACGTCCTGTGGCACTAAAAAGGTTAAAACATATTAGCGGGTAATATTCCATGTAATTCTGAATGTATAGGTTCAAACACTTGAGTGGTCCTCATGCTGGGTAATATGCCATTTAAACTGATATGTATGTTATAACACATCAGTGGTTGCCTGGCGGGCTTAGATAACTTACAATTTGAATGTATATGTTGCAGCATTTTAGCGGTACTGTGTGTTGGAGGCTAAGGCAATGTCCAAACTATATTATGATTCAGTGGGGTCATATTGGCTTATGCAGCTTCCAGGTAAGTATGGGTAACATTATCACTGATAGTGACCCTGTATCATGTTTGAAAAAGAAAAAAATATATAGAATAGAATATATCTTTTTTGTCATTGTCACATAGTAAACAATGAGATTTTAAAATAGCAACAACTCAAAGCAGTGGCATAATAATAGAAAATATCATTCTACTGTTTCATATTCAAAGCCATAATTGCTCTTGGATAAAAACTGTCTCTCAAACGATTAGTTTTGGCTTTCATTGTTCTATATCTCCTCCCCGATGGCAAGAGCTGGAAGAGACAGTAGCCAGGATGAGTCGGATCTTGTGCAATACCCAGAGCTTTTTTTTGACAACGTGAGATGTAGATGTGTTCTAGGGTTGGGAGCGAACAATCAATTATTTTCTCTGCTGACCTGACAACCCTCTGAAGTGCCTTAGCATCTTTGGAGGTACAGGCACCGAACCACACACATACAGTGGCTTGCAAAAGTATTCGGCCCCCTTGAACTTTTCCACATTTTGTCACATTACAGCCACAAACATGAATCAATTTTATTGGAATTCCACGTGAAAGACCAATAAAAAGTGGTGTACACGTGAGAAGTGGAACGAAAATCATACATGATTCCAAACATTTTTTACAAATAAATAACTGCAAAGTGGGG
The DNA here is from genome assembly GCF_000004195.4 of Xenopus tropicalis. Lineage (NCBI taxonomy): Eukaryota > Metazoa > Chordata > Amphibia > Anura > Pipidae > Xenopus > Xenopus tropicalis. The sequence goes on along the minus strand of NC_030679.2, from coordinate 16,922,553 downwards.
TGTGCGTAATTATTCAGCCCCCTGAGTCAATACTTTGTAGAATCACCTTTTGCTGCAATTACAGCTGCCAGGCTTTTAGGGTATGTCTCTACCAGCTTTGCCCATCTACAGACTGAAATCCTTGCCCATTCTTCTTTGCAAAACAGCTCCAGCTCAGTCAGATCAGATGGACAGCCTTTGGGAACAGCAGTTTTCAGATCTTGCCACAGATTCTCGATTGGATTTAGATCTGGACTTTGACTGGGCCATTCTAACACATGGATATGTTTTGTTTTAAACCATTCCATTGTTGCCCTGGCTTTATGTTTAGGGTCGTTGTCCTGCTGGAAGGTGAACCTCCGCCCCATTCTCAAGTCTTTTGCAGACTCCAAAAAGGTTTTCTTCCAAGATTGCCCTGTATTTGGCTCCATCCATCTTCCCATCAACTCTGACCAGCTTCCCTGTCCCTGCTGAAGAGAATCACCCCCAGAGCATGATGCTGCCCCCCCATATTTGACAGTGGGGATGGTGTGTTCAGAGTGATGTGCAGTGTTAGTTTTCCGCCACACATAGTGTTTTGCATTTTGGCCAAAAAGTTCCATTTTGGTCTCATCTGACCAGAGAACCTTCTTCCGCATGTTTGCTGTGTCCCCCACATGGCTAGTGGCAAACTGCAAACAGGACTTCTTATGGTTTTCTGTTAACAATGGCTTTCTTCTTGCCACTCTTCCATAAAGGCCAACTTTGTGCAGTGCACGACTAATAGTTGTCCTATGGACAGATTCCCCCACCTGAGCTGTAGATCTCTGCAGCTCCCCCAGAGTCACCATGGGCCTCTTGGCTGCATTTCTGATCAGCGCTCTCCTTGTTCGGCCTGTGAGTTTAGGGGGACGGCCTTGTCTTGGTAGGTTTACAGTTGTGCCATACTCCTTCCACTTCTGAATGATCACTTGAACAGTGCTCTGTGGGATGTTCAAGGCTTTGGAAATCTTTTTGTAGCCTAAGCCTGCTTTAAATTTCTCAATAACTTTATCCCTGATCTGTCTGGTGTGTTCTTTGGACTTCATGGTGTTGTTGCTCCCAATATTCTCTTAGACAACCTCTGAGGCCGTCACAGAGCAGCTGTATTTGTACTGACATTAGATTACACACAGGTGCACTCTATTTAGTCATTAGCACTCATCAGGCAATGTCTATGGGCAACTGACTGCACTCAGACCAAAGGGGGCTGAATAATTCCGCACACCCCACTTTGCAGTTATTTATTTGTAAAAAATGTTTGGAATCATGTATGATTTTCCTTCCACTTCTCATGTGTACACCACTTTGTATTGGTCTTTCACATGAAATTCCAATAAAATTGATTCATGTTTGTGGCTGTAATGTGACAAAATGTGGAAAAGTTCAAGGGGGCCGAATACTTTTGCAAGCCACTGTAGTCCATATGTAAGTATGCTTTCGATGGAACAGTGATAAAAGGCACGAAGAAGATTTTTAGGAAGATGGTTTTTCCTCAGAACTCTCAGAAAGTACAATCTTTGCTGCGCTTTCTTTAACAGCCCCTTAGTGTTTATACTCCACTTCAGATCATCTTCCAACTCCATTCCTAGGAATTTAAACACTGAAACCCTCTCCACCTGCATTCTATCAATGATGAGTGGTTCAATGTTGCTCTTATTTTTCCTAAAGTCAATGACCAGTTCCTTGGTTTTTTCAATGTTCAGGAGCAGGTTGTTGTCTTTACACCATTCTGACAGCCGTTCTACTTCACTCCTGTACTCCATCTCACTCTCTTTTCCAGAGATAAGTCCAATTACCGTAGTATCGTCCGCAAACTTGATGATTTTATTGCCAGGGTGTGTAGGGACACAATCATATGTGTATAAGGTATATAATAGTGGACTTAATACACAACCCTGAGGTGAACCGGTACTTAAGCATTTGAGATGTGTGAGCCCAGTCTAACCCTCTGAGAGCGTCCGGACAGAAAATCCAGGATCCAGCTACAGGTAAGTGTTGGAAGTCCCAAAACTGCCAATTTGGACACTAATCGCTGTGGAAGTATGGTATTGAACGCCGAGCTAAAGTCCACAAAAAGCAGCCTCGCATAACTCCCCTGTTGCTCCAGATGAGTCAAGGTACCATGAAGAGCTGTAGCCACGGCATCCTCAGTAGATCTCTTTGCCTTGTAAGCAAATTGAAATGGGTCAACTTCTACTGGCAGGCACGCAATGATATGATTCCGCATCAGCTTCTCAAAACACTTCATGATAACAGATGTAAGTGCCACTGGACGAAAATCATTCAAGCTCTTTGTACCAGGTTTTTTTGGCACCGGAACAATGATGGAAGCCTTAAGACAAGATGGAACAAAAGCCTGTGAGATGGACTGATTGAAGATCTCTGTAAGTACTCCGGCCAGTTGTTCTGCACATACCTTCAACACCTTTCCAGCCACACCATCGGGTCCGGCAGCCTTCCTAGGGTTTACCTTCCTCAATACCTGCCTCATATCCGCCTCTCCCACCGTAAACACCACTTCATTGTAACTTGGTGACTGCAGTATTCCAGCTGTTTGTGGCACCTCAAACGGGCAAAAAAGGTGTTAAACTCTTCTGCCAAGGAAGCATCTCCCTCAGTGATCCCAGTATTCCTTGATTTATAGCCGGTGAGATGCTGAACTCCCTTCCACACCTGTCTGGTGTTATTGCTCCTCAGATGCCCCTCTATCCTCTTTCTATAGGCTGCCTTTGCCTCCCGAATGCCTCTCTTCAGGTTGGCTCTCGACGCGCTATAAAGCGCCCTGTCCCCACTTCTGAAAGCAATATTTCTGTCTTTTAGTAGTCTCTGCACTTCCCTCGTCATCCAGGGTTTCCTATTTGGATAAATCCTCATCGTTCTATCCCTGGTGACATTATCCGTACAGAACCTAATGTAATCCAGAACTGTAGAGGTATAGGACTCCAGATCCTGTTGTTTGAAGATCTCCCAATTTGTTCTCTCAAAACAGTCTTGCAACTTTTGAGAGGCATCCGCGGGCCATGTAGTAACAGTCCTGGTCGTAATAGGAGCTTGTCTCCTGAGAGAAGTGTACGCAGGTATCAGAAACAACGACACATGATCCGATTGACCGAGATGAGCTAGAGGTTTGGCCCTGTAGGTTTGTTTGATGTTCGTATATAGTTTATTCAAAGTTCTTTCTCCTCTAGTCGCACACTTAATATGTTGGTAAAATTTAGGTAAGACATCTTTCAGATCTACATGGTTAAAATCCCCAGAGATGATATGGACAGCCTCAGGATACTTGCTCTGTTTGCTGCTAATACTTTCATACAAAAGCCCTAGAGCCACATTAGCATTAGCGTTCGGCGGTATGTATACAGCTGTTAGCAGTATAGCATTGAATTCACGGGGGAGATAAAAGGGTCTGCACCTAATAGTCATAAATTCCACATCCTGAGAACAGTGACTAACAACAACAGTGGAATTTGTACACCAGCTGCTATTTACATAGATGCACAACCCCCCTCCTCGCTTCTTACCAGAGTTCTCTGACCTGTCCTGCCAAAACGCTGTGTAGCCTGCCAATTTAATAGCAGAGTCAGGAATGCTAAGATTTAACCACGACTCTGTAATCAGTAGAATGCAGCAGCCCCCCACGATCTTATCTGTTGCGATTTGCAGTCTCCACTCATCCAATTTATTTGCCAAGGACCTAGCATTAGAAAGGAAGATGCTAGGTAGTGGCGATCTGTACCGCAGTCGCCTTAGTCTTGCCAGCACGCCGCCCCGACACCCTCTCCTCCGCTTCCGACCGCACCGCCGGCGTCTCCGCAAAACCTTAATCCCGTCCTGGATATTATATGCACAGAAAGAATCCGTATATGCACAGGGAGACTCCACTGCCATATCTGTACATTGCCTGCCACCTAGTACCCTAGCACATCCTCTGCCACCTCGCTCACCCCGCTTCCGGTCGCACCGCCGGTGTCTCTGCAAAACCGGAAGTGTAATATCATATGTGATATTACATGCTCGTAGAGACTCCGCTGTCCTTGCTGCATCTCCCCCGCCGCTTAGCACCCTAATGGCCATGAGTTCCTGCCGACTATAGATGTACCTGGGCAGGTGAGGTGTTGAATCCCTGCTTCGAGTCTGAGCGCCCGCAGCTGCAGCGTCTGAGCGCGCCGCCATCTTGCGCTTAAATGTGTATAATAATAGTGTATAATATAGTGTAATACTGTTATTGCTTCACAATGTGCACTCTTATGTGCTTTTTAACACCAGTGATGACTTTTACTTACAGTGGCTTGCAAAAGTATTCGGCCCCCTTGAACTTTTCCACATTTTGTCACATTACAGCCACAAACACAACAATCAATTTTATTGGAATTCCACGTGAAAGACCAATACAAAGTGGTGTACACGTGAGAAGTGGAACGAAAATCATACATGATTCCAAACATTTTTTACAAATAAATAACTGCAAAGTGGGGTGTGCATAATTATTCAGCCCCCTGAGTCAATACTTTGTAGAACCCCCTTTTGCTACAATTCCAGCTGCCAGTCTTTTAGGGTATGTCTCTACCAGCTTTGCACATCTAGAGACTGAAATCCTTGCCCATTCTTCTTTGCAAAACAGCTCCAGCTCAGTCAGATTAGATGGACAGCGTTTGTGAACAGCAGTTTTCAGATCTTGCCACAGATTCTCGATTGGATTTAGATCTGGACTTTGACTGGGCCATTCTAACACATGGATATGTTTTGTTTTAAACCATTCCATTGTTGCCCTGGCTTTATGTTTAGGGTCGTTGTCCTGCTGGAAGGTGAACCTCCGCCCCAGTCTCAAGTCTTTTGCAGACTCCAAGAGGTTTTCTTCCAAGATTGCCCTGTATTTGGCTCCATCCATCTTCCCATCAACTCTGACCAGCTTCCCTGTCCCTGCTGAAGAGAAGCACCCCCAGAGCATGATGCTGGCACCACCATATTTGACAGTGGGGATGGTGTGTTCAGAGTGATGTGCAGTGTTAGTTTTCCGCCACACATAGCGTTTTGCATTTTGGCCAAAAAGTTCCATTTTGGTCTCATCTGACCAGAGCACCTTCTTCCACATGTTTGCTGTGTCCCCCACATGGCTTGTGGCAAACTGCAAACGGGACTTCTTATGGTTTTCTGTTAACAATGGCTTTCTTCTTGCCACTCTTCCATAAAGGCCAACTTTGTGCAGTGCACGACTAATAGTTGTCCTATGGACAGATTCCCCCACCTGAGCTGTAGATCTCTGCAGCTCCCCCAGAGTCACCATGGGCCTCTTGGCTGCATTTCTGATCAGTGCTCTCCTTGTTCGGCCTGTGAGTTTAGGTGGACGGCCTTGTCTTGGTAGGTTTACAGTCGTGCCATACTCCTTCCATTTATGAATGATCGCTTGAAAAGTGCTCCGTGGGATGTTCAAGGCTTTGGAAATCTTTTTGTAGCCTAAGCCTGCTTTAAATTTCTCAATAACTTTAACCCTGATCTGTCTGGTGTGTTCTTTGGACTTCATGGTGCTGTTGCTCCCAATATTCTCTTAGACAACCTCTGAGGCCATCACAGAGCAGCTGTATTTGGACTGACATTAGATTACACACAGGTGCACTCTATTTAGTCATTTGCACTCATCAGACAATGTCTATGGGCAACTGACTGCACTCAGACCAAAGGGGGCTGAATAATTACGCACACCCCACTTTGCAGTTATTTATTTGTAAAAAATGTTTGGAATCATGTATGATTTTCGTTCCACTTCTCACGTGTACACCACTTTGTATTGGTCCTTCACGTGGAATTCCAATAAAATTGATTCATGTTTGTGGCTGTAAGGTGAAAAAATGTGGAAAAGTTCAAGGGGGCCGAATACTTTTGCAAGCCACTGTATATCACCCTTTTGTGCCCAGTTGTGATATCCCTTTCCAATTGCCAATCTACTTATAAACCCTTGGGTTTATATGGCATCCAATTGGTTTGCTTGTAGCTCACGACTCTCTGCTTTCCCACCTCTTAATTTCAGGCAGTGTTAGGAACCACTTCACATAGGTAAATTTCCAACTTTAGGTAAATTCCATGACTTTTCAATTAGGACTCTACATCATCGGGCTGAAACGGTGGCATCCAATGCAGAGGCTAAGGAGAAAGAATATAAACATCTAAAAGGAGCTCTGAAAACTTGTGGGTACCCAGACTGGGCCTTCATCAAAACCAAATCAAAGACCAACAGAGAGGCCAGACCTACAAACAGAAGGGAGGAACACAGCAGGCGAAACAACATAGTCATTCCATATGTTGCTGGAACATCAGAAAAACTTAGGAGAATTTTCAACAAACATCGCATTCCTGTGTTTTTCAAACCCAGCAACACCCTGAGACAGAAGCTGGTGCACCCTAAAGACCCTACACCCAAGCACATGAAAAGTAATGTGGTCTATGCTGTCCAGTGTAGTGAAGAGTGCTCAGACTTATACATTGGGGAGACAAAACAACCTCTCTGTAAGAGAATGGCCCAACATAGGCGGGCGAACTCCTCAGGACAAGACTCAGCAGTCTATCTACACCTCAAAGAAAAAGGTCACTCTTTTGAGGACAGTAATGTGCATATTTTGGACCGAGAGGACAGATGGTTCGAAAGAGGTGTGAAAGAGGCCATTTATGCCAGCTTGGAAAAACCATCCCTGAACAGAGGAGGGGGCCTGAGACACCGCTTGTCACCAACATACAATGGCACGTTGAAATCCTTACCCCGGCAGTTTCACAACATTTCACACTTCCAGTCATGTACTTTGAAGGATTAACACCTTCATCAATGAGAATCTTGGTACCATTGTGATTGGATCATACCTTCTTACACCTGTCAGTTTCAGCTAACACCTAACTGAACAAGTTCAATGGAACCATTGTGATTGGATGTCTGTGACTCTACTACCATAAAGAGTTTAAATACCGGGGAATTCCCTACCAGTCATTTGAACTGAAGAAGCCACTCGGATGAGTGGTGAAACGTTTTCAAGAAAAACTCTTAACTTAATTCTACTAGATACATGACTTTTCAGTTTCCCTTCTGTGCACTTACTGTGGTTACTTATGTCTCTGTGTCAGCAGTGGGGTCCTCCTGGGTCTCCTGCCATAGCATTTCATTTCATTTAAATGTTGACGGATAGTTTGTGCTGACACTGATGCTCCCTGAGCCTGCAGGACAGCTTGAATTTCTTTGGAACTTGTTTGGGGCTGCTTATCCACCATGCGGACTATCCTGCTTTGCAACCTTTCATCAATTTTTCTCTTCCGTCCACACCCAGGAAGATTAGCACTGTGGACAAAGGCAAATCTAGATCCCTGGAGATGGATTTGTAACCTTGAGATTGTTGATATTTTTACATAATTTTGGTTCTCAAGTCCTCAGACAGTTCTCTCCTCCTCTTTCTGTTGTCCATGCTTAGTGTGGCACACACAGACACATAATGCAAAGACTAAGGGGCAGATTTACCAAAATACGAGTTCGAATCCTGAATGGGAAAAATTCAGATTGGAAACGAAAATTTCTGAAGATCGCAAATATCACTAAAGGTCACGCAAGCGTTGAAAAAGTCACGCAAAGTATGAAAAAATCACGGAAAATACGATTGGACCGATCAAACTCTCAGAGCATTCGTGGATAAGTAAATGTGCCCCTAAGGGAAATACCTTGCGTATTTTCGCCGATTTTTTCGTATTTTCGCCGATTTTTCGTAAGATACAAAAATGGGGGTGCTACTAGGATTGTGTTAATTGTGCTAATGTAGGAGATAGCACATTCTGGAGTTACTGGGGCTGCAGGATTTTATGAGAGGTTTGATTGAAAGTCTGATTGGTGCTGTATGGTGGTATAGTGGGTTGTGTGGAAAGAGAAATGGCTATGGAGAGTTGCAGATACTGTAGGTTACACATAGTTTGATTCCTCTTCTTCTCCTCTCCTATATCTTCAGATATCAAAGTTCTCTGAAAATATATATAACGCATATTACGTCTGATGTGATTTCGAGCAATGTGAGACGTCTCCTTTCCCACTACAGCCGTCTTCAGGAACAATTATCAGGATGATAATTACTTTTATATTTTTATATGTATTTTTAAATAATATTTATTTATACTTTTGCATCCTAGATCTTTTTTAAAAGGCATATATTTTTGTAATAAAGGGGGTTAACCTTTATCAATATTATTTTTATTAATTACAGGATCAATGATTAAACCTTCTGATGAAAACTGTTAATGAGCAATAAATTATACACACAAGTAGTAATAGAATTTAAAATATTTACTTGAGCCCCCTCAACCTTTGGTGCAAGACTTTTAGGTTTCCGATAACCATGTGCACTCGTTCAGGAGTCCTAGACAAAGTTCCTGACCCAAGGCAGAGGCTGTTTTTATGCCAAAAGTTCTTAGGAAAAACCCCCAAGCCCAACTACTTACTTGAACAATATTGTTTAACAAATAGTCAGCCATTGTGTCTGGTCACATACAAAACTTCTCTACCTCTCTACCTCAACAACAAGTTAAATAAATTGGGTATTGTCTGCCTGCTGTCCGCTTGTTGTATTCTGTTGGGTAACAATACCTGTGTTTATTATGTAACAATAAACAATGACTATAGACTGTTTATAGACTGTGCACCTGTGTGTAATCTAATGTCAGTACAAATACAGCTGCTCTGTGACGGCCTCAGAGGTTGTCTAAGAGAATATTGGGAGCAACAACACTATGAAGTCCAAAGAACACAGCAGACACGTCAGGGATAAAGTTATTGAGAAATTTAAAGCAGGCTTAGGCTACAAAAAGATTTCCAAAGCCTTGAACATCCCACGGAGCACTGTTCAAGCGATCATTCAGAAGTGGAAGGAGTATGGCACAACTGTAAACCTACCAAGACAAGGCCGTCCACCTAAACTCACAGGCCGAACAAGGAGAGTGCTGATCAGAAATGCAGCCAAGAGGCCCATGGTGACTCTGGACGAGCTGCAGAGATCTACAGTTCAGGTGGGGGAATCTGTCCATAGGACAACTATTAGTCGTGCACTGCACAAAGTTGGCCTTTATGGAAGAGTGGCAAGAAGAAAGCCATTGTTAACAGAAAACCATAAAAAGTCCTGTTTGCAGTTTGCCACAAGCCATGTGGGGGACACAGCAAACATGTAGAAGAAGGTGCTCTGGTCAGATGAGACTAAAATGGAACTTTTTGGCCAAAATGCAAAACGCTATGTGTGGCGGAAAACTAACACTGCACATCACTCTGAACACACCATCCCCACTGTCAGTATATTTTTGATTTACAAAAATATACTGATTGAGGAATATTTAATATAATATTCCAGTTTTGCATGTAATGATTCTATTGTAGATGTAGTACACTTACTGATACAGACACTGATTATTTTTATCACAAGAAAAATTCCTAAAATGAATATAATAAATGATGTTATATACATAAACAATTGTTGTCCCCATTGCCCCAACCAACTAAATAACAAACTACCAGTCTTTTGGGCATCCCTTTAAATCTAGGATATAATCTAGTGATGCTCTGTTTTGCAGAACCACTAGCCTCATTTGTCTGACTTCCTCAGTAAGACTAGTCAGGCCATCTAATGTGTTGTTTAAAGCATGTTCAATTATTCTAGACATTCTCTTCATCATTTGCACAGCTTTTGCTACTCCATATTAAGATCATAACAAATCTGTTTCCTTCTGAAGTATCCCACTCTTCGGGTAATTCATTAACATGAGAAGTGGCAAAATGCTGTTTCCAATTTCTCACATGCCCTTTTGGGTTCTCAAATAATGCTCTAAATTTTGTGGCTATATTTCCTATATAACAATTTCCTGACCAATTATATGGTAACCACTTATAAACATTATTTCCACAAATAAAATACAACTGACTGGGCAATGAGGAGCAGGTTGCTAGATATAACTGATATTGCCAGTACATTCCTACCCTGGTACTACTAAGTTTGAAATCAAATGAACTTTGATTAACATAAAACATTTAAAACCTTTCCCCTTTTCCTTTCACCATTACATGTGTGTTGTTAACTGTGTTGACAACATAGTCACATTCAGGGCCCGATTTAAGTTCTTGGCGCCCCGAGGCCGCCCCCGCCCCCCCCCCACAAGTGCGCATGCGCAATCGCGCGGCGCCCTCTCCCCCCGAGTGTGCATGCGCGATCAATGCGCATGCGCAATCGCACATTTAAACTCCCATACGGAGCAGTGGGGAGAGGTCCCGACTGCTCTGTATGGGAGCCAAATTTAAAAATTCTGTTGCGGCGGGGCGGCATGCCTAAACTTGTGCCGCCCTAGGCCCGGGCCTTTGTGGCCTTTCCACAAATCCGGGCCTGGTCACATTCCTAACCACACTGTCTCATTGGTTTGATTTTTCTGGACACACAAAATCCCTGTTGATCTCCAGGTTAACTTCAACTGTTGCTATTTATGTACTTACATATCTAACAATAGCACATTGTTTTGTAGTCATATTGAAAACAAAGTTCCACCCAGGGTCGGTTCTGTTAATCGAACTCATATTAAATGGCAGTCCATAAAGTAGAATTCCTTCTTCAGTCGCATGTTGGATTTTGCCACATATCCAGCAGTTAGTTACATTAAATACTGCAGAGGTGGCTCTCAGTTACATAGTTACATAGGGTTGAAAAAAGACCATTGTCCATCAAGTTCAACCCATCCGAGTAAACCCAGCACACAACCTATACTAACCAATCTATACACTCACATACATAAACTATATATACAACCAGTAATACTAACTGTAGATATTAGTATCACAATAGCCTTGGATATTCTGCTTGTTCAAAAACTCATCCAGGCCCCTCTTAAAGGCATTAACAGAGTCTGCCATTACCACATCACTAGGAAGGGCATTCCACAGCCTCACTGCCCTCACCGTGAAAAACCACCTACGCTGCTTCAAATGGAAGCTCCGTTCCTCTAATCTATAGGGGTGACCTCTGGTGCGCTGATTGTTTTTATGGGAAAAAAGAACATCCCCCAACTGCCTATAATCCCCTCTAATGTACTTGTACAGAGTAATCATGTCCCCTCGCAAGCGCCTCTTTTCCAGAGAAAACAACCCCAACCTCGACAGTCTAACCTCATAGCTTAAATCTTCCATCCCCTTTACCAGTTTAGTTGCACGTCTCTGCACTCTCTCCAGCTCATTAATATCCTTCTTAAGGACTGGAGCCCAAAACTGCACTGCATACTCAAGGTGAGGCCTTACCAGGGACCTATAAAGAGGCAAAAATATGTTCTCATCCCTTGAGTCAATGCCCTTTTTTATACAAGACAGCACTTTATTTGCTGTAGTAGCCACAGAATGACACTGCCTGGAATTAGACAACTTGTGATCTACAAAAACCCCTAGATCCTTCTCCATTAAGGATGCCCCCAACACACTACCATTCAGTAGACAGTTCGCGTTTATATTATTCCTACCAAAGTGCATAACTTTGCACTTGTCAACATTGAACCTCATTTTCCAGTTTGCTGCCCAGTTTTCCAATTTTGTCAAATCGCTCTGTAAAGCGGCAGCATCCTGCATGGAACTTATAGTTTTGCACAATTTAGTGTCATCAGCAAAAATAGAAACAGTACTCTCTATGCCCACCTCCAGGTCAAGTTAAAAAGCAAAGGACCAAGGACTGACCCCTGCGGTACTCCACTAACCACACTGGCCGAATAAGAAAATGTTCCATTTACCACCACTCTTTGTACTCTATCCTTCAGCCAGTTCTCTATCCAATTACAAATATTATGTTCTAGGCCAATATTCCTCAATTTGATCATTAACCTTCTGTGAGGTACTGTATCAAACGCTTTAGCAAAATCTAAGTAGATGACATCAACTGCCATTCCAGCATCAAGGTTCCTGCTCACCTCCTCATAAAAGGCAACTAAATTAGTCTGGCAAGATCTGTTACGCATAAAACCATGCTGGCACAAACTAATAGTATTGTGAACTGCAATGTATTCAACTATCCTATCCCTTATTACCCTTTCCAGAAGCTTTCATACTACTGATGTCAGACTAACAGGCCTATAGTTTTCAGGCTGAGAATGAGATCCCTTTTTAAATAATGGCACCACATTAGCAATTCGCCAGTCTCTCGGCACCATGTCAAACCTCAACGAATCCTGAAAAATTATGTGAAGAGGCTTGGCAATCACAGCGCTCAGCTCATTTAATACCCTGGGATGAATCCCATCCGGTCCTGGACCTTTGTTTACCTTTACATGTTCAAGTCTCTTTTGAATTTCCTCCTGAGTGACCCACGCGTCAGTAGCTAAATTACTAGAACAGGGTATATTAAAAGGGAAGCCTTCATTAGGTGGCTCCTCAGATGTATAGACAGATGAAAAATAAGAGTTCAAAATTTCTGCTTTTTCCCCGTTCTCATCAACCAACGTACCCCCCCGTGATAATAAATTTCCCACCCCTTCTTGCTTCATTTTTTTACTATTCACATAATTAAAAAATAATTTGGGATTCTTTTTACTCCTAGCTGCAATATCCCTTTCCATCTCTATTTTAGCTTGCCTGATAGCTTTTTTGCATGCTTTATTTGCTTCCTTGTACCTGATGAAAGTTTCCGCTGTCCCAGCTAACTTGAATGCTTTAAAAGCACGTTTTTTATTACCAACCTCGACCCTAACTCTTTTATTCAGCCATAAAGGTTTTGCTTTGCGATGCCTCTCCTTGCTTACAAGGGGAATATACTGTTGTGTATACCTGCAAAGCAATGTTTTAAAGATGTTCCATTTTCCTTCTGTGTCTAACCCCATGAAAAGCCTTACCCAGTTGACACATTGCAGAGATGCCCTTATACTGGCAAAGTCTGCACGGCTAAAATTGAGCGTTTTAGTTACTCCCTTATAGAGCTGTCTCTGTAGCATTATCTCAAAGGAGACCATGTTGTGATCACTGTTCCCCAAATGCTCACCCACACAAATGTTAGAGATAAGTTCAGTATTATTAGATATTACAAGGTCCAAAATAGAATCATTCCTAGTAGGTTCTTGAACCACCTGAAATAAAAAGTTGTAATTTAGCATGTATAAAAACCTACTAGCTTTTTCTGACTTAGCCACCCCATTACTCCAGTCAATGTCCGGATAATTAAAGTCCCCCATAATAACAACTTGACCCAATTTTGAAGCCTCCTCCATTTGCAAAAGTAGCAGGGACTCATCCCCCTCATCTATACGGGGTGGTTTATAGCATACACCAATGATCATTTTCTTTGTGACCTTCAGCCCTACTGAAATTTCTACCCAAAGAGATTCAACGTTTTCATTGGTAATGTCTTTATTACATGGCTTTAAATCTGACTTTACATAAAGACAAACCCCTCCACCCTTTTAAATCCCTCTGTCCCTCCTAAAAAGCATATACCCATTTAAATTCACAGCCCAGTTGCATTTTTCATCCCACCAGGTCACAGTGATACCAATTAAATCATAATTTTCAATACATGCAATAGCCTGCAGCTCCCCTAATTTACCCGACAAGCTACGCGCATTAGCCAGCATGCAGCGGAGATTATTACTTCTTCCTCTGATGCTTACATTAGCTAAAGGACAGTTAGAGCTAAGGTGAAAATTAGTCTGTTTCCCTTGTAACAATGGAAGCTCCTTATCTGATAAACTATATGCCCCCCTCACTCCTCCCCCACAACCCTTTACTGGTCCCACTGCCCCATCTACACTAGCTCTCCCATAAGAATCTAGCTTACCAACCCCCCCCCTTGTCTAGTTTAAACACTCCTCCAGCCTCTTAACCATTCTCTCCCCTAGCACAGTAGACCCCCTTCCATTGAGGTGCAATCCGTCAGGGCTGTATAGATTGTACCCCAAAGAAAGTCAGCCCAGTGCTCTAGGAACCCAAACCCTTCCTTCCTACACCAAGACTTTAGCCACGCATTTAGCTCCCTAAGCTCCCGCTGTCTCCCTAAACTAGCACGCGGCACCGGCAAAATTTCCGAAAAAATGACATTGGAGGACCTTTGCTTAATTTTAGAGCCTAGATCCCTGAACTCACTCTTTAAGGTCCCCCACCTACCGTTCATTTTGTCGTTAGTACCGATATGTACCAAGACAGCCGGGTCATGCCCAGCCCCTCCCAATAATGTGTCGACCCGATCAACCACATGCCGAACCCTGGCACCAGGAAGACAGCAAACTGTCCGGTTGAAGCGATCCGCTCGACAGATTACCCTGTCCACTTTCCTAATGATCGAATCCCCTATAACCACCATCTGTTTAGGCCTAGCTCTGCTCTCCTCCCCACCACTACTAGAGAAACTGGTCTCCCGGCTGTTATAGAGATCAGCCTCATCTAGAACCGCCAGTCCAGAGTTCACACTCCCATCTTCTTCACACAATCTGGCAAATCTGTTGGGATGCGCAAACCCTGGAGCAGCCTCCCTTTTCCTTTTCCCCACACTAGATTTTCTAACTGTCACCCAGCTTACTGCCCTATCATCCTTTCCTTGCTCCCCTCCCCCCATACTATCTGACCCCGCTAGTTCTTGTTCAGTTAGCAAGAGACTTCTTTCAAGATTGTCAATAGAACGCAGTGTTGCAACTTGTTCCTCTAGAGCTCTAACGCGAGCCTCTAAAGTGGCAACTCGCTCACATCCACAACAGAGGTATGTACTTTGGAACTGTTGTTCCACAACTGCATACATGCGGCAGGCTGTGCACTGTGTCATACCTTCAATGTTGCTGCCACTCATTCTCCCAGTTACAGAAACAGTTAAACAAAAATTGGTGAAAAAGGCTTTAAAATAAATACAAAAATTTTTTTACCTTGTTTTAACTCCTTTAGTTTGTAACTCCTGTGATTATAACTCCACTTACAGAGCACCCACTAACTCCTGTGATTATAACTCCACTTACAGAGCACCCACTAACTCCTGTGATTATAACTCCACTTAAAGAGCAATCACTTATAGAGCACCTACCACCAGAGCAAGCTCCACTGGAGTGCCAGTGGTTCTATTTATACAGTCTGTTAAGGTGAACTAATCAAACCCCACCCACCTCAAACAGAGGGTAATTACAAAGGAATGTAACTCTGGCAAACCTGCTGTAAGCCTTATAGTTAACCAAACTTTGTAAATTGGCACCAAAAAGAGCAAATACTTTTGAAAAAATTAAACCCAACAGTTAGAAAACACAATGATTCTGAACAAAGTTAATAAAAAATACTTATCCCTTTTTTTGTTGAATTGAAAAAGCAGTTGATTCAGTCAGCCACCAGCCTGTTAGTAAGCCTGTTAGTAAGCCCAGTGTTTCATGATAAAAATTCCTTTCTGCAAGTCAAGACATATCAGATATCAGACATATCGCAAGCATCATTAGACGGAAAACTCCGGATGGTAGTGGTAATAATAAGAGTAATAATAAGAGGCATTTACCGCATGCACGCTAATTAACACCTATTATTATGTGCGCTAATAGTTGCCGCGTATAAATAGTAGCATATAAATAGTAGCATATAAATAGTGCATATAAATAGTAGCATATAAATAGTAGCCGCATATAAATATTTATATGCTACTATTTATATGCGGCTACTATTTATATGCGGCAAACTGGAGGCTGCATCACAAAGTCCATATTTTATTGCCAAAAGCTCATTAACTGTACTTTTCTATAATTACCGCCTGCCTCAAGTAGGTGTTAATTTTCGCATAGTCTAATGCGATATTTAGCGCGTCTAAGTGTTTGTGAATCATGCGGTAGTATTCTTTTCTGCGCGCAAATTAACACATGCTATAATACTGTAGTGAATTGCGCGCTAATTGTTGCGTCTTTTACGCAAAAAAAGCGTGCGATAAAAATTAACGCACTTTAGTGAATCAACCCTTGTATGTTCTTCTTCACCTCCTACAACTAAACCTCTGTGTATAACTACAGGAATAGGTAAAGGGACTGTTGGACCTTTTTTAGTAACTGTTACTGCCCAATCTGAACTATTCTCCCCACTTTCTCCCAGTGTACACCATTGTCCTCTACCCATTGCTTTACAGTCCAGTAAAATGTGTGCCATTTGTGTGTCTGACTGTACTTCTTGAGGCATTCCATAATGTTGTATCAGCAATTGCATCAATCTTAGGGGTGTATTCACTAAAGGTCGATAACGCTTATCGCATGCTTTTTTTGCGTTAAAAAGCATGCGATAATTAAGTCCCGATTCCTCATGTCATTTCGCATGCGTTAAGACGCATATCAGATGCGCAAAAAAAACACACGTTATTTACCTCGCATTGCGTTAATTCTCGCATAGAAATAATACTAACACATGATTCACAAACACATATGAAGCGTTAAACGCGCTAAATATCGCATTAGTCTGTGCGAATATTAACACCTACTTGGGGCAGGCGCTACTTAAAAAAATTGGTTTGTGAGCTTTTGGCAACACAACACGGACTTTGCAGTGGGATTTTTTTAAGTATGTGTTGGCCCTAGAGTGATGCATCCTCCAGTTTTCAGGGAAATGATAATTTTCAGAACAGTAGTTTTCCGAAAGTAATGGTTACGTGCATAAAACCCGTGCGCTAATATAGGAAGCAGCGAAATATATCGCACACAGCAGGAAATAACGCAAGAAAACCGCTCATCGCGTCTTATTACGCAAAAAGTCGCAAAAAAAAGAACCGATAACATTTTTAACGCATGCTATAAATAGCGCTTGTTTTATTGCCCTTTAGTGAATCAACCCCTTAGAGTCGTTTTTTGATCTGCACTTTTTGTTGGAAATACTTGTACTAGTCCACTGTATGTGTCCACAACAGTTGCACAATTTTTTAAACCACCCCTTCCTCCAGGCAAGGGGCAATATAATCCACTTGCAAGACTTGGCTTTTGTCCTCAATTAATTTTTACAGGCAATGGGGTCAAGGATGGCCACTTCTTGGCTTCCTGACATGCAGGACATTGAGCAATTATGTCCTTCACTTGGTTAGAGGTATTCCCCTCTGCTGTGCCCACTCGCTTGCCGTAAATATCCGCCCTACGCCTCGTCTGGCATTAGCCTTAAATACAGCCCAGCTGTTTGTATAGATAATCAAGTCTCTTGGACAACCATATAAACAGCTTGTAGTCCAGCATATTGACTAGAGCCACCTTCTCCCACCTGATGAATTATAGCCTCTGAACTAGGCTGAAAGGCTACTGCAGTCCATATCCACCCCTTGGAAGTCACTTTAGCTGACCATCTGTAAACATGCTCAAAGTTTATCTTCTGCTGATAATTCTATCCATGGTGGGGCTTCCTTGAATAGTGACTCCTCTGTATGAAGGGGGGGGCAATTGATGTACCGTATATACTCGAGTATAAGCCGATCCAAATATAAGCCGAGGTACCTAATTTTACCTAAGAAAACTGGAAAAACGTATTGACTCGAGTATAAGCCTAGGGTGGGAAATGCAGCCGCTACTGCTAAGTTTCAATAATCAAATATTTAATAAAAGGACAATCAGCGTAACCCCCTGTGAACTCTTTATAAATATATCCTGTTGGCAGCTGCAGATTAGGGAAAGGTGGATGAAGGACCCTTTGAACC
The DNA here is from genome assembly GCF_000004195.4 of Xenopus tropicalis. Classification (NCBI taxonomy): domain Eukaryota; kingdom Metazoa; phylum Chordata; class Amphibia; order Anura; family Pipidae; genus Xenopus; species Xenopus tropicalis. The sequence continues at coordinate 16,904,917 of NC_030679.2, read as the reverse complement.
TCCTGCCTTGAAGAGTTACAGCACTGCTGATAACTTCAGGGAAAAAAAAAATACTACAGCAGCAGACAAAAGCAGGTTTTACTATGGGGCTAGGTTAAATGAATAAACAGCATGGAGTTGGAGAGGGAAAAGTTTGCCTCATAGTTTTCATTGTTTAACCTTTTATTATTTTTTTTTTTAACTGCCCCCTCTGTCCCACTCCTGCCTTTCCTGTCTCTATGCCCCTCTGTCCCACTCCTGCCTGTCCTTTCTCTGTGACCAGTCTGTCAATTCCTGATTTTCAGCCTCACCCCTTGTATAGTTACATTTTTGTTTAAGAGGACAGACTGTATTAGACTTTGCAGTGTTAGTCTTGCAAGCTGAAAAGCAAAAATGATAATTACCCAACACTGTGTTGTACTTTTAGTTGATATATAATTAGAATTTGAAATAATCTGGTTATAATAATAAAGGTTACAGCCTTTAGTGCACCATGTCATTTACCCAAAGCAGTTTTGTCATCCACTGTGTGCGCTCCCTTCTGCGCTCGCTACATAGCCGTTCTCTGAACTCTCCCTTTGTGTCATGTAACTCGATGGCATGTGCTGCCGCTGCGCACCCACCCCCTCTGGATGGCCGTTTGTGCGTTCGTGCTCTGACCACCCGCCCCCTGTCTGCCCGCCCGTGGGCAGCACATACCATCGAGTTACATGACACAAAGGGAGAGTTCAGAGAACGGCTATGTAGCGAGCGCAGAAGGGAGCGCACACAGTGGATGACAAAACTGCTTTGGGTAAATGACATGGTGCACTAAAGGCTGTAACCTTTATTATTATAACCAGATTATTTCAAATTCTAATTATATATCAAACTCCCAGCCCACAGTTTACCTGTCCCTGGCACAGATGTTTCGAACAGTGCGACCCAGCCCTTGGCCTCACGCGCCATGTTATTGCAGGATATCCCCGAACTTAGAGCACACCTAGAAATTACCGTATATACTCGAGTATAAGCCGATGGGGACTTTTTCAGCACATTTTTGGTGCTGAAAAACTCGGCTTATACTCGAGTATATATGGTACATTAGATTCAAAGGTAACAAAACCAGCAATTTGTTGTGATAGCTGACTAGGGTCTTGGGAAGATATTCCCCCTCTTTCACTCAGATACCATTTCCATTTCTGCAAAGTCTGTTTCTGGGCCACAGGATTGTAGCCCTTCTTGTCTGACCCATCCAGCAATAGGTAAATCAGTCCTTACAGTCACAGATTGCTGCTTTGTAGTTGGCTCAACATGTTGTAAGGCAGTATAAGCAGCTAACAATTGCTTCTCTAATTTTTTCCTGAGCAGTTGAAAATATCTTGGACCAAAACCCAAAGGTATTTTGCGATCCCTGGGATTAGGCCCTGTTTGCCACAGTCCCCAAGACATTTCATATTCTGTTTCTGCTACATCTAAGATGACCGCCGGAGGTATGGCAGGTCGGTTAAGCTAACGGGCCGTGGGCTTCTGGGGAAAGGTGAGGGTGACGGTGAGCCCGGGGGTTTCTTGTTAGGTAGACTGTCTGGTCCCCACTTCAGAGCAGCTGGTTCAGTGAGGAAAGCGGGGTTCACAGGGTATTTCTCGCTCTGGGTGCACGGAGCTCAATAAAAGTGCGGCTACTGCTTGAGTCCGCCTCCCGGAAGTCCCCGAGGCTGTTCTTTTATGCCAAAAGTTCTTAGAAAAAACCCCCAAGCCCAACTGTGTGTGCCATACTCTGCCTGCCCTATGGTGCCTATGTATGTATGTATGTATGTATGTATGTATGTATGTATAACTTTATTTATAAAGCGCCACAAGGGTACGCAGCGCTGTACAGTCTTACAGAATACAAAATTACACACAGGGAGGACATGTGTGCCATACTCTGCCTATAATCCTGCTGATTGGCTCAGATCCACATTCCTAAGGGGGGGAGTGAGTTCTTAGCATTCTTGAGGGAGGGGGGAGCAGGAAAGAGCAGAGAACAGAAAGCTGTGTGTCTCTGGCACAGGAATTACAGACTCAACTAATCTTTTTTCAGAGAAGTCAGTGCAGCGTTTCTGTGAGTGCTTATGGCTGTATTTACATAGACCTTTCTGCTAAAGCTTACTTAGTTTTTACCTTTCTTTCTACTTTTAAGCAGACCAGGAAAATAATTCAATATAACTTTGGCAGGGGAGTGGGATTGTACAGTATAACTTACCATGGCCTTTCTTCTATAGTTCCTTGCTCACTAAAGCAGGTTTTTGTAGCTAAAAACAGTGTACGATAGAGTGGCCAGCCACGGTAGAGGCCACATGGATATTTTAAGAGCTCTGTACTGCTAATTCCTTGCTGCCTGAAAAACAAACTACATTGATGACCAGGTAACCTGATCGATTGCTGTAACTATAAGGAAGAGGAAGCCTCGGGACCAGCTCCAGGCCAGGAAAAACGTGTCCTGTCTGACACCTCTTCTACATACTCGGTGAGTAGCAGAAATTTCCATGCACCTAACTCTCCAAGCTACAACCCAGACACAAGGACAAGGAAAGTCAAAATCTATTAAGCACACTATTCAATAGTACTACTATTGCTATGTAGAAACGCTATATTTATGGCTTGCCTAATGACAGATTTAGAGAGATACACTTACTACCTACTACATACTTGTTTGGGCTCTGGCCAGAGCCCTTTCAGTGAACGGCGCCGCCATCTTTAGTAAGGGATGCCCACTTCCTTTACCTCCCTGCCTCTACTGCGGATGCCTCCCCAACATCCTCCAGCATCCGCTCTGCGGCCCCGCTCCCTTCAGCATCCTCTCTGCGGCTCCACTCCCCCAGCACCTGCCAGCTGCGTCTTTCTGTGCTCACACATCAACTCTCCCCTTTCTCTCCCCCCCTCCCCCAGCACCTGCCGGCTGCGTCCTCCTCTTATTATGACCCCAGCTCGTCGCTGCATCCGCTTTTTATATAGGCGTCACTATAGCAACCAGACGCTCCTGCTTGTAAGCTTGTGCTTACTACAGTCCTGGTCGTAGTGTCTGTGCAGGAGCGTTGTGGGAATCTTCTCTACCCAGCTCAGCGATTTTTTTTCTTCTGAACAGGTGAAATATGGGGAGACTTAAGGGCACTATTGAGACAACTGAAGGTATGCCTGCAGCTTGAGATTAACTCTTAACTAGCCTTTCCTTCTATTTTAAGCAACAGCTAATTCAGCTACAGGCCCTGCTACTAGCAACTATTGTCCAGACAGTCTCTGGTGCTGTAGCTGCACATATCAAAGAATTACAGAGATATTACTGATTTAGGAGAACGCACAAACAAGCTAGAGACATATACAGATTATACAGCATTAAAACTGGCAAATGTGTGTAACCCCTATTTGGCTGTAAAAGTCAAACTATCTGGCTAGTAATGTATGTATGTATGTATGTATGTATATCTTTATTTATAAAGCGCTACTTATGTACGCAGCGTTGTTGTAATAGAGCACGGGGTACATGCACCTCGGATTCTCAGGATGGGCCTTCGTTATAGGAAGGAATTTATGGAGGATGTTGCTGAACTACACCTGCCACTGTGTAGTGCAAATGATAGAATGGACGCCAGGAGCTTTTGCAAACGAGGATAATGGTTTATTTGTCCAAGACAAAAGGTGATAATGCAGGGTTAATCAATACTCACACTCCTATGAGGTAGACAGGCATTCAGCTGTACAACTGATGTTAAAGCAGATTAAGCAGTTGAAGTATGGTGTCTTCCGGTTTATCCCTTCTCATAAAGAGGTTGGGCAGGGTAAGACAACCAACAGAGTAACAGGAGGTAAACTCACTGGTTTATGCCTTCTCTTGGTAGAGGTAGGGCAGGGTTAATTGCTGGTCTATATCCCTGGCACTTCTGTGTCCCTAATCTAAGTCAAGTAAGCCTGGATGGAGCAAGTGAGCTGATCTTTCTTACCAAGTTCTGACTTCCTCACTTTCCTAAAAAGTGCTATGATGTTATTTAATCTGTTCTAGCTTTACCTCGTTCATGGGGCCCTGTCCCCGACTTCACTAAGGGTAATTGTCCCCTTAGGACCTCAAATCAGGTGTAGAAAGATCACCGGCATGCACTCAACGGACTCCAGGACAGTGGTTGTAAAACTTCAAAAAGCTTTATTCAAGGATCCAGACCTGATGCGTTTCATGTGTTGCCACATGTATTCATAGGTACATTGTCCTCTTAGAGCCTAACACTTCTGGCCCGGTGTGGATCCCAAGCTTCAAGGAGCATCCACACAGAACAGTTGCTGTAACTCAAGAAGGAAGATCCACCCCTTTCCTATCACTATATTAAAGTGTGGTACTGTGTGGGCTAGCCTTGGGCCAATAATAAGGTATATGTAAATACCAACTAGATACATTCATCCTGCCTAGTGACAAGGAAGAAAAGGAAAGGTGGGGTTTAACACCATAGGGACACATTAACCCTATGGGTCTCTACATGTGTAAGAGGAAAAATCTTAAAGGAGAAGTAATACATTTAAAGGATATGTGTGAAGCCTTAGAAAGTAGGTCTCCCAGGTAAAATTTAAGACACATGTCTTTCTACTCCACAGTATCAAACTGCAAAGCTTTCCTAAAGTTGGAGATTTTGATGACATTATCAAAAATCACCTCAAAGCTTCCACTTTCCAGCATCTTATCTTCCACATATGATTAGGTACCAAAATAAAACACCCTGAATATGAATGTCAGGGGTTCACTAAACAGTTTGGTGCCCAATGAACACAGGTTTATTGAAGTTCCTGGCATATAGAGAGCCCTAAATATACCTTGCGCATATTAATTTCAGGTTACATTTTACACTAATTCATAAACACACTGTCTGTTGTATGTGGGGCAAAACTGCAAAAACCATATTTTTGTTCACCGTCTGATAAATACAAAATAGGTAAAGACTGGAGTTCTGGCTCTTGAAGAACAAGTTCATTAAATATACCAGAAAGTGAGCCGCACCTCCAAAGGGTTTTATTAAAACTCCTGATTCTGAACTACTGAAACTACCGGATTCATTTCAGACCACCCCAGTCCTTATTCATAGTCAAAATACAAGACCCCTGGAAAAAAAATAAATACAGAATAGATAGTAACATGTGACAATTTTAAACCAATCAGATTCTAAAATCATAATACAGAATATATAATCCATGAACATGAATGTATTATAATTTGTGTTTAATCTTTTGCAGCGGATGACCATCATATCATGAAATGTGACATTGCATAACCCAAATATAATTGGAGTAACTCAAATATATTGCATTGTACTGCACAATAACACCAATATTCTACTGTGTTATAATTAAATTGTAATGCAGAGTCATTCAAATGGGTAATCACTATGCCACACAAATAAATATTTTTGCTGCACCACAACACATTAGCACTTTTATTGTACTGACCCATAAATGCATTATGTTATTCAAATGGAGAAGGAATATACCAAATCATTTTTATGAGACAGTACTGTCCAACTTCTGTGGAGCCGAGGGCCGGGATTTCTCTCCAGCATACATAGTGGAGGGCCGCTAATGGAAGCCTGTTTTGGCCACTCCCCCTTTTTAAACCACACCCATTTCAAGCCACACCCATGCTATGACAATGGTGGTAGCGCAGCATAAACCCAAATGCTTGGTCCTCACTGCAGGGATAGCAACCATCATTCATATGTGAAAGAATTATATTATGTCATATTTAGACACACCCTTATATCCATATGCCTCCTCCTCCCCTGTGGAGGAGCAACCCCCAGCACATAATTACACACCTCAGGACCATTTAATGGCTATTTCCACCAACTGCTAACAAACTCCCAGAACAAACTCCTGCCAGGTTCACCTCCCACAGGCAGTATAGGGCAGGCAGAGAATGGCACACAGGCAGCATAGGGCAGGCAGAGAATAACACACACAGGCAGTACTCTGCCTGCCCTATGCTGCCTGTGTGTGCCATACTCTGCCTGTCCGATGCTGCCTGTATGTTCCATATTCTGCCTGCTCTATGCTGCCTGTGTGTACCATATTCTGCCTGCCCTACCCTGCCTGTGTGTGCCATACTGTGCCTCCCTTAGCTGCCTGTGTGTGTCATACACACAGGCAGCATAGGTCAGGCAGTACACACAGTGACACAATGCCGGCATTGCTCCTACAGTCTGAGGTGTGAACAGGTGAACAATGTGGGTGCTTACAGCCTGAGCCTAAGGTGTGAACAATGCAGGGAGTGAACAATGCAGAGATTAAACTAGTCTTCTAATGCAGGTTTCATCTTTTGCACACAACTAACCCCCAGTGATTAGATCCTGGAAATTAGACTGGATTTACAAGATTAGGTACAAGAAGTCATTCTCACCCAGTCCTATTTTTTTTCTTGTAGGCTTTAAGATCCATTGCAACAGAAAATTTGTATAGCTGGGTATCAGCATGTCCAACATTTACTTGGCTACTTCTGTGTTTGTATTCATCTTGTCTGCAAAGCATCTTCAAAGAGACACAGAAATAGCTTTAAGCAACCAGAAAGTTCAGTTTGTGAAAACCCTGCTATACATAATTAGAAGGTTTCGAAGGGTGCCATGCTGGAAAGCAAGTATGCTGAACAAATGTTTGCCATTAAAGAATAATGGAGAAATATATGGTCCACACAAAGTTCCTTAATGAACTTCTGCCTGCCTACAATATCCGTCATTCTATTCTTCCCCCTTCAAAAAAGTCAAAAGTGTCAAGTGATCAAGCACAGATGGACACAGTTGATAACAACCAAAATAGAAGATGATGCTAAGTCTCATCTGGGTCAAGAGTAGTACTCTGGATTTGGAAGATCCAGAAGAAGACCTTCACCTATCTTCATATCCCTTTATTTGAACCTCATCAGAAATTATTTAGATTTTTTATTCTGAGGTTCATGATAAGTCAGAACCCTGCCTACTGGCTAAGCTTCATCACCAAGGATGTTTTCATAAGTCATGTTCACATTTACCCCTATTTGAGGTGAAAGAAAATCTAGATCTCCAAATATTTAGACAATCTGCTTCTGAAACCATACAACAGACAAACTTAACTTCTTTAAAAGGAATACGGTCATGATTTTTATGCTGTACTTTTTATTTCTAAATGGCACTGTTTATTTAGCAAATAATTCACTCTACCATTTAATATTTTATTCTTAAACCAACAAATGTATTTTTTTAGCTGTAATATTGGTGTGTAGGCAGCCATCTCAGTGCATTGTGTCTGAGTCTGAGCTTTCAGAAGGAGCCAGCGCTACACATTAGAACTACTTTCAGGTAACCTATTGTTTCTCCTACTTCCCATGTAACTGGAGGAGTCCCAAGCTGGATTTCTACTGGGAGCTGCTCTCTTGCTGTCTTCCCATTGTTTTGCTGATTGGCTGCTGGGGGGGGGGGGGGATAATACTCCAACTTGCAACTCAGCAGTAGTGTGACTAAAGTTTATCAGAGCACAAGTCACATGGCTGTGGCGCCCTGGGAAATGAAGAATATGGCTAGCCCCATGTGAAATTTAAAAATATAAAAAAAATCTTTTTGCATTTTTGAAAAAATGGATTTCAATGCAGGATTCTGCTGGAAAGCTCTATTAACTGATGCGCTTTGAAACAAACATGCTTTCCTAGACAGTGTTCCTTTAACTTCAGCAAGAATCTCCAAGTGATAAAAAACTAATGTGACCAAAGACTAAGGGAACTAGGTCACTATTTTTAATGTAGACTTGTTTTGCTACATCTCAGCAGTTTAGTGCTATAAATAATAAAAAGGCTTCCTCTGCCATGTTAGTCACATTTCTGCCTGTTAGCCCATCAGTTAGTTTACATTTTTTTAAACAAATCTTTTACACATAATGTTTTATCTTGGTGGCCCAATCAGCCAAAGATCACCTTTTTTGGTGCCCTTGCCACTCGTAAAGCTTGGGCTATTTTTGTTGCATGCTGAGCTGGTAACATTGGCCACATTTCTAAACAGTTTTTAGTGGTAAGTTCAAAATTATTCTCACCAGTTCCAAGCTGCTCAATGTCACAGCTCAATGTCACAATAGGAAGGGTTAACTAAGGTCTATCTGCATAATAATACATTTCAGAAATGTACACTTCAAGCCCATGATTCTAAAATGACAAATAAATATCAAAACCTTGCCATAATTATCTAATTTTAACTTGAACATAATTCATAAATCTCCTCTTTGAATTTGCAATGATTCTTCCGGCCTCTTAGATAATGATTTGACACCAATAAAGATGGTATTGTTAAATGTTTAAATGTCAGAACTGTTCACTGCCATTAATTATTTGACTCCCATCTGCAAGTGGAATTTCTCTTTTCCCCCTTTTTGTTAATAAGTGTCAGAGCACACAGCTGAAAACAATGGCCTTTTTGATGACAGGGTTACTGTTTTATGCCTTGTAAACTGGACGCATATCAAATATACATTTTGCTTGAATAATATACAATTAATTTGGGCGCATTGTGCAGACTGCATTGGTTTATTTAAACTAGAATGCATGTAAGTCAACACCTGTTCTGTTTAAAAGTGATCAGTTCAGGCTGATGTCAGATGTGGCGTATTCTCAGGAAGCCCCGCTACTTTAAATGCGTCCTACCTGTGAAAGGATGATAAGGGAGTAAGCTGGGTGAGAGTTAGAAAATCTAGTATGGGGAGAAGGAAGAGGGAGGCTGCGCCAGGGTTTGCGCATCCCAACAGATTTGCAAGATTGTGTGAAGAAGATGGGAGTGTGAACTCTGGACTGGCGGTTCTAGATTGGGCTGATCTCTCTAATAGCTGGGAGACCAGTTTCTCTAGTAGTGGTGGGGAGGAGAGCAGAGCTAGGCCAAAACAGATGGTGGTTATAGGGGATTCGATCATTAGGAAAGTGGACAGGGTAATCTGTTGAGCGAATCGCTTCAACCGAACGGTTTGCTGTCTTCCCGGTGCCAGGGTTCGGCATGTGGTTGATCCGGTTGACAAATTAATGGGAGGGGCTGGGCATGACCCGGCTGTCTTGGTACATATCGGTACTAATGACAAAATGAACGGTAGGTGGAGGACCTTAAAGAGTTCAGGGATCTAGGCTCTAAGATTAAGGAAAGGTCCTCCAATGTCATTTTTTCTGACGTTTTGCCAGTGCCACGTGCAAATTTAGGGAGACAGCAGGAGCTTAGGGAGCTTAATGCGTGGCTAAAGTCTTGGTGTAGGAAGGAAGAGTTTGGGTTCCTAGAGCACTGGGCTGACTTCTTTGGGGTACAATTTATACAGCTGTGACAGATTGCACCTCAATGGAAGGGGGTCCACTGTGCTAGGGGAGAGAATGGTTAAGAGGCTGGAGGAGTGTTTAAACTAGACAAAGGGGGGGGGGGGTGAGCTAGAGTTATGTGAAATCTAGTGTAGATGGGGCAGTGGGATTAGCAAAGGGTTATGGGGGAGGAGTGAGGGGGGCATATAGTTTATCAGATAAGGAGTTTCCGTTGTTACCATGCTATATTGGATCTAGTGTTCTCTAATGACCCAGAATGTATAGCAAATGTGCAAGTGGTTGAACCCCTGGGTAACAGTGACCATAATGTTATTTCATTTGATGTTTGGTGCAGGAAACAAATTTACACTGGGGCAACAAAGACACTGAATTTTAGAAAGGCAAATTTTACCCCCATAAGGGCAGCGCTTCAGGGCATAGATTGGGTCATTATGTTTTCTGATAAAAACACAGAGCAGAAATGGTTGTCATTTAAAATAATATTAAAGCATTACTGTTCTCAATTTTTTCCATTAATAAGAAAAAGTAGAAGTGTTAAGAATCCCCCTATGTGGCTTAACTCTGAGGTAAAAAAGTTAATAGGGAGAAAAAGGAAAGCTTTTAAGAAATATAAGTCAGAGGGGACAGTAGCTGCATTTAATGAATATAAACACTATAACAAGTGTTGTAAAACAGCAATCTGGAAGGCTAAGATAGAAAATGAGGAGCGCATTGCGCCAGAGGCTAAAACTAACCCCAAAACGTTTTTTAAGTATATTAATAGTAAAAAGATGCAGGTTGAGGGTGTGGCCCCATTGAGTTATAGTAACAATTATGGTTACAGCGGATACAGAAAAGGCAGATGTGCTTAACCAGTTCTTTTCTTCTGTGTATACAGTGGAGGAGCCAGTGGGCCAAGTCCCACCCAATAGCTGCACTGTTGCCTCAGCTCCAACTACACAGTGGTTGACACAGGATATTGGGCTTAAAGGGTTACACAAGATAAATGTGAACAAGGCACCTGGGCCAGAAGGAATACACCCTCGGGTACTGAAAGAGCTAGGGTCAGATTTACAGTGGCCTTTGTTTCTGATATTCTCAGACTCTCTTCATCAGGTATGGTTCCTAGGGATTGGAAGAAGGCGAATGTCATTCCTATATTTAAAAAGGGAGTAAGATCTCAGCCTGGCAATTATAGGCCTGTAAGTTTGACATCCATGGTGGGCAAGTTATTTGAAGGCTTGTTAAGGGATCACATACAAAATTATGTATTGGAGAATGGCATTATGAGCAGTAATCAGCATGGCTTTATGAAGGACAGGTCATGTCAGACCAATTTAATTGCTTTTTATGATGAGGTGAGTAAGAAGCTGGACAGTGGGGATGCAGTAGATATAATTTATTTGGCTTTTGCCAAAGCATTTGATACTGTTCCCCACACACGACTGCTTTTTAAACTGAGGTCTATTGGTCTTAGTGAAGTCGTTTGCACATGGATAGAAAACTGGCTACAGGATCGGGTACAGAGGGTGGTTGTTAATGGTACATTCTCTATTTGGATTAAGGTTCTCAGTGGGGTCCCTCAGGGTTCTGTACTGGGTCCACTTTTGTTTAACTTGTTCATAAATGACTTAGGGGAGGGTATTATAAGCAATGTATCCGTGTTTGCAGATGACTCAAAACTCTGCAGACCAGTAAATTCTATCCAGGATGTGGCATCCTTGCAGAAGGATCTTGACCAACTGGCAATCTGGGTGGCTAAATGGCAGATGAGATTTAATGTGGATAAATGTAAGGTCATGCACCTGGGATGTAAAAATATGCAAGCCACTTGTATAAGGGTATCCTTAAAAGAGAAGGAAAGGTAAAGTCACTTGGGGATGCCAAAATGTTAGGCACCCCCAAGTGACCTTTTACCCCGGGCTGGTGCCCCTGTTAGGAGAGAACAGCACCAGCCCGGGGTAGCTGCCAGCGCTTCCTCCTTCCTGTCTCGCCGCACATGCATGCGCAGTAGAGTGAAGAGCCGAACTTTAACAGAGAAGTCGGCTTTTCACTCTACTGCGTATGCGATTGTCCGGGACATTCGGCAGCAGCGCAAGTAGGAAGGAGGAAGCGCTCTCGACAGGTACCCTGGGCTGGTGCTGTTTTCTCCTAACAGGGGCACCAGCCCGGGGTACAAGGTAGTCGATTTAAGTCACTTGGGGGTGCCTAACATTTTGGCACCCCCAAGTGACTTAGCCTTTCCTTATCCTTTAATGGGACTGCACTAGGCAAATCCATAATGGAGAAGGGCCTTGGAGTCCTTGTAGATAATAAACTTGGCTGTAGCAAGCAATGCCAGGCAGCAGGTGGAAGGGCAAACAAGGTTTTGAGCTGTATTAAAAGGGGTATAGATTCACAGGAGGAGGGTGTTATTCTTCCCCTTTACAGAACGCTGGTAAGGCCCCATCTAGAATATGCTGTTCAGTTTTGGTCTCCAGTGCTTAAACAGGACATTATTGAATTAAAGAGGGTCCAGAGAAGGGCAACGAAGCTGGTAAAGGGTATGGAAAGTCTCAGTTGTGAAGAAAGACTGGCCAAGTTGGGTCTGTTTACACTGGAGAAGAGGCGCTTAAGAGGTGACATGATAACTATGTATATATATATAAATATATATATATAAGGGGATCATATAATAACCTCTCTAATGCTTAATTTACCAGTAGGTCCTTCCAAAAGGATTTTTTACTGTGAAAGCTGTGAAGTTGTGGAATTCCCTCCCCGAATCAGTTGTGCTGGCTGATACATTATATAGCTTTAAGAAGGGGTTGGATGGCTTCTTAGCAAGTGAGGGAATACAGGGTTATGGGAGATAGCTCTTAGTACAAGTTGATCCAGGGACTGGTCCAAATGCCATCTTGGAGTCAGGAAGGAATTTTTCCCCTCTGCGGCAAATTAGAGAGGCTTCAGATGGGTTTTTTTTTTAGGTTATATGTAGGGATTATGGTTGAACGTGATGGACGTACGTCTTTTTTAAACTTAACTTGCTATGTTACTATGTTACAAGGGAAACAGACTAATATTCGCCTTAGCTCTAAGTCTCCGTTAGCTAATGCAAACATCAGAGGGAGAAGTAGTAATCTCCGCTGCATGCTGGCTAATGCGGGAAGCTTGTTGGGTAAATTAGGGGAGCTGCAGGCTATTGCATGTATTGAAAAATATGATTTAATTGGTATCACTGAGACCTGGTGGGATGAAAAATGTGACTGGGCCATGAATTTAAATGGTTACACACTTTTTAGGAGGGACAGAGGGATTAAAAAGGGTGGAGGGGTTTGTCTTTGTGTAAAGTCAGATTTAAAGCAATGTAATAAAGACATTACCAATGAAAACGTTGAATCTCTTTGGGTAGAAATTTCAGTAGGACTGAAGGTCACAAAGAAAATGATCATTGGTGTATGCTATAAACCACCCCGTATAGATGACAGGGATGAGACCCAGCTACTGTTTGGAGGAGGCTTCAAAACTGGGTCAAGTTGTTGTTATGGGGGACTTTAATTATCCAGACATTGACTAGAGTAATGGGGTGGCTAAGTCAGAAAAAGCTAGTAGGTTTGCTAATATGCTAAATGACAACTTTTTATTTCAGGCGGTTCAAGAACCTACTAGGAATGACTCTATTTTGGACCTGGTAATAACCAATAACACTGAACTCATATCTACCATTTGTGTGGGTGAGCATTTGGGGAACAGTGATCACAACATGGTCTCCTTTGAGATAATGCTGCAGAGACAGCTCTATAAGGGATTAACTAAAATGCTCGATTTTAGACGTGCAGACTTTGCCAGTATAAGGGCATCTCTGCAATGTGTCAACTGGGAAAGGCTTTTCATAGGTTTAGACACAGAAGGAAAATGGGACATCTTTAAAAAATTGCTTTGCAGGTATACACAACAGTATATTCCACTTGTAAGTAAGGAGAGGCATCGCAAAGCAAAACCTTTATGGGTGAATAAAAGTGTTTGTGTCGAGGTTGGTAAGAAAAAACTTGCTTTTAAAGCATTAAAGCTAGCTGGGACAGCAGAAACTTTCATCAGGTACAAGGAAGCAAATAAAGCGTGCAAAAAAGCTATCAGGCAAGCTAAAATAGAGATGGAAAGGGATATTGCAGCTAGGAGTAAAAAGAATCCAAATTTTTTTAATTATGTGAATAGTAAAAAAAATGAAGCAAGAAGGGGTGGGAACCTTATTATCACGTGGGGGGTAAGTTGGATGATGAGAACTGGGAAAAAGCAGAAATTTTTAACTCTTATTTTTCATCTGTCTATACATCTGAGGAGCCAGCTAATGAAGGCTTCCCTTTTAATATGCCCAGTTCTAGTAATTTAGCTGCTGACACAGGGGGCACTCGGGTGGAAATTCAAAAGAGACTTGAACATGTAAAGGTAAACAAAGGACCGGATGGGATGAATCCCAGGGTATTAAATGAGCTGAGCGCTGTGATTGCCAAGCCTCTTGACACTTAATTTTGCAGGATTCGTTGAGGTCTGGGTATGGTGCTGAGAGACTGGCGAATTGCTAATGTGGTGTCGTTATTTAAAAAAGGATCACATTATCTGCCTGAAAACCATAGGCCTGTTAGTCTGACATCAGTAGGAGGAAAGATTTTGGAAGGGGTAATAAGGGATAGGGTACATTGTCATTCACAATACTAAAAGTTTGTACCAGCATGGTTTTATGCGTAACCGATCTTGCCAGACTAATTTAGTCATCTTTTATGAGGAGGTGAGCAGGAACCTCGATGCTGGAATGGCAGGTGATGTCATCTACTTGGACTTTGCTAAAGCGTTTGATACAGTACCTCACAGAAGGTTAATGATCAAATTGAGGAATATTGGCTGTGACATGCTGACTGCCTGTACACGCAATTTTGGGGGATTTAGCAATGGTAGGCAGGCATGCAGAGGATCTGGAGCATAAGAGACAGGGACACAATATGTGACATCATGTTTCTTCCTCAAAAACATAGGTTTATTTGGGGTAAACTCCCAACATAAACAAAAGTCAGTTCATAAACAGTTCATCAAATATGGTTATGATTTGTCCCTGCTTCAGGGCTCTCACCTTCCAGGGTAACTTTCACACTGGAACCTTTTTCCCGGGGCTTCTCATCATCCCCAATGGCTTTCACACATCCACGGTGACTCTCGTGAACTCGTGAACACTCTGGGCTACTCACTCAGCCCTGCTCTCTCTTCCCTCCTGGAATACCAGCTTCTGGCACACTTAGGCTTCTCACCAAGCCTCAATGTTCCGGCACACATAAACGTGGTCACGGCTCCCTCTGCAACTTGCAGTGGCAGGTGGCACCCCCAGCACCTCTGGAAGTTAATAACACAGGCAGGCAGCCTTCCTGCCCTGTGCCCTGCTCTGAAAGTGAACCCCCCTGAGTAACCTTAATCACCTATCACTTCTCTCTCCGTGTAATCCCACAGCCCTTTTATTTGCTGCTCACCTGCAGCCTAATCATGCAGCTAAACTGGAGTATGGAATGGAGGACCTATCCTGTTAACCCTCCATTTACTCTAGGACTCACTTACCTAATCTGCATGCATGAAAACAGCATTACCTGCTGCTAAACTAGGCATTTTCCCTGGTGCTACATGTATCCCACTGTGGAGGAAAATACACCAAACAGTGTTTACTGCTTGTATCTCTCACATGGCCTTGAACATAATATTTGTAATTGGATAGAGAACTGGCTGAAGGATAGATTACAAAGAGTGGTGGTAAATGGAACATTTTCTAATTGGACCAGTGTTGTTAGTGGAGTACCGCAGGGATCAGTCCTTGGTCCTTTGCTTTTTAACTTGTTTATTAATGATCTGGAGGTGGGCATAGAGAGTACTGTTTCTATTTTTGCTGACGACACTAAATTGTGCAAAACAATAAGTTCCATGCAGGATGCTGCCGCTTTGCAGAGCGATTTGACAAAATTGGAAAAGTGGGCAGCAAACTGGAAAATGAGGTTCAGTGTGGACAAGAGCAAAGTTATGCACTTTGGTATAAATAATATAAATGCGAACTATCTACTGAATGGTAGTTTGTTGGGGGTATCTTTAATGAAGAAGAATCTAGGGGTTTTTGTAGATAACAAGTTGTCTAATTCCAGACAGTGTCATTCTGTGGCTACTAAAGCAAATAAAGTGCTGTCTTGTATAAAAAAGGGCATTGACTCAAGGGATGAAAACATAATTTTGCCTCTTTATAGGTCCCTGGTAAGGCCTCACCTTGAGTATGCGGTGCAGTTTTGGGCTCCAGTTCTTAAGAAGGATATTAATGAGCTGGAAAGAGTGCAGAGATGTGCAACTAAACTGGTAAAGGGGATGGAAGATGAAGTTAGACTGTCACGGTTGGGGTTGTTTTCTCTGGAAAAGAGGCGCTTGCGAGGGGACATGATTACTCTGTACAAGTACATTGGAGGGGATTGTAGGGAGATAGGGGGTGTTCTTTTCTCCCATAAAAATGATCAACGCACCAGAGGCCAACCCTTTAGATTAGAGGAACGGAGCTTCCATTTGAAGCAGCGTAGGTGGTTTTTCACTTTGAGGGCAGTGAGGCTGGAGAATGCCCTTCCTAGTGATGTGGTAATGGCAGATTCTGTTAATGCCTTTAAGAGGGACCTGGATGAGTTCTTGAACAAGCATAATATCCAAGGCTATTGTGATACTAATATCTACAGTTAGTATTAGTAGTTGTATATATAGTTTATGTATGTGAGTGTATAGATTGGTAAGTATAGGTTCTGTGTGCTGGGTTTACTTGGAAGGGTTGACCTTGATGGACTCTCTTTTTTTTTTTTTTTTTAACCCTATGTAACTATGTTTTCAGAAATCTTTGCTAATGTGCCAGGTTTATTTAAGGGTACTCAAGGGTGTTGGTGAAACTGGCCATATATAAAGATTTGTTTTTTGTCGAGGTCACCAAACAAGTGGATATTAGCCAAGGACACCCTGGGCCAAAAAGGACTGATCTAATCGTTTGGATCCCAGGCCTGATAGATACCTAGGCAATTTTTGTATGAATATCAGTTGGGCAGGTCATCAGGAAGGCCTCATACATGCATCACTAAGCTGCTAAGTTGGTCTTTGGGGGTTGTAACTACCAAAATGCAGATCTGCATTTTTAACACAACTATATTCATTGTGTTTTCCTAAATCAAAGGAAAAGAAAAGCCTATGTCACTGGAGGGTGCCAAATGTTAGGCATCCCCAGTGATTGTAATCACTTACATGATACCCCAGGCCTGTGCTCTTGTTAACAGAAAACTGCACTAGCTTGGGGTACTTTTCAGTGAGCACCATGAAGTGATCCTCTTCCTACTTTGCATGGGTGCACATGTGCTGTTAAGTGATAAGCCAAACCTTACTTACAAACTCTTCTGCACATGCGTCGGCCCAGGGGGGTTAAACAAAGAAGAAGAGGTAGAAGAGGATTGCTCCTTGGCGCTAACAGAAAAATACTCCAGGACGGTGTAGTTTTCTGCTAAAAGGTGTACCAACCTGTTCAGAGGTGCCAGGCAGACCCTGACATTTTAGGTACACAGAGGCCCAAACATCCCCCACCAGGGGAATGTCTATGGCATCTTACAGCAGCCCCTCTGGCATTTGCCAGAATCCACAGATTGCCAATGCAGGTATGGTGTTGGGTGTCAGTGATTACAATCACTGGGGTGCTTAACTTTTGTCACCATCATGGTTTTGACTTTGATTCTTCTTTATGGCAGCCAATATGGGGCAAACAGGAGTGGAGAATATAAGGGCCCTCACGCAGTATGGACGCTTTTATATTGTTCTGGTTGCTTGTGCAGACTGTGATTGCATGTATTTTCAGCTTTAAGTTCATACATGTGCAATAAAGTAAAACTCAGTGTATTGAGAATGTGCATGTCTAAGTCTGCTGAGGGATAACTAGCAAATGCGAGAAATGCAGTGGCGCAGTGCTGTCAGGCCCAGATTTGTGGCGAGGCCACAAAGGGCCGGGCCTAGGGCGGCACAAACTTGGAGGCGACACTAACAGTTTGCTCACATACAAAGCAATGGGGACCTCTCCCCACTGCTCCGTATGTAATTTATAAAGGACACGCAAATGCGCATGTGCGAGCGGGGTGGGTGTAGCAGCGAATCTGCATGTGCGTGGCATGGGGGGAGGGGCACGAATGGGGGTTGCCTTAGGGCGCCTGGATAACAAATCCAGCACTGAGTGCTGCATTACGTTTTCCCCCACCTGGTGCTTTTTTTCCTAAAAGAAGCGCCAGCACCAGTGCTTTTCTTGTTCTTTTAATGCTTGTTGAACTTTAAGATAAACACTTACATGCATATACACTTACATGCATATAAACTTACATATAAACACAAGGTAATCTGTAGTTTGATTCATACACCTTTCTGTTGTACAACACTGTGGAATATGTTGGGGCTTTAATAATAGTTACAAATAACAACACATGCATTTTGATGTGTTCAGAGCGCATTTTCAATAGATAAACATGTGTAAGAGCCCTAAGAACAAACAAAAATCACTGCAACACAAACAAAACCACTGAAATTACACAAATATCTGAAATCTAAACCTCTAATCTGATCACAATTTGACACAGCAAAACTAAAGTTTTTGTAAAAATAGAAAATAAATAAATATAATTGTAGTAAGTTTGTGATCATGTGATGACAGCAGGCTAGAAAATACTAGAATATACTGGTTGGGAAAATGTGTGTAAGTTCTTGACTGCCAGCTGTACAATATAACTGTACAACAGCACAGCTTCTGGGTGTGTCTCCGGGATGATCTGACACGTTGCAGCACAGACATTGCTTTTCCAGCCCCACATATTATCATTGCCCACCCCCCCCCCCAGCCAAAGAAAGCAGTCCGTATGTAGAACAACTAAGCAATAGCTTGTAACACACTTCGCTTAGGAAGACAAGGTAGCACTAGGGCTTCAAGAATGACTACTGTGCTGCAATGAAAACAGCCTGTAGGGGTAAATTGAAACTAAAAAAACCCTCCATAAACCTAAACCTAAAGAGCCTGGAATACCTCTATATACAAAGCCAATATGTATTCAGTTTACATGGACAAAATATAGCCTATCCAGATAGAGGTAGACCTGCCAAAACGGCCTGAATCACAAATTTACCAGCACTAGACCGGAATAGATTTTTATGGCCCCCAGACTCCACAGAAGCTCTATTAATCTTTTTGGATGGAATACTGTTTTATTAAATTCAGGCCCATGAATATGAAGTATAATGAATAATTTGCCTGCTATATGGGAACAGCTGTACAACATTGCCCGAAACCCATAAAAAAAAAACTGGGAAAAAAACCCAGTGTATGCAGTGCCTGACCAAGGTTTGGGGTGGCCAAGGCAAGTGCCACCTACACCCGTCTGTCCTTCTCCTTTTCTGTCCTTTGAACTTGATGTGCATAAGGCTCTCCAAACAATGTGTGAACATTAAAGGAGAAGGAAAGGAAAAACTAAAGTAAGCTTTATCAGAAAGGTCTATGTAAATACAGCCATGGACTAACAGGCTGGTGGCTGACTGAATCAACTGCTTTTTCAATTCAACAAAAAAAAGGGATAAGTATTTTTTATTAACTTTATTCAGAATCATTGTGTTTTCTAACTGTTGGGTTTAATTTTTTCAAAAGTATTTGCACTTTTTGGTGCCAATTTACAAAGTTTGGTTAACTATAAGGCTTACAGCAGGTTTGCCAGAGTTACATTCCTTTGTAATTACCCTCAGTTTGAGGGGGTGGGGTTTGATTAGTTCACCTTAACAGACTGTATAAATAGAACCACTGGCACTCCAGTGGAGCTTGCTCTGGTGGTAGGTGCTCTATAAGTGATTGCTCTTTAAGTGGGTGCTCTGTAAGTGGAGTTATAATCACAGGAGTTAGTGGGTGCTCTGTAAGTGGAGTTATAATCACAGGAGTTAGTGGGTGCTCTGTAAGTGGAGTTATAATCACAGGAGTTAGTGGGTGCTCTGTAAGTGGAGTTATAATCACAGGAGTTAGTGGGTGCTCTGTAAGTGGAGTTATAATCACAGGAGTTACAAACTAAAGGAGTTAAAACAAGGTAAAAAAAAAACTTTTTTGGATTTATTTTAAAGCCTTTTCACCAATTTTTGTTTAACTGTTTCTGTAACTGGGAGAATGAGTGGCAGCAACATTGAAGGTATGACACAGTGCACAGCCTGCCGCATGTATGCAGTTGTGGAACAACAGTTCCAAAGTGCATACCTCTGTTGTGGATGTGAGCGAGTTGCCACTTTAGAGGCTCGCGTTAGAGCTCTAGAGGAACAAGTTGCAACACTGCGTTCTATTGACAATCTTGAAAGAAGTCTCTTGCTAACTGAACAAGAACTAGCGGGATCAGATAGTATGGGGGGAGGGGAGCAAGGAAAGGATGATAGGGCAGTAAGCTGGGTGACAGTTAGAAAATCGAGTGTGGGGAAAAGGAAAAGGGAGGCTGCTCCAGGGTTTGCACATCCCAACAGATTTGCCAGATTGTGTGAAGAAGATGGGAGTGTGAACTCTGGACTGGTGGTTCTAGATGAGGCTGATCTCTATAACAGCCGGGAGACCAGTTTCTCTAGTAGTGGTGGGGAGGAGAGCAGAGCTAGACCTAAACAGATGGTGGTTATAGGGGATTCGATCATTAGGAAAGTGGACAGGGTAATCTGTCGAGCGGATCGCTTCAACCGGACAGTTTGCTGTCTTCCTGGTGCCAGGGTTCGGCATGTGGTTGATCGGGTCGACACATTATTGGGAGGGGCTGGGCATGACCCGGCTGTCTTGGTACATATCGGTACTAACGACAAAATGAACGGTAGGTGGGGGACCTTAAAGAGTGAGTTCAGGGATCTAGGCTCTAAAATTAAGCAAAGGTCCTCCAATGTCATTTTTTCTGAAATTTTGCCGGTGCCGCGTGCTAGTTTAGGGAGACAGCGGGAGCTTAGGGAGCTAAATGCGTGGCTAAAGTCTTGGTGTAGGAAGGAAGGGTTTGGGTTCCTAGAGCACTGGGCTGACTTTTCTTTGGGGTACAATCTATACAGCCCTGACGGATTGCACCTCAATGGAAGGGGGTCTACTGTGCTAGGGGAGAGAATGGTTAAGAGGCTGGAGGAGTGTTTAAACTAGACAAGGGGGGGGTTGGTAAGCTAGATTCTTATGGGAGAGCTAGTGTAGATGGGGCAGTGGGACCAGTAAAGGGTTGTGGGGGAGGAGTGAGGGGGGCATATAGTTTATCAGATAAGGAGCTTCCATTGTTACAAGGGAAACAGACTAATTTTCACCTTAGCTCTAACTGTCCTTTAGCTAATGTAAGCATCAGAGTAAGAAGTAATAATCTCCGCTGCATGCTGGCTAATGCGCGTAGCTTGTCGGGTAAATTAGGGGAGCTGCAGGCTATTGCATGTATTGAAAATTATTATTTAATTGGTATCACTGAGACCTGGTGGGATGAAAAATGCGACTGGGCTGTGAATTTAAATGGGTATACACTTTTTAGGAGGGACAGAGTGATTAAAAAGGGTGGAGGGGTTTGTCTTTATGTAAAGTCAGATTTAAAGCCATGTAATAAAGACATTACCAATGAAAACGTCGAATCTCTTTGGGTAGAAATTTCAGTAGGGCTGAAGGTCACAAAGAAAATGATCATTGGTGTATGCTATAAACCACCCCATATAGATGAGGGGGATGAGTCCCAGCTACTTTTGCAAATGGAGGAGGCTTCAAAATTGGGTCAAGTTGTTATTATGGGGGACTTTAATTATCCGGACATTGACTGGAGTAATGGGGTGGCTAAGTCAGAAAAAGCTAGTAGGTTTGTAAACATGCTAAATGACAACTTTTTATTTCAGGTGGTTCAAGAACCTACTAGGAATGATTCTATTTTGGACCTTGTAATATCTAATAATACTGAACTTATCTCTAACATTTGTGTGGGTGAGCATCTGGGGAACAGTGATCACAACATGGTCTCCTTTGAGATAATGCTACAGAGACAGCTCTATAAGGGACTTACTAAAACGCTCAATTTTAGACGTGCAGACTTTGCCAGTATAAGGGCATCTCTGCAATGTGTCAACTGGGAAAGGCTTTTCATGGGGTTAGACACAGAAGGAAAATGGAACATCTTTAAAACATTGCTTTGCAGGTATACACAACAGTATATTCCCCTTGTAAGCAAGGAGAGGCATCGCAAAGCAAAACCTTTATGGCTGAATAAAAGAGTTAGGGTCGAGGTCGGTAATAAAAAACGTGCTTTTAAAGCATTCAAGTTAGCTGGGACAGCGGAAACTTTCATCAGGTACAAGGAAGCAAATAAAGCATGCAAAAAAGCTATCAGGCAAGCTAAAATAGAGATGGAAAGGGATATTGCAGCTAGGAGTAAAAAGAATCCAAAATTATTTTTTAATTATGTGAATAGTAAAAAAATGAAGCAAGAACAGGGGGCGTGGTCTGCCTTGGAACGGTATGGATGCTTGAGCACTGAGCTCCGTGAGCATATACTTGACCCTGCTGCTTTGCACACTAGAAAAGATGGGGAAACTGCAAAAATCCAGACCCGAGAAAGAGAGAACATCGGGGAAAAAGCAACAGCTCTCGCAAGCTGAGCTCACTCCCATGTTCTTTAAAAAGAAATCTGACCGCGCGGCAGCCAAGATGGCGCCCGCACCTGAAGACAGAGAGGATGACTCGGAGACAAACAGAGAGGCGTCAGAGCTAGACAGCGACGCTGAAGAATCAATTGATATCCCTGCTTATCTCGCGAAATTGCCATCTAAAGCAGATATTAAGGAGATGCTCCAGGAGGTAACCTCCACGCTTAAGGAGGAAATCCTCGACATCAAAAGGGACATGATCTCCCTGGCATCTCGCAAAGACGATATGGAACATAACCAGAGTAAGCTGACAGCTAACCAGAAAACTATTTACATGCACATTCAACAACAAGACGCCACCATCATGGAATTACAAAGGCAGATAGAGGACCAGGAAAATCGGAGCAGGAGGAATATAAGGGTAAGAGGGGTGCCAGAGACTATACAAACTGACGAAATACGCCATGCTTTGCTCCAAATATTTAACAGCATTCTGAACAAAGACCCTGAATCAGAGATAAAAATGGAGAGAGCACATAGGGTACAAAAGCCCAAGGCTGCCCCCCTCAATGCCCCACGGGATATCCTCTGCTTCCTACACTATTTCACTCAGAAAGAGGAAATCTTATTAAAAGCGAAGGACATTAGCAACATTTCCTATGAAGGCAATACAATCAAACTATTCCAGGACATCTCCAGACTAACTTTAACAAAGCGAAAGCTTTTGAAACCCCTGACAGACTCACTACGGGAACATAATATTCCATACAGGTGGGGATACCCCTTCTCCCTCACAGCAACCAAGGATGGAATAATGGCCACTATTCGCACACCGCTGGACACCTCTAATTTTATCAAAAAAACTACACCTCGCTGAACTAGAACTCCCAGGATGGACTCCTGACCAAACGATGATACCGAACTTATCCTTCGATCTTCAAGGAGAATGGTCTCAGGCTGCAACCCCAAGACGCACCCCGCATACGCCTAGGACCCCAAGGAATAAGCCGAGAACGCCTGTCAATCACTGACAAGGAGGGTAACTTACCTGATATATGTTAAGGTTTACTGGCAAACTTAAGTGTTCGAGTACAAAACTATACCAAAAAAAAAAGGAAAAAAAAAAAAAAAAAAACCTTATATTGTGCAAAATGTATATATCTTGTTAATTTTATTTGTTAAAGGTGGTATAAACACTAAAGTACTCACTACAAAGTACTAATTATTCAATGCTGGTAAATAACTCTTATGATGTCATGTTATATAAATGAATGTATTTTAAGGTCGCAAAGCGTAGGCACTACTTTAAATCCCAACCTTAATACATACTAGCAGGGTTGGGAAACGCTCAGTATGTTCCAACTACTCACAATGTCACCACCCGCTCCCAGGTGCCCATGTTCCCCCGCACTACGGGTAATATATACCCTGGCCGCAGCTTTAACATCCCAGCCACGGGGCAACCCCCCAATAAGACTGCCGCGGCAACCCAAGACTTGTACGTTAAGTTACATGTTGAAACAAGTTGGTGTTCCTCCCCAGTTTAATTTTACCCTTTTCTTACCCCTATCCCCACAAAGGCAACCTGCCAACAAGTATAAGAGACAAGTAACAATAAGATAAAACAAAATGTCAAACTTAATAAACTCTGATGCTTTAGAGTGCACAGTGGTATCCTATAATGTCAATGGTATAAACGAACCAGTAAAAAGGGCACAGATATTTAATGAATGCAAAAAAGCAAATGCAAAGATTGTAATGATACAAGAGTCCCATTTTAAGGAGAATCAGACCCCTAGACTGAATCTGAAACATTTCCCATATATCTATACCAGTAACAACCCCGAAAAGAAAGCAACAGGAGTAGTAACTATGATTCACAAGGACATCCCATTCAAACATATAGCGACACTGGCGGATAAAGAGGGAAGGTTTTTAGTAATTAAATGCTACTTAGGGCAGCTTATCTGTACTCTGGCAAATGTGTATGCCCCTAACCAAGGCCAAGCCCACTATATTAAGCAATTCCTCAAAACCCTAGATAACTTCAAAGAGGGTCTAACTATCCTTGGGGGTGACCTTAACCTAGTACTCAATCCTCTGAATGACTCCTCATCTGGGAAAAGCAATATCTCCCATAAGGTACTCAAAGAAACCAAAAAAACATTTTCTGAAATGCAGTTGATTGACATATGGAGAACTCAGAACCCGGTGAAGAAAGACTACACACACTTCTCCAAAACTCACATGGTTTATTCCAGAATAGATTATATCATGGTTTCACAGAATTGGCTACACCTATTCACACAAGCCAAAATTGGTAGCAGTGTTTTATCCGACCACTCCCCCATTGCAGTTAAGTTTGTGATCCCCAAGACCACCAAACCTGAATTTACCTGGAAAATGAATGATTTTTTATTACACAAAGACCACATTAGAAAACAGATCAAAACAAACATTTCTCAAGTGTTGCAAGACAATATCTCTAGTACAAATTCTCCTGGTACCATGTGGGAAACCTTAAAGTGCGTCCTCAGGGGCCAAATCATTTCAATAAGTAGTAACCTGAAAAAAGAGAAGGAAAAAGAAATAAACAAACTAATAGAGGAAATTTCCCATCTTGAACAAACACATAAGTCCACATTAGCACAGAAAAACCTTCTCCAGTTAGAGAGTAAAAGGCTACAACTAAAGGCAATTCTTGATCAGAAAACCTATCAGGCCTTCATGAGGTGTAAACAAAGGTTCTACGAATTAGGAGACAAGTGTAATAAGCACTTTGCAGGTATAATTAAAAAAATGCAACCCCACTCACATATTACTGCAATAAAGAATAACAATAGTACAACACAATATGACTCCAAAGGTATTGCCAGGGCCTTCCAGAACTACTACCAGTCATTATACAGATTGAAAGGAACAGTCGACAATGGTGAAAACAAAGAGAGAATAGACGAGTTCATAAAGAACGCCAAACTACAAGTACTTACCCCAGAAGATAGTCAGTCAATAGATGCTCCCTTTCGCCTCCAGGAAATAGA
This sequence comes from Xenopus tropicalis, assembly GCF_000004195.4. Lineage (NCBI taxonomy): Eukaryota > Metazoa > Chordata > Amphibia > Anura > Pipidae > Xenopus > Xenopus tropicalis. The sequence goes on along the minus strand of NC_030679.2, from coordinate 16,879,966 downwards.
AGAAAGCATAGATAATCTCCCCACAGGGAAAAGTCCCGGACCAGACGGGTACACTGCACTATACTATAAAACATATAAAAACGAGCTAGCCCCCCTCCTACTGAATTATTTTAATTCCATATCAGCAACAACTCCATTTCACCCACAAGCCCAAGAAGCCCACATAACAATTATACCCAAGCCAGGTAAAGATCCCCAACAATGTGCCAGCTACAGACCCATATCCCTAATAAATATTGACATGAAGATATATGCTAAAATAATTAATAATAGAATAAAACAATACTTACCGGAACTAATCCACACCGATCAGTCAGGCTTTATTCCTGGAAGAGAGGGTAGAGACAACACAGCAAAAATAATCTCATTGATACATTATGCCAAAACTAGAAATATTCCTGCACTAATTCTAACTACTGATGCCGAAAAGGCTTTTGATAGAGTGTCCTGGGACTACCTAGAGAGGACACTAGCAGGATTCGGCATAGGTCAAATTACAAGTAACAGAATTATGGCCCTCTACCAAAATCCTTCAGCCAGAATAAGAGTAAATGGTATACTTTCACCCCAGGTACGAATACACAATGGCACAAGACAGGGGTGCCCCCTATCACCCACACTCTTTGTCCTAGTAATGGAAACGCTACTCAATCATATAAGACACAACCCAGATATCTCTGGCCTAGTAATTAAGGGCAAGGAATACAAATGTGCAGCCTTCGCTGATGACCTCCTCCTGTTCCTCACAAAGCCATTAATATCACTCCCTAACGCCGTGAACCTTTTAAAGGCGTTTGGTGATTTGTCAAACTTCAAGGTTAATTACTCTAAGTCCGACATACTAAATATAAATGTGATGGACAGAACTGCCCTAACCCTAAAACAGAGCTTCCCGTTCCAATGGGCTACAAAAGGGATAAAGTACCTGGGTATCAAGTTAGGCCAAGACTTAAGCAAATGTTACCAAGACAATTATCTACCACTACTGTCCTCCCTTCGGGTATTACTAGACAATTGGACCAAACTCCAACTGTCATGGTTTGGAAGGATACAGGCAATTAAAATGACCTTCATACCAAAAATTCTATATCTACTACAGGTCTTACCAATACACATCCCCACAAGTGTAAAATCTATGATAACTAGATTTATATGGGGCAGTTCTAACCCTAGGCTGAAATACAACATCCTCACAAGTGTAAAATCTATGATAACTAGATTTATATGGGGCAGTTCTAACCCTAGGCTGAAATACAATATCCTCACTCTCCCAAAAGAAAAAGGAGGACTAGCCCTTCCAAACGTATACCTGTACTACATCTCTTCCCATCTAGCACGGATAATAGATTGGAAAACTAAAAAGGGTGCAAAAGACTGGTGCAAACTGGAACAAGCATTTGTAACACCACCTTTAGATAATATGCTATGGTGTACCAAAGAAAAGATAACATTAGCTGTAGAAAAGCACCCACTAATTGAGGCAACACTTAAGGTTTGGCACAAGAATAAGGAAATCTATCAGTTAGCCCACCACCCCTATATACTCCAATCTCTCATGTTTAATCCCGACTTTAGCCCCAGTATGGAGCCGGCCTCCTTTACAAGGTGGAGCAGAACAGGTGATCGACCCACTAGAATCAGCGACTTTGTAGGCGGCAACGAGCGAGTCATACCACTAGCAGATATCCAAAAAAGATGGGGCACACATCCTAGGGACATCTGGAACTACAACCAGCTACACACATACATCATATCATGTAAGGGAAAAGACTGGAATAGACCCCCCACTATGTGGGAAAAGCTAATAGTAACAATGGAATCTAATATAAGCATAGACAAACCTCTCTCCAGGATGTACAATATGCTAAATGCGACAACCTCGCAGATACAAAACCCACACTGTATAGCCTGGGAGAAAGAATTAAACACAACAATCACACCCAGCTTATGGGATAGGATCTTCAGACTAGTCCACAAAGCATCTAGAGCAGCAAGAACCAGAGAAGCTATCTACAAACTGGTCACTAGGTGGCACTACACGCCAGCCAAATTACAAAAAATGTATATCAATAGTTCCAACCTATGCTGGCGCTGCAATCAACTTGTGGGGACACACACCCATATATGGCTTACCTGTCCAAAGCTCAATCACTACTGGGAAAAGGTAATAGAAACAATAAACGAAATAACACAATTTTCCATTAAAGTAGACCATGCCGCCTCAATATTATTATATGCTATACCAGAAAAAGACATCACTTTGGTAGATCCACTCACGCTCCATTTGTTGCAAGCCGCAAAGTCGTTGATTCCCCAAAAGTGGAAGTCTCCTAATCCACCCATATATGGTGAATGGCTAGCCAAGGTTGAGGAAATAAGAAAACTCGAGGAGATCTCCTTTTTAATACAACACAAAAGCCAATACTATCAAAACATATGGACACCCTGGATAAACTACTTACAGAAACTGGGCCAATAAGGGCATGCACACCAGAAGGCTGCTAGCCTACCCACATAAAAATCACCCAGCCCTAAAAGATCATTAAGGTACTACAGTAACAGTAAAAATGTATTAGAGAATCTACTGATAAGCTGGTTATAATGCTTGACAAGGATTAGTTGAATACATGATTATGTATAAGTATTAGACAGTTATGACTTGCTGACAGGCAATGCCTCAATATTATTGCTAAACATGTATGTGTAAGACCGTTATTCACTCCCTTCCCCCTCCTTTTCCTTCTGTACCCCACTCCCCTCCCCATTTTACTTGGAAAATCAAAATAAAGAATTAAAAAAAAAAAATGAAGCAAGAAGGGGTGGGAACTTTATTATCACAGGGGGGTACATTGGTTGATGAGAACGGGGAAAAAGCAGAAATTTTGAACTCTTATTTTTCATCTGTCTATACATCTGAGGAGCCACCTAATGAAGGCTTCCCTTTTAATATACCCAGTGCTAGTAATTTAGCTACTGACGCGTGGGTCACTCAGGAGGAAATTCAAAAGAGACTTGAACATGTAAAGGTAAACAAAGGTCCAGGGCCGGATGGGATTCATCCCAGGGTATTACATGAGCTGAGCGCTGTGATTGCCAAGCCTCTTCACATAATTTTTCAGGATTCGTTGAGGTTTGGCATGGTGCCGAGAGACTGGCGAATTGCTAATGTGGTGCCATTATTTAAAAAGGGATCTCGTTCTCAGCCTGAAAACTATAGGCCTGTTAGTCTGACATCAGTAGTAGGAAAGCTTCTGGAAGGGGTAATAAGGGATAGGATAGTTGAATACATTGCAGTTCACAATACCATTAGTTAGTGCCAGCATGGTTTTATGCGTAACAGATCTTGCCAGACTAATTTAGTTGCCTTTTATGAGGAGGTGAGCAGGAACCTTGATGCTGGAATGGCAGTTGATGTCATCTACTTAGATTTTGCTAAAGCGTTTGATACTGTACCTCACAGAAGGTTAATGATCAAATTGAGGAATATTGGACTAGAACATAATATTTGTAATTGGATAGAGAACTGGCTGAAGGATAGAGTACAAAGAGTGGTGGTAAATGGAACATTTTCTAATTGGGCCAGTGTGGTTAGTGGAGTACCGCAGGGGTCAGTCCTTGGTCCTTTGTTTTTTAACTTGTTTATTAATGACCTGGAGGTGGGCATAGAGAGTACTGTTTCTATTTTTGCTGATGACACTAAATTGTGCAAAACTATAAGTTCCATGCAGGATGCTGCCGCTTTGCAGAGCGATTTGACAAAATTGGAAAACTGGGCAGCAAACTGGAAAATGAGGTTCAATGTTGACAAGTGCAAAGTTATGCACTTTGGTAGAAATAATATAAACGCGAACTATCTACTGAATGGTAGTGTGTTGCGGGCATCCTTAATGGAGAAGGATCTAGGGGTTTTTGTAGATCACAAGTTGTCTAATTCCAGGCAGTGTCATTCTGTGGCTACTACAGCAAATAAAGTGCTGTCTTGTATAAAAAAGGGCATTGACTCAATGGATGAGAACATATTTTTGCCTCTTTATAGGTCCCTGGTAAGGCCTCACCTTGAGTATGCAGTGCAGTTTTGGGCTCCAGTCCTTAAGAAGGATATTAATGAGCTGGAGAGAGTGCAGAGACATGCAACTCAACTGGTAAAGGGGATGGAAGATTTAAGCTATGAGGTTAGACTGTCGAGGTTGGGGTTGTTTTCTCTGGAAAAGAGGCGCTTGCAAAGGGACATGATTACTCTGTACAAGTACATTAGAGGGGATTATAGGCAGTTGGGGGATGTTCTTTTTTCCCATAAAAACAATCAGCGCACCAGAGGTCACCCCTATAGATTAGAGGAACAGAGCTTCCATTTGAAGCAGCGTAGGTGGTTTTTCACGGTGAGGGCAGTGAGGCTGTGGAATGCCCTTCCTAGTGATGTGGTAATGGCAGACTCTGTTAATGCCTTTAAGAGGGGCCTGAATGAGTTTTTGAACAAGCAGAATATCCAAGGCTATTGTGATACTAATATCTACAGTTAGTATTACTGGTTGTATATATAGTTTATGTATGTGAGTGTATAGATTGGTTAGTATAGGTTGTGTGCTGGGTTTACTCGGATGGGTTGAACTTGATGGACAATGGTCTTTTTTCAACCCTATGTAACTATAAGCACTCACAGAAATGCTGCACTGAGTCCTCTGTCGAACGATTTGTTGTCTCTGTTTTCCTGTGCCAGAGACACCAGCTCTCTCCCCTCTTCTGCTACCCCCCCCCCCCCTTAGGAATGTGGATCTGAGCCAATCAGCAGGAAGCTTCCTCATAGTCTTACAAACTGAGCATGTACACAGGTCTAGGTCTTGGTGCAGGAGTGAGGCATTATGGGAACTTTCTTTACAGAGCTCAGCGTTTTTTTTCCTATGAGGCTTCTGATCATCTGAATGGGAGAAATATGGGGAGACTTAAGGGCACTATTGAGAGAACTGAAGGTAATGCCTGCAGCAGAAAAATATACAAGAGCAATGAATATCCTAAAAATATCCTTATAAACAGTGCTTAATGATGTCATCAGTTGTAATGTGCGCTTTTTGTCACATGACCCACCCAAACTTGTGTCATAATAAATAACGTATCCCCATGGTGTAAAAAACGAGGATATTAAATTACCTATTAAAAGCACTTGGCTTTTGGCCTCATATCTTTATATGGTCATGGAACTCCTTGGTGACTTATAATATACTTATATTTTACATTAGTGGATACATTATTCCGTATACCATATTAACAAATACCCTACTACAGAACCATCTACAAAGCAGTGTCCACCGATAAAGCCATTTTTATGACAAAATGGCTGTTCTTTTACTTAGGTCTTGCCCTGGTTGTTTTTATGAAGTATAGGTCTGCTTTAACCCTGGCAGAAATATTCATATTTGATTATTATGTATGTCCAATTCCATTGCAGTTTATGAGCCAGAGAACAGGACAGGATGTCTCTGAGCTTCTGGGAAAGTGCAGGGAGATATTACAGAGGGTCAAGAGCAATGGAATAGGAATTGTAGAGCTGGAGATCACAACATTTAAATGCAATGAGTATGGAGGGAGGCGGGCAGGGGCTTACATGGATGTAAACACATCCACAATCTGCATTCTCCAACTGAGAACAGCTGTTTAAATAAAAGGGCACTATCATTCCCTGAATTTCTTTCAAGGTGAAACAAATGTGCAGTACAAGCAAACCTCCCCCACTCCTTGAAAAAATCCTCATTGTAGTAGGAAAAGGTACTAGTGAAGGTATGTACAGTGGGAAGGGCACATTTTTATTCATTTATGTAACTTATGCAATAAGAAGCTAACTCCAGACCCATGCAAAAACATGGCAACCAGACATGAGTATTGTGACATGCTGACTGTCTGTACACGCAACTTTGGGGGAATTAGCAATGATAGAGGCAGGAATGCAGAGGATCTGGAGCATAAGAGACAGGGACACAACTTCTTCAGGCAAAACACAGGTTTTTTTAGGGCCAATTCTTCCCAACATCAACATAAGACAGTTCATAAACAGTTCAATGTTATGAGATGTCCCTCCCTTTAGGGCTCTCACCTTCCAGGGTTACTTCCACACTCTGGAACACTCAGGCATCACATTAAGCCTTGCTGACTCCTCTCAGCACTCATCTGCCTGGTCACGACTCCCTCTGCTCCTGGCAGAGACAGGAGGCACCCCCAGCTCCTCTGGGAGTTCCTAACACAGGCAGGCAACCTTCCTGCCCAGTGCCCTGCTCTGAGAGTGACCTACTCTGAGTCAAAGATCAACCTCCTGCCCTCTCTAACCCCTGTGTAATCACACAGCCCTTTTATTTGCTGCTCACCTGCAGCTGGCAAACTGAAAACATTAAAGAGAGTTTGGAATGGAGGACCTAACCAATTAACCCTCCATTTACTCCAGGGACCTATTTATTTGGCTTTTTCTAAGCCCGTAACATAAACACAGCATTACCTGATGTAAAACCAGGCCTTTTTCCTGGTGCTACTTGTATCCCACCTTAAATACTGGTGGAAATACACCAAATAATGATCTTTTCCATTGCATCTCTCACAGTATATATGAGCTACAAAGTTGTGGGTGGGGGTACAATATCTTACTATGATTCATAAAGGTAACTATTGCCCTGTGCAGTATATTGGGGTTTCCACGCCCCCTCTAACAGACCTACAGTTGGGTGTAAAATGTAATATGCGCCCACAGGTCAGCTGGCACCTTTACAGTATTTTCATTGCCCAGGTGTCAGAGCTGCCATCAGAGGGTTACAGGGGGATACTGAAGTCAGAGCCTGAGTGACAGAGGGAGGTCCCAAGATGTAAAGCAGTGATTTGTTGTTTGCAAAAGAGATCTTGCATGAGAGTGGTCTCCATTTGGATCATGGATAAGATTTTGGCATAACTAGGGCGAGGGGTATTTTTTTTTTTTTTTTACTTTGAGACCCCATTTCACTTAATAGCAAGGCCCACCATCCAAGGGGACCAGTGGGCTAATCATTAAATCAATAGTATGGGGCCCCATTATTAATGATGACTGTAGCAAAGCAAACAAATTATCTAGTTATATGGAATTATGGGCGACCCAGCCACTGAATTAACTTTTAACAAGGTTGACTATGACTCTAATGGCCCTAGAGTAACGATTTTAGCTCAGAGTACCTAAGAGACCCACAGCTGATCTTGTGAGTAGCATGATCCCATAAATCCATGAAAGGACCAATAATCCAATAATTTGGTTAATATAGTAAATATATAGTATTTTTGCTTTATTACTATCAGAGGGTACATATACAATGCAATTAACCTGCTCAATTGTATTAGGAGTGCCACTAGTTTGACTTTCCCTAAGGATTTGCTGGGGGGGGGCTACCAAGAGAAGGCTTTCTTTGGAAAAAATATAACTACACTGTATATGAATTTATAACAGCTGATCTCTTTTAAGGCAAAGCCTCCGTAAATCTTTATTATTCTACAGCTATGAGGATGTGACGTCTTATTATTTTCTGAAAAAGCATTTGTCAGATTTGGAGGTTATGAACTTTAACTGAGTATGGGAAGCCAGTTGCTCCCAAGATATGGAACCCCCCTATGAAAGAAGAACTAAAAGTTTTGGACCTCTGTACCAGCCCAAGGCAACCACAGCCCTTATGCGGTGAAGATCTGTGCCTTCAAAGAGGGCCCCAGAAGCTCCCCATGCTTTTTCTCTACTGTTTGTTACACGTGCTCCATATTGGTTTCATTTACCTGAGCATAGGGACCAACTCACAATATATTGTACATACAGAAAATAAATATCACAATATAAGCCTGATCCAAGATGGGGAACTCCTGTGGCACCTGCAAAGGCCTGGATCATTAGAGTTATAGGACTTTAGGCCAGTGCAGTAAATTCAGTACATAAAATATGGCTTTTCTAGGCATATTCATTTTAGGGTTTAGTTCTCCTTAAACTAGGGCAACCACAGGCGAAGTGCATTTGGTAGACATAAACTCTCCATTTTTGGATTCCCATGGGCACTAAATCATAAAAAGCTCATCCAGCAGGGTTAGGGTTCAGAGCAGCAAGTCAATTTTTATTTCCGTTATGCACAAGACAGAAACCCAAAGTAACAGAGTTAGGAAACATGTAGAAAAGGCATGGTGCAGCTCTGCCTAAAGTCTTTTGCACTATAGGTATAAATACTCAGCGATTTTGTCTTCATACTGCAAGAGAGGTAGAAAAAAAAAAGGATTAAATAGTAGCCCATTTGGAAAGTACTGATTTAAAACATCACATGCAAACAACATTTATACACTATATTACTAAAAGTATCTGGACACTTGCCAGTCCAACATCTCATTCACAAACCCAGGTATTAATATGAAGCCTTTACCCTCCTGGGAAGGTTCCCACTAAATGTTGAAACATGGTGGAATTTGATTCCATTGAGCCACAAGACTATTAGTGAGTTTGGGCACTGATGATGAAGATTAGGTCTGGCTCATATTCAGCATGCCGATTCATCCCACAAGGGTTCAGTTGGATTGCGGACAGAGTCCAATGGTGGTTACAGCTACACAATTTTAGTTGCTTGTTATTGCACATGGTGATTTTAGCTTTTGTTTGACTCTGACCACTCAAAACCCCACACTCCCTATGAATAGTGCCACACACTGTATTTATAAAATCTGTGGGGCATTTATAAACACTGGGCAAATGTACCACTGGGCAATAACCAATTAGCAATTGTTTTAAACCAGCTGCAGGTCGAACAATGAAAGCAAACATTTGATTGGTTGCCATGGGTTACTGTCCAGGGACAAAAAGGCCAATTGTTTATGTATATATATATATATATATATATATATATAAGGTCCTAGGGGCTCATTTATAAACCCTGGGCAAATTTGCACATGGGCAGTAATCTTAAGCAACCAATCATATGTTTGCTTTTGTTGTTCAACTTGCAGCTGGCTAAATAAGTCAATTACTGATCAGTTGCTACCTAGATTTTTTTCATACTCAGATTACTCAGTATGTCATTCTTGCTCTCTACCAACTCACATGGTAACCTGGTCCCTGATATGATGCACCAGCTTCTCTCAATGTAGTGAAACTTACATCCACCAATATAAACAATATAGTATATATAGAATTATTGTATAAAATGTTGTTGAATTTTCAGATTCTCCATAAACTGTTTTTAGCCTGCCACACTGCAGAAGTTAATGTACAATGTGCCAATGGCTTGGCTGTTTGCTTAGCAGGGTATATTTAGTGTTGGTGGTTAATTAGACAAAACAGATTCTTTTACTTTGTCTTTTACTCTGCTAAAATAATAGCATTGAATTCCTTTGCGTGTAGCCCCCTTGTACTGCCTCTACAGGGGGGCTACACGCAGGCCCGGATGTGCATCTACATCCGATACTCTATGTATTTCAGTGAGAAAAAAAAGTCTGTCAGACACCATCAGACTTCATCTCCTTGGATGAAAACGCAGCATGCAGCCTTCCCTTCCGACAGGCATGTGGTGTCAGATGGAAATCCTTTTTTCATGTAGTTTACACATCATTATATTATATTTTGACCCATGCAACTAAATCCGACTGGCAGGATGAGTTTTGTCGCTGACACCATCCTACAAAATCTCCTGTGGAGTTTAGCCCTTAAGCAGAGACAAGAGAGCTCCAGTCTGAATTGGGACTGAGATGCTAATGGATTAAATCACAGGCACAAGAAATACAGGAATTCATGCAGTTATGTCTGCTTCCTTGATTGATTCCATCTTTTTTCCACTCCTCTGGCAAATATTATTCCACTACATTAAAGGACATGCAAAGCCTACATTTGCCTACAATGTATATCAGTTGGGCACGTCTCCCCCACCCAAATGGCATCATTTGTACTGCATATATCCCCTCTGTTTGCCAGCATAAATAGTAGCTTTCACCTGGTGGCCATTTTTCTCTGATACATAATCATATACATTTAAATCTGCAAATAGCATACACACACACACACAGACCCTTATTCAGCATACATTTCATCAAGGATGCAGGCTCACACAGGCAGAACTGTCCGATAAAATTTCTGCTTCATTTGAGCTGAGCGCAAGAGAGGAGGTTTGGAGAAAAAAAACTAAAGCAGACAGCTAGAGCTGAGTTTCTATGGGAACCAGCAATGCCATCTCTTCACTGGCTGCTAGAATGGAGGGCGTAATCTGAGCTTAGAACAACGGAGCATGCCCACAAGCCAGAAGTCAAAGCAAATTCCTGAGGGAGGGGGCCGATTGGGTTACAGGAGGAGAAGGAAATCTAAGTGATTAAGGGGATGCTTTAGCCTTGCTATTAACCCCTGGACAACAAGTGTGGCAGTTATTGAAAGATTTCAAAGAGGCTGTTCACTGATTAAATTTGTGTGTGTGGGGGTTTACATGTCCTTTAAGGACGTTTGTACAATTTATTCCGAAAAGGCATTTACTGGGTTTAAATGTAAAGTCCAGTTAAAAATAGAAGTCTAAGGGGCACATTTACTAACCCACGAACGGGCCGAATGCGTCCGATTGCGTTTTTTTCGTAATGATCGGTAATTTTGCGATTTTTTTCGTATTTTTTGCGATTTTTTCGGCGTCTTTACGATTTTTGCTTAAAAACGCGAGTTTTTCGTAGCCATTACGAAAGTTGCGCAAAGTCGCGATTTTTTCGTAGCGTTAAAACTTGCGCGAAACGTCGCGCCTTTCAAGTTTTAACGCTACGAAAAAGGCGCGACTTTGCGCGCAAGTGTTAACGCTACGAAAAAATCGCGACTTTGCGCAACTTTCGTAATGGCTACGAAAAACTCGCGTTTTTACGCAAAAATCGTAAAGACGCCGAAAAAAACGCAAAAAATATGAAAAAATCGCAAAATTACCGCAAAAGTCGCAAAATGTTCGTTTCCAATCAGAATTTTTCCAATTCGGATTCGAAATCGTGTCTTAGTAAATCAGCCCCTAAGGCTCAATCTGACTGTAGGGGTACAATCATAGTAAGTATGGTTGAAAAAAAATACACGTCCATCAAGGTTAACGTTAATGCCTATATATAACCTGCCTAACTGCTAGTTGATCCAGAGGAAGGAAAAAAATCCCATCTGAAGCATCTCTAATTTGCTGCAGAGGGGAAAAAAATTCCTTTCTGACTCCAAGATGGCAATCGGACCAGTCCCTGGATCAACTTGAACTATGAGCCTTTGGTATCTGTTATAAAGGGGCAGAATATTAAAAGGGAGATTCCAGTAAGTTACAGATAAACCTATTGTACATGCCTTTTTTTAAAATTATTGTTTTTAAAGGAGAGAGATGCTACTAAACATCTACTGCAAGACTACTCTGAAATAGTTTTTTGGGCCTTTACTTCATTTAGCAATGAAATACATAATGCATTAAACAGAGAATGCTTATTATTTGCATTAATCCCTCCACCTGCCGAGAAGCTCACATTCTAAATTTCATACCATACACTCAATGCGGTCACACCGGGAAATCATACACACTCCATGCAGGCATTGCCCAGTGCTGAAAGGCTCCAATGCCAACCACTGCACCACAATGTGTATAAATGCATCTGATCTAACATATTGTTAGATCATTATTACTATTATTATTAACATATTGTTAGATTATAACATATTGTTCTAACAAAAGGAGCTGGATTGGTTGCAGCTGTACTATCAGCGATTGCTTTTGGCTTTAAACAAAGTCAATAGGTGTGATTGCGAAGGCTAGAAATACCCAGCAGTGATACATTTCCCTATAAGAAAGCTGGCCCCAATGCAATCTCATGAACAGCACCAATATGTAAAGAGGCCTTATAACCAGCACACAAATGTAGCAGTTATGCGTTGCTTTGGCTTGCAGTGAAAGTATAAAGAACATCCATTCACTAGTAAGCAATACAGAGATTGCCCAGCTCTAGCACCTTAACAAAGCAAGTTATTGCATTTCTGTAATCACAGTGCCCTCTGATGGTAAAATACATAACTGACAACGATGTAAGGATTCTAAAAAAAAAAAAGATGGTACTGAGTCAGATTGATTATAAGGATCCTAAATCATTATGAAGGAATGTCCTTTCATCTATCCAAATTCAAATTAAGACCATACAACAATGCAACAGAAGGAGAATGTAACATATAGGGGCAGATTTATCAAAGTACGAGTTCGAATCCTGAAATGGGAAAAATTCGGATTATATACGAGTTCTGATAATAGGAAATGTCCCAAAAATGCTTACAAAAAAATCGTAATAGTCACGATAATATCGTAACGGCGTTCCGAAAGTCACAAAATTTTTGTATCCAAAAGATCATAAACAGCGGGAAAACCTTTCTGACTTTGATCCTTCTGTGCATGTTTTTGGAAGCCTCCCATAGGACTCAATTATTATTAACATTTATTTATAAAGCGCCAACATATTCTGCAGCGCTGTACAATAAGACTCAATGACACTCTGCAGCTCCAACCTGGCCCAAGGAAAGTCACGATAATGAAGCTTTAATGAATCCAAAACTTTTGTGCTCGTTGCGACAAATACGATTGTCGCGCAAATTGTCGCAAAGTAAGAAAAAGTTGCGCAAATTAACGAAAAAGTCGCAAAAAATACGTACTGTAAAAATCTTATTTCAACCAATGAGCTCTACTGGCTCTGCATGTATCAAAAAGATGCTCAGTCAGCGCAGTACAGGTATGGGACCTATTATCCGAATGCTTGGGACCTCCAATAAGGATTAATTATATCTTAGTTGGGATCGAGTAAAAGATACAGGTATGGGATCCCTTATCCGGAAACCCGTTATCCAGAAAGCTCCGAATTATGGAAAGCCTTCCATAGACTCCATTTTAATCAAATAATTCAGATTATTAAAATTGATTTGCTTTTTCTCTGTAATAATAAAAAAATACCTTGTATTTGATCCCAACTAAGATATAATTAATCCTTATTGGAAGCAAAACAATCCTATTGGGTTTCATTAATGGTTTATTGATTTCTTAGTAGACTTAAGGTATGGAGATCCAAATTACTGGAAGACCCCTTATCCAGAGTATCCTTGGTCCCGAGCATTCTGGAAAATGGGTACTATACTTGTGGACTATACCTGTGGACTCATATATATATACCGTATATACTCGAGTATAAGCCGATCCGAATATAAGCCGAGGTACCTAATTTTACCTAAGAAAACTGGAAAAACTTATTGACTCGAGTATAAGCCTAGGGTGGCAAACACAACCGCTACTGCTAAGTTTCAATAATCAAATAAATAACAGATAAATAAATAGATAACTTTAGGGAAAGAAAAATGCTACAGCAGCAGACAAAAGCAAGTTTAGGAAGGCTAAGGAAGCTGCCATACTAATTATCAAGTACTTGGACCCCAGTGTACAAGTCCCACCATAGTACTACAATAGTAGTTACAAGGGCAAAATAATGCTTGATGCTGGACTTAATACAAATTTAATTTTTGTAAATAACAAGTTATTGTACCAATTACTTACTCTGGCTTGGTGTGCCCTTGTTGATTAAATAATACTTCTATTTTGCTTTTACCCCAAGATTTTACCCATTGGACCCTATAATACTGGGGGCCCAAAACAAACACACCATTTGGTTTTCACAAACTGGCAGAGTTGTTTACACTACCAAGTTACCAACACCTACAGATGGGCAAACTAATATGCAAGAGATGGACTGCTTGCGGTATGGCCTGCATTCTGAGCAGGCATTTCCTCTCCTATCCTCTCTCGCTGTCAGACAGGGTATTTGCAGAAGGTATTGTACATTTAAACTTACTTGCGCTCTGAGGATAGGTGCAAGGAAAGGTGTAAGAGTGTACCTGCATCTGGCAGGCGCTCGATTAAACGAATTGCCATACGCTGTCTTCAAGCGCGCACACGTGTGTGTATGCTCCGGCGCACAGAGACATTTGCTCACATTCGGCGGCGCACTGAGCCGGCTGCGCATCCAGCGGCGCACTGAGCCGCCTGCGCATCCGGCGCATATATATATATATATACTCGAGTATATACGGTATATATTATATATATATACAGATGCTTGGAGAAAGGTACCGCTCACACAGGTCTTAGGATCAATTTTGAAATTTTATTGTAGAGGCAAGGGAACTGACGTTTCGGCTGCAACACCAGCCTTTGTCAAAGTTACAAGTACAAGTGAGCAAAATCCTTATATACAGTGTTTGGCGGGAAAACCAACGGACAATAAAGTGAACGTGTGGGACAACCCACACATACCCAAACACTAATGAAACAAGAAAGGGGGATACATATGCTCATAAAGAGGGGGGTATGAATCAAATCTCACCCATAGTATAGTTGGGCCCAGGTGCTCATGCCCCAGACCTTCAGCCAGAGGGAGCCATCATGGATACACCGAAAACATCAATAGGCAGGCACTCCGGGATTTCAGGTATAAAAGATTTTTGCAGAAGTTCACAAAAAATGTTGTAAAATCAAAGTATATTTATTTAAAGCTAACACATGTAACAGCAAGCCTTACGCGTTTCGTACCTTTCGGTACTTAATCATAGGCTGAATGAACAATTGCTCACAAAAGTATTTAAAGCATGAGAGGCCAATGATCATTTAGATGTGATTAGCCAATCACAACACAGAATTAATTAAGTAAAAACAATTGGCAAAACGTTTAAAGAAAAAACATGTGTTAGTAGCAGTATGTACCCTAAAGTGTATAATAGGGTAAGTTATCTCAAAAAATGTCTGTATATTATTTATTTATCATTGTTTACTTTATATATTATTTTTTATATATAATTTAATATAATTTCCTATGTAGATGTCATTTTGACGAATGGTATAATTTCCTATGTAGATGTCATTTTGACTAATGGTATATTTATGAAGAAGTTCATTTAAACAATATAGGAATCATGCTGATTTTAGAGTTTCCTATATTGTTTACTATATACAATATGTAGCAGCAAGTAAAATTATATATGTAGGATGCAATTCAAACATAACACGATACATCATAGTCAAAGTTCAAGCCTTGCGGCTGTCTAGTATTGAGAAAGAAAATCCACTTTGTTTCTTTTTTTATAAGTGTATTAACAATATTACCTCCTCTAGGGTTTGGGAGGACCCTGTCAATACCTATAGCAGAAAAATGTTGTAGAGATCTATTTGAACACTCATGGAAGTGTCTTGCTACTGGTGTGTGAGATTTAGTATCCGTAATGTTCAGAACATGTTCACGGATTCTTTCTTTTAATCTTCTACTCGTCTGTCCTACGTATTGTTTCCCGCAGTTTTTGCAAGTGAGAAGGTAAATCACATTTCTTGTGTTGCAATTTATAAAGTGTTTGATTACATAAGTCTTTTTTGTAGTTGTTGAAACAAATGTATCTGTTTTAGTCACAAATTTGCAAGTAATACATCTTTTTGCCCCACAGGTAAAACATCCTTTTGTGGATAGCCACGTTTTTTCTGGTACGTTATCTTGAATCATGCTAGGTGACAGTCTGTTTCCTATTGTTTCATTTCGCCTGGAAATAAATTTTATGCCATCATTCAAAATAGACCTAAGAATCGGGTCTGTCTTTAATATGGCTAGATTCTTGTCCACAATATTTTTAATCTTATTATATTGAGGACTGTATGTAAGTATACATGACAAAGTAGTAAAGGTGTCTTTAGGTTTGATTAAAGTAGATTGTGTAGAATTTTTTGAAGGTTTATTGTTACTATCAGTAAATTTATATCTATTAAAGAGATGGTTTCTATTTTTAGAGGCTGCTCTTTCATATGCTGTATTGAGAATAGTAGGGGTATACCCTCTTTCTCTCAATCTTTTAAACAGATCTTTTGATTTTACTATGAAATCTTCTTCATCCGAGCATATTCTTTTTAATCTTAAAAATTGACTATATGGAATATTCTTAATTAAGTGTTTAGGGTGATTAGATTTTGCATTCAAAATAGTGTTAGCTGAACACTGTTTTCGAAAAATAGTGGTAGTGATGTGTTTTTTGTCCACAGATAGGTTTATATCTAAATAATTCAAAAAATCTTCATTAAATTCTGAAGTGAATTTCAAGTTATACGTGTTTGTATTTATAAAGGCGAGAAAGTTCTCAAAGTGACCAAGAGTGCCTGACCATATAATAACAATATCATCTATGAAACGTCCATAGAATTGGATGTATTCGTGATACATGTTGTTATTATAAATGTGTGTGTCTTCCCACCAACCTAAAAAAAGGTTCGCATATGAGGGAGCAAATTTGGCTCCCATTGCCGTGCCTTGGTTCTGTAAGTAATATTTCTTATTAAATAGGAAAAAATTATGTGTCAACAAAAATTTAATAGCTTTTAGAATGAAGATTTTTAAGTTTTCATCATAAGTACTGTAATGAGTAAGATGATATTTAACAGCCTCTATACCCAGGGAGTGAGGAATACATGAGTATAATGATACCACATCTATGGAGGCCCATTTATAGATGCCTTGTTCCCATTTGAAATCTTTTAAGGTATGTATTAAATGACTACTATCTTTTAGATAACTTGGTAGTCTTAAGACTAAAGGTTGTAAAAATGAGTCAATATATTCACATAGATTTTCACCCAGGGAGCCTATACCCGCTATGATAGGTCTACCCGGTGGCGGTCTCTCCTTTTTATGTGTTTTTGGTAAATAATGAAAGATTGCCACTTGAGGTCTGTCTGGTTTCAAAAAGGAGAATAACTTTTCATCTATGATTTTATAATGGAGGGCTTCTGAAAGGAGGACATCTAGTTCAATTTCATAATCATTTAGAGCAGTGCTGTCCAACTTCTGCGGTGCCGAGGGCCGGAATTTCTCTAGCATACATGGTGGAGGGCCGCTAATGGAAGCCAGTTTGACCACTCCCCTTTTTGAAACCACACCCACTTCAAACCACACCTATTTTATCACAATGGTGGTAGCACAGCAAAATCCCAAATGCTTGGTCCTTACTGTGGGGATATCAACCATCATTCATATGTGAAAGAATTATGTCATATTAAGATATACCCTTAAATTCCATATGCCTCCTCCTCCCCTGTGAATAGCACAGCAACCCCCAGTACATAATTACACACCTTAGGGACCATTTAATGGCTATTTCCAACTGCTAACAAACTCCCACAAACCCCTGCCAGGTTCACCTCCCACAAGCAGCATAGGGCAAGCAGAGTATGGCACACACAGGCAGCACTCTGCCTTTCCTATGCTGTCTGTGTGTGCCATACTCTGCCTACCCTGACTGTGTGTGCCATACTCTGCCTACCCTATGCTCCCTGTGTGCCATACTCTGCCTGCCCTACCCTGCCTGTGTGTGCCATACTCTGCCTACCCTATGCTCCCTGTGTGCCATACTCTGCCTGCCCTACCCTGCCTGTGTGTACCATACCCTCCCTGCCCTATGCTCCCTGTGTGTGCCATACACACAGGCAGCATAGTCCAGGCAGTACCTACATAGGTACCTACAGTACCTATGTCTGAGGTGTGAAGAAGTGAACAATGGGAGTGATTACAGTCTGAGCCTGAGGTGTGAACACTGCAGGGGGTGAACAATGCAGGTATTAAAAGGTGTGAAAAACACAGGGGATTACATATTTAAACAATACAGGGGGATTACAGCCTGAATCTGAGGTGAGAACCATGCAGGGGGCCAGTTAATCTCAGTACTGATACCATTTAAAGCTTACTCAAAGGTAAGCCATCAAAGCAGCCAGACAGGTGGGGGGCCACACAGAGGGGGGTCGCGGGCCGCATGCGGCCCGCGGGCCGCCAGTTGGACAGCACTGATTTAGAGGATTTTTTTCTAAAGTGCTATAGGAATCCTTATCAGAAAGTTGTCTATAGGCTTCAGTTAAATAATCAACTTTATTAAGGATGACTATGAGGCCTCCTTTATCGGCTCTCCTTATCACGATTGTATTGTCTCTTTCAGACAACTTTCT
Source organism: Xenopus tropicalis (assembly GCF_000004195.4). Lineage (NCBI taxonomy): Eukaryota > Metazoa > Chordata > Amphibia > Anura > Pipidae > Xenopus > Xenopus tropicalis. The sequence continues at coordinate 16,861,961 of NC_030679.2, read as the reverse complement.
GATAAGGATTCCTATAGCACTTTAGAAAAAAATCCTCTAAATGATTATGAAATTGAACTAGATGTCCTCCTTTCAGAAGCCCTCCATTATAAAATCATAGATGAAAAGTTATTCTCCTTTTTGAAACCAGACAGACCTCAAGTGGCAATCTTTCATTATTTACCAAAAACACATAAAAAGGAGAGACCGCCACCGGGTAGACCTATCATAGCGGGTATAGGCTCCCTGGGTGAAAATCTATGTGAATATATTGACTCATTTTTACAACCTTTAGTCTTAAGACTACCAAGTTATCTAAAAGATAGTAGTCATTTAATACATACCTTAAAAGATTTCAAATGGGAACAAGGCATCTATAAATGGGCCTCCATAGATGTGGTATCATTATACTCATGTATTCCTCACTCCCTGGGTATAGAGGCTGTTAAATATCATCTTACTCATTACAGTACTTATGATGAAAACTTAAAAATCTTCATTCTAAAAGCTATTAAATTTTTGTTGACACATAATTTTTTCCTATTTAATAAGAAATATTACTTACAGAACCAAGGCACGGCAATGGGAGCCAAATTTGCTCCCTCATATGCGAACCTTTTTTTAGGTTGGTGGGAAGACACACACATTTATAATAACAACATGTATCACGAATACATCCAATTCTATGGACGTTTCATAGATGATATTGTTATTATATGGTCAGGCACTCTTGGTCACTTTGAGAACTTTCTCGCCTTTATAAATACAAACACGTATAACTTGAAATTCACTTCAGAATTTAATGAAGATTTTTTGAATTATTTAGATATAAACCTATCTGTGGACAAAAAACACATCACTACCACTATTTTTCGAAAACAGTGTTCAGCTAACACTATTTTGAATGCAAAATCTAATCACCCTAAACACTTAATTAAGAATATTCCATATAGTCAATTTTTAAGATTAAAAAGAATATGCTCGGATGAAGAAGATTTCATAGTAAAATCAAAAGATCTGTTTAAAAGATTGAGAGAAAGAGGGTATACCCCTACTATTCTCAATACAGCATATGAAAGAGCAGCCTCTAAAAATAGAAACCATCTCTTTAATAGATATAAATTTACTGATAGTAACAATAAACCTTCAAAAAATTCTACACAATCTACTTTAATCAAACCTAAAGACACCTTTACTACTTTGTCATGTATACTTACATACAGTCCTCAATATAATAAGATTAAAAATATTGTGGACAAGAATCTAGCCATATTAAAGACAGACCCGATTCTTAGGTCTATTTTGAATGATGGCATAAAATTTATTTCCAGGCGAAATGAAACAATAGGAAACAGACTGTCACCTAGCATGATTCAAGATAACGTACCAGAAAAAACGTGGCTATCCACAAAAGGATGTTTTACCTGTGGGGCAAAAAGATGTATTACTTGCAAATTTGTGACTAAAACAGATACATTTGTTTCAACAACTACAAAAAAGACTTATGTAATCAAACACTTTATAAATTGCAACACAAGAAATGTGATTTACCTTCTCACTTGCAAAAACTGCGGGAAACAATACGTAGGACAGACGAGTAGAAGATTAAAAGAAAGAATCCGTGAACATGTTCTGAACATTACGGATACTAAATCTCACACACCAGTAGCAAGACACTTCCATGAGTGTTCAAATAGATCTCTACAACATTTTTCTGCTATAGGTATTGACAGGGTCCTCCCAAACCCTAGAGGAGGTAATATTGTTAATACACTTATAAAAAAAGAAACAAAGTGGATTTTCTTTCTCAATACTAGACAGCCGCAAGGCTTGAACTTTGACTATGATGTATCGTGTTATGTTTGAATTGCATCCTACATATATAATTTTACTTGCTGCTACATATTGTATATAGTAAACAATATAGGAAACTCTAAAATCAGCATGATTCCTATATTGTTTAAATGAACTTCTTCATAAATATACCATTAGTCAAAATGACATCTACATAGGAAATTATACCATTCGTCAAAATGACATCTACATAGGAAATTATATTAAATTATATATAAAAAATAATATATAAAGTAAACAATGATAAATAAATAATATACAGACATTTTTTGAGATAACTTACCCTATTATACACTTTAGGGTACATACTGCTACTAACACATGTTTTTTCTTTAAACGTTTTGCCAATTGTTTTTACTTAATTAATTCTGTGTTGTGATTGGCTAATCACATCTAAATGATCATTGGCCTCTCATGCTTTAAATACTTTTGTGAGCAATTGTTCATTCAGCCTATGATTAAGTACCGAAAGGTACGAAACGCGTAAGGCTTGCTGTTACATGTGTTAGCTTTAAATAAATATACTTTGATTTTACAACATTTTTTGTGAACTTCTGCAAAAATCTTTTATACCTGAAATCCCGGAGTGCCTGCCTATTGATGTTTTCGGTGTACCCAAACACTAATATTTGCTTTCTATACTTATTCTAGACTTATTTTTTATTCTTAATTTTGCAGTTGTTATTCCCCCTTCTGATAACCCTCACGAACCAAAGAGCTAGTCGAACGAGCACAATCCATTATAATAATATCAAATGGTGTTTGAATGAACACAATTTATTACAACTTTACACACAACTTTAATAGTATTGTATATACCATAAGGCTGATGCCACACCAGGCGTAGGGCTGATTTTTTCGGCAAGCGGAAAAACGCTTGCCGAAAAATCAGCCCTACGCCTGCTACTTGTGCCAGCACCCGAATGAATAGGATACGCTCGGGTGCAGGCACATGTAGCCGATATACGCACGAAAACGCGTGAGAATGCAAAGTCTCGCGTTTTCTTGCGTATATCGGCTACTTGTGCCTTCACCCGAGCGTATCCCATTCATTCGGGTGCAGGCACAAGTAGCAGGCGTAGGGCTGAATTTTCGGCAAGCGTTTTTCCGCTTGCCGAAAAAATCAGCCCTACGCCTGGTGTGGCATCAGCCTAAGGGATCACGCAGCCTTCTCACCAAGGAACATAATTCGGGTGGCAACATTTCATGGTGTCATTTAGTATCCTTTTGGCAACATTCCATTGTGACAGTTCACCATTCATCATTAGCAACAGTAGCAACAGTATCCTGAGCACAAGAAACAGCGTAGCGGTTTGGAATATCAAAGTCCTGAAAAGCCCGTAGGAGAGTTATGGGCACCTCCGACACGACACCAACCTCAGTTGGTGATTGATCCCCCTGGGTTAACACAAGAATCTTTGTTGCAATTTGTAACACGGATGCCTCAAAATATCTTTGCGTGAGTTACAGACACCTTTGATCCTACATGTTTGTTTGCTTGAAGGTGATTGATTTGCCTGACGGATTTCACCCACGATCATGAGTAAGATTTCAGCTCCTGCCACCAACACTAATATCTTATGCCCTATTATGAGACCTTATAATGATCATTTATATTAATATAATTTTTGTGACCCTTTTATTAGCACTAACGCTTTGGGCTTTTACAGTGGTCCTTATAACTAATCGAACAAACATAACTTTGACAGCAATCCTTGTGTTGCATATATTACATATTTCTGTCCCACATTCTAGCCTTTCGACTCCATTTGCTTTTGCCTTTGATATGTTAGCCTTTTGACCTCCTATTGCTACGGCGGAGGAAGCTTCAATGTTCAGGAGATTTATTTAATTTTTAAAGTTGACACAATCGCTTAACAAGATATGATTAGCACTATAAAACCACCTATCCTAATCTTTTCACGCAGGCACACTTGAGTTACTTTGTACTCTATATTACCAAAAAATTTTTTACTTGCAATGTGTCATTCTGTATTCCCTCATTTTGGTAATATACATCCGTATCTGTTGTTTTGTTTTTCGTTTTCATTTCTTTTTTATGTAAATATATTCTATTTTATTTTATGACTGGATTTGGGTTGTTTACATGTATTGTTTGATGTCATCACGTTTGAATTTTGGGGGTTGTCCCACACGTTCACTTTATTGTCCATTGGTTTTCCGCCAAACACTGTATATAAGGTTTTTGCTCACTTGTACTTGTAACTTTGACAAAGGCTGGTGTTGCAGCCGAAACGTCAGTTCCCTTGCCTCTACAATAAAATTTCAAAATTGATCCTAAGACCTGTGTGAGCGGTACCTTTCTCCAAGCATCTGCAAACATTTTGTTGGGACTGCACCCAGGCACACTTATCAACTTTACACGTGAGTGCCGGCTTCTGCTGCATATTATATATATATCTGGGATGCTTCATCTAACTCATATGTCACAATTTACAGCTTTTTACAGTTTGATACATTTATTACATTGCTACACTTAATGGCTACATGAGCTAGAGAACTATTGGTTTTGCTGTACTTTTATCATTTTTCCCTTTTGTATGTGTCTTTATTTCCTCTCTTTTCCCTACATGTGGACTTTGGCGGTCATCATTCCCCGCGGTGCATATACCCTTAATTGTGCATTTATACTTGGGTAGCAGGCGTACCCGTCTACTCTATACGCTTTGCCTTATGCGTTTAAGGACAGGACCGAGTATAATCCCGTTACTCTACAAGCCCTGAATAGGGCCTTATCCTACCATTGGCACTAGCATTCTCTGACCCGGGCTCCCCGGCCCACCTGTATATATACCCAATCAAATCCTGGACCTCTATGGCGAGGTATGGCCTTCCGGCTTAAACCGGCAGAACCGTACCTCACACTGATCCACAACAACAGCGTACGCTGCGCATGGGTATCGTGACCTATTAGGTGACGTACGGCCAAATATGGGGACCCGCGACGATGGTACTGAGCGATGTAGCTATGGCTGCCTCATACATGGTTACGGATACATCACTGCCCCCTAGTGGGCAACACGGGTGATACATGGTCCAAGGCGTTTCCCTTCATTCAAGTGAATATGGCGCTACTATGACGGCCGCACTCAGCGCTGGGTTAGGACATGCACGGGGATTCCGAATATTGACGCCACACACATGTTTGGTACTTTACTTCCGTTTCTTTATTCTCTTTTACTTTTCTTTCTTTCACTGTATTTGCACTACCTGTATGATAGCTTTTTGCATATTGTATCCTAGCAACGGTATATTGGCGCCAAAAGGGCTATTTAAATCTCGCTCTAAACGCTGTACTGTCATCCCTGACGAAGGTTTCAGTAGGAAACCGAAACGTAGGATCAATAAAAACCTCTGTTCACCGTATCTCTACATCTTTGTTATTTTGACTCAATTTTGAAAAACCCGTGAGTGCTGTCATTTTGGTTCATATATATATACACATATATTATATATATATATATATATATATATATATTTATATATATATATATATATATATATATATATATATATATATATATATATAATATATATATATATATATATATATATATATATATATATATATAAATATATATATATATATATATATAAAATATATATATATATATAAAATATATATAAAATATATATATATATATATATATATATATAAAATATATATAAAATATATATATATATATATATATATATTAGTCCACAGGTATAGCGGTGCACACTGGGAATCCTTTAATTTTAAAGGATTCCCAGTGTGCACCGCTATACCTGTGGACTCTATTGAAATTGCTTGAATCGGTAGCACCTGGGTCAATTAATTGATTAAGGTGTGCTACACAATGGACAAACCAGCTAATTGTAGCCCCAGGTGCAAGCTGAACCCTCAGCCAGGGTAAAACAATATCCAGGATAAAATGAAAAAACAGCAGCACTCCGGAAATGTTGTAGAAAAAAGTGACTTTACTCAAGTGCACCCTCTTGGTTTGTATATATATATATACACACACATTTGTATTTGTTATTCTCTGTCCTGGTGGTTCTGACTCTTGAAACAATGTAACACAAGCCAGGAGACTGATCTTTGCAACATTGTGTAGAAAGAAACAACCAAAATTTTAGCAAATGTTGCTTTCAATAGCGATTACATTTACAAATAACTTTTAAAAAACTGAACATTTTTAATAAGTTCATAATGAAGTTGCTTAGAATGGTGGTTCTTTTATTACGCAAAAACATATTTTTGTGGTTAACATGTCTTTTAAGGAGATAATGAGCTCTGTATAAGCCAGTGATCCCCAGCCAGTAGCTCAGGGGCAACATGTTGCTCACCTACCCCTTGGATGTTGCTCTCAGTGCCATTAAACCAGGTAGTTATATTTGAATTCCTGATTAAGTGGCAAGTTTTGAATAAAAATACGATTTTCTACCAAATAAAGCCTCCTATAAGCTGATAGTGTGCACAGAGGCTACCTAATAGCCAATCTTAGCCCTTATTTGGCACCTCCATGAACTTGATACTTGTAAAAAGACTTGGAGAGCAACACATTTGACTGTGATGAGTAAGAAAGTTTGAGGTCCCCTGGTATAAGCCAACCCTAAACTGCATCTTTGAGAGGGCCTACAGTGGGTTGATCCATGGACTGTTTTACTGGTTCTCTGCACTGCCAAATAATGACTTAAGCAAAAAAGTATGATCAGGACAAGCCTTATTCATTGAGTTAAGTGCTGAAAAGGGGAGTATTTTGGCCCTTTTAAGGCCATGTGAAGATTTTACTGGGTGGCACCCCCCACAAGGGACAAGATTTTCATAAGGGGCCCTTGGGACGCCAGTAGGAAATGTAAGTAAAATGCTGGTGCATTGAACAATAAATATAGATTAAATCTAGAACATGGTGACATGCCTAGCCAAATAGCTGCAATCTTCTTCAATTACCTTTAGAGTCTTGGTCCATCAGTTATTTGCATCCCAAATACTTTGCTTCCTTTCCAGTTTTCTTTAGTGTTTCAAGCAATAGATCCACAGAGAGATCAGACTCAGTCACAACTTTCTTGTTGGGTAAATCTATTTCATACTGGACTCCTGAGAGAAAGAGAAACAAAGTATTCATATAATTCATATATAGTTCAGTTATATGTTTGATATTACGAGCTGGCTTTATTTAATGGGTAGGTACAAATAAGCAGCCACTGTGGAGGTTGGATAGTGGCTGGGTTGAGGGTAAGTGGATGGGAAGAGACACTAGGGGTCCGAGAAAGTCACCTTTAGGTCACTTGCGGATGTAAAATCTCCCATAACTCCCATAAACCCATAACTCCTAGAGACTATTTCCTTCTTTCACATTTTACCATGAAAGTAATGGGGGTAGGCATTTTTGGGATATTTGTCTCTGCAAAAAATAGTCAGAAAGGACAGATACTAATTTGCAATTACATTTAGAAGTAACTTCAAAACCACTGTAAATATGTAATTAATGTATACCGAGAAGTTGTTTAGGAATACATTTTCTTTCTTTTAATTTTTGTGTTTAAATCCCCATAATGAAAAAAAGAACCTTGTTTGCAAGGGTATGAAATCTATTAGGCTGCTAAAGAATTCTCAGCACAAGCCAAAGAGCTGACACTTGGCAGCCATGCTGACTACAAAGTACTTATACTAGCAATTACTCTGTAACTAATAAATTAACAAATCTCTGGCAATAATACAAGTTAACAGCTTCTGTTTCCCTTATGTTCACACCCTGAGCACAGCAAGTCAGTGATTCTGTGCAGCCGCACCTATATAACAAATAGCTTTCTACTAAAAGTTAATTTGAAGGTTAACAATCCATTGAACAGGACAGCACAGGCAGCATAAGTGTGACAGATGAAAGAGCTAATTATACCAGGATGAAAATCATGTAAGAGAGAAATTAAATAGAAATCCAATAGAAAGATGACATTTACAATAAAGGAGCTTTTATATCAGCCCAAGGCCACCACAGCCCTTTAGCAGTGAAGATATGTGCCCCTGAAGATGCCTCATTAGCTCCCTATGCTTTGTGCTGCTAACAGTTACCTGAGCTCAGGGACCGACTGACAATATATAGTGTACACATATTATGTGAATCAAGATACAAGGCTGAATTGTGAATTAGAATGAACTAATAATCCTGTAGCACCAGCTTTTATGTCAAATGTAACCTCATTGACGATTTCTGACGACCCTTATCTTCTCAACAGCAGCCCATGTACAGTGTCACTAACACTCACGATGGCCTAACAAGATCCAAGATTGGGTAATATTTGCCCCATACCCAGGGGTGTTACAAATCACGGACCAACATGCAGAGAAACATATACAGTGGTGTGAAAAACTATTTGCCCCCTTCCTGATTTCTTATTCTTTTGCATGTTTGTCACACTTAAATGTTTCTGCTCATCAAAAACCGTTAACTATTAGTCAAAGATAACATAATTGAACACAAAATGCAGTTTTTAAATGAAGGTTTACGTTATTAAGGGAGAAAAAAAACTCCAAATCTACATGGCCCTGTGTGAAAAAGTGATTGCCCCCCTTGTTAAAAAATAACTTAACTGTGGTTTATCAATTTCAATTTTCAATTTCAATATCAATTTCTGTAGTCACCCCCAGGCCTGATTACTGCCTCACCTGTTTCAATCAAGAAATCACTTAAATAGGAGCTACCTGACACAGAGAAGTAGACCAAAAGCACCTCAAAAGCTAGACATCATGCCAAGATCCAAAGAAATTCAGGAACAAATGAGAACAAAAGTAATTGAGATCTATCAGTCTGGTAAAGGTTATAAAGCCATTTCTAAAGCTTTGGGACTCCAGCGAACCACAGTGAGAGCCATTATCCACAAATGGCAAAAACATGGAACAGTGGTGAACCTTCCCAGGAGTGGCCGGCCGACCAAAATTACCCCAAGAGCGCAGAGACAACTCATCCGAGAGGCCACAAAAGACCCCAGGACAACATCTAAAGAACTGCAGGCCTCACTTGCCTCAATTAAGGTCAGTGTTCACAACTCCACCATAAGAAAGAGACTGGGCAAAAAACGGCCTGCGTGGCAGATTTCCAAGGCGCAAACCACTTTTAAGCAAAAAGAACATTATGGCTCGTCTCAATTTTGCTAAAAAACATCTCAATGATTGCCAAGACTTTTGAGAAAATACCTTGTGGACCGACGAGACAAAAGTTGAACTTTTTGGAAGGTGCGTGTCCCGTTACATCTGGCGTAAAAGTAACACAGCATTTCAGAAAAAGAACATCATACCAACAGTAAAATATGGTGGTGGTAGTGTGATGGTCTGGGGTTGTTTTGCTGCTTCAGGACCTGGAAGGCTTGCTGTGATAGATGGAACCATGAATTCTACTGTCTACCAAAAAATCCTGAAGGAGAATGTCCGGCCATCTGTTTGTCAACTCAACCTGAAGCGATCTTGGGTGCTGCAGCAGGACAATGACCCAAAACACACCAGCAAATCCACCTCTGAATAGCTGAAGAAAAACAAAATGAAGACTTTGGAGTGGCCTAGTCAAAGTCCTGACCTGAATCCTATTGAGATGTTGTGGCATGACCTTAAAAAGGTGGTTAATGCTAGAAAACCCTCAAATAAAGCTGAATTACAACAATTCTGCAAAGATGAGTGGGCCAAAATTCCTCCAGAGCGCTGTAAAAGACTCGTTGCAAGTTATCGCAAACGCTTGATTGCAGTTATTGCTGCTAAGGGTGGCCCAACCAGTTATTAGGTTCAGGGGGCAATTACTTTTTCACACAGGGCCATGTAGGTTTGGATTTTTTTTCTCCCTAAATAATAAAAACCCTCATTTAAAAACTGCATTTTGTGTTTACTTGTGTTATCTTTGACTAATAGTTAAATGTGTTTGATGATCAGAAACATTTTGTGTGACAAACATGCAAAAGAATAAGAAATCAGGAAGGGGGCAAATAGTTTTTCACACCACTGTACATCACTACACAAGTAGTAACCTGGGGGTAGGTATTTGTTCTGCTGAATTTATTCTCTTTCCTTGGCTGGCTCACTAACATAAATCAGGTTATAAGGAAGATGTAACTATAGTCCCATGGTGAGATCATATAGAAATCATTTAAACAGTGTTTAACTGTACAAACTAACCTGGATAGGAGCACCTTAGAGAATGCAGAATTATACAGATGTACATCCTTAGTGTGATACATGGGCAATAATGTGCTAAAGTAAATCTTTAAATGTATCTTTTAATGAGAGCCCTAGGGAATGTAACTGAACAACATGTGTAACATTGTTGCTTGGCTTGCAATCATTGAAGGGTGGCTTTTCGTCATATCTTCTTACAATTGGTTTGAAATGTAGCCTGTTTTCTGCTGGACCAAAGTATGGAGCAGGTTCACCCAGAATGGACACAGCTTAAAAATGACTTATAAAACAGCAATGGCCAAGCAGGTATCCTTTCAGCAGCAGGAAATTTCTTCAGAAGCTTGGAATGGTGATGGATTGTGGGTTCAATAGGCCAGTGCTGTCCAACTTCTGTGGTACCGAGGTCCGGAATTTTTCTGGCCTACATGGTGGAGGGCCGATAATGGAAGCCAGTTTTGACCTCTCCCCATTTTTAAACCGCACCCACTTCAAACTACACCCATGTTATCACAAGAGCTTTTAAGACGATCCCCACATTAATGGTGCCAACACAGCAAAAACCCAGTGGTTGGTGCTCACTGAAGAGATATCACCCTTCATTCATATGTGAAAGAATTATATTATGTCATATTAAGACATACACTTAAATCCATATGCCTCCTCCTCCCCTGTGGATAGCACAGCAACCCCCAGCATATAATTACACACCTTAGGGACCATAAAATGACTATTTCCAACTGCTAACAAACTCCCAGAACAAACCCCTGCCAGGTTCACCTCCCACAGGCAACATAAGGAAAGGCAGAGTATGACACATACAGGCAGCATAAGGAAAGGCAGAGTATGGCACACACAGGCAGCATAAGGAAAGGCAGAATATGGCATACACAGGCAGCATAGGGAAGGCAGAGAATGGCACGCAAAGGCAGCATAGGAGAGGCATACAGCAGGCAGAGTACTGCCTGCCCTACCCTGCCTGTGTGCGCCATACTGTGCCTGCCCTATGCTGCCTGCCCTATGCTGCCTGTGTGTGCGCCATATTATGCCTGCTCTACCCTACCTATGTGTGCCATACTCTGCCTGCCCTACCCTGCCTATGTGTGCCATACTCTGCCTGCCCTACCCTGCCTATGTGTGCCATACTATGCCTGCTCTACCCTACCTATGTGTGCCATACTCTGCCTGCCCTACCCTGCCTATGTGTGCCATACTCTGCCTGCCCTACCCTGCCTATGTGTGCCATGCTATGCCTGCCCTCCCCTGCCTATGTGTGCCATGCTATGCCTGCCCTCCCCTGCCTATGTGTGCCATACTATGCCTGCCCTATGGCACACACAGGGAGCATACAGTGACACAATGCTGGATGTGTCAGAGGGAATGTCTGAAGTGTGAACAGTTGAACAATGTGGGTGATTACAGCCTGAGCCTGAGGTGTGAACAATGCAGGGGGTAAACAATGAAGGCGTTAAAAGGTGTGAACAGTACAGGGGGTTACATGATTAAACAATACAGGGGGATTACAGCCTGAATCTGAGGTGTGAGCAATGCAGGGTGCCAGTTAATCTCAGTACTGATACCATTTAAAGTTTACACAAAGGTAAGCCATCAAAGCAGCCACACAGGTGGGGGGCCACCAGTTGGACAGCCCTGCAATGGGCTAATAAACTCACTGACTATATAAGCCCTCAGTACATGGTGCTCATAGATCACCTACGCTAACCTCCTTGACAAGTTGCCTGCATTAACTAGAGCTCTACTAGCCTCTGGACATGCATCATCCCTTATCTCCCATTATTTTAGCCCAAGGAAGCACTAACTATAAGGTAGCTTCCCCATATTCTTGACTGGGTACTAACATAGAGAATATAAATTATGTATAAATAATATTCCTACAGAAAATCTAAAAAAATCAAATTCAAGACACAAGATACTTGCCAGATTTTAGTTAGAGTCATGTTGCAACCTGTCACTAATTAGTGGGTAAACTTGCCAACTGTTGCAATAGTCCATGTCTCTGAATAAGACAAAGGAGCATACGGAGTTCACCAGTTAGACAAAGTGAAATTTCACCACTCTTCACTCACTTGTATATGGGTTTAAGAACATATTTATTCAAAGATGAGACTAGAGCTCACTTTATTTTCACTTTTTGATAAATATACCTATAAAAATTATATAAAATTTAATGGAGATTGGCGACATTTTCTTTTGGCAGTTGTGAACTTTTTTTTTTTACCCTTTGATAAATATCCTCAGCATATTGTTTGCTGCAGTTCTAGTCACCCAAAACAACCTGCCATTGTTAAACTGCTCTCCAGTAATGTATCAGAATATGGAACTAAACCAGTGCCTACTTACCTTCCAACCTAGAAAGAACACGATTTACAGCATTGGCGCAGCCTTCGCAAGTCATATCTACAAAGAATTCCTTCTTCTGACATGAAAAAAAAGAAATATGTAAAATTTACTAGCAGATCTGTAATGTAAGAATCTTTAGCAATAATAAAAATAATGGAATTAAAAGGAGCAATAAAGCCTGAAAATAAATATGGCTAGAAATCCTGTATTATAACTGAACTGCATTTGAGAAGCTAAGCATAGGGATCTCTGGAAATCGAGAGGCACAGTTGCGTAAAAGGTTCTGCAGCCCTATAACAATAATGATCCATCCCTTTAAAGTTGTCCACAGCAGCACTCCATCTTGGATCTTGTTAGTCCAACCTTTAGAGTGAAAGTGACACTACACACGCTCAATGTGCTCTGGGCTGCTGTTGAGAAGCTAAGCTTAAGGATTGTTGGAGATAAAAGGGGCACAGTTTAACAAAATGTTTATTGTAGCTTACTGCAGCTTTATTGTCTAAATCCAGTGAGCATTCAATGACATCTCCTGATCTCTGCTTTACTAAATACCTATTGTTGGCACTGTTGGTTGCAGAGCCAACACACTGTCTACTGTTGACTGCAATGGTAGTGTCTAAATGCAACTAGTCCATTAAAAACTTGTTTCCTTGGTGAAATGTGCATGTTACCATGAAACTCTGATGAAAATTAAGTGCAGAAAAATGTGTTCAAAGTACAGTGACCTCAGTTCTGCCCATAGGTTCTCTATGCACATTGTTCCACAATTAATTAAGCTAAATATTGCTTTCTGTCAACACAGGCCATTAGTAAACTTAAGGTATACCTGTTTTTTCCTAGGCCTGCCATTAACTGTTTCCTTGGCTTCACATCGTTATCAGACCCACCTTTCTACAATAGATTTTACAAGGAAGCACCTGTCCAAGTTCTTAGGGAATGTAATAATTACAATGCAGCTTAGTTGAGTTATGTATGTGCAGATACCGATGCACAGCCATCAGAAAGGTTAGATCAAGATTGCTGTTACAGTTATATCTAAAAATTGATAAGGAACAAGGACTCCCTGTGGCTGAAAGCAGAGATAAGACTGGAAAAAACACGTCAGGAAAACATACACCTAATTAGCCTAATGGCTATTTCACATGGTACGGAAATAAATATTTGTCTTCTACTGGAGGCATTAGGGCTGTGGCCATCCCACCGACAAGAATGTAAATCGCCGGTGGGATGGCATACGCGGCGCTGCGATTTCGCCGAAATCGCGTTAGTTGCCTTGCCACCATTCTCGCTGGTGCTGGGATGGCATTTTTAGGGAGATTATTCGCCCGTGACACGGGAGATTTGTTGCGGGTGTCTAATCTCCCTGTGTGCCACAAAAGCCCTTAGCCTGATTTAACTGCTTCACAATTCCATGGCACACATATTGCTTAGCAAGACCTGGCACAGCTCTCCTGATGCTGGAGGAAAAATTAGATAAAAAAAAAAAAAAGCCTAGGCATCTTAGCTTAGGCATCTTGGTTTTTAAAAGGATGTGAATAAAGATTGAGTTTTATGATACTTCCTGGCTGTCTGGTGTGCTTTTGAAGCTGTTTTCCAGATGATTTGAGCTTGCTCCCTTAGGCTACAGGTTCGGGGCTTTGAGCACCCAGACCAAATTCCGGCGGTGGTTTTCTATTGCGAATTGGCTGTAGATATGCATGGTGACGGGCCTGGGGTACGTACACCCAGGTCAACACATACTTTAGGTATTATTTGGGCTTTATTTATGCATTTAATTTGTACATATAAAATTATTATAAAAAATATAAATTATTTTTTCTATTTATTATAGCACATATATTAAGGTTGATACTGAGAATACCCATCATTGCGCTAAAATGGTAAGATTTCCATAGTCTAAAAGATACTGATTGGTCATTGTAGAAAATGTGATTGGCCAATAGCCACATTACATGTATATGTATGTTCTGCCACTAATCAGAAGTCTTAAGGTGGCCATACACATAGCAATTTCGATCTTTCGTGATTGTTCCCACCCTCATCTGACTTTCAGGGCTGAATTGTTAGATATGGATGTAGAAACAAAAGAAATTCTACCTCCTTCTGCCGATTCAGCCCTGAGCATAAATTTTGTTTGGACGCCTTCAATGGCACCCAATCAAAATCCTTTAACCATAACAAAACGAGGTTTCGCACGATAATATCGGTGCATGTATGGCCGGCTTTAGTTATCTAGTTGCTGGCCTTTACTGTAAAACTGACTCAGTTAGGAACTAATAGGAACAATCATTTGATGGAGGTGGGTATTTTTTCATCCTCTGCTACTGTACTATGTACATTGCGTTATTCCATACACACTCTCTCTTTTTTTTTAACTCTAATACTCTAAGCAAACATGACCTTTGTGCAGCCTATGTAAAGAACAATGCTAGACCTTGATTCAGAACTGGCCTGCCTCTGTAGATCTGGTTTCAGCAAACTGACCTGTAAACACTAAGTCTGGAGCAGCAGTGGCATTCAAATGTAATTTGCTCAACGGCAGAAAAATTGTTTCAGGTAATAAATAGCAGTTGTCAAAATCCTTGTCCTGATCAGTTATACCTGTAGTAAGCACATGGACCACTTGAGAGTCCACAAGCAACCTGCTATCTAGGTAATCTCTATATTATGTACCTTAATTATATTACTCAGCAAATGCCAACCAACCAGAATTGCAAGTTTGTGGCTCCATGCTCAGACCATATAAATGCAGATGTGGAAATCTGTAAGTCACTGACGTAGAATGGGAGACAATCACTGCATGGGGGTGGGGTCAGGGCCCCACTTGGCTCATATCCAGGGGCGCTGCTGCCATGAGGTAAATTGAGAACTTGCCTCAGCAGTTACCAGGGGCAGCAAAATCAGAATTTTGGCTCAATGCACTGGTGATGAAGTATCGGAAGGCCTGCCTCAGGGTGGGCAGGGACACCAAATTAGCCCTGCTCATATTTATTAATTGTACAGCGGAATATGTTGGCGCTTTATAATTACATGTTAATAATAATTATTATAATGACATCAAGCTGGGAGATCATAATTTCGCTATTTCCGCCACATGTTCTGTGCACATCTGCAGGGGAATGCAATAAAAGTCGTTAATGGAAAATTATTCACAATGCGAAAATGTATGGCCTTGCACACATTTTATGCTTTCTGTGAACTGAATATAGCATTTGTGAACATGGAAACTGTTCAGCATTCACTGCTGCCAGTTGAAGAAAGATTGTGAATTTTATAACTTTATTAGTTTTATACCAGTATGTAATGAAACTTCTTACTAAAAAATGTTATTTTTCCTCCAATAGTTAGTGCTATCTTCAAGCACACCTTAAAAGTGCACTATGCACAATTAAAATCAGCAATGCAATAACAAAGGCTATTACTTTGCAAAATGCAAGTTCACAAATATCGCCAATAGTGAAGTTGAGTATTCATTACTATGGCAACAACTGGAGGGGCCCTGGCCTTCTCCCTGATAAAACATAGGGCTGGGGCAGTAGCCCCCCAATTGGGCATCCCCATAGATCAGATTCCAGAAGTATAGCTGGCCATACATAGTCAGAACATTCAGATATCGATATCGTACATTTAAGTGCAACAATATAAATCTAACATTCAGACTGAAATTGAAGGATAAAGTTCTAAATATAACAAATCAGAGGATGTTAGGAACACAAAATATCTTTGCAAAGGGGAAGAAGCACACCATTGTGTCGGCAATGCCTTTAAATCATTTATTTGCAGAAATTAACAAACCCCTTCTTCAGGTACAAAGTCGGGGTCACCCCCGAAAGCTTGTGCTGTTTGTTCATTTCTGCAAATAAATTATTTAAAGGCATTGCCGACACACTGGTGGTGTGTTTCTTTCCCTTTGCAAAGATACATGGAAAAAAGGCTTGGGAGCGCCCGTGGAAGTCAAGCACCCTTTGAGAACATGTATGTAAGTGGTGTGCTGAAGATTATTTTTTATGTTGAAGGAACACAAAATAGTTGGCAGATACCTATGGTACAAAAGTGACTTTCATTGTGGTCCCCCAAGGATATTGTCAGATACACAATACATGCGCAGATTTTATTGTCATTCAACCAAAATATTCGCCATGGTAAGAAAATTATCGAGATGATAGCTCTGAGCCCACACACAATGTAAAAATCAGTTTCGTATGATTTTATTGTTGCGTGTATGGCCAGCTTAAGTAGTAGTTCAGTCTGGGTGCTGGCCCCTCAGTTTGGGAACCAATTGACTAACCGTGCATAATATACACCCACATTAGATTTCTTTACATTTAAAAACCAATATTTACATCCTTATTACCTCTCATCTAGTTAAGTCACTTACAATGTATGCTTATACCCACAGCACTAGAACCCCTAAATGCTACAACTCAATCTGCGTAGTTACAATAAACAGAAATAGCAAGACTTTCATTTCGTTTGCAACAAACACATAGAAAAATGGAAGGAACAAATAAACTGAAACATTTCTGCAAAAATTGCCACTAAGTATTCTGTTAACGGATAAGATTCCAGATGTTTGCAGGTGAGAGTGTGGGCAGCGCTGATCCTCTGCTGCTAAACGACATTTACAGATCACTTACCGACATGGCGAGGCAGATGTGCGCAACGCTGTGCGGCTCAGAAGATCTCTCTAATACACCTCAGCTCTGCTTGCTGGAAGGGAAGCCCTGATCAGGCCCAGCCCTGCTTCCTGTCCCATGACTGAGAAGGAGGAGGAGGAGGAGGAGGATGGTCTCAAACTAGGAAAGAGGAGAGCAAGAGCCCAGGGTCCTTTTAGCTGACAAACCATAGGAAATGATGCTGCTGCCATCTTCTGGTCCGCATGGCCCAAGTGAGGAAGAAACAGTCCTAAGCATGGGAGAAACCGGCAGAAAGTATGTACTGGGGGTTACTTTAACGAGCCACCTTTGTAAGACTCATTACTATCTCTGTCAAGTTAGAAAGCCACTAAAGGGTAAAAGCTGTCACATGGCATAACTTCAACAACTTTTAGCACTACAGTCAATTTAAAGCTACAGCTCCCAGCTTTCCCCAGGCAGCAGAGCTAGCAGCGTTAGTGTAATGGTAAAGTTCTGCAACACTGAAGGCTGCTTAGCCCTAATTCGCTTCTAGCTCAAGTCTATTTCCTGATCTTTACAATTATCATATTAATCTTCCGAGAGTAGGGTTATAGGGCATATTAGCAGGGGAATTAGCAGGGGATGTTTGCATCACAGTGGAATGATAGCAAAATGTAATGATAGCAAAGTTAAAATTATAATTTTCGGGAAAGGCAGTACAAGCCACAGATAGTTAACCCTTTTCTTAACATAAAGGCCTTGTTGAATATACTAATATTAATAACATTCTTACTTGGTAGAGGTTGTGTGCCCATCATTTAAAAGACTGCATTCAAATCTGCATGGTAGGGTGTGTTTAACTGGGCCCAGGATCATGCATGATATTGGAAACTTTGACTATGTGCATGACGTATTCCAAAGTGCTTACCTTTATTCTTTACACTGAGTCATAGGGAAACTAAACCCACCTTCTACCTTAACATCTCTCCCAGCTCCCCCCTCTCAATGTATTAACAGGGCTTCCAGAATTTGCTCCTCCTTCTATAAGGGTGAAGACACACAGGGCTACTAGTAGCAGCTACTAAAATAGACAATGCTGACAGGGCCAGAACTAGGGGTAGGCAGAAGAGGCAGCTGCCTAGGGCGCAACGATTGAGGGACGCCAGGCAGGAGCCTCTCCTGCCTACCCCTAGTGCTACTTTGTCATTGCCTCCACCGCTTGTCATTAGCGGCGGAGGCAATGACCGATCTAATCGCCCTGCCCCCCCCCCCCTGCACCGCCTCCTGTGCTTTGGCGCGCATGCGCCGTTCGGGGGGGAGGTGGGCGGAGTTGGCCGACCGAGTTGCCTAGGGCGCCCGGTCGGCTTGGCCCGCCCCTGAATGCTGATCATTTACTGATAATTGTCTCTCTGGGGCCATTTATTAGAGAATTATAGAACTTTTTGTAATGTCCACGATAATTTCGTTAAAATTCCACTACTTTTTTGTGGTTTTCATTAACTTTCTCGAAAAAGTCGTATTTTTTGCAAAGACTAGGACCATTTCGGAATTCATTCAAGCTTTGGTTTCGTGACTATCTTTTGGCCACGTTGGATCTGTAGAGTGCCATTGAGTCCTATGGAAGGCTTCCAAAATCATACATTGAAGGTTTCAAAGCCAGAAAAGTTTTTGCGCCGCTTTCTAACGCTTGCCTAACATTTTGGCACCCCCAAGTCCCTTTGCCTTTCCTTGTCCTTTAAGCACAATAAACTTTGCTTTCATACATGCAGTTTATATTGTCAGTAAAAATGAAAGATACCTCTGACTGAAGATGGCTAGTTGCCTCACTTGCCCTGTTTTTCTCTAATACAGGGATTTAAAGCCTGCCAGATTGCCTTTCATCTACTTTATAAATAGCAGAATAAGAATTGGGCGCTATAAATACAGAGCAGGATGCTTCACCAGCCAAATTCATTCTTAGCTTTTCTGTAAGGGGGAGATAAATGGGTGGTGGGGGTGGGATAAGATGTAGATGAAGTGTAAGGGGCAAAGTGTTCCAACCAAGAATCAGAAAGCAGAATCTCATACTTCTGTGTTCTCGTTGCTAGCTAGACAAAAAAAAAGGTAAAACATTTTGAAGTGAGCAAAGAGTTCCCATAGCACATTTCACAGCACTTACATATATTAACATAAAGAAACATATACAGGTATGGGACCTGTTATCCAGAATGCTCGGGACCTGGGGTTTTCTGGATAAGGGATCTTTCCATAATTTGGATCTCTATAACTTAAGTCTGCTAAAAATCATTTAAATATTGAATAATAAGACTTGTTTTGCCTCCAATAATGTATATACTCGAGTATAAGCCTAGTTTTTCAGCACCCATAATGTGCTCAAAAAGTCTCCCTCCAAACTAGCACCCTCTGTCCTTTGTGTGCAAATTAGGCCACCTGCAACCAGACCCTCCAGTGCCCTGGCCCGCTCCCAAATTTATCTTCATCTACCATCCTCACCTGACCCATTCTGCACTAGACATTTCACTTTATATTCTATATAAACTATATATAGTTTTGAAGGATTTTAACTCTTTGGGGCACATTTACTAATCCACGAACGTCCGAAAAGCATCCGAATGCGTGACAATATACGAGCAAATCGTAACGGCTACGAAAAAGTCGCGACAATTCGCGCAAGTCGTAACAGCTACGAAAAAGTCGCAACAATATACGAAAAAATCGCAAAAAATACGAAAAGGTCGCAAAATGTTCGTTTTCCAATCTGAATTTTTCCCATTCGGATTCGTGGGTTAGTAAATCAGCCCCTTTGTGTTTTAGCTTGGTTGCTGAGTACTCTTAAGGTATCATTGTTGATAAAACAATTGTTTTTGTTGACCTTCCACTTACAGAGCTACTTTACAGTTTTTTTTTTTCAAATAAATATTTAAAAACATATACCCCACTGATGCCTCATTTAATGTAATTTTATTGGTATTTATTTTGATGAAACTTAGCAGTAGCTGCTGCATTTCCCACCCTAGGCTTATACTCGAGTCAATACGTTTTTCCAGTTTTCTTAGGTAAAATTAGGTACCTCTGCTTATATTCGGATCGACTTATACTCGAGTATATACGTTATATATATATATATATATATATATATATATATATATATCTTAGTTGGGATCAAGTAAAAAGTACTGTTTTATTATTACAGAGAAAAAGGAAATCCTTTTAAAAAATTTGAATTATTTGCTTATAATGGAGTCTATGGGTGATGGCCTTTCCGTAATTCAGAACTTTCTGGTTTCCAGATAAGGGATCCCATACCTGTATATTTTGTAACTTATATTTTATTAATTTGTAACTTATATTTTATTAAAAAGTAAAAAATATTATGAGCTACATCTTATAAGTACAGGTACTTATTATCCAGAATACTCTGGACCTGGGGGGTTTTCCGGATAAGGGGTTGTTTTTTAATTTAGATCTCCATACCTTAAGTTTACTAAAAAATCATATAACTGTTAACTAAACCCATTAAGATTGTTTTGCCCTCAATAAGGATTAATTATATCTTGGTTGGGATTAAGTACAAGGTATTGTTTTATTATTACAGAGAAAAAGGTAATCATTACTAAAAACTTGAATTATTTGCATATAACGGTCTATGGGAGATGGCCATTACGTAATTTGGAACTTTCTGGATAATGGTTTTCCGGATTAGGGGTCTTATACCTGTATACATTTGCAGTTCACATGTCATTGTGGGGGTCACAATGACATGTGAACTGCAAATGTATACAAAAATATAAGAGAGATGTCAATACAACTTTTGTTAGCTAAGGGCACAATTAAAGAAATCTTACAGACACATTTGTGGGATGTGCAGGAAATATAAGGGGCAAGGGAAGTGACACATGTAGAGGTATCAAGGCCCTATTGTAGTTACTGTAGGCCTTTGAGTTCACACATATCCAAAATCAATAAGAAGTGGGGGGTCCTGTTTTAAATATATGATATTCTGGACTCAAACTCTTTGTAACATTTGTACTTTTCTGAGCAGAATACCTTTCTGTGTCCTTGTGCATTGCTGATAATGTTATAATAATGAATAGGTAGAATAATAATGATACAATGGTCAGTATTGTCATCACTGTGGCTCACTTCCCATTTACAGAATTTTAGCCTTTGGAATAGTGATTATCATTTTAAAACCCATATAGGCATTTTGAGAAATTTTGAGGCACTGACTAAATTGCTTCTCATTCTCTTTATTTTAAAGTTATTTACTTATTTATTATGTTTTTTTAAACAACTGAAAAATTTGTGCCAGGGCCAATAGGTCCATAGTTACTGACAATATAGTTTGCAGCAATTTGACATGAAACACTGATTAGTGGGTCTAAAATACAGGCTTCAACCAGGGGAAATAATATTTAGATCTTTCACAAGAGAAAGAAATCAACATTGTAGTGTAATGGGGCCATTTCACAATGCCACATGTAGGGACCAATAGATTTTAATTTTTCCTGGAATTTACGTACGTGTAGACGCCATCCCCTGGGATACATAAAGTTGGAATTCTATTTTACCAAGGCATTTGCTAAATGTAAATCTTTCTGGGGTTATGATGAATCCCATACTAAATCTTGAAATTGCTGTCACCCTCAATTTTAATGAAATCGGGGTGCTCCCTGGGTGAAGACATAAATTTTTGGGATGGATAAAAAGGCTGCCAGCCCCAACAGCCTGTACATCGAAAAACTCCAGACAGCACAATTTTTGCTGCTATGCCAGTTCCACGTCGAGCCAGAAGGGGACAAGCAGGACTCTTTGCAGTTCTTGAGCCCTTTTACCTTAACCTAAATGGCCAGCTTACTTGATAATCAATTACTTGGCCATGTGGGGATCTGGCAAATAAACATCTTTCTGCTGTCCTAGCATGAGTGTGTGACTGACAGATCTAAGAACAGTAGGGTTGCCACCTGGCTGGTATTACCGACCCATGCCACCTGGAATGAAAGATAACATAACAGAAAGGCTGGCATTTGTACCAAAAAATGGCAACCATGATAAGGATGAGGCCTCAAATCAACTTTTGCCATTGGGATTATGGGACTCTAGCTACAAGACAAGATTGATAACAAGCCAGTCTCATAATGAAACAAAAAATAAGGGGAAACCCAGCTTGTCACCTTAATAAACCCTTTTCTTCTCCAGCATAAATTGTGCCATAACAACATATCAATTGTGGAAGCAGACTGCTCGAATCATATGGGTCCACCAGTGGGACCCCAGTTTCAATAATGTGGATGAAATATGGTTCATCCCTAAAAAATTTTTGGGAGGCCTTAAAATGGTTTTACTGTGATGCAGGTAATATCTAATTACAGAAAGGTTGCCAGTTTTTGTATTTGGGGTGCAGCATGATACCAGTGTAATTAATAGGTAATATAGAGGCCGGTATTTTTATTATTTTATTTTTATTTTACCGGTACCTCTTTGCTAGAGCTTTTATGGAGTGTAAAATATTTATATTATGGGTAAATGGAGAAATTAGGTGTAGCCCACTTTAGTGACAGTGCTGCTACCTGCTGAGATCTTATGGCGCTAACAGGGATCCTGAGCCCCACTTACTTTGGGGGAACAGATGTTACTTTACTTAATGGCGTGCCTCCACCCAGGTTAGGGACAGATTGAACTGTAACTCCCCTCCTGAGAACTTAATGCTGTACTGTATTCCCTGGTCAGGGACTCCCTGCAACTCCCGGTACCTTTCCCCTTCCCTTTGGGGTAGCTGCTTACCAGGCAGTGAGGATCGTCTTTGTACGAAGAGACCAGGACACTGGTATGATGTTGAACCAGTAGAATGTAGTTTATTACTTGCAGACAAGTAGATTATACAGGAGCACACTTATATGTCAGGTTACACACACTTCCCTTTGGAGACCCTCTCTCCCTGGGGTTACTCGCGGTACTCCCGCCAGATGATCCTTCTTTGGGGTTCCCTCTGGTACTCACGCCAGAAGGCCCTCTCTAGGGCTCTCCCTGGTACTCCCGCCAAGCGGACACCCCTCTGAGACCTCACGCCCAAGCACCCACTGGATTAGGTAATCTCCTTACCTGACTCCAGCTATGAGTGCTATCCCACTCCTGTAGGGGTGATGACTACCCGTACTAAATAACCTGTCTCCCACTCCTAGGGGCACATTTACTAACCCACGAACGGGCCGAATGCGTCCGATTGCGATTTTTTCGGAAAATTATCGCGACTTTTCCGTTACCAATACGATTGTTGCGAAAAAACACGAGTTTTTCGTAGCCATTCCGAAAGATGCGATTTTTTCGTAGCGTTAAAACTTGCGCAAAAAGTTGCGATTTTTTCGTAGTGTTAAAACTTGCGCGAAACGTCGCGCCTTTTAAGTTTTACCGCTACGAAAAAAGCGCAACTTTTCGCGCAAGCTTTAACGCTACGAAAAAATCGCAACTTTCGGAATGGCTACGAAAAACTCACGTTTTTTCGCGCAAATCGTATTGGTAACGAAAAAGTCGCGATAATTTCCGAAAAGTCGTAAAGGCGCCGAAAAAAATCGCAAAAAATACGAAAAAGTCGCAAAATGTTCGTTTTCCAATCGGAATTCTTCCAATTCGGTCGGAATTCGTGTCTTAGTAAATCAGCCCCCTAGAGTGAGCTATTATCTCCAGATCTACTATCTAAACACTAGCCTGTCATTAACCTCTGTCCAGAGGGGGTCCCAGGCAGAAAGACCTAGCAGCACATGGCTGCATTCCCTTATATACCTAATGCGCTACCCAGTGGCTGCTAACTAAAACTGCAGGGCTACTCCCTGTTAACTCTTAACCTCCCAAACCACCCTTGGGAGCCTGTACTAGGGGAATCATCCTAGAGGCCCAATTTTGGAGATCCCTACGTAGGTATGAAATATTTTCTGAATTCCATTGTTTTTTCCATTTGACTAACTATTAAGATTACTATTTTGTATTATCTGTTTTTATATTTGTTGGCAGGATTATGTGCTTTTTTCTGCCACCTTGTGTTAATGTAGACATTTATCTTTAAGAAAATCCCCGTTTCTGTCCTGTCTATTAAGGCAATATCTGCTCGGGGATTGGCCAGCGTCACATTTTTCCCGCCTCTCTTTATATTCACTCAGGGTTTCCTGCTCAAGGTTACAGGGTCCCTCATGCTTCAACAACCACACTAGCATTGTGTCTGAGAAATCTTCCGACCAATAAGCGCTCGGCTAACTTGTAGGAGCAGAAGGGCTGTCTTTACTGCTGTATTCTGCTTTGCGTTTGGCTGCTGGCTGTAACCATAGGCGGGTTTCCCTCTAGCTTATTGGTTTTATGTGTTGTCGATCTGAGTGATTTTCCGCCTATTAGCCCAATAGGATTCCGAAGTGCTTGCGCTGGGCGCCTTGATTGGGTAGTTAGGAACAGCAAGTTTGGCTGCGACGTTAGTATATGTAGCCGGCAGCTGAGCACGCCGCTGCTTGTGCCGACGCTGTGTGAGGTGTAAATTTATCTAGGCTTCTACGGAGCGCCAAGCCTGCACCAAGCCGGACCTTTCACAGGTACGAAGACCTTAAACATCCTTAGGTTACTCTATCAGAGCGTTGCGTATATTTTTGATACACGGTGCCTTTGTCGCTGCATTACCTCATGTCTTTCCTTGACGTAACGCGCGCTTTGCCTCGGGTGGACGCGGCCTTTATTGGGTTGGTATAGAGACGCGGTGTGCTCCTCAAGGAAGCGACGGAGAAGATGAATTCGAACCCGTGTGCTTTTGTTTTATGGCAGAAAGGACCGTTTTACTGTCGGCAGAGAGGGGCACTCGGCATCACAGGGGCACTTTAGGGACTATGTAGATTAAAGTATGCAGTACCTATTCCATAACATGTTAGTGTCAGTAAGTAAGGGATTTACTACCAGCTTCCACCACTTTCAGGCTGTGTTGTAGTCTTATCTTTTAATCCAACTTCTATGCAGTTATGTTCCCTCAATGGGAGCTCCAGACTTACTGCATTGCAAGGGCCCTCACTTTATCTTTAACTTCGGTTCCGATGGCAAGGTCAGCCATTCTGAAAACTGTCAGACTCCGTTTGAAGCCTAGGGGGCTTCCAGAGGGCCATACATTAAGTATGTTCTTTTGTTAGGCTTCTTTGAGGAAGGACCCCAGGGATTGTTATTGGTCACCATCTTGACTACTGATAAATATATATATTTATTTTTTTCTCTGTGCCAGAATTTCAGAGGTGGGAAAGTGTACCCTTAGAAGAATTTGTTAATGTTTTTGTTCCAACTTAGTCAACATACAGACTTAAGCCATTCATGCCCAGATTTGGTTGTCCAACATGGCTGATTTTGACCAGATTCTGACCATTTGAATGAGTATGTATGCCATGTTTTGGGGGTCTCCTTATTGGGTATGATTGAACATTAAGCTCCTCTTCACTTCTGGTGTTTCTGATCTTTTGTGCAGTCAGCCTAAAGCAATGGAACCGTGCAGTGGCAATACATGTGTACATATGCCCACAGGTTGTAGAATAATATTGTATGGCTAAAAGTTAAGTATCTATTGTGCCAGCACATTTACGCATAGATATACAGAGATTATACACAATTCCCATTAGCTTCTGCCCTACTGCTGCTTACAATATAAGTACTATATCAGTTTACACAGTGGGGGCAGTTATATCAGGACCCAGTTAACCTGCCTGTATGACATGGCAATATCATTGGCAAAAATCCTTGGCGATATTGCCTTACTTAGAACCAGGCACGGTAGAAGTGCTACCCAAAGATCTGATTTGTTACAGGAGAATTTAACCTCTTTATACTGTTTCAGTTCCCCACAGAGGCTCATTTGCCCAACTTTGCCAACCTGTACACCTCAAGGAGGACCCCATTACAGGGGAGTGGCTCTATTGTGATTCATATGTGGGAGGTTTTTTTTTTTTCTGCAGTAGTGATATGTGGGCTTCCCTGAAAACCACAGATTCGTGCCAACAATTTGTGAGTATTGAGCCAAATTTGCCGCCAACCCAACTGCTCCAAGCCCCACTAGTTCTTCAACTTCCCCTTACCCCTCTAATAAAAGTGTAAAATCTAAAAATAGTTGGGGCACTATGTGTTAGGGTTGGGTGCAGGTTGTAAATAATTTTGCAAAAATACTTTGCAGTGCACCAAAAGATTTAGGACAACAGCTTAGGACAATAACTTGTCAAGATGTGCTTCAACAATATTCTTTCTATACTTCAGTATGTTTGTGTGGGTCAATTAATAGACCTTTTCTTTATTATTATTATTATTATTATTTTTTTTTTTTTTTTTTAAATGTTCCCTTTCAGCATGGTTACTCCAAAGGTTTGAATGCCTGCCTATAATGAAATTGTTCAGCACTGTAAAGTCTACACTACCAAGGTCACAAATAAGCTGAAGAAATAAACAAGCAGTCTTTTAGCCCAGTCTCTCTCGTGAGGGCTACTGCAATATCATGGTGCGGGATGGACATTCGCCTAGGTTAAGTGAGGGGAAGGCTCTTTAAAGCAGCCCATTGCTAAGGGAGATATATTCTTGTGGCTCTAAAGACACATTTAAAGGTTTTGGAATTTTAGTATCAAGACCTGTTGCAATTTAGACATCCCTGTTCCAGATCTAAATTGACATCTGATTTGACAGCTCCTTAGATCCCAGAAGGGTTAATAGTCTTATGACTATGTCTTTCAAGAGCTGTATGCGATCAATTTGCTGCCACTCATGAACCTGCCTAACTGCCAGTGGGTCTCACGTTTCTGCTGTAATTTGTGCAGGAAATACTCAATACCATTTAATTGTGCTGTACCAGATTATTATAATGAAACTTTATTGGTGGAATATTGGTGAAGCACATCTTGACATGTTATTGTCCTAAGCTGTTCTGCAGCAGCCGTCATGAAGGTCTGCACTGTGCAATTACTAATCATAACACGAGTAAACCCAGACAATATAAACACCTTATTACATTACATTACATTAACATTTATTTATAAAGCGCCAACATATTCCGCAGCGCTGTACAATAAGTGGGTTACATACATTGGACATACAGAGTAACATATAAAGCAATCAATAACCGATACAAGAGGTGAAGAGGGCCCTGCCCAAAAGAGCTTACAATCTACAAGGAGAAAGGGTTGAGACACAAGGTGTGGTAATGGGCATGACCAGAGTTGTGAGAGGTGGGGCACAGGGTATTGCTAAACTAGATTAGGGTAAGCCTCTCTAAATAAATGTGTTTTTAGAGATTTCTTGAAGGCAGAGAGATTGGGAGAAAGTCTGACAGTTTGTGGGAGCGAATTCCAGAGAAGGGGGGCAGCCCTTGCAAAGTCTTGAATGCGAGCGTGTGAGGAGGGAATGAGAGAGGAGTTGAGGAGCAGGTCAGTAGAGGAGCGTAACAAGCGGGTTGGATGGTACCTAGAGATGAGTTCAGAGATGTAGGGTGGGGCAGAGTTATGGACTGCTTTAAATGTGAGGGTCAATAGCTTGAATTTTATCCTGGATGGTAGGGGAAGCCAGTGCAGGGATTGGCAGAGCGGCATGGCAGAGGAGGAGCGGTTGGAGAGGTGTATGAGCCGGGCAGCAGTATCTCAAGCACTGCAGCTATAACAATACTGAAGGAAATGCTTGCTGTGCAGCCCTGTGGCTAAGTGGTTAATAGAGATTATCCATATTTTATTTACATACATCTCTATAGGTGTGCCTTCACTTAAACTATCATTTTTAGAAGGGCTTTTCTCAAGAAACTTCATGTTAAAATTACAGCCACAGTGTTATATTGTCCTGGGGCTGTTCGGTGGCAATTGGTTATGCTGACTTCATCACACATACTCGACTGTCAATCATGATTTCTCTTGGATATTTTACTAATCATATTACAGAAATTTTCCTGCATTTTTCCTAATATGCCCCTTCTTAGAGAAACTATAACATGTAGTTTAATTTAGCTTTCCAGCCTTCTCCTTGAATTTGCATTTGTATAGGCTTTCGCCGAATTCCTAGCAGTCTTAAGAAATGTGAGCAGGAGATATTACCAGTTGCCATTAATAGTCATGCTTGTCTTGGCTAAGCTTTCAATGTGTAATGTAGCTTATCTTATTTTATTTTGCTTTAGTGTTTTCCACCTTTTTTGACCTGACTTCCTTGGCGTTATTTTAGAGGAATTTTGTTGTCTTTGTATGCTGTTGCTAGAAACAATTCAACCATTATTGCATGGTTACATAGTAATTAATCTGAGCCATGTGACAAGCAGGCTTAGAGATGCTGAAGTCACAAACTGTAATAAGCTCATTAGGCTTCTTGTATTCATTTAAGTTAGAAGCTGTGTTGCAACTTCTAATGTTAGCCCTCCCTATTTAAAAACACTAATGGAATGTGTTGCTTAAGCCTGTGCAGTCTTGTTAAGCTGTATCGTCCCTTAAAAGAAAACTTTTGTCATGCAACTTTTAAGTTACCTATTGCCATAACATTTTTATAGCTAATAGAACATTAGCCCATATAATTTTTAGCTGTTTCAGTTATCAATGATTTAAAACAGTTTTGTTGTAAAAAAAAAAAAAATAGAATTTAACAGGTGTGGACTCGTCTTTTAACCTTTTATGTGTCTGCAAACGTTTTACCGTTGTGCTGGCAGCGTGCTTGCACATGAGATTTGTCTTCTAAGGTAAATCTACACTAAAACAGATGACGGACCGTCTAAAAATGCCCCTTGCTTAAAGGAACAGTAACGCCAAAAAATGAAAGTGATTTGGAAGGCTTGTGTAGTGCTTTCAGTCATGCCAATCCATTGGTATGTTGTGCACTTTGGCAATGCGTTAAACTTTGCTGATCTGATGGCCCAAGGCTTCTTGATGAAATCACTGAATGTATTTTGGTTTGGCCAGAGACCTTATAGTTGTGCCAGTAATGGTAATCGCTTTCTTCATATTATTTGCTTTGATTATATTTTTGCATTTTGTAAACCATTTTTCCCCCCAGACCTGGCCTAAATTATATTTTTAATATTTTTGTTTAGATTTCAGTTGACCAAAGAAATGGTGATGGAGAAGCCAAGTCCCCTGCTTGTCGGGCGGGAATTTGTGAGGCAGTATTATACTCTGCTTAACCAGGCACCAGACTTTCTCCACAGGTATGTTTTACACAGTAGAGCTTTACCTTTATTTTTTTTTTATTCTTATTTATTTACCGTATATACTCGAGTATAAGCCAATCCGAATATAAGCCGAGGTACCTAATTTTACCTAAGAACTGGAAAAACGTATTGACTCGAGTATAAGCCTAGGGTGGGAAATGCAGTCGCTACTGCTAAGTTTCAATAATCAAATAATTAATAAAAGGACACTCGGCGTGACCCTCTGTGAACTCTTCATAAATATATCATGTTGGCAGCTGCAGATTAGAAAAGGTGATTAGGGAAAGGTGGATGGAGGACCCTTTGACCCTCCTGCCTTTAAGTTTATGCCACAATAACAGCCTTCTTGTAATCATGCCATTGATTTCTGATTAACCTCCTTTTATCGCAAAATAATCAGTATCAAGAAGACTACATACTTGTGCTTGAAAGTATGTAGTCTTTTTGATACTGATTTAGCACGCACTTCTCTCTTTGCTATGGAAATCTACTTTAGAATTGTTACAAGCAGAGTCTGAGAGGCTGTTTTTTGGGGTGTAAGGCAAGGGCCCCATGGCTAGAAAATCATCTTAAAAAGTACAATTGAAATAATTTTAGATAGTGTTCAATTACCCGATTACCTGCTTCAGTTTATGCCAGCATGCGTGCCATCCATGTGTGTGCACCCATCCACGCTGCATACTAAGTATCACTGTGCTGTCCCCCCACCCCACCCCGTGCGCAACAGCACAGTGTCCGAGTATATCGACTCGAGTATAAGCCGAGGGGGAGTTTTTCAGCACATTTTTCATGCTGTATGTAAACCGGTTCAGACAGATGGTGTGTTTTGTTCCTGCATCTACATCTCACCATCAATGTGTTTTAATGAGAAACAAGTCTGTCAGACACAATTATATTTTCTTGTCGGATTAAGATGCCGCATGCACTTTTTCCTCAGACAGGGTGTGGCTTGTTGGATGGCAAATTTTTCATATAGTTTACACATCAGATTTTTCTATTAGTTTTTTAACCCTTTCACTGCCAGCCGTTTTGGTCAAAGAGGAACTTGTATTGCCAGACAGTTTAACATTTTGCACTGTTTCACTTTAGGGGCCTTTCCTCGGGGGAACTTTTAGTCTTAATGTCTAAAAATTTAAAAAAATCATATTTTTCATAATATAAACACATACCAGAAACAAAAATTTTATGCACAAAAATACAACTGATTTGGAAAGTCCCATGTCTCCTGAACGTGCCAATACCAAATATATATAGTTTTATGGGATCCAGGAAGCTGGGAGCAAGAAGCAGACACGATGATCGCAGGGCCAACATGACAGCCCCCTGGCTCATTGCCCAGGGGGCTGTCATCACTAAAAACTCTGCAGAGAGTGTCTTTATCTGCCAAACGACGTTATCAGTTTAAGTTTCTTTAATAGGCCACATATGATCTGTTGGTTATGGTTAAATATTCGTTCTGGGAGTATAGTTTTCCTTTAAAGGAATTCCCTTTTTTTTTTTTGTTAGGTTTTATGGAAAAAGTTCTTCCTATGTTCATGGTGGCTTGGACACCAATGGAAAACCTGCAGAGGCTGTTTATGGGCAGACTGTAAGTATATCTTGAAGTCATAACCATTTCAAAGTCAGATCACAAGAAATTGTGCTAATCATTTCTCCTTTTCTGCAGGACATCCACAAAAAAGTAATGTCTTTGAATTTCAAAGATTGCCGCACAAAGATCCGCCATGTTGATGCGCACGCCACTCTGAATGATGGCGTAGTGGTGCAAGTCATGGGAGAATTGTCGAACAACAGGCAGCCTATGCGTCGATTCATGCAGACATTTGTATTGGCACCAGAGGTGAGGTGCATTTATTTTTGTACTTGTATTATTATTATTTGTATTACATGTTATGTGCCAATGTTGGTAGATTGCAGCATCATTCTCTTCTCTCTATGAAGAATTTTGTCAGAGGTTAATGCTCCTTAAATTGTCATTTTTGCCAGTTTTCTTGAATGTGATTAAGATGAATATTTTCTTATTCAGGGCTCTGTGGCAAACAAGTTTTATGTCCACAATGACATATTTCGCTATCAAGATGAGGTTTTTGGGGATTCAGACACAGAGCCTCCAGAAGGTAAATGTGTAAAAACAAGCCCTTTTGGTTTTCTTGGTAACTCATAATAAGGTTGGAGAACAATTCAGAACTGCTGAAATGCAAGAATTGCATAGGGGTAACTTGAAGAGGCAAGTGTGTTGATGTGCATTTAGTTGTACCTTCAGTCTGGCATTCTAGGAGATTCACTTAGGTTTACCCCAGCAACCTGAAAGCAAAAATGTAAGAGTAGATTCTCCTTAACCCTAATAGAATCTTTGTAGACTAAATTCTAAGACCATATACTGAAAAAAATAATCTTTCACAGTTTAATAGAAACATTTTATAAACAAAAAGGTAATTTAATTGTTTTATAATGCACTTGAGAGCTTTTTTTGGTCCCTCATTTCTGGATTCCGAAGACTGCTGTTAATGGCATAATAAGCTTGATGATAATTTAGCCTCAAACTTCGACTATGAACTATTGCAACTAACTGACTCACTGAATGGCAGCCCTGATGTGTTCTATTTTAATGCATTCATTGTAAAGAACGTTGTAATGTCACCACCCATTTTACTGATGAATTCATCAAGTGTCATTAAGAAACCCCTGCCTTTTTCTACAAAGCTGTGGTCTCTTCATTTACACTTTGTTCTAGAATCTGATGAAGAGGCAGAAGAGCAAGAAGAGAGGCAGCAAAGTCCAGAGGTGGTCGCTGCTGATGAACCTACGTACTATGAACAGCCTGGAAAGTATGAATTAGTCAGGAGGCATAGATGAGGCATTGGTGGCCTGTGTGTGCAGAATTTAAATTTTTTTTTTTTTATTTTCTCAGCAATAATGATTTGGATGAACCACTGGAGGAGCAGGTAGTTGATGCAGAACCTGAACAAGAGCCTGAACCTGAACAGGAACCTGAGCCAGAAGCAGTGGAAGAGAAGTGTGAGC
The DNA here is from genome assembly GCF_000004195.4 of Xenopus tropicalis. Taxonomy (NCBI): domain Eukaryota; kingdom Metazoa; phylum Chordata; class Amphibia; order Anura; family Pipidae; genus Xenopus; species Xenopus tropicalis. The sequence continues at coordinate 16,829,797 of NC_030679.2, read as the reverse complement.
CAGTATCAGAGGAACCTGCTCCAGAAGAAGAGGAGGAAGAAACGGTGGCTATAGAGAGAAGTCCATCGCCTCTCCCAGCAGATCCTGCTCCAGCAGTGCAAGAGGACCCAAGGGTAAGAACTTTCTTCTTTTCTTTTTTTTTTTTTTTTTTTTTTGTTTGAGCAACCCCAGCAGGCTTTTCTAATTGAATGTGTTTTATTGTCTCATCTCAGACATTCTCATGGGCTTCAGTAACCAGCAAAAATCTTCCTCCTAGCGGAGCAGTTCCTGTGTCCGGTATCCCACCACATGTTGTTAAAGTCCAAACATCCCAAGTAAGCTTACCTGTTTTGTGTTGGTTTGTTTTATATAAATACTATATATGCATAGAGAAATATATTCATAGATGTTTTAAAAGGTCAAGCGCTGCAGAATGTTTTATAAATAAATGTTGATGATGAGAGAGAAAATATATATATATATATATATATATATATATATATATATATATATATATATATATATATATATATATATATATATATATACATTTTTTTTAAACTACTGGCAACAAAATGTCATTACGTATGAGATTTTTATTCTGTGGTCCTGCAATGACCCTTGTTTACCTTCCTGTGTAAGAACTTAACCCATTGTACAGGTATGTGATCTATTATCCAGAAACCCTTTATCCAGAAAGCTCAAAATTATGAGAAGGCCAGCTTTCATACTCTAATCAAATAAATTCAATAATAAACCAGTCCCTTGTACTTGATTGATCCTTATTAAAGCTAAAACAATCCTATTGTGTTTAAATTATTTTTTTTAGACTTCTAAGTATGGAAATCCAAATTATGGAAAGACCCCCATATCCAGGTAAACCCCAGATCTCGAGCATTCTGGATAACAGGTCCTGTACCTGTATGCTGAAGAACTTATGTTATCTGCTGTGTAGCCTGTGCCTTTTTTGTCCTATTTTAACTTTAATGGTTGCCCCTATGGCTAGAAATTTTATTTATAAAAACTCCTTTTTTTCTGAAGCAAACACCATTTTTTATTAGTGTATGGCAACAAGTACATTGTTTAAAACAGTTCTTTCATCAGTGATACCGGTCTGTGGGCAAAGCAGTCCTTCCATAGATCAATTACAAATTAAAACACTGCTGGAGTCTAACGAAGGATCATGCCGCCTCCAGCACAGCGTGACTGACTATTTAATAAGACCCTAAATAATGCTGGGTGGGGGAGCATGGGTACTTTTTTAAACAGAAATTAATGCCTAAAACTCCCCCCCCCCCCCCCCCCCCCCATAATATCCATTCTTATTGTTATAGGAATATATTGCTATTGCTTTTATATTAGTGAACTTATGAGCTCATTTTTAAACTTAGCAGCATGCTTAATTTGGCACAAATAATGCTATTACAAAGTATATTCTGCAATGTTACGGTGTTAATTTAAATATTTAATACTGAACTTGTCAATAATATAATGCATTATAAGAGGGATTTATGTTTAGCAGCTTCATCAGAAATGTTTGACTTTTTTCTCCCCACCCCACCTCTAGCCACGGCCAGACACCAAATCGGAAGCCCAGACAACAGCACAGAGGCCACCACAACGTGATCAGAGAATAAGAGAGCAGAGAACTACAGTGCCACCTCCAAGAGGACCCAGGCCTTGTGAGTGTTGTGTATCTGCATTTTTGGTTTTAGGGGCGTTTGTGTGAAATTTCTAAAGCTAGTACATGTACAGGCATGAGATCTGTTATTCAGAATGCTTGGGACCTTGTGGTTTCCTTTAATTTGGATCACCATGCTTAAAGGAGTTTTTAACCCTTAAACTAACTTTAGTTTGGTCTAGACAGTGATATTCTGAGGCAATTTGCATTTGGTCTTCATTTTTATGATTTTTGTTATTTAGCTTTTTGTTAAGCAGCTCTGCAGTTTGGGATTTCAGCAGCTCTCTGGTAAATAAGTTTACCATAGCAAACAGGCAGTCGTGTGAAAGAATAGAATATCAATGGGAGAGGGTCTGTATAGAAAGAAAAGTAATAAATGGTAAAAATAAAATTGTATCCTCACAGAGCAATAGTTTTTCGGCTGCTGGAGTCAGTGACCCCCATTTGAAAGCAGGAAACAGGCAGAAGAGGAAGGCAAATAATTCAGAAACAATAAATAATGAAGGCCAGTTGGAAAGTTGCTAGGTATAGGGCATTTTATGATTTTCATGGTGTACTAATTTATAAATCACATTTTAAAATTGTATTCTTTAAACATCAAATGTATATTTTAGTTGTAGTAATGGTGATTAGGCACCATCTCATTGTGCCTGACTGAGCTTTTTAGTAGTCAGTGCTACACATTTGTACACAAAACACAGAAAGAAATCGCCAGCGCTCGGTCTAGCCCACAATCTGGAGTTGACCAGCTGCTAGAAACGATAAAAAGCCATTAATTATACACAAAGAGAGAAAATTTGCCAGCGCTTAGTTTGCCTTTAAAAATAATTTTTACAAAAAATGAGGTGTTAGTACCACACTTTGGCCAAAATATGTAAGCTCACGTGCCACGTCAAGGCCCCTCATTGTACGTGAGTCCTTACACTGTCTAATGACTGAGTCTGTGATGCAATTAAAATAAAGTCCCACAGCAAACAATGTGACTGAGTAGTAAGACCTATTGCACCTACCTTTATCTCAAAAAGGCTCTAGTGTATAGGTCTTACTACTTAGTCACATTTTTGCTGGCGGACTTTATTTTAATTGCATTACAGACTCTAAGTCATTAGACAGTGTAGGACTCAAGTACAATGAGGGGCCTTGACGTGGCACGTGAGCTTACCGTATATACTCGAGTATAAGCCGATCCGAATATAAGCCGAGGTACCCAATTTTACCTAAGAAAACTGGAAAAACTTATTGACTCGAGTATAAGCCTAGGGTGTTTTTTTTTTTTTTTTTTTTTTTTTAACGGTCAGGCAAGTTTGGGAAGGCTAAGGAAGCTGCCATACTAAGTATCAAGTACTTGCCATCCTGCTGTGTGCACTCCCATGCACTGCCAATCGGTTGTAGGGTGCAGTGGATTATGTTTCACCAACCAAAGTTTGAGCACAAAAACATAAAAAGCTGACTTCTATTTAACTGCCAACCAAATGAAGCAGCAAAATCTGCAGTGGGAAGCAGGCATCACCATGTAGGGGCTATATAACAACATATAACATGGCTATAACAGTTAACTTATACCTTGTACTTCAGCCTGCTGTAAAGTCCATAGGAGCTCTTCACATATAACAAGCCGTGCTGTTACTGTGAGCGCTCCTCACAAATGCAGTGCCATAACAAGTTCCCCGTAAAAATGTTTCCCTGCACCCTTCCCCAGAGCTCTTTGCACCTAGTGATAACATTTCAGGAGGTGCAACCATCAATTGAGTAACCAGAAAGTTCCCCATGCTCCTCACATACAAGGCGTGTAAACTATATACTACTAGTAGTATATACTAGTACTCACATATAGGTGCCGCAAGTTCCCCGTGCTCCTCATGTTCCCCAGTGCCAAGCACTTGTATTTCCACCATCATCAGTCTAATTCTGCGGCAGGTAAACCAAGGCTGAATGCAAAACTCTGAAAGCCTGCGTCAGCTGCTCTGAACACAGCACCCTCTAGGTTATTGTCTCCTTTCTCTCATGACATGTGGTGTGGCTTCAGTTTCGCATTAGAGGTTGGTCACTCGCAGACTCTGTAGCGTCGGCGGTTGACAGGCAGCGGCCAAAGGGGATTGGCGTCTGGAGTGCGAGTGCGCCCGCCGCTGGGACCCAGCCGGTCCAGTGGGGGTGGTGCTGCTGCCGTCGTATTTACTCACCAGTGCGCCGGCCGGCGCGGGACTCGTCCGTCCACGGGGGGTTGTTCCTGCTGCCGTATGTACTCGTCCGTCCACAGGGGGCTGGTGCTGCTGCCATATTTACTCGCGAGTATATACGGCAGCAGAAGGGGGGGGCTGCTGCTGCCGTATATACCCGTGAGTGCGCCCACTGGCGGGACCTGTCCGGTCACGGGGGGGGGGGGGGGGGGGGGGGCTTTGGTGCTGCCGTATACACTAGAGTATAAGCCGAGGCTGTCTTTTTCAGCACATTTTGGGGGCCGAAAAACTCGAGAGTAGAAGTGTACCAACACCTCATTTTTTTAAAAAAATAAATATTTTTAAAGGCAAACTAAGCGCTGGCAAATTTTCTTTCTCTTTGTGTATAATTAATGGCTTTTTATTGTTTATAGCAGCTGGTCAACTCCAGATTGTGGGTTAGACCGAGCGCTGGCACAATAGTGTTTCTAGCAGCTGGTCAACGCCACAGCGTGGGTTAGACCAAGCGCTGGCGATTTCTTTCTGTGTTTTGTGTAAAAATTGTAGCCAAATTTTGCTTCTAGCTGCTATGTAGCCTTTAAACCAATGAATCATTTTCATGTGTGTGCTAATAAGCTGGGGCTTAAAAGCTCCCTGCTTTTCCACTAGAGCCTTTTTGAGCTAAAGGTAGGTGCAATAGGTCTTACTACTCAGTCACATTGTTTGCTGGGGGACTTTATTTTAATTGCATCACAGACTCATAAGCGCTACACATTTGAACTGCTTTCAGGTAACCTAATCCAAGCCAGACTTGGATTTTTTTACTTTTGACTGGTATTCTGCTATATCCCAATCTTAGCAATACAGGTTTTCAGGGAGCTGCTATTTTGCTACTTTTCCATTTGTTCTGGCGCTGGAAGCGGGTGATATCACTTCAACTTGCACTTCAGCAGTAAAGTGTGACTGAAGTTTCCCAGAGCACAGGTCACATGGCTGTGGCACCCTAGGAAATAAGGAACATGGCCAGCCCCATGTAAAATTTCAAAATTAAATATAAAAAAAAATCTTTGCGGTTTTGAGAAACAGGTTATTGGTGTAAAAACAACCAAAAGCATAGCCTTTTTTTATGTATAATGATGTGTACAAGTTGGGTATATGGCATTGAGTTCATGGCTGGTTCATGGGTTTTTTTTATCCCATGAAACAAGAAATTGTGGAGCCATGATACTATGATTTGTATACCACCCAGAGTTCTAAAATTTGGTCAAGTAAAAGAACTTGGCAGTAAATGGGATTATTTTTAGGTCTTAATCAATTTATTTTATATAATAGTGCGGGAAGGAGAGCCAGGAGAGTCAGAAACCAGGCGTATGAATAGGTATCCGGACAGCCATCAACTGTTTGTGGGCAACCTGCCACATGATGTGGATAAAAGTGAGCTGAAAGAATTTTTTCAGAGTAAGTGCTAAGTTTCAGTTTTCTTTTTCCTTTAAATCTTCTGAAATATAGCTAAAAACCACAACTGTATACAACCTGAGATTGTGTTCAAATTCTGAGTTCTCTTTATATTGCAGCTTATGGGAATGTTGTTGAACTGCGTATAAACAGTGGAGGCAAGCTTCCTAACTTTGGTTTTGTAGTATTTGATGATGCTGATCCTGTTCAGAAGATCCTAGGAAATCGGGTAATTTATTTTTGTTTAGAACATATGTTAATGTAACATCTGAATAAACGCCATTTAGCAAAATAGTATTTTAATGTCAGTAGGTACATGCTTACATTTTAAATAGGTTATGGCAACTTATTGCTGGTGTACTTCCCACTAAAAGCAGACATAACTGTAATTCAGAAGCTGTTCTTTATCTTATAAAGCAAGTTTCCCTTGTTTCAAGGCCTATAGAATTATGTTTAACTGCACTTATCTCTTGTTAAAGTGTTTTTTGTTTGTTTCGCAGCCTATAATGTTCAGAGGAGACGTGCGTTTAAATGTTGAAGAAAAGAAAACAAGGGCAGCAAGAGAGGGTGACCGCCGTGGTGAAAGACCTCGTGGCCCAGGAGGACCACGTGGTGGTCTTGGGGGAGGTCTGAGAGGACCACCCCGTGGAGCAATGTCTCAGAAGCCTGGCTTTGGGGCTGGAAGGGGTGTTCAAAGCCCACGGCAGTGATTGTTTTATTTTCTTGAGTGTCTCCCACAACAAAAGGGGTACAGTTCTGTTCTGCAGCCTTTGGAAAATTGGGCCCTGGGGTACACTGGGATTTTTGCCCTTGTCGTGACAGACTGCTATACTTCATCTGTCCCATCCCAGAATTTTATGGATAATTTTTTTTTTTTTTTTTTTGATCCTTGTCCCAGAATCCAGCATTTGTTGAACTTTATTTAAAAAGGGAGAAGAGGATTTAAAACAAAACAATTCCCTGCTTTCAGGAGAGTGGACTGAAACTTTCCACCAGTCTGGAAGCTTGTTAGAAACTGTTTTGGCTGATGGAATATTGTCATGGCACCCAATTGAAATCCTACTCTAGGAGAGCCTAATTATAGGCAAAGTATTCAGGTCTTGATAGTATATCCATTCAAGCTGTAATTGGCAGTGAAGAATTTGCTCCGGCTACTGAGTCTACATTCATGCTGTTTACTGCAAAACAATAAAAGGTGTTCATTGGAATTTCTATACTAATGTTCTTTTTATACAGTGAGATCAAGGAGTTTAACAAAAAAAGTGAAACTACTGTTTTACCACTCAAATTTTGGATTTTGGGATAGGTTTTAATGTTTAGCTACTTGACTCTTACAACACCTGAATTTGTGGGGGGAAAAAAAAAAAAACATTTTTATCTCGATAGGGATTTTTTTTTTTTTTCTTCATGTTTTAGTTTGTATTTGTAAAAAACAAAAACTTATCAAAACAAAACAATTGTTGTGCCTTCTATTTATCTCTCATTCCAGTCTTGGCAAACTTAAAATAAAACACATGAAATAATTCTGCCCATGTCTTCATCCAATATTGAATGTCTTTTAATGCATAACTTTACTGCCTTTTCTGATTAATTGGTCAGTTTGTAAAGCCATACTATAGCAAATACTAAGCTCAGTACAGGTCTGCTTTTGGTTCGCATTGTGATAATTGGCTAGAATTGTAAACTTTCATCATTTTTGCTACTTTATGGAAAAGTGTGTATATATGTATATGTGTATATATATATATATATATATATATATATATATATATATATATATATGTGTGTGTGTGTATATATGTATATGTAAATGTGTGTGTGTGTGTGTGTATATATATATATATATATATATATATATATATATATATATATATATATATACACATACAGACAGGGTACCGCACACAAAGGGACTTTGTAGAAAAAACAAAATTATTTATTGAAAAAATCCGACGTTTCGAGCACCAAACTGTGCTCTTCCTCAGGGTTTGTCCCTGAGGAAGAGCACAGTTTGGTGCTCGAAACGTCGGATTTTTTCAATAAATAATTTTGTTTTTTCTACAAAGTCCCTTTGTGTGCGGTACCCTGTCTGTATGTATGTATATATATATATATATATATATATATATATTTATATTATATTTTGCACTAAATCTGGTAATTGGCCAAATGCTATCACTTGTAGAATTCAGATTTGTCTGGAAGAACTCGGCCAAAACAAATCCCCAGACTCTCATAGCACTATAATCTCCGACAAAACATGACTTCTCTTTTCTTTGGGGGGAAAAAAACTGATTTTCTTTCTCACATTTGAATATGCGGATTATGGTTTAGTTTGTGATTCAGTGTAATCTTTTGTGAAGTATTCAATATTCAGCTTTATCCAAAAACAATGGATTCTGTACATCCCTGATACTTTATATTAAAAAAAAAAAAAAAAGATATCAGACCCCTTAATTGGAAGGAGCATGTTTTGATTAGATTTAAATGTTTAAATTTGTGTGCAGGTTTCACTCTTAAGATCTCTGGAACAAAGTCAAAGACCATGTTGGTTTGTACAGATTTAATACTACGTTGCACAAACCTGTTATCCAGAAAGCTCTGAATTATGAAAGGGCCATGATTTCCCTTTTCTCTGTAATAAAAACAGTACCTCGTACTTGATCCTAACTAAGATATAATTGAATCTTTTTTTGGAGGCAAGTCTATCGTCTTTATTCATATTGTCTTTAATGTTGAATTTATTTTTTTTTTAGTAGACTTGAGGTATCCATACCTCAACTCTACTAAAAAAAAAATTCAACATTAGAGAAAGACCCTTTATCTGGAAAACCCCCGGTCTCAAGAATTCTGGATTATAGGTCCCATACCTGTAGTAAATTGTGAAAAACTAAATCTATGCAGGATGTTGTCACTTTGTAGATCAAAATTAATAAATTGAAATACTGGGCAGCAAACCGGGAAATGAAGTTCAACGTTGCAAGGTTATGCACTTTGTTTGAAATAATGTAAATGCAAGTTAAGCTGTCCATACATGTTAAGATTTTTTTAAAAGATCTTTTCCTTATTGAAGGACCAAGCTTATCCTGAAATGATCATTTAAAAGTACGATTTGTCCAACAAAAATGACCATTTCAAGCGATATCTAGTTGAAGTTAGGAAAACTACCTGCTTGGACAATGGGCAAATTTCATTGTTTAACAACAAGTGTTCAAACCTGCCCAAACAATTTCCTGACTGGTGTCTGATGAAAAATGCTAGATGCACAATTGTTTAGCACTCGTTAACCTTACGATAATTGTCAGATTGTACTGAAATTTGTTGTTCTATAGCAGGGGTGTCGAACTCAATCAGAGAAGGGGCCAAAATCTAAAATCCAGCCTAAATCGCGGGCTGAATGGTTTACTGAACAGTCATAAACTGACAACGTTAACCAGAAATGTGAATTTAAAATGAGTGGAACAATCTTTTCCTTAACAGTGCTGTTAACCAACTCACATGCTATCAAGCAAAACAGTAATATTGGAATGTACCTAAAATGCTCATTGTTTTGTTTTCTGGCTAGATGTCTGACACCGTTTTCCCCGGATCAATGAGTCCATGTTCGGTTTTATTTCTTGGGCTGTAGCAACCCGCAAAACAGCATGGAGGTTGTCATCGGTAATGCGTGATCTGTGCTTGGTTTTTGTTCAGATTCATTATTGAAAACATCTGTTCACAAAGATAGGTGCTCCCGAACATGGATAGAATACGGGCAGCATGAAGTCGGAGCTCTGGCATTGAGTCAGGGGGCAGTAGAGGGTAGAAGTCCTCAATTTCAACATCCTGAAACCTTGATTTCAGGCCACTGTCAGACTGAAGCTCAATTATCTCCATCTGAAGGTGATGGGGCACATTGTTGACATCAACTGTAAAAGGATTGGCAAAGATGTCAAAGCCTGAGTGCTGTGTTCTAAAGTCAGAGAAGCGCCGCTCAAATTCACTTAGTAAACGGCTAACTTTGGTAGCCAGCCGACTGCAAGGAAAAGTACCAGAAATAGTGGTTGAGATACTCAAACAAACGGGAAAGTGGGCAAGATTGTCCTGTTCCAGTTGGGACTTCCATAGTTGAAGTTTACGCTGGAATGCTGTGATCATGTCAGACAACTTCGTGATGACTTGTTTGCGTCCCTGCAGCTTCAGATTTAGTTGGGCGAGATGCTCGCATATGTCACACATCATAGCAAAATCACATAGCCAGACGGGATCCGACAGTTCAGGCAAGGGCTTTCCTTTACTTTCCATGAAAAGAGCAATTTCTTCTCTGAGCTCAAAAAATCTTTTGAGGACTGCGCTCTTGCTCAGCCATCTTACTTCTGTGTGGTATGGCACGTCTCCATGCTCTGCACCCACCTCCTGTAAAAACTGCTGGAACTGGCGATGATTCAGGCCATGTGCCCTTATAAAGTTAATAGTTTTAATGACTGTGGTCATTATGTCATTCATGTCCAGAACTTTTCCACACATAGCCTCTTGGTGGATAATGCAATGATAAGTAATCAAGGGTGTGTGGCAGTGACTTTTTTGCATTCTTTCCTTCATTAGTCCAACCAAGCCTTTCTTTTCTCCGCACATTGAAGGTGCGCCATTAGTAGTTAGCCCCACCAACTTTTCCCAGGGTAATTTAAAATTATTTATAGATTTCTCCACAGCCTCAAATATATCTCTACCAGTCGTCGTCCCATGCATGGCAGATACATCCAAAAGTTCCTCAGTGACAGAGAGGTCGGTCTTCGTAGCACGTATAAAGATGGACAGCTGCGCTGTACCAGTGTTGTCTGTGCTTTCATCGATAGCAAGTGAAAAAGCGAGATAACTGCATGCCTGTTCGGCCAGCTGTGATGATAGATTTCCTGAGAGTTCTTGAACTCTGTCTGCAATGGTGTTTCTTGACAAACTGACATTTTGAAAACTCTGTATCTGGTCTGGGCATACTTGCTCACACACTTTTAGCATGCATTGCTTCAAAAAGGCACCCTCTGAAAAACACCTTGAAGTACGGGCAATTTCTTCAGCCACTATAAAGCTTGCTTTCACTGCAGCATCATTTTTTGCTGAAGCCTTTGTAAACATTTGCTGCTGTGATTGTAGTTTGCCTTTTAGTTCTTTAACAATTTTATGCTTTTCTTCCAAAGTATATTTGCCATACTTAACATTATGTTTTGTGTCAAAATGACGACGTATATTGTACTCTTTCATCACCGACACTGTCTCATAACACAATATACACACTGGTTTGCCCTCTCTAAGCACAAACATGTATTCATTTTCCCATTTGTCATTTAATTGTCTGCCTTCACCGTCAACTTTTCTTTTCCTGGACATTTTGGGATCAATATTGGCAGTAAAAGATGTAGTTTATTGGAAATCTGTGTTAGAAGGAAAAAGTTGAAAACTGCACAGGGATAGCTTGATTTGGCAGATGGAGTCAGTCAATAAATGCCTGGCTGGGTACAGATAGCAGATTCTGATTTTTATGCCTGCACTTTATGCCAGGAACTGGCAGCTTCTGCTGTGTATTTTTTAGCACACGCTCTGCTGTGTACTTTTTAGCACACGCTCTCCTTTGTATTTTTTAGCACACCCTCTCCTGTGTACTTTTTAGCACACACTCTCCTTTGTATTTTTTAGCACACCCTCTCCTGTGTACTTTTTAGCACACGCTCTCCTGTGTACTTTTTAGCACACGCTCTCCTTTGTATTTTTTAGCACACCCTCTCCTGTGTACTTTTTAGCACACGCTCTCCTGTGTATTTTTTAGCACACCTTCTCCTGTGTACTTTTTAGCACACACTCTCCTTTGTATTTTTTAGCACACCCTCTCCTGTGTACTTTTTAGCACACACTCTCCTTTGTATTTTTTAGCACACCTTCTCCTGTGTACTTTTTAGCACAAGCTGTGTACTTTTTAGCATACGGCCATACGCTCTCCTGTGTTTTTTTTAACACAACTCGCCTCCTGAATCTTTCCTGACTTGTGGCTTGTGATCCGTCCGTACTTGCTATCTAGTTTAACACAACTCGCCTCCTGAATCTTTCCTGACTTGTGGCTTGTGATCCGTCCGTACTTGCTATCTATTACGCATGCGTAATAGATAGCAAGTACGGCCGGCTATGCCATATAATGATTCTACTATGGCCGGCCGTACTTGCTATCTAATACGCATGCGCATAGATTCTATGCGCATGCGTAATAGATTGCAAGTACGGCCGGCTATTCCATTGATGATTCTACTATGCCATAGCCGGACGTACTTGCTATCTAATACGCATGCGCATAGATTCTATGCGCATGCGTAATAGATAGCAAGTGCGGCCGGCGAGATCGGTGCGGGCCACATTGCAAGGCCTGGCGGGCCGGATTTGGCCCGCGGGCCTTGTGTCTGACACCTATGTTCTATAGGGAGAAATCTTAAGGTCTATGGCCAGCTTTATATGCCTAATGGTGGTGTGTTGGGGGGCATCTCTAGTTGAGACAGATGTTCAGTTTTCCCTCATTTACACCATTTTTGTGTTCTTGCCAATATATGAAGCATATTACTTTTCCCAGATTTTAAACAAAATACCCTGTTTATAGGGGAGAGAGGGAATGAGCAAATAGAAACCTAAAACCATTTTCCCGTTAGACATATTTTTTGTGCTTAAGGTTTAGCAAAGGGTATTTAGGTTTATACTGCAGTGTTTGTGACGGTTTTACACTGGAATGGACTCTATACTGATACTGCAGACTTATCCTTCTGGCCAATATAAAATAGAAATGGCACCAGGCCTGTAATACAGTTAGAGACATGCACCTTCCCCTTTTATTTTATAGAAATTGATCTTCAAAGTAGATGATACAATAACATAATTATTGCGGCATAACACATAATTGCCAATGGTCTCCCCTGTGTTATATACTGCATGTCAAAAATTTGCCTAAAATGTATATGACTTTAAACATTGTGGGAAGAAGGATACATCTGTTGTTGCATTGCTGGTTATAGGCAATGGTAAGCATGATTTTAAAGGCACAGTAATACCGAAAAATGAAAGCGTTTTAAAGTAATTAAAATGTTGGCCTGCACTGGTAAAAGTTGTTTGCTTCAGCAACACCAATTAACGTTTATATAAATAAGCTGCTGTGTAGCCACAGGGGCAGCCATTCAAGATGGAAAGAAGGCACAGGTTAACAGATAATGTAATGGGGCTTTATCGGTTATCTTTGTGCCTGGGCCTCTTTTTTCAGCTTGAATGGCTGCCCCCGTGGCTACACAGCAGCTTTGGTTATATAAACTATAATAGCCTTTCTGAGGCAAACACCCCAGTTGTAAAAGTGCAGGGCAACAGTACATTGTATTGTAATTACTTTATTGATTTATATTAATTTTTAGTGTCTGTTCCTTTAACGCTTTATATGTATTGCTATCTGCAGCTGAAAAGTCTCCCTCTTTAAATTTTTATTTTTTAATTGAAGATTCTAAAGTAGCAGATGGAGTAGCCTAGTTTGAAAGGCCTACACTTAAGTGTGATATTTGAACTAAAATATTTAGCTATTTGGCCTCTCACACTATACCAGGGTTAGTTTTTTTTATGATAAAATTCTAAACCTAAAAGATTAAAAAGCTGCAAGCCAAATCTACAGCCTGAAGAGTGACTGGCATTTTCTGAATAGCCATTTTTTTGTGAAACTTGCTTGCATACATGGGTCTTGCACATAGTTTCTGGCTTTAATAGAATTCTAAAACTGCAACATTTGAAGGTTAATACCTTTTTGTAATATAAATTGTATCCCCCAGTAATGCTTCAGACTGACTTGTGACAATGAGAAAATAAGTGGAGAATTCTTATTATGTTGGTCTCAAAATATAACTAGAAATCAGAGCAGAGTATGTTGTCCTTGTTTAGTTTGCAGCTCTGTTTTGTTACTGTGTATAACAGTGCAGTTGTCCCTTACTAGAAAATGAAGACAATTCAAAATTTTGATAAACACTTAATTGTATAAATGTGTTGCATACAAATTTGGAGTGTTTGTCCCTATAAATATTTAACATTATTGCTTAAATAAGCACAATTTTTTATGATTTTATCCCGATCATTAATGTCTTTTGTAAACCCATCAGCCCACTGACCTATGTAAAATGTTGCTGCAAAGGTACACGGGCTACCTAAAAATAATGCTGCTATTTGGTGGGTAGGACTTGTAGGGTAGGGGTTAGGGTTGCAGGTCCAAAGAAGACTTTTCTGCCTTTCACTACTCTGCCCTTTGCCTCTTCAGATGTTGCCACTTAATGGTGGTTTAGTTGAAGAAAAAGCATAAGTCGCAAATATATGTGAGGGTGAGAGTCGACCCATTTTGACCTCCTCCCAGTTTCTACTACAAGGTCCGGCAAATATAACAAAACAGTTCCTCATGATGTAGCTTGTATGAGGCCTATTTATCATGTTGTGTAAAATCATTAACGCCAAAAAATTTGCAGATTTATCAAGGTGTGTATTTTACGTTGCCGGATTTGATGCTATTATTTTACCACTACAGCCCTTATGTAATCCATTAAAATCAATGGAAAATAATAAGTGACAAACTCCAGTGTAAGTTGCTGTGTAAAAATGGCAGAAAAACCTATGATGGATAAATATTGTGTTTTCACATTGTGGCTGCTTCCTTTTGCACTGGGTTTCTACACAGAGGTATACATCTTAAAGTGTGGCTTTATGTGCTGTATTTGGTTGCTTTTTTTTTTTTTCTTGCATAGCATGATATTGGTCCCATATATTTTTGTAATGGTGGATGTTGAAAAACCACGCACCACACATTTAAAGTTCTCACAAGCACATGGAAGCCAAATATTTTTTTAAAACTTGCTGGACTTTGGTTAATTTTTGAGAATATTAGTTTGAATCTTTATCCACTTGGACCCTACAGCAAGAGCTTGAGTGATAATGACTAACTAAAACCTGTAACTTACTAATGAACTCTAACAAATAAGACATTACAAGTTTGTGGAGGTTGGGATACCGATCTTGCTTTCTGGGCAGTTGGAAACTGTAGTTCCCGTTCCCATGGTATCCGCTTTAAAGGTGTAGAAAATGTTTATTTCCCCTATTATTTCTAAGAACATGTTAAGGAACAGTGCAATGTATACAAGTTTGCGGTCACCCTTTATAGCTTTTCCTTTAATTGACATATCAATATGTCTTCATACCCCCTCCATCTAACACCACTCTCGTATATATTCTGCTTTTTCCTATTCCCAAGCAGTAAGTATGGTAAGGGAGCAAAACTGAAACATGGTCTTGTTGGGGTCAGATCTGCTCTTCCTGTGGGAGGGAGTTCCAAGTCAATGTGTGTTACACATTATGATTATTAGCTGCTGACCCATGCTAGACCTTTACATCATGTGAAGTAACCATCTTAAATGGGGTCAATTTTGCATCTTTGCATTTATATCAAGCATGCCTAGAACACATGGGTGCCTTCAAGAAAAGCTGGTCCTTGAAGCTGCTCTGTTTGTCTGGAATCACTCATACTGTGTGCCTAGAAGAGGAAACTCCCTCAAATGACAAGGAAAGTCAGATTCGCTGAGCGTGCCTAACATTGGAACTATTACTTTGCATTATAACCAAGCATAAATATATGAATCAAATATTAAAAGCAGGTAAAAGACAGAAGGAGAGGATTGCTTACAATCCAAGTGTATTCAGCTACTCAATACAATTACATGTAAGGTGTTTACACATACTGCTTAGAGAATTATAATTGGCTTATACTCGAGAATCACCATCGGCTTATACTTGAGTCGGGGTGCCATGGGTCCCTCCAGGCCAGCACCCTCTGTCCTTTGTGTGCAAATTAGGCCACCCACAACCAGATGCTCCTGTGCCCTGGGCCGCTCCCAAATTCATCTTCATCTACCATCCTCGCCTGTCCCATACTGCACTAGACATTGCACTTTATATTCTATATAAACTATATATATATAGTTTTGAAGGACTTTAACTCTGTGTTTTAGCTTGATTGCTGATTGAGCTGAGGGGGTAGTACTCTTAAGGTTTCATTGTTGATACCATATTGTTTTTGTTGACCCTCTTCTCCACTTACAGAGCTAGTTTACTGTTTTTCTTTGAAATAAATATTGAAAAACATATACCCCACTGATGCCTTATTTAATGTAATTTTATTGGTATTTATTTTGATTATTGAAACTTAGCAATAGCTGCTGCAGTTGCCACACTAGGCTTATACTCGAGTCAATAAGTTTTCCAGTTTTCTTAGGTAAAATTAGGTACCTCGCCTTATATTCGGATCGGCTTATACTAGAATATATATGGTATTTGTTAAGCAGAATGCCATCTCCCATTGTTTTAAATGCAGGGGTGGGTGCTACATATGCTCTCTAGGGAAAACAAACTAAAAATGACTTGTGTTTTCTTTGCTGGAATGTTACTCCATGCTGGTCAGGCTTCTTAAGTGAAGAAAAGGGAAGATTGTATCATACTTACCGTGATTTTCCTTTCCTGGCCACTCCATGTCAACACTTTCTGGGATAGCCCCTCCCCTCTGCTCCCATCAGAAGGATCCTCCCCAAAGCTTTAAATGCCCACCCCCTCCGCTCCAGCATCTAGTAATGAGCTTCTAGAAACTACCAAGAAAGGGTGGGAATCTTGACATGGAGTAGCCAGGAAAGGAAAATCAAAGTATGATACAATTTTCCCTGGCCACTCCATGTCAGCACTTTCTGGGACATAGCAAACTAATATCCCTAATTAAAAGTTCCACAAAGGAAGGAAGTCTGGATCTTAGAATATGAATCTATTCCAGACACATCCCAAACCAAGAGAACCCCACCATGGGGTGTAGAAACAAATACTTGGTATAGACCTATGAACTCTCTCTTCCCAGGAATCTGGACTGAAATAAAAGAGGAATGAGCTGTGTGAATAGCCAGAAAAAGGACTAGAACTCTATAAAGGCAAAGCCCACACCAAGTAATGACACAGAGTGTGCAACGCACATCTGGGGGGAAAAGGACTAAATACTTTACCATTAAGGAAGAGGATAGCAACTGACCAGAAGGCTTTCCCACTTCCACTACTTACCAGCACACCTGTAATAACGTGCTCTCCCAGCAATCACTGGAACTACTGGAACAGCTACAGTAGTAAACACCTGAGGAAGAGACTTAGCGGGGGAAGAAAACACAGTCAACATTTTACATGTACAGGACAAGCTATTGCAGGTTGGATTGGATTGGATCTATAACCTATGGCACATTTGCATGTTCTAAAATAAGGGCACCAAACAGGAAATGAAAATACTGATAGTAAAAGGATTAAATCTAGTTAAGGGGAAATAAAGTAATCCACCTATTGATTTAAAAGGAAACTGACCCCTACTAACCGTATCACAAGCCCATAGGCAACTTAGCCCATGGGTCTGTCCCATTATCGTCTTGGCCTCCTGATGGTCCAAGCACCCTTCTAGGATTCTAAATGTGACCGTTGTTAATAGGTGCCCTCTGAACCTAAACTCAGTCAGCTAACTGGCCCCCCGTATGTACCTGACCAAGGATACTGGACAGGCCTATCCTAGTGTCTAACAGCAAGGCCTGAAAATGATGAACCAGTCATGCCCATAGTTGCCTATACAGATTACTATATCTGTAGTCACATATACCAAAAGTTCTTTAAACCAATGCACCCACTGAATACTGGACTAAGAAATGGTGTCCAGAGCTTGTTCAGGCTTCTAGTATAATGCCCTGCCATATGGATAACTATGGCAACCTACCAGGCATTGTGAGCCACTCCTTGTTCCTTGATGTATCTGCCAGATCAGAAGTCACGCAGTGACTGTGCAAAGTTTGTGAACCCTGGCATCAAACCAATAAAATTCAATAGGTGAAATCTGATTGGCTGTTGGTGGCCCCGCCCACTTTTTCAAAACTAAAACTGCAGTCCCCTAGTGAGCAACTGTGAAAAGTTTGGGGACCCTGGTGTTAATACTGTGAGAAAGGCAGCAGGTTGAATTTCCCCATTTAGAGTCAATAGGTAAAATCTGATTGGCTGTTGGTGGCTCCGCCCACTTACAAAAAATACAAAAAACCTTAAATGCGTAGTCACCCAGTGTATGACCAGTTTGGGAAACCTGGCAACAAACCAATAAAAATCAATAGGGGAAATCTGATTGGTTTTTGGTGGCTCCGCCCACTTTTCAAAACTAAAGCTGCAGTCCCCTAGTGACCAACTGTGAAAAGTTTGGGGACCCTGGTGTTATTACTATGAGAATGGCAGCAGGCTGAATTTCCCCATTGAAAGTCAATAGGTAAACTCTGATTGGCTGTTGATGGCTCCGCCCAAATTTTATTCTCTTGAACCACAGTTACCTGGTGCCTAACCATGCAAAGTTTGGGGACCCTGGTGTTATTACTGTGAGAATGGCAGCAGGTTGGATTCCCATTAAGTCAATAGGTAAAATCTGATTGGCTGTTCACTTAGGCATTCAACAATCATCATATTTTCATTCAGGCTGACCCCATGACTATATGATTCAAGTTTGGGGAGTGTCGCCTCAAAGCTGAAAGATTGGCAGCAGTTTCAATTTCCCCATTAAAGTCAATGGGTGAAATTTGATTGGCTGTTGTTGGCCCCACCCCTCAGAAAAGTCACAGCACCCCATTCCCGAATAAGCCGCACGGTTTGACACCTCATTCATGGGTCTACGACAAACTAGTTATTTGCCAAAATCCCCATTATTAGTCAATGGGGCAAATTTCGGGAACTCTCTTGCCCCGGGGGTAACACTTATACACCCTTGTACGGGGTAATCTTCTGACACAGGTTGCAAACCTCTTCAAATGTGGTAAATTTCACGTTTCTAAAAAATTCCCTCTCTGCGCTACAATCCGTCAAAGTTGGCCTCAATGTTAAGTCAATGGGATTTTTGGGCCGGTTAATTGCCCCTTGCAAATTAACTGCCCACCCCTCAGAAAAGTCATAGCACCCCATTCCCGAATAAGCCGCACGGTTTCACACCTCATTCATGGGTCTATGACAAACGTTGGTTAATTGCCCCCTGCTGGGGCAATTAACCGCCCACCCCCGAGTAAAGTCATAGCACCTCATTCCCGAATAAGCCGCACGGTTTGACACCTCATTCATGGGTCTACGACAAACGGTGCCCTGCTGGGGCAATTAACTGCCCACCACTCAAAAAAGTCGTAGCACTCCATTCCCGAATAAGCCGCACGGTTTGACACCTCATTCATGGGTCTACGACAAACTAGTTATTCGCCAAAATCCCCATTATAAGTCAATAGGGTACATTTGGGGACCTCTCTTGCCCCGGGGGTAAAACTTATACCCTTGTGCAGGGTATCTTCTGACACAGGTTGCAAACCTCTTCAAATGTGGTAAATTTCACGTTTCTAAATAATTCCCTCTCTGTGCTACAATCCGTCAAAGTTGGCCTCAATGTTAAGTCTATAGGATTTTTGGGCCGGTTAATTGCCCCCTGCAGGGGCAATTAACCGCCAACCCCTTAGAAAAGTCATAGCACCCCATTCCCGAATAGGCCGCATGATTTGACACCTCACCTATGGGTCTACGACAAATGGTGGTTAATTGCCCCCTGCTGGGGCAATTAACTGCCCACCCCTCAGAAAAGGCATAGCACCCCATTCCCGAAAAAGCCGCACGGTTTGACACCTCATTCATGGGTCTACGCCAAATGGTGGTTAATTGCCCCTGCTGGGGCAATTAACCTCCAACCCCTCAGAAAAGGCATAGCACCCCATTCCCGAATAAGCCGCACAGTTTGACACCTCATTCATGGGTATATGACAAACGGTGGTTAATTGCCCCCTGCTGGGGCAATTAACCTCCAACCCCTCAGAAAAGGCATAGCACCCCAATCCCGAATAAGCTGCATGGTTTGACACCTCATTCATGGGTCTACGACAAACGGTGGTTAACTGCCCACCCCTCAGAAAAGGCATAGCACCCCATTCCCGAATAAACCGCACTTTTTGACACCTCATTCATGGGTCTACGACAAACAGTGGTTAATTGCCCCCTGCTGGGGCAATTAACCTCCAACCCCTCAGAAAAGGCATAGCACCCCAATCCCGAATAAGCCGCACAGTTTGACACCTCATTCATGGGTCTATGACAAACGGTGGTTAATTGCCCCCTGCTGGGGCAATTAACCAACAGCCCCTCAGAAAAGGCATTGCACCCCAATCCCGAATAAGCCGCATGGTTTGACAGCTCATTCATGGGTCTATGACAAACGGTGGTTAATTGCCCCCTGCTGGCATAGCATAGCACCCCATTCCCGAATAAGCCGCACAGTTTGACACCTCATTCATGGGTCTATGACAAACGGTGGTTAATTGCCCCCTGCTGGGGCAATTAACCTCCAACCCCTCAGAAAAGGCATAGCACCCCATTCCCGAATAAGCCGCACAGTTTGACACCTCATTCATGGGTCTATGACAAATGGTGGTTAATTGCCCCCTGCTGGGGCAATTAACCTCCAACCCCTCAGAAAAGGCATTGCACCCCAATCCCGAATAAGCTGCATGATTTGACACCTCATTCATGGGTCTACGACAAACGGTGGTTAATTGCCCCCTGCTGGAGCAATTAACTGCCCACCCCTCACAAAAGTCACAGCACCCCATTATCGATTAAGCCGCATGGTTTGACACCTCATTCATGGGTCTATGACAAACGGTGGTTAATTGCCCCCTGCTGGGGCAATTAACTGCCCACCCCTCAGAAAAGGCATAGCACCCCATTCCCGAATAGGCCGCATGATTTGACACCTCACTCATGGGTCTACGACAAACGGTGGTTAATTGCCCCCTGCTGGGGCAATTAACTGCCCACCCCTCAGAAAAGGCATAGCACCCCATTCCCGAATAAGCCGCACGGTTTGACACCTCATTCATGGGTCTACGACAAATGGTGGTTAATTTCCCCCTGCTGGGGCAATTAACCTCCAACCCCTCAGAAAAGGCATAGCACCCAAATCCCGAATAAGCCGCACAGTTTGACACCTCATTCATGGGTCTATGACAAACGGTGTTTAATTGCCCCCTGCTGGGGCAATTAACCTCCAACCCCTCAGAAAAGGCATTGCACCCCAATCCCGAATAAGCTGCATGATTTGACACCTCATTCATGGGTCTACGACAAACGGTGGTTAATTGCCCCCTGCTGGAGCAATTAACTGCCCACCCCTCACAAAAGTCACAGCACCCCATTATCGATTAAGCCGCATGGTTTGACACCTCATTCATGGGTCTATGACAAACGGTGGTTAATTACCCCCTGCTGGGGCAATTAACCGCCCACTCCTCAGAAAGTCATACCACCCCATTCCCAAATAAGCCGCACGGTTTGACACCTCATTCATGAGTCTACGACAAACTGTGGTTAATTGCCCCCTGCTGGGGCAATTAAACGCCCACCCCTGCTGGGGCAATTAACCTCCAACCCCTCAGAAAAGGCATAGCCCCCCATTCCCGAATAAGCCGCACAGTTTGACACCTCATTCATGGGTCTACGACAAACGGGGGTTAAGTGCCCCCTGCTGGGGCAATTAACTGCCCACTCCTCAGAAAGTCATACCACCCCATTCCCGAATAAGCGGCACGGTTTGACACCTCATTCATGGGTCTACGACAAACTGTGGTTAATTGCCCCCTGCTGGGGCAATTAAACGCCCACCCCTGCTGGGGCAATTAACCTCCAACCCCTCAGAAAAGGCATAGCACCCCATTCCCGAATAAGCCGCATGGTTTGACACCTCATTCATGGGTCTACGACGAACTAGTTATTTACCAAAATCCCCATTATAAGTCAATGGGGCAAATTTGGGGACCTCTCTTGCCCCGGGGGTAAAACTTATACCCTTGTGCGGGGTATCTTCTGACACAGGTTGCAAAACTCTTCAAATGTGGTAAATTTCACGTTTCTAAAAAATTCCCTCTCTGCGCTACAATCCGTCCGGTGGTTAATTGCCCCCTGCTGGGGCAATTAACTGCCCACCCCTCAGAAAAGGCATAGCACCCCATTCCCGAATAAGCCACACGGTTTGACACCTCATTCATGGGTCTACGACAAATGGTGGTTAATTGCCCCCTGCTGGGGCAATTAACCTCCAACCCCTCAGAAAAGGCATAGCACCCCATTCCCGAATAAGCCGCACAGTTTGGCACCTCATTCATGGGTCTATGACAAACGGTGGTTAATTGCCCCCTGCTGGGGCAATTAACCTCCAACCCCTCAGAAAAGGCATAGCACCCCATTCCCGAATAAGCCGCATGGTTTGACACCTCATTCATGGGTCTATGACAAACAGTGGTTATTTGCCCCCTGCTGGGGCAATTAACTGCCCACCCCTCAGAAAAGGCATAGCACCCCATTCCCAAATAAGCCGCACGGTTTGACACCTCATTCATGGGTCTGCAACAAACGGAGGTTAATTGCCCCCTGCTGGGGCAATTAACCTCCAACCCCTCAGAAAAGGCATAGCACCCCATTCCCGAATAAGCCGCACAGTTTGACACCTCATTCATGGGTCTACGACAAATGGTGGTTAATTGCCCCCTGCTGGGGCAATTAACCGCCCACTCCTCAGAAAGTCATACCACCCCATTCCCGAAAAAGCCGCACAGTTTGACACCTCATTCATGGGTCTACGACAAACAGTGGTTATTTGCCCCCTGCTGGGGCAATTAACTGCCCACCCCTCAGAAAAGGCATAGCACCCCATTCCCAAATAAGCCGCACGGTTTGACACCTCATTCATGGGTCTGCGACAAACGGAGGTTAATTGCCCCCTGCTGGGGCAATTAACCTCCAACCCCTCAGAAAAGGCATAGCACCCCAATCACGAATAAGCCGCATGGTTTGACACCTCATTCATGGGTCTACGACAAACGGTGTTTAATTGCCCCCTGCTGGGGCAATTAACTGCCCACCCCTCAGAAAAGGCATAGCACCCCATTCCCGAATAAGCCGCACAGTTTGACACCTCATTCATGGGTCTACGACAAACGGTGGTTAATTGCCCCCTGCTGGGGCAATTAACCGCCCACTCCTCAGAAAGTCATACCACCCCATTCCCGAAAAAGCCGCAGGGTTTGACACCTCATTCATGGGTCTACGACAAACTGTGGTTAATTGCCCCCTACTGGGGCAATTAACCTCCAACCCCTCAGAAAAGTCATTGCATCCCATTCCCGAATAGGCCGCACGGTTTGACACCTCATTCATGGGTCTACGACAAACTAGTTATTTGCCAAAATCCCCATTATAAGTCAATGGGGCAAATTTGGGGACCTCTCTTTCCCCGGAGTTAAAACTTTACACCCTTGTGCGGGGTATCTTCTGACACAGGTTGCAAACCTCTTCAAATGTGGTAAATTTCACATTTCTAAAAAATTCCCTCTCTGCGCTACAATCCGTCAAAGTTGGCCTCAATGTTAAGTCAATGGGATTTTTGGCCCTGTTAATTGCCCCCTGCGGGGGGCAATTAACCACCCACACCTCAGAAAAGTCATAGCATCCCATTCCCGAATAGGCCGCATGGTTTGACACCTCATTCATGGGTCTACGACAAACTAGTTATTTGCCAAAATCCCCATTATAAGTCAATGGGGCAAATTTGGGGACCTCTCTTTCCCCGGAGATAAAACTTTAAAACCCTTGTGCGGGGTATCTTCTGACACAGGTTGCAAACCTCTTCAAATGTGGTAAATTTCACATTTCTAAAAAATTCCCTCTCTGCGCTACAATCCGTCAAAGTTGGCCTCAATGTTAAGTCAATGGGATTTTTGGCCCTGTTAATTGCCCCCTGCGGGGGGCAATTAACCACCCACACCTCAGAAAAGTCATAGCATCCCATTCCCGAATAGGCCGCATGGTTTGACACCTCATTCATGGGTCTACGACAAACTAGTTATTTGCCAAAATCCCCATTATAAGTCAATGGGGCAAATTTGGGGACCTCTCTTTCCCCGGAGATAAAACTTTAAAACCCTTGTGCGGGGTATCTTCTGACACAGGTTGCAAACCTCTTCAAATGTGGTAAATTTCACATTTCTAAAAAATTCCCTCTCTGCGCTACAATCCGTCAAAGTTGGCCTCAATGTTAAGTCTATGGGATTTTTGGGCCAGTTAATTGCCCCCTGCAGGGGCAATTAACCGCCAACCCCTTAGAAAAGACATAGCACCCCATTCCCGAATAGGCCGCACGATTTGACACCTCACTCATGGGTCTACGACAAACGGTGCGGGACAAGTTCCGTGCCGAACTTTTGTACGGAAGAAGAATAATAATAATAAGCCTGTGAGATAATAATAGTGATGCTTTGCTTCGCAAGCACCACTAACTAGAGAGGTACATTTCCTGAAGAAAATGTGAGTGGTGCTTGCCGTGGCAAAACTCGTGCCCCAATATTACAATGTTTCCTTCCGTTCTCTGTGACAATTGCCCCTGCTGGGGCATTTAACCGCCCACCCCTCAGAAAAGTCATAGCACCCCATTCCCGAATAAGCCGCACGGTTTGACACCGCATTCATGGGTCTACGACAAACGGTGGTTAATTGCCCCCTGCTGGGGCAATTAATTGCCCACCCCTCAGAAAAGGCATAGCACCCCATTCCTGATTAAGCCGCACGGTTTGACACCTCATTCATGGGTCTACGACAAACGGTGGTTAATTGCCCCCTGCTGGGGCAATTAACCTCCAACCCCTTAGAAAAGGCATAGCACCCCATTCCCGAATAAGCCGAACAATTTAACACCTCATTCATGGGTCTACGACAAACGGTGGTTAATTGCCCCCTGCTGGTGGTTAATTGCCCCCAGCAGGGGGCAATTAACCACCGTTTGTCGTAGACCCATGAATGAGGTGTCAACCATTCAGAAAAGGCATAGCACCCCATTCCCGAATAAGCCGCACAGTTTGACACCTCATTCATGGGTCTACAACAAACGGGTTAATCCAAAATCCCCATTATAAGTCAATGGGGCAAATTTGGGGATCTGTCTTGCCCTGGGGGTAAAACTTATACTCTTGTGCGGGGTATCTTCTGACACAGGTTGCAAACCTCTTCAAATGTGGTAAATTTCACATTTTTAAAAAATTCCCTCTCTGCGCTACAATCCGTCAAAGTTGGCCTCAATGTTAAGTCAATGGGATTTTTGGCCCTGTTAATTGCCCCCTGCGGGGGGCAATTAACCACCCACACCTCAGAAAAGTCATAGCATCCCATTCCCGAATAAGCCGCGCGGTTTGACACCTCATGCATGGGTCTACGACAAACGGTGCGGGACTCAAAGTTGGTCTCAATGTTAAGTCTATGGGCGGATAATTGCCCCTGCTGGGGCAATTAACCACCCACACCTCAGAAAAGTCATTGCATCCCATTCCCAAATAGGCCGCACGGTTTGACATCTCATTCATGGGTCTACAACAAACTAGTTATTTGCCAAAATCCCCATTATAAGTCAATGGGGCAAATTTGGGGACCTCTCTTGCCCCGGGGGTAAAACTTATACCCTGCTGGGGCAATTAACCTCCAACCCCTCAGAAAAGGCATAGCACCCCAATCCCGAATAAGCCGCATGGTTTGACACCTCATTCATGGGTCTACGACAAACAGTGGTTAATTGCCCCCTGCTGGGGCAATTAACTGCCCACCCCTCAGAAAAGGCATAGCACCCCATTCCCGAATAAGCCGCACAGTTTGACACCTCATTCATGGGTCTATGACAAACGGTGGTTAATTGCCCCCTGCTGGGGCAATTAACCTCCAACCCCTCAGAAAAGGCATAGCACCCCAATCCCGAATAAGCTGCATGGTTTGACACCTCATTCATGGGTCTACGACAAACGGTGGTTAATTGCCCCCTGCTGGGGCAATTAACTGCCCACCCCTCAGAAAAGGCATAGCACCCCATTCCCGAATAAGCCGCACAGTTTGACACCTCATTCATGGGTCTATGACAAACGGTGGTTAATTGCCCCCTGCTGGGGCAATTAACCTCCAACCCCTCAGAAAAGGCATAGCACCCCAATCCCGAATAAGCTGCATGGTTTGACACCTCATTCATGGGTCTACGACAAACGGTGGTTAATTGCCCCCTGCTGGGGCAATTAACTGCCCACCCCTCAGAAAAGGCATAGCACCCCATTCCCGAATAAGCCACACGGTTTGACACCTCATTCATGGGTCTACGACAAACGGTGGTTAATTGCCCCCTGCTGGGGCAATTAACCTCCAACCCCTCAGAAAAGTCAAAGCACCCCATTCCCGAATAAGCCTCACAGTTTGACACCTCATTCATGGGTCTACGACAAACGGGTTATTTGCCAAAATCCCCATTATAAGTCAATGGGGCAAATTTGGGGATCTGTCTTGCCCCGGGGGTAAAACTTATACTCTTGTGCGGGGTATCTTCTGACACAGGTTGCAAACCTCTTCAAATGTGGTAAATTTCACATTTCTAAAAAATTCCCTCTCTGCGCTACAATCCGTCAAAGTTGGCCTCAATGTTAAGTCAATGGGATTTTTGGCCCTGTTAATTGCCCCCTGCAGGGGGCAATTAACCACCCACACCTCAGAAAAGTCATAGCATCCCATTCCCGAATAGGCCGCACGGTTTGACACCTCATTCATGGGTCTACGACGAACTAATTATTTGCCAAAATCCCCATTATAAGTCAATGGGGCAAATTTGGGGACCTCTCTTGCCCCGGGGGTAAAAAAATGAAAGTGTATAATAGTAATTACTATATAATGTAATGCTACCCTGTACTGGTACAACTGGTGTGTTTTCCTTAGAAAGACTACTATAGTTTATATAATAAAGCTGCTGTGTAGCCACGGGAGCAGCCATTTACAGGAGAAAAGGCGCAGGCACTTAGCAGATAACAGATAAAACCCCATTATATTCTACAAAGCTTATCTGTTATCTGCTATGTGCCTGTGCCTTTTCTCCTTTTTTCCAGCTTCAATGGCTGCCCCCGTGTTGACATAGCAGCTCATTTATATAAACTATAGTAGCGTTTCTGTTGCAAACTTACCAGTTTTACCAGCGCAAGACAACTGTGCATTATATTTTAATTACTTTAAAACACTTTCATTTTTTGGGGTTACTGTTTCTTTAAGGCCACTGGGAGCAACATCCAAGGGGTTGGTGAGCCACATGTTGCCCCTGGTTGTGGATCACTGCTGTATGGTCACCGTTGTGTACTGTCTTAAAGTGTTGGAAGACTCTGTGGATGGTTTTGCCCATCTTTATATTAAATATGTGTTCGCTTATTCTAGTACCCACAGATCTAATCGTCCTCCCAACATATGATTTATTATATGGGCAGATAGACAACGTAAATTAGATCTATGTACCTGTATTTGCTATGTAACCACAAGTCCCATTTTTGGTAATATATTTGGAAGGAGTGGTTATTTTGGCTTCATTATTAAAGCTTACTCATAATGGCCCCTATTATTTCTAAAGTCAGCCCTGCTTATTACTTCAATATAGAATATATATATTTTATTTTTTTTTTTTTTTAGCAGGAAGAACCAGAAGACAGAGGAACACTGACAAACACAACTGCTGAGATTTCAAGGCTTTTTAAACTGCCCTAAAGTGTCTAACTGCATAAAAAATACATGGTATAATAAGTAACATTATGATAATTTCCCTTTAGACGTAAGCCAGAGCTGTATGGAAGCTCCGTTCCTCTAATCTAAAGGGGTGACCTCTGGTGCATTGATCGTTTTTATGGGAAAAAAGAACATCCCTTATCTGCCTATATTCCCCTCTAATGTACTTGTACAGAGTAATTATGTCCCCCGCAAGCGCCTCTTTTCCAGAGAAAACACCCCAACCTCGACAGTCTAACCTCATAGCTTAAATCTTCCATCCCCTTTACCAGTTTAGTTGCACGTCTCTGCACTCTCTCCAGCTCATTAATATCCTTCTTAAGGACTGGAGCCCAAATCTGCACTGCATACTCAAGGTGATGCCTTACCAGAGACCTATAAAGAGGAAAAATTATGTTTTCATCCCTTGAGTCAATGCCCTTTTTTATACAAGACAGCACTTTATTTGCTTTAGTAGCCACAGAATGACATTGCCTGGAATTAGACAACTTATTATCTACAAAACCCCCAGATCCTTCTTCATTAAGGATACCCCTAACACACTACCATTCAGTAGATAGTTTGTGTTTATATTATTTCCACCAAAGTGCAAAACTTTGCACTTGTCAACATTGAACCTCATTTTCCAGTTTGCTGCCCAGTTTTCCAATTTTGTCAAATCGCTCTGCAAAGTGGCAGCATCCTGCATGGAACTTATAGTTTTGCACAAGTTAGTGTCATCAGCAAAACTAGAAATAGTACTCTCTATGCCCTCCTCCAGGTCATTAATAAACAAGTTAAAAAGCAAAGGACCAAGGACTGACCCCTGCAGTACTCCACTAACCACACTGGTCCAATTAGAAAATGTTCCATTTGGGAACCATGTGGGGCATTGTGCAGATAGTCGCATTGGTGCCCTGGTTTGGGGTGGGTAGAAATTTGGTGAATACGCAGGATTACAGAGGTGTCAGGGGAATAGGGGATTGGGTCGATCTAAGGCAGGCCGGAGAAACTGACTGTAAATTTGTAGTACAGGTATGGGACCTGTTATCCAGAATGCTTGGGACCAGGGGTTTTCTGGATAAATTTCCATAATTTGGATCTCCATAACTTAAGTCTGCTAGAAATCATTTAAACTTTGAATAAACCCAAAAGGCTTGTTTTGCCTCCAACAGGGATTAATTATATCTTTGTTGGGATCAAATACAGGTACTGTTTTATAATTACAGAGAAAAAGGAAATCATTTAACCATGAAAAAAAACCAATAGGACTGTTCTGCCCCCAATAAGGGGTAATTATATCTTAGTTGGGATCAAGTACACGTAACTGTTTTATTATTACAGAGAAAAGGGAATCATTTAACCATTAAATAAACCATATAGGGCTGTTCTGTCCTCAATAAGGAGTAATTATATCTTAGTTGGGATCAAGTACAGGTACAGTTTTATTATTACAGAGAAAAAGGGGATCCTTTTCAAAAATTAGAATTATTTGCTTATAATAGATCCCAAACCTGTACTAGTAATTTCTATTTTTGGAGGTTCCATTAAAGAAAATAGACAGTGCAACCTAATTATTACTTCCATACACGAGACAAAGGTGACCCCGAAGCAATGTCACAATAGCTAAAGTTACATAGTTACATAGTTACATAGGGTTGAAAAAAGACCAGTGTCCATCAAGTTCAACCCATCCAAGTAAACCCAGCACACCTAACCCACACCTACCAATCTATACACTCACATACATAAACTATAAATACAACCACTAGTACTAACTGTAGATATTAGTATCACAATAGCCTTGGATATTTTGATTGTTCAAGAACTCATCTAGGCCCCTCTTAAAGGCATTAACAGAATCTGCCATTACCACATCTCTAGGAAGGGCATTCCACAACCTCACTGCCCTCACCGTGAAAAACCACCTACGCTGCTTCAAATGGAAGCTCCGTTCCTCTAATCTAAAGGGGTGACCTCTGGTGCGTTGATTGTTTTTATGGGAAAAAAGAACATCCCCCATCTGCCTATAATCCCCTCTAATGTACTTGTACAGAGTAATCATGTCCCCTCGCAAGCGCCTCTTTTCCAGAGAAAACAACCTCAACCTCGACAGTCTCACCTCGTAGTTTAAATCTTCCATCCCCTTAACCAGTTTAGTTGCACGTCTCTGCACTCTCTCCGGCTCATTAATATCCCTCTTAAGGACTGGAGCCCAAAACTGCACTGCATACTCAAGGTGAGGCCTTACCAGGGACCTATGAAGGGGCAAAATTATGTTCTCATCCCTTGAGTCAATGCCCTTTTTTATACAAGACAGCACTTTATTTGCTTTAGTAGCCACAGAATGACACTGCCTGGAATTAGACAACTTGTTATCAACAAAAACCCCTAGATCCTTCTCCATTAAGGATACCCCCGACACCCTACCATTCAGTAGATAGTTCGCGTTTATATTATTTCTACCAAAATGCATAACTTTGCACTTATCAACATTGAACCTCATTTTCCAGTCTGCTGCCCAGTTTTCTAATTTTGTCAAATCGCTCTGCAAAGCGGCAGCATCCTGCATGGAACTTATAGTTTTGCACAATTTAGTGTCATCAGCAAAAATAGAAACAGTACTCTCTGGTGAATTTGAAGTGACTTTGTAACAGCCAAAGGTGGACCTTAAAGTGATACGCTAAACTACTAACTAACTACTCTTCAAAATATGAATGTACATTAAAAGTTACCTATAGGTCATATTGATCATTTTGTATCTGAAAAATAGGATTGACAATAATAATTTAAGCTTTCTATCATAACACTAGTTGCATAGTGCAAACCAGATGCACAGCGACACCCTGACATTCCAGGTGTTGCATTGCTATTCTGACCTGCCAATGAAAGTAATTACTTTGAATTCTGCATGGCATTTGATAAACAGTGAAGAAAAGGACGTGTTGCGAACTTTTGATGAGTAGGAACCTTTCAGAACACTTGCAATAACATTATCCATAAATGCTTTACAGAGCACATTACGTGAAAACGTCAGCAAAGAACATTTCACTCATAAATGTAGTCTCTACAGGGCACAGTAATTACTTTGAGTTCTATATGGCATTTGAAAGACAGTGTAGAAGATAACCTCCTCCTAATTTTTGATCAGTATAAACCATTCAGAACACGTGCAATGACATTATCCATAAACGCTTTACAGAGCACATTACGCTAAAACATCAGCAAAGCACATTTTACTCACAAAATTGAGTCTCTAAAAGTCAAAGTAAATACTTTGAATTCTATATGGTATTTTAAAGACAGTGTAGAAAATAACCTCCTGCTCACTCTTTATCAGAACAAACCATTCAGAACGCTTGCAATAACATAATCTATAAACGCTTTAATGAGCACATCAAGCGAAACTGTCATAAGAGCACATTTCACTCACAAATTGAGTCTCTACAAGGCAAAATAAATACTTTGAATTCTATATGGCATTTGAAAGAGTGTAGAAAATAACCTCTTGCTAACTTTTCATCAGTGCAAACCATTCAGAACACTTGCAAAAACATTACGCTTTAGAGAGAACATTAAGCAAATCCAGCAACACAGCACATTACGCGAATGCATCAGCAAAACCCATTTTTCTCACAAAATTGAGTCTCTACAAGGCAAAGTAAATACTTTGAATTCTATATGGCATTGGAAAGACAGTGCAGAAAATCAGATACTGCTTAGTTTTCATCAGTGCAAACCATTCAGAACACGTTGCTATAACATTGTCTTTAAATGCTTTACAGACATTAAGCGAAACCGGCAACACAGCAAATTATGTGAATACATCAGCAAAGCCCATTTTGCTCAGAAAATTGAGTCTCTACAAGGCAAAGTAAATACTTTGAATTCTATATGGCATTTGAAAGACAGTGCAGAAAATAAGCTCCTGCTAAGTTTTCATTACTGCAAACCATTCAGAACATGTTGCAAAACTCATTAGGGCTAATTCACTAAAGTGCGTTAAAACGTGCGCTATTTATAGCGTGCGTTAAAAATTTTATCGCGTCTAAAATAAGGAACTCAAACAGCTGATCCACGCTACGGAAGAGGAGTTGAAGTCCGTGAGCGGGTCCAATATGGGAGACGCACTGCAGGAATTGGAGCTAAGAATGATACAGCTACAACAGGAGATACTTCAAACGAAGCTTCGTAAGTTCAAGAGAGACACTATAGATTATGAAAGAAATGAAGTATATACTTGGAAGGAGTTTAAACAGTCATATCGTAGACAGCGATTCCCTTCTTCGGCTGCTTCAGATAAAGCAATAGCACGCCCCTCGGAATCGGAATTATCTTCATCTGCCTCCTCACAGAGCTCTGCGGTGTCTTTTTTAGTGCCAAGAAAACACAGAGGAAACGAAAAATACGGAGAGGTCGGGGTGGGCATTCCAGCAACGCCAAGTGCCAGGGGTCGGGGGATGCGCCGTCATCGCAGGTAACATCGGTAGTTAACCTGTCTTCTTATGAACTTTCAAAAGATGAACTTACGGTACTTAACAAAGGTTTGAATTTTGTACCTACATGTATGTCTAAACCGTTTTCGTTTACTATTGATATGTATAAGTTCATTCACACGCTTAAACTACAGGCATATTTTTCAGGTAAAGACTGTACAGCACGATCTGACAATTTTACGGTGACTTTAAAAAATAAGTTAGGTAAAAAAAGTTCTTATGTCCCTCCTGGTACCTACACTGCTATTGACACCTTTGAGGCGGTAGTCATGTTGGAGATTAATAAATGTTTGTCAATTAAGGAATTGTACCCCATAAAAGGTGGTTCAAATATTTCATCTGCAGAGCGTCAGGCTCTAAAATCTTTGCAAAACAACTTGACTATTGTCTTCACTAAGGCGGATAAAGGTGGATAAAGGCGGATAAAGGTGGTTTTGAATAAATGTGATTATGAGCAAGAGGCTGGTCATCAGCTAGGAAATACATTACACTATAAGAAGTTAGATGGGGATCCTACTTTTAAATTCAAAAATGAGTTCAATATTTTTCTGAACTCTGCAGTAATGGAGGGAGTTATTACTGATGAAATTCACCAGTTGATTTTTACACAGTATCCCAAAACACCTAAGATCTACTTTTTACCAAAGTCTAGAATGTCCACCAGGGAGACCTATTGTCTCTAACGTGGGATCATTGTGGCAATCACCAGCTATTTACGTAGATATACATTTGCAGGGGATATTACCATCATTGAAACCCTCCCTGACAGACACTACTGAATTTTTAAATAGGTTAAATGAGGTTGTTGTGCCAACGGGTGATTTTCTTCTCTGTTCGTTGGATGTGAAGGATCTCTTTACCTCTATTCCACACAATGAAGGCATTGAATGTGCACGCCAGTATTTAACAGAGACGAAAATGCATAATTACCAAATGTTAGAGATGATTTTATCTCGGAATTATTTCAATTTTAATGACGAATATTACATGCAGTTGCAAGGCTGTGCCATGGGTGCCAATATGGCACCGGCCTATGCCAATGTGTTTATGGATCATTTTGAAAGGACATATATTTTTTCCAATTCCAAGTATCATCCATTTATTCAACATTACATGCGCTATGTCGATGACACTTTTTTTCTTTGGACAGGCACTAAAGATTTACTAAATGAATTTTTAGTTTATTTAAATAGTAGCCATTCCACTATAAAATTTACCTTAGAGTTTGATCAAACTCAGATGCATTTTTTGGACGTTTTGGTAACAGTGATTGATTCCAAATTCGTCACTTCAGTGTATAGTAAGCCTACTGATAAAAATAATTTATTACAGCCATCTAGCTTTCACCCTCAGGGGCTATTTAAGGGTCTCCCTAGAAGTCAATTGTTACGTATCAAACGTATTGCATCAACCCCAGAATTGTATGAGGAAGAATCCTTAAAGACAGTTCAAAAATTTGTGGAGAAAGGATACTCCCATGCAAAATTAATGGAGACACGGAATGAGGTAAAATTAATTCCTAGAAATGAGGCCCTAATGAAGAAAAACAAAGCATCCAATAAAGTAAAATGCATTCCTTTTATTACATCTTATGATATACACGCAAAAAAGCGAAGAAATATCATTCTAAAGCATTGGGGTATACTGGCTACTGACTCGAAGTATGGCCATTTATTTATATTACCACCAGTGTTCTCCTATAGAAGAGGGAAAAATATCGGTGAATGTATAAAACAGAGACCAAACTTGAGGCAGAAATCGTTGCCCGATAGGGTTAAAGGTACATATCCATGTAGGAATTGCAGTCACTGTAATGGCATTATTTCTGGTGCCTTTGTTACACATCCATCGCAGGGCTCACGTCATGAAGTAGGTGGCTTCTTTACCTGTGATACTAAGGATGTTATTTACTGTATAAAATGTCCATGTGGTTTAGCCTATGTTGGACAGACTACTAGATCCATGAAAGTGTCAGGCCTGGCCTGGCCACCACTCACTGCAATTGGACTGGCAGAGTCTGTGACAACAGAACCACCAGACCTAGTAGCAGGGAAGGTAGGCCTGGAAGCAATTTTGTCCTCAGAGGCTGGTGGTAGAAGCATTGGCACTGAAACGAGAGCAGGCACAACCACTGGCATTGAGGCAGGAGCAGGCACAACTGCTGGCACAGGAGCTGGCAGGACCACTGGCACATGCAGGTCCACTGGCACGGAGGCAGGAACTGATGGCTGAAGAACTGGCACAGAGGCAGGAACTGATGGCTGAAGAACTGGCACAGAGGCAGGAACTGATGGCTGGAGAACTGGCACAGAGGCAGGAACTGATGGCTGGAGAACTGGCACAGAGGCAGGAACTGATGGCTGGAGAACTGGCACAGAGGCAGGAACTGATGGCTGGAGAACTGGCACAGAGGCAGGAACTGATGGCTGGAGAACTGGCACAGAGGCAGGAACTGATGGCTGGAGAACTGGCACAGAGGCAGGAACTGAAAAACTGACTGGCCCTTGAACTTTGTAGTATATGCTGTGGGTATTTCATCCTCCGAATCCATATCTTCCCACGCATCATCAAGTATATCTACACCGTCAGTCTCATATTCACAACAGAATTGCTCTTCCTTATTCTGAGTACTCAAAGGAACAGCAGGCTGGGAGGTGCCTAGGGACCCCACACATTGAGAATCACTGTTAACTGAAGGGGTACATTGAAAATTATTAACGGGTTTAACTGCAGAGGAGGAAAAAATGTCTGGAGGGATTGGCCATAAATCCCCTGTGAAGTTTGCTTTCAAAATATAGAGAAAAATACAGGGATCCTCCAAAAAGTGAGCCTCTTCATCAATGCAAAGTTCTGCCCATTCTTGAGCTTTGCCCCCCAAAAGAAACAAAATGATAAGACAGCTTTTCATATAATTAGGTGCTTGCTGGACAAAAGAAACAGTAGCAAACTTTTTGCATGTAAGCAGAAAGTCTGAAAAAGTCCCTTCTTCCCCTTCATACTTCTTAACAGAAGAGAGCCACTGGGCAGAGAGTTGCAGTTCATCATGAGACACTGAGGGGTTACTAGCAGGCTCTTTGCTGTATGGCTTGATCATACTGTCAGGCCT
This sequence comes from Xenopus tropicalis, assembly GCF_000004195.4. Classification (NCBI taxonomy): domain Eukaryota; kingdom Metazoa; phylum Chordata; class Amphibia; order Anura; family Pipidae; genus Xenopus; species Xenopus tropicalis. The sequence continues at coordinate 16,795,237 of NC_030679.2, read as the reverse complement.
GGCCTCTGGCAAGAGGCCAGCAGGTAGGAGCCTATATGTAATAACCCCCAGAACTCCCTTTAAGGGCCAGACAGCCAAGTATGATAATCAAGGAAGTTTAATAAAGACCAAACAGAACAAAAGTAAAAGTAAAGTACAAGCCTGAGATGAAGAAAATACAGAGTCCGGCAATAGGCAAATCCATAGGCAGGCAGAGGTCAGTCCAGGCAGAGTTCAAGCACATCCGTTCATCAGGCACAGGTCAGTCCAGGCAGGGTTCCAGCAAATCAGGAGTCAGGCAGAAGTCAAACCAGGGAAGTCAACAAAAGGGACCAGGCAGGGCACAAGCAGGGAACACGGAATCAGAAGGTACCAGGAATCAGGAATCAGAGGTGGCAAGACCAGGCTAAGCGGGAGCGATGATCAAGCACTGGGTGTAGTCTGGAGAGGGTTTATATTGTCCGGTAATTACTAAAGCAGCCACACATGTGATGACCAATAACGATAGGGAAACTGGTAAAAAGGCAGAAGGGACACTAGGGCAACCGATCCCATATAGCTCAAAGAGCCCCCTGTGGCTCAGCAAGTATGTGCACCCAGAGTTCCGCATACAGTCCAGGGTTCAAATCCCTATAGTTCCTGACAGAAAGTTAGACTTAAAGGAACAGTAACACCAAAAAATGAAAGTGTATAAAAGTAACTAAAATATAATGTGCTGCTGCCCTGCACTGGTAAAAGTTGTGTGTTTACTTCAGAAAGTCTACTATAATTTATATAAATAAGCTGCTATGTAGCCATGGAGGCAGCCATTCAAAGGAGAAAAGGCACAGGCACATAGCAGATAACAGATAAAACACTATTGTATTCTACAGAACTTATCTGTTATCTGCTATGTAACATGTGCCTTTTCTCCTTTTTTCCAGCTTGAATGGCTGCCCCCGTGGCTACACAGCAACTTATTATATAAATTATAGTAGTGTTACTGTAGCAAACACACCCGTTTTACCAGTGCAGGGCAACAGTGCATTATATTTTTATTACTTTAAAGCTCTTTCATTTTTTAGTGTTACTGTTCCTTTAATGAACATAAATCTGTCATTTGTAATTATCAGCCACAATCCCCCCAGAAAAGTATAAAAGGAAAAGAGAGGGAGACTTTGTTGGCTAAACATTTTTTCACACAAGGACATCAGGTGTTACAAGTACGGTGGCAAATTTTAGAAAAATTTATGGCTACTCAGGGACAGGAGAAAAAGAAAGTGTTGTCACAAAGAGAATGCTACTGGGTCTGGCTTTTGCAATCTCGTCACCCTAAAGGGTTAAACGAGGAATTTAATATGTCCTGTTTTTTATAGGACATTAATGATCACTTGTTTATCTTTATTTCAGATAAAATAGGCTCCTGTGATAGCCTGCTGGGATAGATACTTTCTTTCATCTGTGAATAGGGTAAGAAGATATTATTTCTTTTCTGTAACTTTGTAATTGAAGGATGAATGGTTTTAATTTTGTAACGTTTTTTAATCTTGTGACATTGTTTTTATTTTTAGTATCTGTCAGGATCTGCTTTTTCTACACCACAGAGTCACTTTTGGAATTGGACTGTTATTTACATTCACGAGTAAACACTGTGACAGTTCGGGGATTTTATATCTCTGATGGTTTTTAAGTAAGCACTAAGTCACTTTGTAATCAACACTTTTATTGGCACAATTATTGTAAAATTATTAACATGTTGTTGTTTACATGTACATGCTCATATGTATAAAATGTTTTTAAAGTGTGTTTAGGCACCTTATATATTATTGTATTAATTCTTTTTTTTTTTAACAGAAATTCTTTTTATTGGTTTTCCAATATATAGGGTTGGGATACAGAAGGAAAGAGAGGGGGGTGGGGGGGGGGATACAGCCATTGTTGAGTTTTCCATTTTATTATACAGAACATATAAATTTATTCACATATGTGCTTCAAGGTAGGTCATTTATATGAGCATATTGTATTAATTCTTATGAGTATATTTATGCACTAGCTGTTTCAATTGATTGGTGTCAATCATTGTTAACTAATGGTTATTTATTGCTGTCACTCTTACGTATGTTTATGCTTGACAAAGGGGCTGTCTTTGCCTCGAAACGTTTGAGGGGCTGAGTCCCGTATTAAGCTCCTGAGTGCCATTGCTATCTATTTGGAAGTTGTGGGGAGGGTGCTGATCCCTCTAAGCACTGTGCACAGAGTGGTGAGTGGATTTTGGAGAGCGGAGGGAGTGCGGGTGAAGGTTCATTTTTGCATGCGCAAAACTCATTAGGGCTAATTCACTAAAGTGCGTTAAAACGTGCGCTATTTATAGCGTGCGGTAAAAATTTTATTGCGTCTAAATTGTCACGACTTAACGCACGATTCACTATAAGCACCCTTGCGCTAATTTACGCGCAAACTGCATGAGATATTTTAGTCGCGAAAACTCAACGAGTGTTAAATAACGCGTGCGCTACTTTTCGCATGTGCGCTAATTAATGCACACGCGGTATTTAGAGCATGCATGCTAATTAACGCACACCCACAGCGGTAAGTACCGCATGTGCGCTAATTAACGCACACCCAGAGCGGTAATGACCGCATGCGCGCTAATTAACGCACACATGGTATTTACCGCATGCACGCTAATTAACGCACGCCCACCGTGGTAAGTACTGCATGTGCGCTAATTAACGCACCCCCAGAGCGGTAATGACCACATGCGCGCTAATTAACGCACATGCGATAGCTTTGCGTGCGCGCTAATTGTCACGACATTACGCACGCGGTAATTGCCACGCGACTTGACGCACGCGGCAGCATAAAACTGGCGCCATTTTGCGCATTTGCCCTGGGAGAGCACAGAAGTGCTAGAGAGAGCGAGAGAGAGAGAGAAAAAAAAACAAACAAACATGCAGGCTGCTAAAAAGAAGAGGGAGCACCTTACTCCTACCGTGTCCCCTAGCTCTAGTAGTGACTCGGAGAGGCCAGTATACTTGGGGAGCCCTGATGTGTCCGAGCCTGAGGGCACAGACAAGGGACTACCGTCCGGAGGAAGCCACCGGTGAGAGCGATGAGCTTCCTCCTGTTACAGTCTGTATGCTTAGGAGCCCGGTAACTGCCCGCAATAACCCCTTAGGTAGGCAGGAGAGCCCTGCCGACCCCGGTGTTCACCGACGCCCTTTTGGGGCCCCGGACTTTCTGCGGCGGGAGAGGCAGGGATCCTACTTACGGCCAAGGTTATTCAACGCGGTACCAAGGGTAAAGATGAAATCGGAGTCGTGGTCAGGCAAGGGTCAGTGGCAGGCGACAAGGATCGTAGTAGAAAGTCATGCAAAGGTCAGTGGCAGGCGGCAAGGATCGTAGTCAAAAGTCAGGCAGGAAGTCAAAAACCAGAGAATCAGATATAATACAGCTTAGCAAGGCACCAGGAAATCAGGACCAGCTTGGGCAAGGAAAACAAGCAAAGAACCGCTTTTAAAGTTTGAATTTGGCGCCATAGTGACGTCAGCGCGTCCGCTGACATCATCGCGCAGCGCCCAGAGAGCTTAACGCTATTGCGCATGCGCGCGCGCGCCCCTTGCCATTGCGCGCCGGGACGCGCCGAGGAGAGGTGCGTGCAGGAGCGCGCTGTACAGGGGGAGACCGGGGACCGGCGCGCCTAAAGGTAAGAACGCGCGCCGGTCTCCCGGCACTCCTCACACCTCCCCCCTCATCTGGCCCGTCATCTGGGAAAAGGAAGAGGCAGGAGAGGCAGGAGAGGCTGCGGAATCTCAAATTTAACGAATTTGAGAACAAGGCACTCATAAAGGGGCTGGTGCCAGTATACAACAAGGTAATTGGCAAATATGCCACAAAAACACCCACTGCTGTAAAAGCTAAGGCCTGGAAGAACATTGCGGAGCGCGTTAACAGCGTGGGTGGGTGTCTCCGCAATGTCCAAAACTGCAAGAAAAGATACCAGGATATAAAGCGGGTCCTGAAAAAAAAGTTGGCAGAGGACTCCAGATATTTATCTTACATTCATCTTTCTATTTAAACACTTGCTCATCTGCTTTTCTACTCAACTGGCTTTTCCTTTTGGCTTACTGTCTTTCTGTCCTTTTTGCCTTCTTTCCTACTTACTTTACTTGTATGTAATGTATGTATGGCATGCCTATTATTATGTGAGCAACTTATGTCCTCAAAGTACAACATCAAATTAGGCCAGTAAATGGGGGTGGGGGGGGTGGGGGGCATTTAAGAAATATTTAGCCAAATATTTAGGGGTCCATTACTAAAGTGGCTTAAATTAAGTGGGAGATTTTAGACACAGAATAAATGGCAAATATGTTATGGGCACTTTATTAAACGGGAACAAATATAATATTGCAATTATTCTGGCAACAAAATGGGCTAAAGACAAAATTGTTGGCAAAATATTTGCAAAAATTTACTGCTAAATGTAAGAGTGTAGGAGAAACTACATGAAAGTATAGAAACTACATGAAAGTATAGAATACCATATCAAGGAAAGCAAAATAATTAGACATTACCCAGTTCAAAAGTACAAAACTAAAAACTTTTATTTTTACACTAATAAAATTTTAGGTCACACACTGGGGAGACAGAAAAGGTAACGCTCACGCATATCAGCGCGCCCCGGGGCAGCCGCATATGTTAGAAGGCAAAAGTGCCGATCGCGCATACAAGCGCGTATCTAGGTAGCCGCATCTGACAGGCACGGGGTAATCATGAAAGGTAACGGTCGCGCTTGTCAATTAAGACGTTATAGGTTCCTCAGAGACAGCTAGTGTCGCGTATGAATATGGAATCTCCACCACCTGGGGGGACCCAGTACATGATGACCACAAAATATACCGTCCCAGTAGAGGATAGAGCAGTAAGTAGCCGTAGTGGTTAGAGGTTTAGGGGAAATATTACATGTCTCATATCAGGGCACAAATGTGTAGAACCAAATTACACGGAGGACCGATCAGGTGCTGTTTGGGACGGACACCAGCACCTGATCGGTCCTCCGGGACGCGCTGATATGCGCGATCGTTACCTTTTCTGTCTCCCCAGTGTGTGACCTAAGTTTTTGGTATGCGCTGCAGCCCATTCCTTAGCCCCTCCGTGTCCTATGCTGTTTGCCACTGATTGCTGCTCCTTTGGGTTCGAGCTGTGTGAGTTGTAGTTCAGTACATGTAGGTACCAGCGCTTCTGTTCACGCTCAATTTCTTTTGCACTGAGATTATTTACACTCATTGTATAGTCACTACCTCTACTCATTACATTGTATATTGTTTCTTGTCTCTTTTCTCTCTTTTCTCTCATTTCTTATCCTTTATATTTTTTACTGGACGAATTAGTGTAATACACGCCCACTTGATGATGTCATTCTGGTTTTGGCGCCACTGTCAGGTTTAATTTGGGGATTTGTTTGCCAAACATCCACTTTGAGAAAGGCTGCTGTGTCAGCCGAAACTTTAGACACTAGACCAATAAAAAATTCTTTACTTTTGTAAGCCCTGTGAGTGCGGGATATTTTGTTGCATTATTCCTATCCTTGGCATTCTGCACCCAGGCATCCGTGACCTTTGTGTGAGACGTGAGTGCCTGATTTTCCTAGACTGTATATATATATATATATATATATATATAACAAAAGCTGGAAACCACTGGCACTCACGTAAATAGGTTAAAGTTGCCTGGGTGCAGTCATCAAAGCAAGAAACAAGATTCGAATAGAAAAGAAGCCGCTCTCACAGGTCTTACGTACAAAAAATAAAGTCTTTTTTATTGTATGGTGAACTGACGTTTCGGCTGAACACCTCAGCCTTTCTCAAAGAATGTATATATATATATATACATTCATACACAGAGGGCCACCATCATAAATAACGGGGCCCCTCACATGTGTATATGTATTTTTTTTTTTTCAAAATGCCACAACATATTTAAAATTCCCTCTTTATTGTGAACTTTATTGTGTGTTTTTGAAAAAACATGCATATATACATATACATATATATATATAGAATATACATTTCTTACATTTCTTTTAGTTCAAATTACTTGCTAAATCTTTTAAGAAACGTATTGTGTAAAACCATATTAAAGTACAATAATTACCTTCAACGATTTCCGCTATTAGGTCAAAATTCCTGCGCTTCAGGTTCAACCATATCCGCTGGAGCAGGCGGAGGTCCATTTCAAGGTCAAAGCCCCTGCGCAACCGGTCTATTAGGTCACGCAGGATAGCCCTCTTCCTCTCATGGACCCCTATGGGGCCCCAGCGGCAGCCTGTCATATCCTGAGCGCAGGAAGAACACAATAATATAGCACCTCTCCCCCGGTAGCAGCTCAGAAACCCCAGGCATGATGCTCTCAGTATTGTGACAGCAGGCTCTATGACACAAAATGGCCGCAAGTCACGCATGTCACGAGAATACAAAGTTGCTACAAAATGGCCGCAAGTCCCGCGTGTCACGAGATTACAAAGTCGCGACAAAAGAGTTGCCAAAATATACCTAGGGGCTGATTTACTAATCCATGAATTCGAATCCGAATGGGAAAAATTCAGATTGGAAACGAACATTTTGAATGAATCCGAAACTTTCGTACTCGGCGCGAAAGCTGCGAAAAAGTTGCAACTTTCCGCGCAAGTCGTAACGCTACGAAAAAGTCGCGACAATTTGCGAAACAGTCGTAACGGCTACGAAAAAATTGCAAAACACCGATCATTACGAAAAAAACGCATTCGGAGGCCTTCGAACCGTTCGTGGATTAGTAAATCAGCCCCCTAGTATTGTATTTGCTGTTGCTGCCGTTCCTACACAGGGAGAGCGTGCAAGGTGTCTCCGGCACCTTTGATACAGACCGGAATGTTGGCCAAGGTAGGTGTAATGACAGTAATCCAAGTGTATTTACTCTTGCAGAGAAGCTTAAGATTAAAGTGATACTAACACAAAAAAACAACTTTTTAAAATATAAGTCTAGATAAAAAGTTGCCTATAGGTCGTGTTGATCATTTTTTACTGATAGGGCTGCTTTTGTAAGTAATTGTTACTTGAAATCCCAAAACCTGACTGTTTTGCCAGCCTGACTGTCCCTTCTCAGCCTGTCAGTTATAGCTTCTAATGCTAACGGCCTCCTGCTGGACAAATATGGCCGCCCCCTCATAGAGGAACATGGGGGATCAGGTAGGGAATGTAAAAGCTTGGACAAATAATTTTATGGCAAAATTATAAATAGCATGCAAAGACAATGTTAAGACAGATGTAAAAATAATTTCATTTCTGGTGTCAGTATCTCTTTAAGAACAATCTTTTTCTCCAACAGATTCATCTCCACCTGGCCCGAGCAGAGGCAGACAAACGGCATCTGCTCCCATTCCAGGTATTATTCTTAACAAATTTGGTTCGACCTGTGTTTTGTGTTAGGCTTGTGCAGTAGCATAATAATGAATTGTGTCTGTGTATATTGCAGCTGTTTCAATTCCAGAAGTGCAGTGTATTGCTAATAAGATAGGTGTGTTATTTGCCAAGTGTGTCTTGCTGGGTTAGGTGCAGTCAGTTCATCTTTGACTTTTGGACAGTCAATCTTTTCAACTTGATTTAACCTTTTTGCCTCATTTGGAATGAATCAATGTCCACAAATTTTTGGGTACAAATAAACTTGGTCATGTTTGAACAAAACTGACAATCAGTGTCCATGAAGTTTGTTTTGCATCATGAAGATAACAAAAAAATTAAATAAACTTTTTTCTTCTTTTCCAAAGGTGGACGCTCCTCGTCTGGGCTCCACTCCCCACGGCGCCATTCTGCAATTGAAGGAGAGACATTTAGTGGGGAGGCAAGCGAAAGAGGGTCCCATGTCGGTGGCAGCGACGTGGCCTTCTTCTCAGATGAGGAGCTGGCCAACATTCCCCAGCAGCAGCAGCTCCCAACCCAGGCCGCACGAGAGAAGGTGGCCCCCAAGGAACATGATAAAAATAAGTTCCACAAATTTCTAATAAGGCACCACAAAGCCTTAATGAAAAAATTAGACACCATGCATACCGACTTGTGTGTGGCCCCTAACGCCTACAATGCAGGTCAGGCACGCAAGGCCTCACATGAGTCGGCAATGCTAAGCCTTCAGCAGGCCAGCGAGGAATGGAAGGCACAGCATGAGGCTGAGATGGTTAGACTCCATCAGGCCAGTGAGGCCAGGAAAGCACAGCATGAGGCTGCCATGTTGAGCCTGCAAGAGGAGCAGGTAGAACTTAAAAGGCAAAAAGTGGCTCTGTTGGCACAACAAAATGTGCTACTCCAGCAACAGGCACAAAAGCCAACAGAGCCAACAAGCTCTACCAACGCAGCTCCCCCTCCTGCAGGCTCAACTAGGCAGCTTTGCAAAAGAAAATAAATCTGACACATTAGGGATTTGTGGAACTTATCTTTTCTTAGGCATATGTTTTTTGCCAAGTTTTCTTTTTTTTTTTTCTTTTTGTGTTGCGGGTGGTATAATAACCTGCTTAAAACATTTATTTGGGAACTGTTCCCTTTTTTGGGAAAAGTTGTTTGGTATTTCTTGTGTATGGGATTAAAGATTGTAGGTACTGGGGGTGGAGCTACCCAGCAAGCTAGACGGATGTAACTCCGGGGAGGTCCGGCCATCTGAGCTAACAAAAGCGTTTATTAGCACTCCAAAACTAATTTAAAACATATACCTGGGATCACAATTATCATGCTTACTCTAAAACCAAATCAAAGGGTGTCTCCATCTTACTAAGCTCTAAGTTATCATTCCAAATGCACCAGATGTATGCGGACCCTCTGGGCAGATATTTAATGTTGATATGCAACATAGGTGACCAAATATACACATTGATTAACATATATGTACCCAATGACAATCAGCTACAATACCTTTCCAAAACACTCACACAGCTATTAGAACATAAAAGAGGGAAATGCATAATAGCAGGAGATTTCAATAGCATAATGGACCCAACACAAGACATAGCTAGAACAGTCAAAAAATCAATAACCAAACAACAGGCCAAAACAGCACAAAAGCTTAGAGATCTCTTCCATAAGCTAGCTTTAATTGACACGTGGAGAGCCAAAAACCCAGAGCATAAGGAATTCACCTACTATTCCCCTAGGCACTCCATGCACTCCAGAATAGACATGATCTTTACAGATCGTCAAACCGCAACAACAATAACAAAGGCATGGATAGGGATCCAAAATTGGTCAGACCATGCCCCAATAGGGATAGAAATAGGACGTAGCAGAACCACAAACAATATAGCCCCCTGGAGATTGAACGAAACCCTTTTATCACGACAGGATGATCAAAATACGATAAAACAAAATAAATAATAAAACAGAAGGAATAGGCCCACAATGCCTATGGCTAGCACACAAGGTAATATTAAAGGAGACATTTCATATCACCTTCATATTCAGTTATATAATTCATCTTTCTTCAATCTATGTACTCTTGCAGAAAAAAAACGATTTGAATGCATTTTACCTGCTAAAATCGTTTTTATATCAGAGCTGCAGAGAAATCTTCACTCCTCTGAAGCTAAACTGAAATGAGAGATGGGAGTGTCTCTTCATTCTCCCACAGGAAATGGTCACAGCACTGACTGACAGGCTGAACTCTGCTGTAGCAGGGAAACCCCTCCCACCTCCCTGCCTGTGTATCTGTTACCAGTCTGCACATAGCTGTCCTGTGCTGCTGCCTGATCTTTACAAGTTGCAGGGAGTTGTTGCAGGAGAAAATGCAAAAAAAACCCAGCTTAGGTATCAAAGTACAAGTTGCAGGGAGTTGTTGCAGGGGAAAATACCAAAAAAAAACCCAGTTTAGGTATCAAAGTACAAGTTGCAGGGAGTTGTTGCAGGGGAAAATACAAAAAAACGGCCAGTTTAGGTGTCAAAGTACAAGTTGCAGGGAGTTGTTGCAGGGGAAAATACCAAAAAACGGCCAGTTTAGGTGTCAAAGTACAAGTTGCAGGGAGTTGTTGCAGGGGAAAATACAAAAAAACGGCCAGTTTAGGTATCAAAGTACAAGTTGCAGGGAGTTGTTGCAGGGGAAAATACAAAAAAACGGCCAGTTTAGGTATCAAAGTACAAGTTGCAGGGAGTTGTTGCAGGGGAAAATACCAAAAAACAGCCAGTTTAGGTATCAAAGTACAAGTTGCAGGGAGTTGTTGCAGGGGAAAATACCAAAAAACGGCCAGTTTAGGTGTCAAAGTACAAGTTGCAGGGAGTTGTTGCAGGAGAAAATACCAAAAAAAAACCCAGTTTAGGTATCAAAGTACAAGTTGCAGGGAGTTGTTGCAGGGGAAAATACCAAAAAACGGCCAGTTTAGGTGTCAAAGTACAAGTTGCAGGGAGTTGTTGCAGGGGAAAATACAAAAAAAAACAGTTTAGGTATCAAAGTACAAGTTGCAGGGAGTTGTTGCAGGAGAAAATACAAAAAAAAAAAACCAGTTTAGGTATCAAAGTACAAGTTGCAGGGAGTTGTTGCAGGGGAAAATACAAAAAAAAACCCAGTTTAGGTATCAAAGTACAAGTTGCAGGGAGTTGTTGCAGGGGAAAATACCAAAAAACGGCCAGTTTAGGTGTCAAAGTACAAGTTGCAGGGAGTTGTTGCAGGGGAAAATACCAAAAAACAGCCAGTTTAGGTGTCAAAGTACAAGTTCCAGGGAGTTGTTGCAGGGGAAAATACCAAAAAACGGCCAGTTTAGGTGTCAAAGTACAAGTTGCAGGGAGTTGTTGCAGGAGAAAATACCAAAAAACGGCCAGTTTAGGTGTCAAAGTACAAGTTGCAGGGAGTTGTTGCAGGGGAAAATACAAAAAAACAGCCAGTTTAGGTATCAAAGTACAAGTTGCAGGGAGTTGTTGCAGGGGAAAATACCCAAAAACAGCCAGTTTAGGTGTCAAAGTACAAGTTGCAGGGAGTTGTTGCAGGGGAAAATACCCAAAAACAGCCAGTTTAGGTATCAAAGTACAAGTTGCAGGGAGTTGTTGCAGGGGAAAATACCAAAAAAAAAAAAACCAGTTTAGGTATCAAAGTACAAGTTGCAGGGAGTTGTTGCAGGGGAAAATACAAAAAAAAACCAGTTTAGGTATCAAAGTACAAGTTGCAGGGAGTTGTTGCAGGAGAAAATACCAAAAAAAAAACCCAGTTTAGGTATCAAAGTACAAGGTTGCAGGGAGTTGTTGCAGGAGAAAATACCAAAAAAAACCAAGTTTAGGTATCAAAGTACAAGTTGCAGGGAGTTGTTGCAGGAGAAAATACCAAAAAAAAAAACCAGTTTAGCTATCAAAGTACAAGTTGCAGGGAGTTGCATGTAAAAACAAACATTTCTTTTCATTAGGTACAGTCTATAGAATAGACTCCTTTAGTATAAAAAACGTTTTTTTTTGGCAAAATATTATTTTTCAATAAAGAGAGTGAAGAGGCTTACTTACAAGGATCGAGTCACAGACGCTGCCAGCCAAGTGAACAGCTTTTCAGGAGGGCTGGGCGGGGCTGGGAGCAGCACAAGAGAGCAGGACCCCAGCGTGACTGATGTGGGCGGGGAGATGACATCACCAAAGTCCCCGCCCACATCTCACGCCCACTCCTCTCTCACTGGCTGCAGCGTGTCAGTAGGAAAGAAGCTGGGGCCGGCAGCCCTAGCTGAAGACAGAAACTTGCAATCCCCATATATCAGTCCCAAATCTCCTACAAGAATTAAGGGAATTCCACCAAATATCATGGTACAAAATAAATGGAAGCAAGACTCAAGCCCTCCCAATAAACATCCCAACAACAGAAACACAATATATGAAAGAAAATTTTGAATTTGACTGGCAAGACCAATCAATAAAATAAATCACAAGAGATCCAGAAACACTCTACAAAGCTAATTACTTACCATTAGAGAAATCCCTCCAGAACGATTATCAAAAATGGAAAACCCAGTACATTTCATGGCTAGGCAGAATAACAGCTACAAAGATGAATGTTCTACCAAGAATTCTATATTTCTTTAGAACAATCCAGGTACAACTTCCAATAACATACCTTAAGACGCTTCAGACACAAATGAACAATTTTATCTGGGCTAATAAAAAGCCGAGAACAGCTATTAAGATTATCCAACAGTCAGTATCAAGAGGAGGTTTAGGGGTTCCCAGCCTGGTGCACTATTACAGAGCTACTCTCCTAGATACAGCAGTGCAAATGCATAGTCCTCAACACACTAAAAGCTGGCTGGACATTGAAAACAGCTTTTTAAACAATATAACAATACCCCAACTATTATGGATCCCAAAGGCAAAAAGACCCGAAACACCTCAAATACTGCCAATAACCAGAACAATAATCTCAAACTGGGATAAACATAATAAAAAAGGGGAACTGGGAGAATTCCCCTCCCCTATAACGCCAATAGAAGCATTAGCCCACATGACTAACAACCTTTCGCTAAATACATGGAAGGTTAAAGGGGTCCACAAAATATCAGACTTATACCTAATAAACACTTACAGGACGTTTAAAGAACTCCAAGAAAAATACCAAATTCCGAACAAGGAATACTAAACATATATAAGGATAACGCATCTTTTAAGCAAGAACATGCCCACACATAAAACAATAAGACACAAAACCATGATGGAACAAATATGTGCACAAGAAGGAAGGAGAAAAGGATCCCTGTCGGAGTGTTACAAACTACTACTAGAAACCCCACAAGACCAAAAACATCCCTACATGGTCAAATGGGAACAAGACTTTCAAAAGACTTTTACACAAGAGCAGTGACAAGAAATAAACGACATAACAAGGTGTACCAACCACATAGAGACACACAAAAAGACCTTGCTAAGATGGCATATGACCCCAGAGAAAATAAACCAAATAACGAGCACTTACGCAGACAACTGCTGGAGAAACTGTAACCAAAAAGGAACACTACTCCACATGTGGTGGGAGTGCCCACAAATAAAGGAATTATGGACACAAATCTTTAATTGGATCAACACAGAACTTCAGATATATATTCTCACAACCCCAGAAAAGGCACTACTACAATATTTCCCAAAACAAATACCGAGACATAACAGAAAACTCCTTTTCCACATCCTCAACGCTACAACCACGGAAATATCAAGAAACTGGAAAACAGAGAGACAGAGCAACCTACAACAAATCATATCAAATGTAGACAATAGAGCACTAATGGAAAAAATGGCAGCAAGGAAAGACAATAAACTCACCAACTATGAAAAGATATGGGACCCATGGAATAAATATCAAAGCAAAAGCCAACAAATAAAAACGCAAACTGCCTATAGCTCTGTAACCTTAACGCACCCAGCCCTGGAACCATTATCTCCTAGCTTAAGGACAGACCCGGTGAAATAGTTAATAGTTATTAGTTAACAGTTTATAAATGACAAAGCCTAAAACCTCCAAACGTGAGTTATCACAAGGAAAATCTTAATGCATATGTGTTTAAAATAAAGGTAATGCAATGTACACCTCCTCTCCCGAGTGAAAGGGTAGAGAAGGTACTAGAAATGTTTTTAAGCATGCATGTAACCTTTTACGCTAACTCGCAATTAAAGAAGTTATAAAAAAAAAGATTGTAGGTACTTACAGGCAAAGTAATTGGTAACAATTTGTCCCCGGACTTGACTCCCTCGGGCATCTGCACGTTGGACAGGATCTGGTGGATGGATGGGGTCCTCCAGGTCATCGGCCACATCCCCTGGTAAGCCATGCCGGTTCGCCAGATTGTGAAGTACAGCACACGCACCGACAATGTTGGCAACTTTGGTGGGGCTGTACATCAGGCTGCCTCCTAATTTATCCAGGCAGCGGAACCGGCTTTTTAGGGACCCCAAACGTCCGCTCAATTACAGACCGCACTCTCACATGTGCTTGATTAAAAGCACGCTCGGCCCGTGAACGCGGCCTGTGAATCAGTGTGATGAGCCACCGACAGCAGGGGTAGCCAGCATCTCCTGAAATAAAATAAAATGGAATAAGATGCTGCTAACAAATAAGCTGTTTCCAGTCTCCCTGTGTCAAAACACGGCCCTTTTGCAACAGATGTGACAGTGTGAGACTGATAGGTGACACTGCTTTGACTCTCCCAGTGGCAAAAGAGGGCACTTTACACATTGCATAACAAACTTATGGAAGGCAGGGACTGGTTTTACAGTGGGACACACAAAGCAAATGTGGGCAAGTTGTGCTAGATACTGACACTACAAGTAGCTGCTTTGACTCTCCCAGTGGCAAAAGAGGGCAATTTACACATTGCATACCAAGTTTATGGCAGACAGGGACTGGTTTTACAGTGGGACACACAAAGCAAATGGAGGCAAGTTGTGCTAGATAAGTGACACAAATACTTACCTAACAGCCACCCGTGAGGCATTTGTCCTGTCTCAAACAATTGGTAAAGCCCGGAGTGCCTTAGTATGTAAGCATCGTGAGAGGAGCCGGGGAACCCAGACACGATGCTCAGGATGTTCATCTTGGTATCGCACACCACCTGAATATTTAGGGAGTGGTATCCCTTGCGGTTACGAAAAATGTGCTCCCTGTCTTGGGGGGGGTTAAACGTCACATGGGTGCAATTGCACCCAACACATTGGGGATGCCACTTACCCCATAAAAATCCCTCCTCACGGCGTTCCACTCATTTCGGAATGAGTTGTTGTGGGAACGAGATGAAATTCCCGGACACCGAGCGGATGGCGTCCAGGACCTGGCCAAGGCACCGTGAAAAGGTGGGCTGTGACACCCCCCCATAAACCCCCCCAACCCTCTGGAAACTGCCAGTGGACAAAAAGTGCAGGGAGCACAGCAGTTTGACCATCCCAGGCACAGCACGGCTTCGGCGAGTCAGTGGTTCAAGCGAAGGCTCAAGCAGCTCATACAGGCTGGAGATTGCTGCCTGTACTGCCTGACCACTTCACCCTCGCTTAGGCCCTCTAACGTGGCCCTTTGGTGAAAAAGCCGAGGTAGCATAACTCAGGAAGGCTGAGGGTGTTGCTGCTCCTCTTCCTCCAAATAAAAAAAAAACCCATACGCATACTCCATTTTGCTTGAAACACTTAAAAGTGAAAAATGTGCTCTGCCCAACGCCTCCCCCAATCAGGCGCTAAAATACGCACACATTCGCGCGCTAATTAACACACTTAACGCTTTATGTGCTTTTGTGAATCATTCGTTCGCATTCTTTTCATTCGCTAATTACCGCATTGCGATAAAATTAACGCGCGCAAATTAGCGCATGCGATGTGTGACTTAACACATGTGGTAATACTGTTGTGAATCGCACTAATTGTTGCGTCTATTTTAACGGAAAAAAACATGCGATAAAATTTAGTGCACGTTAGTGAATCCTATAGCCCTATTGTCTTTAAAAGCTTTACAGAGTACATTCAGCGAAACCGGCAACACAGCACATTACGCGAATGCATCAGCAAAGCCCATTTTGCTCACAAAATTGAGTCTCTACAAGACAAAGTAAATACTTTGAATTCTATATGGCATTTGAAAGACAGTGCAGAAAATAAGCTCCTGTTAAGTTTTCATCACTGCAATCCATTCAGAACACGGTGCAAAAACATTGTCTTTAAATGCTTTACAGAGTACATTCAGCGAAACCGGCAACACAGCACACTGAGCGAATGCATCAGCAAAGCCCATTTTGCTCACAAAATTCAGTCTCTACAAGGCAAAGTAAATACTTTGAATTCTATATGGCATTTGAAAGACAGTGCAGAATATAAGCTCCTGCTAAGTTTTCTTCACTGCAAACCATTCAGAAAACGGTGCAAAAACATTGTCTTTAACCCTTTCACTGCCAGCCGTTTTGAACAAAGTGGAACTTCTACTGCCAGACAGTTTTTGAACATTTTGCACTGTTTCACTTTAGGGGCTTTTCCTAGGGGGGACTTTTAGTTTACCCAACTATAGTTTTTTTCAGGACAACCTAAGCTTTCAAAATATGGTGGAATTTTTGTGTAATTCCAATTCTGTAACAAGATATAGGCTTCTAAATGTCTAAAAAATGAAAAAAAAATTATATTTTCCATAATATAAACACATATACCAGAAAAAAAAATTATTTTATGCACAAAAATACTGATTTGGAAAGTCCCATGTCTCCTGAACGCGCCAATACCAAATATAAATAGTTTTATGGAGATTTCTCACTGACATACTGTAGGTCAAAAACTCCCAGCAGTACACTACCAAATTTCCAAAGCATTGCTCCAGAAAGCTGCATACTTTAGATTTCAAGGTCAAATTCCACTAACATAAGGTTTATTCCAGAAATTTTTTAGAAAAAACTGATTCTGTGGAATCCAGAATAGGTAGAACTGCCTGTTGACTCCAATCTACCAAGTTGCTATGCTTTCCTAAAGTTATTGGTTTTTTTGCTTCAAAGCTCCCTGTATCTTATTTCCTACAGGTCATAAAGTAACCAGATAAAACACCCTAAATTTGAACGCCAGGGGTCCACTGAACAGTTTGATGCCCAATATGTATAGGTTTACCTAAGTATGTGGCATGTAGGAGCCCCAATGTGAACATACCCCCATATGATCTATCATTTCTGTCATTCCAGCTTCTGCAAAATCAACACATTTACATCCTTTTGTGTGGGATGTTTATCTAAGTATGTGGCATGTAGGAGCCAATGTGAACAAATACCATATGATCTGCCATTTCATTTTGTGTGGGACAACACTAAAAAAAAAGTACGCTCATTCCCCCGAATCAAAAATGGGTACCCATGTCTTTCTACTCCAAAGTACCAAGTCACAAAGCTTTCCTAAAGTTGGCAATCTTGATAATATTTCCAAAAAATCCTCTCAAAGCTTCCAGTTTACAGCATCTTATCTCCCATGTACCATTAGGTACCAAGATAAAACACCCTGAGTTTGAACGCCAGGGGTCCACTGAACAGTATGATGCCCAATATGTTTAGGTTTACCTAAGTATGTGGCATGTAGGGGCCCCAATGTTAACATACCTCATATGATCCATCATTTCTGTCTTTTCAGCTTCTGCAAAATCAACACATTTACATCATTTTGTGTGGGATAACGCTACAAAAAAGTACGCTCACCCCAGAAAGCCATATATTTTTGGAAAGTACACATTCCCACGAATCTAAAATGAATACCTGTGTCTTTCTACTCCAAAGTACCAAGCGCAAAGCATTTCTAAAGTTAGCAATTTTGATGACAATTCCAAAAATCCCCTCAAAGCTTCCATTTTGCGGCATCTTATCTCCCATGTAACATTAAGTACCAAGGTAAAACACCCCAAATTTAAACACCAGGGGTCCACTGAACAGTTTGATGCCCAATATGTATAGGTTTACCTAAGTATGTGGCATGTAGGGGCCCCAATGTGAACATACCCCATATGATCTGCCATTTCTGTCATTTCAGCTTCTGCAAAATCAACACATTTACATCATTTTGTGTGGGATAAAGTTAGTAAAAAGTACACTCACCCCAGAAAGTCATATATTTTTAGAAAGTACACATTCACTGAAATCTAAAATGGGTACCCATGTCTTTCTACTCCAAAGTACCAAGCCGCAAAGCTTTCCTAAGTTTGCCAATTTTATTACATTTCCAAAAATCACCTCAAAACTTCCAATATGCAGCATCTTATTTTCTATAGGTGTTTAGGTACCAAGATAAAACACCCTAAATATGAACCCCAGAGGTCTACAGAATAGTTTGATGCCCATTGTACATAGGTTTATAAAAGCACATGCACTTAGAGACCCCAAAATATACCTTGTGCACTCTAATTTCATGGCTTACTTTTACCTAATTTATAAACACATGGCAGTTTTATGTGGGATAGAAACTGCAGAAATATAGGGTTACCCCTGAAAACCATATTTTTACCATTTTTGGAAAGTATACATTCAGACAAAACCATCATGGGTAAAGAGTCCTTTCTACACCAAAGCACCAATCTGCAAAGCTTTCCTAAAGCTAGTGGTTTCTATGACATTTCAGAAAATCTACTAAAAATGTTGCAATTTGCCGCATTTATCTCACACAATTTCTTGCGTACAAAGGAAAATCACCCCAAATAGGAACACCAGGGGTCTACTGAACAGTTTGATGCCTTTTATGCATAGATTTACCAAACTATGCAGAGAACAGGGGCACCTAAATTAAAATAGTGCATATGAATTTTCACAAATGACGCTCCGGCTCATGCAGCTTTTGCACCCGGTATGTGTATTATGTGCCATAAGACCCCTAACAGTACAGAGACCCTAGAAAACCATACATTTTCTGAAAGCACACATTCTGACAAAAAAAATGGGTAAATACATCTTTCTACTGCAAACTACCAAACTACAAAGCTATGCTAAACAGAACGGTTTTTATGACATTTCTGAAAATTGTTACAAAGCTTGAATTTGCCCCATTATGTAGCCCACATTTCATAACGTACCAACATAAAACACCCTAAATATGAACGCCAGGGGTCTACTGAACAGTTTGATGCCCAATATGCATAGATTTACCAAACTAAGTGGGGTACAGAGGAAGCCAAATTGAAATACAGCAGACAAAATGTCCATGTGCAAGACAAGTAACAAAGAACAATATGAAATGCAATAAAATCGTTAAAATCACAAAAAAAACCTAAAATCAATGGGGGATTTTTTCCTAGTGATATCTGCAGTCAGAATCACAGTTTGAGTATCCTGGCTTGGGCAAATTAGTTTTACAGACAAAGCCAAGCGAACAACAACTATGCATAACTGAAAATGCAATAAAATGGCTAAAAATGCAATAAAAAGACTAAAAATGCACCAAAATCACGGAAAATGTAATAAAAACACCAAAATAATACACAAAAGGTATTGCGCAGTGCGGTTAGCGAATAAGCTATCCGCAATGACAATAAAACGATTTTTTCAGGCTAGATTAAAAACGATACAATAAAAATTTTTTTTACAAAATTACAACTGTGTAAGTGAGTGTGTACACATGGCAAAATGTGTTTTGAGACACCAGGAGAGCAGCTGCAGATGGTGAGTAGCGTTACAGGAAGCGGGGGAACGCAGGGGGGAGCGCAGGAAGTGAGGGAGGGAGCAGAAAAAGTCGGGCACGTAGAATCTACATGCCCGACTTTTTCAATGGGGCCCCTGAGTGATCACGCCCCAGGGGCCACTAGTATCCCAACTCCGCTCGTTCCCTAGGGGGGTCCTTTACTTTATGATCGTTCTCTGCGCTTGGATAGTAAAGTAGTAGCACAGTAAAGAAAACGAATCTCCTACGTGCTGGGCTTTCAACACCTTTTTATGCCAGCACGTAGGAGCTACGTCTTTGGCAGGAAAAGGGTTAAAAGCTTTACAGAAACCGGCAACACAGCACTTTACGCAAATGCATCAGCAAAGATCATTTTCCTCACAAAATTGAGTCTCTACAAGGCAAAGTAAATATTTTGAATTTTATATGGCATTTGAAAGACAGTGCAGAAAATAAGCTCCTGCTAAGTTTTCAGCACTGCAAACCATTCAGAACACGGTGCAAAAACATTGTCTTTAAATGCGTTACAGAGAACATTCAGCGAAACCGGCAACACAGCACATTACGTGAATGCAGCAGCAAAGCCCATTTTGCTCACAAAATTGAGTCTCTACAAGGCAAAGTAAATGCTCTCAATTCTATATGGCATTTGAAAGACAGTGCAGAAACTAAGTCTCTACAATGTTTAATCCTTGCAAACCATTCAGAGCTCTTTCAGTAACATTGACTTAAATGCTTTACAGAGCAAACTGACAAACTGAAGCAAATCACGCGAATGCCTCAGAAAAGCCCACTTAACACAAAATTAATTCTCTACAAGGCAAAGTAAACACTTTCAATTCTATATGGCATTTGAAAGACAGTGCAGAAAATAAGCTCCTGCTAACTTTTCATCCTTGCAAACCATTCAGAGCACTTGCAGTAACATAGTGTTAAAACGCTTTACAGAGCAAACCGGCAAACTGAAGCAAATCACGCGAATGCCTCAGAAAAGCTCATTTAACAAACCAATTTGACTCTCTATAAGACAAAGTAAATACTTTGAATGCTACATGGCATTTGAAAGACAGTGCAGAAAATAAGCTCCTGCTAACGTTTCATGATTGCAAAACATTCAGTGCACTTGCAGTAACATGGGCTAAAACGCTTTACAGAGCAAACCGGCAAACTGAAGCAAATCACGCGAATGCCTCAGAAAAGCTCATTTAACAAATAAATTGACTCTCTATATGACAAAGTAAATACTTTGAATGCTACATGGCATTTGAAAGACAGTGCAGAAAATGAGCTCCTGCTAACGTTTCATGCTTGCAAACCATCAGAGCACATGGGCTAAAACGCTTTACAGAGCAAACCGGCAAACTGAAGCAAATCACGCGAATGCCTCAGAAAAGCTCATTTAACACACAAAATTGACTGTTTATAAGACAAAGTAAATACTTTGAATGCTACATGGCATTTGAAAGGCAGTGCAGAAAATAAGCTCCTGCTAACGTTTCATGCTTGCAAAATAGAGCACTTGCAGTAACATGGGCTAAAACGCTTTACAGAGCAAACCGGCAAACTGAAGCAAATCACGCGAATGCCTCAGACAAGCTCATTTAACACACAAAATTTACTATCCTCAAAGAAATTAGCTCATGCTAACGTTTCATGCTTGCAAACCATTCACAGCAGTTGCAGTAACATGGGCTAAACCGCTTAACAGAGCAAACCGGCAAACTGAAGCAAATCACGCGAATGCCTCAGAAAAGCTCATTTAACAAACAAAGATGACTATCCTTAAGGCAAAGTAAATAGTTTGAATGCTACATGCCATTTGAAAGGCAGTGCAGAAAATAAGCTCCTGCTAATGTTTCATGCTTGCAAATCATTCACAGCAGTTGCAGTTACATGGGTTAAAACGCTTTACAGAGCAAACCGGCAAACTGAAGCAAATCACGCGAATGCCTCAGAAAAGCTCATTTAACACACAAAATTGACTGTTTATAAGACAAAGTAAATAGTTGATATGCTACATGGCATTTGAAAGGCAGTGCAGAAAATAAGCTCCTGCAAACGTTTCATACTTGCAAACCATTCACAGCAGTTGCAGTAACATGGGCTAAAACGCTTTACAGAGCAAACCGGCAAACTGAAGCAAATCACGCGAATGCCTCAGAAAAGCTCATTTAACACACAAAATTGACTGTTTATAAGACAAAGTAAATAGTTGAAATGCTACATGGCATTTGAAAGGCAGTGCAGAAAATAAGCTCCTGCTAACGTTTCATGCTTTCAAACCATTCACAGCAGTTGCAGTAACATGGGCTAAAACGCTTTACAGAGCAAACCGGCAAACTGAAGCAAATCACGCGAATGCCTCAGAAAAGCTCATTTAACACACAAAATTGACTGTTTATAAGACAAAGTAAATAGTTGAAATGCTACATGGCATTTGAAAGGCAGTGCAGAAAATAAGCTCCTGCTAACGTTTCATGCTTTCAAACCATTCACAGCAGTTGCAGTAACATGGGCTAAAACGCTTTACTGAGCAAACCGGCAAACTGAAGCAAATCACGCGAATGCCTCAGAAAAGCTCATTTAACACACAAAATTGACTGTTTATAAGACAAAGTAAATAGTTGAAATGCTACATGGCATTTGAAAGGCAGTGCAGAAAATAAGCTCTTGCTAACGCTTCATGCTTTCAAACCATTCACAGCAGTTGCAGTAACATGGGCTAAAATGCTTTACAGAGAAAACCGGCAAACTGAAGCAAATCACGCGAATGCCTCAGAAAAGCTCATTTAACACACAAAATTGACTGTTTATAAGACAAAGTAAATAGTTGAAATGCTACATGGCATTTGAAAGGCAGTGCAGAAAATAAGCTCTTGCTAACGTTTCATGCTTTCAAACCATTCACAGCAGTTGCAGTAACATGGGCTAAAACGCTTTACAGAGCAAACCGGCAAACTGAAGCAAATCACGCGAATGCCTCAGAAAAGCTCATTTAACACACAAAATTGACTGTTTATAAGACAAAGTAAATAGTTGAACTGCTACATGGCATTTGAAAGGCAGTGCAGAAAATAAGCTCCTGCTAAAGTTTCACGCTTGCAAACCATTCACAGGAGTTGCAGTAACATGGGCTAAAACGCTTAACAGAGCAAACCGGCAAAGTGAAGCAAATCACGCGAATGCCCCAGAAAAGCTCATTTAACACACAAAATTGACTGTTTTTAAGACAAATTAAATAGTTTAAATGCTACATGGCATTTGAAAGGCAGTGTAGAAATTAAGCTCCTGCTAACGTTACATGCTTGCAAACCATTCACAGCAGTTGCAGTAACATGGGTAAAAACGCTTTACAGAGAAAACCGGCAAACTGAAGCAAATCACGTGAATGCCTCAGAAAAGCTCATTTAACACACAAAATTGACTGTTTATAAGACAAAGTAAATAGTTGAAATGCTACATGGCATTTGAAAGGCAGTGCAGAAAATAAGCTCCTGCTAACGTTTCATGCTTTCAAACCATTCACAGCAGTTGCAGTAACATGGGCTAAAACGCTTTACAGAGCAAACTGGCAAACTGAAGCAAATCACGCGAATGCCTCAGAAAAGCTCATTTAACACACAAAATTGACTGTTTATAAGACAAAGTAAATAGTTGAAATGCTACATGGCATTTGAAAGGCAGTGCAGAAAATAAGCTCCTGCTAAAGTTTCACGCTTGCAAACCATTCACAGGAGTTGCAGTAACATGGGCTAAAACGCTTAACAGAGCAAACCGGCAAAGTGAAGCAAATCACGCGAATGCCTCAGAAAAGCTCATTTAACACACAAAATTGACTGTTTTTAAGACAAATTAAATAGTTTAAATGCTACATGGCATTTGAAAGGCAGTGTAGAAAATAAGCTCCTGCTAACGTTACATGCTTGCAAACCATTCACAGCAGTTGCAGTAACATGGGCTAAAACGCTTTACAGAGAAAACCAGCAAAGTGAAGCAAATCACGCGAATGCCTCAGAAAAGCTCATTTAACACACAAAATTGACTGTTTTTAAGACAAAGTAAATAGTTTAAATGCTACATGGCATTTGAAAGGCAGTGTAGAAAATAAGCTCCTGCTAACGTTACATGCTTGCAAACCATTCACAGCAGTTGCAGTAACATGGGCTAAAACGCTTTACAGAGAAAACCGGCAAACTGAAGCAAATCACGCGAATGCCTCAGAAAAGCTCATTTAACACACAAAATTGACTGTTTTTAAGACAAAGTAAATAGTTGATATGCTACATGACATTTGAAAGGCAGTGCAGAAAATAAGCTCCTGCTAACGTTTCATACTTGCAAACCATTCACAGCAGTTGCAGTAACATGGGTAAAAACGCTTTACAGAGAAAACCGGCAAACTGAAGCAAATCACGCGAATGCCTCAGATAAGCTCATTTAACACACAAAATTGACTGTTTTTAAGACAAAGTAAATAGTTTGAATGCTACATGGCATTTGAAAGGCAGTGCAGAAAATAAGCTCCTGCTAACGTTTCATGCTTGCAAACCATTCACAGCAGTTGCAGTAACATGGGCTAAAACGCTTTACAGAGCAAACCGGCAAACTGAAGCAAATCACGCGAATGCCTCAGAAAAGCTCATTTAACACACAAAATTGACTGTTTATAAGACAAAGTAAATAGTTGAAATGCTACATGGCATTTGAAAGGCAGTGAAGAAAATAAGCTCCTGCTAACGTTTCATGCTTGCAAACCATTCACAGCAGTTGCAGTAACATGGGCTAAAACGCTTTACAGAGCAAACCGGCAAACTAAAGCAAATCACGCAAATGCCTCAGAAAAGCTCATTTAACACACAAAATTGACTGTTTATATGACAAAGTAAAAAGTTTAAATGCTACATGGCATTTGAAAGGCAATGCAGAAAAGAAGCTTCTGCTAAAGTTTCATGCTTGCAAACCATTCACAGGAGTTGCAGTAACATGGGCTAAAACGCTTAACAGAGCAAACCGGCAAACTGAAGCAAATCACGCGAATGCCTCAGAAAAGCTCATTTAACACACAAAATTGACTGTTTTTAAGACAAAGTAAATAGTTTAAATGCTACATGGCATTTGAAAGGCAGTGCAGAAAATAAGCTCCTGCTAACGTTTCATGCTTGCAAACCATTCACAGCAGTTGCAGTAACATGGGCTAAAACGCTTTACAGAGCAAACCGGCTATCAGGACCGTAGAGAGTCGTTAGAGAAATTCGTAGGGGAAGGACTTCTCCTACACCTACCTGGAAACTTCTTATGGAAGGCTCGAATTAACCGAGGAGCGTGGACATTGGTTATAGACTACCAGGAATTTTCTTCAGGAGAAAAACCCTTCCACTGAACCAGATATTGTAGACGCCCCCTTCGGAGTCTGGAATCAAGGATGGCTTGTACCTCAAATTCCTCTGACCCTTGTATCACCACAGGCTTAGGAGGAGGCTGAGTACGACCAGGAAATGGATCTTTGACAGAGTTCTTTAATAAGGAAACGTGAAATACCGGGTGTACCCGGAGGCTGGTAGGCAACTTCAGTTTGTAAGCAACAGAATTTATCTGTTTGATAATCGGAAAAGGCCCCATAAATCTTTGGCCCAATTTCCTGGAGGGACAAGAGAGTTTGAGGTTACGGGTCGACAACCACACAAGATCACCAACCTTAAACTCGGGACTCCTTCTCCTTCTCTTGTCAGCGTGTCTCTTATAGGTCACTTGAGCCTCCTTAATAGTTTGTTGAAGAACCTTGAAGTTACTGCTCAAAAAGGAAAGCCGATCTTGTGCCGCAGGAACAGCAACTTCAGAAAGTCCCGGTAGAGCAGTAGGATGGAACCCATAATTGGAAAAAAAAGGAGACTGTTTGGACGAGGAATGTACCGCATTGTTATATGAAAATTCTGCCAAAGGTAAGAGGACCGACCAGTCGTCTTGGGAAAAGGAAGAAAAACACCTAATATACTGTTCAAGTGTTTGGTTGGTAGGTTCCGTCTGGCCATTAGTTTGAGGGTGAAAAGCAGTAGACAAAGCAAGTTGAATGTGAAGTCCCTGGCACAAAGATTTCCAAAAACGAGAGGTGAACTGTGAACCTCGGTCAGATATTATCTGTTTAGGTAGTCCATGGAGTCGAAAAATCTCCCGGATAAAAGTTTCAGCGGTTGCATCAGCAGACGGTAAACCTACCATGGGAGTGAAATGAGCCATCTTTGTAAGTCTGTCAACCACAACTAAAACAGTATTATAACCAGCAGACTCAGGAAGATCCACAATAAAATCCATGGAGATCCTTTCCCATGGTTTCTCAGGAACAGGAAGAGGCTGAAGCAGACCCATAGGATGTGAACGAGGATCCTTAAATCGGGCACAAGTCTGACAAGTGGTGACGTATTTAAGACAGTCTTTGTATAAGCCGGGCCAAAAAAAATGTCTTTTAGCAAGTTCCCGCGTCTTACGAACCCCAAAATGACCTGACACTGGATGGTCGTGGACAAACTTGAGAACTTCAAGGCGCAGCCTTTCGGAGACAAAAATCTTACCACCAGTCATAAAATAGTCGTTTTGGAGGGTAGACCCCTCAGGTCCTTTGTTTAAAATTCTAGAGGCCTCTTGAATCTTACTCAATACTTCGGCCTGGAAGAGAAGGAAGTTAGAGGTCCTAAGTACAGTACTGGTGGCCGGAACATCCTCAGGTGCCGGAAACATACGAGACAAGGCATCCGCCTTCCCATTCTTAGAACCCGGCCTGAAGGTCACATGGAAATTAAATCTGGAAAAGAAAAGCGCCCACCGGGCTTGGCGAGGACGGAGTCTCTTCGCTGAACGTAAATATTCCAAATTCTTGTGATCGGAAAAAACTAAAATTGGATGGTTTGCCCCCTCCAGAAGATGTCGCCATTCTTGAAACGCAGATTTAATAGCAAGCAGCTCTCTATCTCCCACATCATAATTCCGTTCCGATTGTGATAACTTCCTGGAAAAAAAAGCAACAGGATGAAGTTGATTCTTAAAATCGGCTCTCTGTGAAACTACTGCCCCTACGGCATGTTCGGAGGCATCAACCTCCAAAATAAATGGGCGAGCTGGGTCAGGATGACGTAGAATTGGGGCAGTCGTGAAAGATCTCTTGAGTTCCGTAAATGCTTGTTGGGCCTCCGAAGACCAAAAAAATTTTTTTTAACAGAGCTTGTAAGGGCAGTGATTGGGGCGATAACCCTTGAAAAGTCCTTGATGAATTTTCGATAGAAGTTAGCAAAGCCCACAAACCTTTGAACTGCCTTACGATCGTTAGGAATAGGCCAGTCCAGCACGGCAGAGACCTTGCGTGAATCCATGGATATACCATCAGGAGAAATGACGAGACCAAGGAATTCTATGGAAGACTTTTCGAATTCGCATTTTTCGAGCTTTGCAAAAAGTTTATGGGCTCGTAACCTGGAAAATACTTTCGTAACATGGACCCGATGTTCTTCCAGAGAGGAAGAGAAAATCAGGATATCATCGAGATAGACAATGACAAAAAGATCTAAAAAGTCTCTAAAAATGTCGTTGACAAGGTGCTGGAACGTAGCTGGGGCGTTGCAGAGCCCAAACGGCATTACTAAGTACTCAAAGTGACCGTACCGGGTGCGGAAAGCTGTCTTCCATTCGTCCCCTTGGCGAATACGGACTAAGTTATAGGCTCCCCGAAGATCAAGTTTCGTGAATACTTGTGCCGATCGCAGTCTTACAAAGAGTTCAGATATAGGAGGCAGAGGGTACCGGTTTTTAACCGTGATTTTATTCAGGTCACGATAGTCAATGCAAGGACGTAAGGAATGATCCTTCTTCTCAACGAAGAATATGCCCGCCCCGGCAGGAGAAGTGGAGGGACGAATAAACCCTTTATCCAGATTTTCTTCAATATACCCCTTAAGGACAGTGAGTTCTGGTTCAGAAAAAGGATAAATCCGTCCAAAAGGAATAGTAGCTCCGGAAAGAAGATCGATAGGACAGTCATAAATTCGATGAGGGGGAAGTTCATCAGCGCCTTTTTCATCAAACACATCCAAAAATTGGTGATACGGCTCAGGAATAAGTTTGAGACGGGGGTCAGGAGTTAATAACTGCAACCTTCCAGGAGACCAGGTGTGACGGAAACATGAGTTGGAAGGAAATGAGATCTGGTTAGAGTCCCAATGAATACAGGGGTTGTGCGTCTTGAGCCAAGGAAACCCCAGGATGAGCGGGTACAAAGGAGAGGACACCACATCAAAAGACAACAACTCACTGTGCTGCTGAATCTTTATTAACAAAGGAATGGTCTCAAAAAGTACGGGACCAGAGGAGATATCGGATCCATCCGCCAATTTAACCGTCATTGGACAGGACCTCGATTTCAAAGGAATATCATGAGATTGGGCAAAGTTCCGGTCAATGAAACATCCGCAAGCTCCAGAATCAATCAGTGCCGGTATCTGAAGTGTTCCTCTTGACCACTGTAAGACAGCATCAACAGACATGAGAGACAAACCATCAACAGCCTCAGCACTAAGGAGGACTCTCTTACTTGTGGGCCTAGCGGGACAAGTACGGAGTAGGTGCCCGGAGGCCCCGCAGTACAGGCATAAATTCAGACGACGTCTGCGCAGCCTCTCTTCTGCTGTCAGTGGAGAGCGAATTAATCCGATTTGCATAGGTTCAGAATCCGCGGAGGAGGAGACTGGAACGGGTGTAGAAGAAGAAGGCTTGGGAAACAGAGGAGCCTTGGGAACCAACCAGCTGGGCTGAAACATTCCTGACTTTTCTTGCCTTCTCTCCCTCAGGCGTCGATCAATCTGGATCGCAGAGTCAATTAGGGAATCTAGGTCTTCGGGTATCCCAACACGGGCTAACTCATCTTTTAAGCCCTCCGATAAGCCAATCCTAAATTGATGTTTTAAGGCAGCTTGATTCCACTGTGTGTCAGCTGCAAAGTTGCGAAAGTCCGTAACATATTCTTCCACTGCCCGTCTCCCCTGGGACAGTGATCTGAGCGCGGCCTCTGCCGTAGCCTCCCTTTGGGGGTCATCATAAAGCTGTGCCATAGCCTGGAAAAATGCTGTGGAGTTACTGAACAATGGACTTTGTTGCTCCAAAAGCCGGTGAGCCCATGTCTGTGGTTCGCCAGACAACAGGGAAATTGCAAACCCCACTTTATACTGTTCCGTAACATAGATGTGAGGGTTCAGGGTGAACTCCAGCTTGCAACTGTTCATGAAGGCCCGAAATTTCTTTCGATCCCCAGAGAAGCACTCAGGCAGAGAAAGTTTAAGTTTGGTAGCCGGTGCCGAAACAACGACAGGAATTTGGGCGACTTCGGGATCCTCGGGCAAGGCATGTAGCTGAGCCTGCATTTGCTGAAACCCCGACTGAAGGTCTTGTACCGCCTGGGTAAGAGTCGCCAGCTGCTGGGTGACATGATGTAAGGCCGAGGCTTCCCCAGATTCCTCCATCTGGCTAAGTGATACTATCAGGACCGTAGAGAGTCGTTAGAGAAATTCGTAGGGGAAGGACCTCTCCTACACCTCCCACTGAAGCGACAGCCGCTGATGGTGGAGACAGGACTGGGCTTAGTGGAGGAGTGGCAGGAGTGCCAAACCGGAGCGTCGGAACCAATTCAGAAGGCAGGAGCGAGGTCAGGCGGGCAGAGGGTCAGTGCAGGCAGCAAGGGTTCAAAGTCAAGTCAGGCCGGGTCAAAAATCAAAATCTTGGTAGCAGAAAATAAGGCCTGGTGTTTTCAAACAGAAATGATCACTTAGCAGTGATCCTAGGCCTCAGCGTCTCTTTATACCTTGTGCGCATGCGCAGGGCGCCGGAAGCGCGTTCCCGAGCGCGTGCGAACGTGCGCGCCTCCATGCGCGTCATTCCGGCGCGTGCGCATATTCGCCGGCGCCGTGACAGGTGCGCGCCTGCATCAATCGGCGGCGGCGCCACTTCGGGACCCGGCGGCTGGAGGCAACGGGCAGCCTCAGGTACCCTACACCGGCAAACTGAAGCAAATCACGCGAATGCCTCAGAAAAGCTCATTTAACACACAAAATTGACTGTTTATAAGACAAAGTAAATAGTTGATATGCTACATGGCATTTGAAAGGCAGTGCAGAAAATAAGCTCCTGCTAACGTTTCATGCTTGCAAACCATTCATAGCAGTTGCAGTAACATGGGTTAAAACGCTTGACAGAGCAAACCGGCAAACTGAAGCAAATTACGCGAATGCCTCAGAAAAGCTCATTTAACACACAAAATTGACTGTTTATAAGACAAAGTAAATAGTTGATATGCTACATGGCATTTGAAAGGCAGTGCAGAAAATAAGCTCCTGCTAACGTTTCATGCTTGCAAACCATTCACAGCAGTTGCAGTAACATGGGCTAAAACGCTTTACAGAGCAAACCGGCAAACTGAAGCAAATCACGCGAATGCCTCAGAAAAGCTCATTTAACACACAAAATTGACTGTTTATAAGACAAAGTAAATAGTTGATATGCTACATGGCATTTGAAAGGCAGTGCAGAAAATAAGCTCCTGCTAACGTTTCATGCTTGCAAACCATTCATAGCAGTTGCAGTAACATGGGTTAAAACGCTTGACAGAGCAAACCGGCAAACTGAAGCAAATTACGCGAATGCCTCAGAAAAGCTCATTTAACACACAAAATTGACTGTTTATAAGACAAAGTAAATAGTTGATATGCTACATGGCATTTGAAAGGCAGTGCAGAAAATAAGCTCCTGCTAACGTTTCATGCTTTCAAACCATTCACAGCAGTTGCAGTAACATGGGCTAAAACGCTTTACTGAGCAAACCGGCAAACTGAAGCAAATCACGCGAATGCCTCAGAAAAGCTCATTTAACACACAAAATTGACTGTTTATAAGACAAAGTAAATAGTTGATATGCTACATGGAATTGAAAAGGCAGTGCAGAAAATAAGCTCCTGCTAACGTTTCATGCTTGCAAACCATTCACAGCAGTTGCAGTAACATGGGTTAAAACGCTTTACAGAGCAAACCGGCAAACTGAAGAAAATCACGCGAATGCCTCAGAAAAGCTCATTTAACACACAAAATTGACTGTATATAAGACAAAGTAAATAGTTGATATGCTACATGGCATTTGAAAGGCTGTGCAGAAAATAAGCTCCTGCTAACGTTTCATGCTTGCAAACCATTCACAGCAGTTGCAGTAACATGAGTAAAAACGCTTTACAGAGAAAACCGGCAAACTGAAGCAAATCACGCGAATACCTCAGAAAAGCTCATTGAACACACAAAATTGACTGTTTTTAAGACAAAGTAAATAGTTTGAATGCTACATGGCATTTGAAAGGCAGTGCAGAAAATAAGCTCCTGCTAACGTTTCATGCTGGCAAACCATTCACAGCAGTTGCAGTAACATGGGCTAAAACGCTTTACAGAGCAAACCGGCAAACTGAAGCAAATCACGCGAATGCCTCAGAAAAGCTCATTTAACACACAAAATTGACTGTTTATAAGACAAAGTAAATAGTTGATATGCTACATGGAATTGAAAAGGCAGTGCAGAAAATAAGCTCCTGCTAACGTTTCATGCTTGCAAACCATTCACAGCAGTTGCAGTAACATGGGTTAAAACGCTTTACAGAGCAAACCGGCAAACTGAAGCAAATCACGCGAATGCCTCAGAAAAGCTCATTTAACACTCAAAATTGACTGTTTATAAGACAAAGTAAATAGTTGAAATGCTACATGGCATTTGAAAGGCAGTGCAGAAAATAAGCTCCTGCTAAAGTTTCATGCTTGAAAACCATTCACAGGAGTTGCAGTAACATGGGCTAAAACGCTTTACAGAGAAAACGGGCAAACTGAAGCAAATCACGCGAATGCCTCAGAAAAGCTCATTTAACACACAAAATTGACTGTTTTTAAGACAAAGTAAATAGTTGATTTGCTACATGGTATTTGAAAGGCAGTGCAGAAAATAAGCTCCTGCTAACGTTTCATGCTTGCAAACCATTCACAGCAGTTGCAGTAACATGGGCTAAAACGCTTTACAGAGCAAACCGGCAAACTGAAGAAAATCACGCGAATGCCTCAGAAAAGCTCATTGAACACACAAAATTGACTGTTTTTAAGACAAAGTAAATAGTTCGAATGCTACATGGCATTTGAAAGGCAGTGCAGAAAATAAGCTCCTGCTAACGTTTCATGCTTGCAAACCATTCACAGCAGTTGCAGTAACATGGGCTAAATCGCTTTACAGAGCAAACCGGCAAACTGAAGCAAATCACGCGAATGCCTCAGAAAAGCTCATTTAACACACAAAATTGACTGTTTTTAAGACAAAGTAAATAGTCTGAATGCTACAAGGCATTTGAAAGGCAGTGCAGAAAATAAGCTCCTGCTAACGTTTCATGCTTGCAAACCATTCACAGCAGTTGCAGTAACATGGGCTAAAACGCTTTACAGAGCAAACCGGCAAACTGAAGCAAATCACGCGAATGCCTCAGAAAAGCTCATTTAACACACAAAATTAACTGTTTTTAAGACAAAGTAAATAGTTTGAATGCTACATGGCATTTGAAAGGCAGTGTAGAAAATAAGCTCCTGCTAACGTTTCATGCTTGCAAACCATTCACAGCAGTTGCAGTAACATGGGCTAAAACGCTTTACAGAGCAAACCGGCAAACTGAAGCAAATCACGCGAATGCCTCAGAAAAGCTCATTTCACACACAAAATTGACTGTTTATAAGACAAAGTAAATAGTTGAAATGCTACATGGCATTTGAAAGGCAGTGCAGAAAATAAGCTCTTGCTAACGTTTCATGCTTGCAAACCATTCACAGGAGTTGCAGTAACATGGGCTAAAACGCTTAACAGAGCAAACCGGCAAACTGAAGCAAATCACGCGAATGCCTCAGAAAAGCTCATTTAACACACAAAATTGACTGTTTTTAAGACAAAGTAAATAGTTTAAATGCTACATGGCATTTGAAAGGCAGTGTAGAAAATAAGCTCCTGCTAACGTTTCATACTTGCAAACCATTCACAGGAGTTGCAGTAACATGGGCTAAAACGCTTAACAGAGCAAACCGGCAAACTGAAGCAAATCACGCGAATGCCTCAGAAAAGCTCATTTAACACACAAAATTGACTGTTTATAAGACAAAGTAAATAGTTGATATGCTACATGGCATTTAAAAGGCAGTGCAGAAAATAAGCTCCTGCTAACGTTTCATGCTTGCAAACCATTCACAGCAGTTGCAGTAACATGGGTTAATACGCTTTACAGAGCAAACCGGCAAACTGAAGAAAATCACGCGAATGCCTCAGAAAAGCTCATTTAACACACAAAATTGACTGTTTTTAAGACAAAGTAAATAGTTTAAATGCTACATGGCATTTGAAAGGCAGTGTAGAAAATAAGCTCCTGCTAACGTTTCATGCTTGCAAACCATTCACAGCAGTTGCAGTAACATGGGCTAAAACGCTTAACAGAGCAAACCGGCAATCTGAAGCAAATCACGCGAATGCCTCAGAAAAGCTCATTTAACACACAAAATTGACTGTTTTTAAGACAAAGTAAATAGTTGATATGCTACATGGCATTTGAAAGGCAGTGCAGAAAATAAGCTCCTGCTAACGTTTCATGCTTGCAAACCATTCATAGCAGTTGCAGTAACATGGGTTAAAACGCTTGACAGAGCAAACCGGCAAACTGAAGCAAATTACGCGAATGCCTCAGAAAAGCTCATTTAACACACAAAATTGACTGTTTATAAGACAAAGTAAATAGTTGATATGCTACATGGCATTTGAAAGGCAGTGCAGAAAATAAGCTCCTGCTAACGTTTCATGCTTTCAAACCATTCACAGCAGTTGCAGTAACATGGGCTAAAACGCTTTACAGAGCAAACCGGCAAACTGAAGCAAATCACGCGAATGCCTCAGAAAAGCTCATTTAACACACAAAATTGACTGTTTATAAGACAAAGTAAATAGTTGAAATGCTACATGGCATTTGAAAGGCAGTGCAGAAAATAAGCTCCTGCTAAAGTTTCATGCTTGAAAACCATTCACAGGAGTTGCAGTAACATGGGCTAAAACGCTTTACAGAGAAAACCGGCAAACTGAAGCAAATCACGCGAATGCCTCAGAAAAGCTCATTTAACACACAAAATTGACTGTTTTTAAGACAAAGTAAATAGTTGATTTGCTACATGGTATTTGAAAGGCAGTGCAGAAAATAAGCTCCTGCTAACGTTTCATGCTTGCAAACCATTCACAGCAGTTGCAGTAACATGGGCTAAAACGCTTTACAGAGCAAACCGGCAAACTGAAGAAAATCACGCGAATGCCTCAGAAAAGTTCATTTAACACACAAAATTGACTGTTTATAAGACAAAGTAAATAGTTGAAATGCTACATGGCATTTGAAAGGCAGTGCAGAAAATAAGCTCTTGCTAACGTTTCATGCTTGCAAACCATTCACAGGAGTTGCAGTAACATGGGCTAAAACGCTTAACAGAGCAAACCGGCAAACTGAAGCAAATCACGCGGATGCCTCAGAAAAGCTCATTTAACACACAAAATTGACTGTTTTTAAGACAAAGTAAATAGTTTAAATGCTACATGGCATTTGAAAGGCAGTGTAGAAAATAAGCTCCTGCTAACGTTTCATGCTTGCAAACCATTCACAGGAGTTGCAGTAACATGGGCTAAAACGCTTAACAGAGCAAACCGGCAATCTGAAGCAAATCACGCGAATGCCTCAGAAAAGCTCATTTAACACACAAAATTGACTGTTTTTAAGACAAAGTAAATAGTTGATATGCTACATGGCATTTGAAAGGCAGTGCAGAAAATAAGCTCCTGCTAACGTTTCATGCTTGCAAACCATTCACAGCAGTTGCAGTAACATGGGCTAAAACGTTTTACAGAGCAAACCGGCAAACTGAAGCAAATCACGCGAATGCCTCAGAAAAGCTCATTGAACACACAAAATTGACTGTTTTTAAGACAAAGTAAATAGTTTGAATGCTACATGGCATTTGAAAGGCAGTGCAGAAAATAAGCTCCTGCTAACGTTTCATGCTTGCAAACCATTCACAGCAGTTGCAGTAACATGGGCTAAAACGCTTTACAGAGCAAAGCGGCAAACTGAAGCAAATCACACGAATGCCTCAGAAAAGCTCATTTAACATACAAAATTGACTGTTTATAAGACAAAGTAAATAGTTGAAATGCTACATGGCATTTGAAAGGGAGTGCAGAAAATAAGCTCCTGCTAACGTTTCATGCTTGCAAACCATTCACAGCAGTTGCAGTAACATGGGCTAAAACGCTTTACAGAGCAAACCGGCAAACTGAAGCAAATCACGCGAATGCCTCAGAAAAGCTCATTTAACACACAAAATTGACTGTTTTTAAGACAAAGTAAATAGTTTGAATGCTACATGGCATTTGAAAGGCAGTGTAGAAAATAAGCTCCTGCTAACGTTTCATGCTTGCAAACCATTCACAGCAGTTGCAGTAACATGGGCTAAAACGCTTTACAGAGCAAACCGGCAAACTGAAGCAAATCACGCGAATGCCTCAGAAAAGCTCATTTAACACACAAAATTGACTGTTTATAAGAAAAAGTAAATAGTTGAAATGCTACATGGCATTTGAAAGGCAGTGCAGAAAATAAGCTCTTGCTAACGTTTCATGCTTGCAAACCATTCACAGGAGTTGCAGTACCATGGGCTAAAACGCTTAACAGAGCAAACCGGCAAACTGAAGCAAATCACGCGAATGCCTCAGAAAAGCTCATTTAACACACAAAATTGACTGTTTTTAAGACAAAGTAAATAGTTTAAATGCTACATAGCATTTGAAAGGCAGTGTAGAAAATAAGCTCCTGCTAACGTTTCATACTTGCAAACCATTCACAGGAGTTGCAGTAACATGGGCTAAAACGCTTAACAGAGCAAACCGGCAAACTGAAGCAAATCACGCGAATGCCTCAGAAAAGCTCATTTAACACACAAAATTGACTGTTTATAAGACAAAGTAAATAGTTGATATGCTACATGGCATTTAAAAGGCAGTGCAGAAAATAAGCTCCTGCTAACGTTTCATGCTTGCAAACCATTCACAGCAGTTGCAGTAACATGGGTTAAAACGCTTTACAGAGCAAACCGGCAAACTGAAGCAAATCACGCGAATGCCTCAGAAAAGCTCATTTAACACACAAAATTGACTGTTTTTAAGACAAAGTAAATAGTTTAAATGCTACATGGCATTTGAAAGGCAGTGTAGAAAATAAGCTCCTGCTAACGTTTCATGCTTGCAAACCATTCACAGGAGTTGCAGTAACATGGGCTAAAACGCTTAACAGAGCAAACCGGCAATCTGAAGCAAATCACGCGAATGCCTCAGAAAAGCTCATTTAACACACAAAATTGACTGTTTTTAAGACAAAGTAAATAGTTGATATGCTACATGGCATTTGAAAGGCAGTGCAGAAAATAAGCTCCTGCTAACGTTTCATGCTTGCAAACCATTCATAGCAGTTGCAGTAACATGGGTTAAAACGCTTGACAGAGCAAACCGGCAAACTGAAGCAAATTACGCGAATGCCTCAGAAAAGCTCATTTAACACACAAAATTGACTGTTTATAAGACAAAGTAAATAGTTGATATGCTACATGGCATTTGAAAGGCAGTGCAGAAAATAAGCTCCTGCTAACGTTTCATGCTTTCAAACCATTCACAGCAGTTGCAGTAACATGGGCTAAAACGCTTTACAGAGCAAACCGGCAAACTGAAGCAAATCACGCGAATGCCTCAGAAAAGCTCATTTAACACACAAAATTGACTGTTTATAAGACAAAGTAAATAGTTGATATGCTACATGGAATTGAAAAGGCAGTGCAGAAAATAAGCTCCTGCTAACGTTTCATGCTTGCAAACCATTCACAGCAGTTGCAGTAACATGGGTTAAAACGCTTTACAGAGCAAACCGGCAAACTGAAGCAAATCACGCGAATGCCTCAGAAAAGCTCATTTAACACTCAAAATTGACTGTTTATAAGACAAAGTAAATAGTTGAAATGCTACATGGCATTTGAAAGGCAGTGCAGAAAATAACCTCCTGCTAACGTTTCATGCTTTCAAACCATTCACAGCAGTTGCAGTAACATGGGCTAAAACGCTTTACAGAGCAAACCGGCAAACTGAAGCAAATCACGCGAATGCCTCAGAAAAGCTCATTTAACACACAAAATTGACTGTTTATAAGACAAAGTAAATAGTTGAAATGCTACATGGCATTTGAAAGGCAGTGCAGAAAATAAGCTCCTGCTAAAGTTTCATGCTTGAAAACCATTCACAGGAGTTGCAGTAACATGGGCTAAAATGCTTTACAGAGAAAACCGGCAAACTGAAGCAAATCACGCGAATGCCTCAGAAAAGCTCATTTAACACACAAAATTGACTGTTTTTAAGACAAAGTAAATAGTTGATTTGCTACATGGTATTTGAAAGGCAGTGCAGAAAATAAGCTCCTGCTAACGTTTCATGCTTGCAAACCATTCACAGCAGTTGCAGTAACATGGGCTAAAACGCTTTACAGAGCAAACCGGCAAACTGAAGCAAATCACGCGGATGCCTCAGAAAAGCTCATTTAACACACAAAATTAACTGTTTTTAAGACAAAGTAAATAGTTTGAATGCTACATGGCATTTGAAAGGCAGTGTAGAAAATAAGCTCCTGCTAACGTTTCATGCTTGCAAACCATTCACAGCAGTTGCAGTAACATGGGCTAAAACGCTTTACAGAGCAAACCGGCAAACTGAAGCAAATCACGCGAATGCCTCAGAAAAGCTCATTTAACACACAAAATTGACTGTTTTTAAGACAAAGTAAATAGTTGATATGCTACATGGCATTTGAAAGGCAGTGCAGAAAATAAGCTCCTGCTAACGTTTCATGCTTTCAAACCATTCCCAGCAGTTGCAGTAACATGGGTAAAAACGATTTACAGAGAAAACCGGCAAACTGAAGCAAATCACGCGAATGCCTCAGAAAAGCTCATTTAACACACAAAATTGACTGTTTATAAGACAAAGTAAATAGTTGATATGCTACATGGCATTTAAAAGGCAGTGCAAAAAATAAGCTCCTGCTAACGTTTCATGCTTGCAAACCATTCACAGCAGTTGCAGTAACATGGGTTTAAACGCTTTACAGAGCAAACCGGCAAACTGAAGCAAATCACGCGAATGCCTCAGAAAAGCTCATTTAACACACAAAATTGACTGTTTATAAGACAAAGTAAATAGTTGAAATGCTACATGGCATTTGAAAGGCAGTGCAGAAAATAAGCTCTTGCTAACGTTTCATGCTTGCAAACCATTCACAGGAGTTGCAGTAACATGGGCTAAAACGCTTAACAGAGCAAACCGGCAAACTGAAGCAAATCACGCGAATGCCTCAGAAAAGCTCATTTAACACACAAAATTGACTGTTTTTAAGACAAAGTAAATAGTTTAAATGCTACATGGCATTTGAAAGGCAGTGTAGAAAATAAGCTCCTGCTAACGTTTCATACTTGCAAACCATTCACAGGAGTTGCAGTAACATGGGCTAAAACGCTTTACAGAGCAAACCGGCAAACTGAAGCAAATCACGCGAATGCCTCAGAAAAGCTCATTTAACACACAAAATTGACTGTTTATAAGACAAAGTAAATAGTTGATATGCTACATGGCATTTAAAAGGCAGTGCAGAAAATAAGCTCCTGCTAACGTTTCATGCTTGCAAACCATTCACAGCAGTTGCAGTAACATGGGTTAAAACGCTTTACAGAGCAAACCGGCAAACTGAAGCAAATCACGCGAATGCCTCAGAAAAGCTCATTTAACACACAAAATTGACTGTTTATAAGACAAAGTAAATAGTTGAAATGCTACATGGCATTTGAAAGGCAGTGCAGAAAATAAGCTCTTGCTAACGTTTCATGCTTGCAAACCATTCACAGGAGTTGCAGTAACATGGGCTAAAACGCTTAACAGAGCAAACCGGCAAACTGAAGCAAATCACGCGGATGCCTCAGAAAAGCTCATTTAACACACAAAATTGACTGTTTTTAAGACAAAGTAAATAGTTTAAATGCTACATGGCATTTGAAAGGCAGTGTAGAAAATAAGCTCCTGCTAACGTTTCATGCTTGCAAACCATTCACAGGAGTTGCAGTAACATGGGCTAAAACGCTTAACAGAGCAAACCGGCAATCTGAAGCAAATCACGCGAATGCCTCAGAAAAGCTCATTTAACACACAAAATTGACTGTTTTTAAGACAAAGTAAATAGTTGATATGCTACATGGCATTTGAAAGGCAGTGCAGAAAATAAGCTCCTGCTAACGTTTCATGCTTGCAAACCATTCACAGCAGTTGCAGTAACATGGGCTAAAACGTTTTACAGAGCAAACCGGCAAACTGAAGCAAATCACGCGAATGCCTCAGAAAAGCTCATTGAACACACAAAATTGACTGTTTTTAAGACAAAGTAAATAGTTTGAATGCTACATGGCATTTGAAAGGCAGTGCAGAAAATAAGCTCCTGCTAACGTTTCATGCTTGCAAACCATTCACAGCAGTTGCAGTAACATGGGCTAAAACGCTTTACAGAGCAAAGCGGCAAACTGAAGCAAATCACACGAATGCCTCAGAAAAGCTCATTTAACATACAAAATTGACTGTTTATAAGACAAAGTAAATAGTTGAAATGCTACATGGCATTTGAAAGGGAGTGCAGAAAATAAGCTCCTGCTAACGTTTCATGCTTGCAAACCATTCACAGCAGTTGCAGTAACATGGGCTAAAACGCTTTACAGAGCAAACCGGCAAACTGAAGCAAATCACGCGAATGCCTCAGAAAAGCTCATTTAACACACAAAATTGACTGTTTTTAAGACAAAGTAAATAGTTTGAATGCTACATGGCATTTGAAAGGCAGTGTAGAAAATAAGCTCCTGCTAACGTTTCATGCTTGCAAACCATTCACAGCAGTTGCAGTAACATGGGCTAAAACGCTTTACAGAGCAAACCGGCAAACTGAAGCAAATCACGCGAATGCCTCAGAAAAGCTCATTTAACACACAAAATTGACTGTTTATAAGAAAAAGTAAATAGTTGAAATGCTACATGGCATTTGAAAGGCAGTGCAGAAAATAAGCTCTTGCTAACGTTTCATGCTTGCAAACCATTCACAGGAGTTGCAGTACCATGGGCTAAAACGCTTAACAGAGCAAACCGGCAAACTGAAGCAAATCACGCGAATGCCTCAGAAAAGCTCATTTAACACACAAAATTGACTGTTTTTAAGACAAAGTAAATAGTTTAAATGCTACATAGCATTTGAAAGGCAGTGTAGAAAATAAGCTCCTGCTAACGTTTCATACTTGCAAACCATTCACAGGAGTTGCAGTAACATGGGCTAAAACGCTTAACAGAGCAAACCGGCAAACTGAAGCAAATCACGCGAATGCCTCAGAAAAGCTCATTTAACACACAAAATTGACTGTTTATAAGACAAAGTAAATAGTTGATATGCTACATGGCATTTAAAAGGCAGTGCAGAAAATAAGCTCCTGCTAACGTTTCATGCTTGCAAACCATTCACAGCAGTTGCAGTAACATGGGTTAAAACGCTTTACAGAGCAAACCGGCAAACTGAAGCAAATCACGCGAATGCCTCAGAAAAGCTCATTTAACACACAAAATTGACTGTTTTTAAGACAAAGTAAATAGTTTAAATGCTACATGGCATTTGAAAGGCAGTGTAGAAAATATGCTCCTGCTAACGTTTCATGCTTGCAAACCATTCACAGGAGTTGCAGTAACATGGGCTAAAACGCTTAACAGAGCAAACCGGCAATCTGAAGCAAATCACGCGAATGCCTCAGAAAAGCTCATTTAACACACAAAATTGACTGTTTTTAAGACAAAGTAAATAGTTGATATGCTACATGGCATTTGAAAGGCAGTGCAGAAAATAAGCTCCTGCTAACGTTTCATGCTTGCAAACCATTCATAGCAGTTGCAGTAACATGGGTTAAAACGCTTGACAGAGCAAACCGGCAAACTGAAGCAAATTACGCGAATGCCTCAGAAAAGCTCATTTAACACACAAAATTGACTGTTTATAAGACAAAGTAAATAGTTGATATGCTACATGGCATTTGAAAGGCAGTGCAGAAAATAAGCTCCTGCTAACGTTTCATGCTTTCAAACCATTCACAGCAGTTGCAGTAACATGGGCTAAAACGCTTTACAGAGCAAACCGGCAAACTGAAGCAAATCACGCGAATGCCTCAGAAAAGCTCATTTAACACACAAAATTGACTGTTTATAAGACAAAGTAAATAGTTGATATGCTACATGGAATTGAAAAGGCAGTGCAGAAAATAAGCTCCTGCTAACGTTTCATGCTTGCAAACCATTCACAGCAGTTGCAGTAACATGGGTTAAAACGCTTTACAGAGCAAACCGGCAAACTGAAGCAAATCACGCGAATGCCTCAGAAAAGCTCATTTAACACTCAAAATTGACTGTTTATAAGACAAAGTAAATAGTTGAAATGCTACATGGCATTTGAAAGGCAGTGCAGAAAATAACCTCCTGCTAACGTTTCATGCTTTCAAACCATTCACAGCAGTTGCAGTAACATGGGCTAAAACGCTTTACAGAGCAAACCGGCAAACTGAAGCAAATCACGCGAATGCCTCAGAAAAGCTCATTTAACACACAAAATTGACTGTTTATAAGACAAAGTAAATAGTTGAAATGCTACATGGCATTTGAAAGGCAGTGCAGAAAATAAGCTCCTGCTAAAGTTTCATGCTTGAAAACCATTCACAGGAGTTGCAGTAACATGGGCTAAAACGCTTAACAGAGCAAACCGGCAAACTGAAGCAAATCACGCGAATGCCTCAGAAAAGCTCATTTAACACACAAAATTGACTGTTTTTAAGACAAAGTAAATAGTTTAAATGCTACATGGCATTTGAAAGGCAGTGTAGAAAATAAGCTCCTGCTAACGTTTCATACTTGCAAACCATTCACAGGAGTTGCAGTAACATGGGCTAAAACGCTTAACAGAGCAAACCGGCAAACTGAAGCAAATCACGCGAATGCCTCAGAAAAGCTCATTTAACACACAAAATTGACTGTTTATAAGACAAAGTAAATAGTTGATATGCTACATGGCATTTAAAAGGCAGTGCAGAAAATAAGCTCCTGCTAACGTTTCATGCTTGCAAACCATTCACAGCAGTTGCAGTAACATGGGTTAAAACGCTTTACAGAGCAAACCGGCAAACTGAAGCAAATCACGCGAATGCCTCAGAAAAGCTCATTTAACACACAAAATTGACTGTTTATAAGACAAAGTAAATAGTTGAAATGCTACATGGCATTTGAAAGGCAGTGCAGAAAATAAGCTCTTGCTAACGTTTCATGCTTGCAAACCATTCACAGGAGTTGCAGTAACATGGGCTAAAACGCTTAACAGAGCAAACCGGCAAACTGAAGCAAATCACGCGGATGCCTCAGAAAAGCTCATTTAACACACAAAATTGACTGTTTTTAAGACAAAGTAAATAGTTTAAATGCTACATGGCATTTGAAAGGCAGTGTAGAAAATAAGCTCCTGCTAACGTTTCATGCTTGCAAACCATTCACAGGAGTTGCAGTAACATGGGCTAAAACGCTTAACAGAGCAAACCGGCAATCTGAAGCAAATCACGCGAATGCCTCAGAAAAGCTCATTTAACACACAAAATTGACTGTTTTTAAGACAAAGTAAATAGTTGATATGCTACATGGCATTTGAAAGGCAGTGCAGAAAATAAGCTCCTGCTAACGTTTCATGCTTGCAAACCATTCACAGCAGTTGCAGTAACATGGGCTAAAACGTTTTACAGAGCAAACCGGCAAACTGAAGCAAATCACGCGAATGCCTCAGAAAAGCTCATTGAACACACAAAATTGACTGTTTTTAAGACAAAGTAAATAGTTTGAATGCTACATGGCATTTGAAAGGCAGTGCAGAAAATAAGCTCCTGCTAACGTTTCATGCTTGCAAACCATTCACAGCAGTTGCAGTAACATGGGCTAAAACGCTTTACAGAGCAAAGCGGCAAACTGAAGCAAATCACACGAATGCCTCAGAAAAGCTCATTTAACATACAAAATTGACTGTTTATAAGACAAAGTAAATAGTTGAAATGCTACATGGCATTTGAAAGGGAGTGCAGAAAATAAGCTCCTGCTAACGTTTCATGCTTGCAAACCATTCACAGCAGTTGCAGTAACATGGGCTAAAACGCTTTACAGAGCAAACCGGCAAACTGAAGCAAATCACGCGAATGCCTCAGAAAAGCTCATTTAACACACAAAATTGACTGTTTTTAAGACAAAGTAAATAGTTTGAATGCTACATGGCATTTGAAAGGCAGTGTAGAAAATAAGCTCCTGCTAACGTTTCATGCTTGCAAACCATTCACAGCAGTTGCAGTAACATGGGCTAAAACGCTTTACAGAGCAAACCGGCAAACTGAAGCAAATCACGCGAATGCCTCAGAAAAGCTCATTTAACACACAAAATTGACTGTTTATAAGACAAAGTAAATAGTTTAAATGCTACATGGCATTTGAAAGGCAGTGCAGAAAATAAGCTCCTGCTAACGTTTCATGCTTGCAAACCATTCACAGGAGTTGCAGTAACATGGGCTAAAACGCTTAACAGAGCAAACCGGCAAACTGAAGCAAATCACGCGAATGCCTCAGAAAAGCTCATTTAACACACAAAATTGACTGTTTTTAAGACAAAGTAAATAGTTGATATGCTACATGGCATTTGAAAGGCAGTGCAGAAAATAAGCTCCTGCTAACGTTTCATGCTTGCAAACCATTCACAGCAGTTGCAGTAACATGGGTAAAAACGCTTTTCAGAGAAAACCGGCAAACTGAAGCAAATCACGCGAATGCCTCAGAAAAGCTCATTTAACACACAAAATTGACTGTTTTTAAGACAAAGTAAATAGTCTGAATGCTACATGGCATTTGAAAGGCAGTGCAGAAAATAAGCTCCTGCTAAAGTTTCATGCTTGCAAACCATTCACAGCAGTTGCAGTAACATGGGCTAAAACGCTTTACAGAGAAAACCGGCAAACTGAAGCAAATCACGCGAATGCCTCAGAAAAGCTCATTTAACACACAAAATTGACTGTTTTTAAGACAAATTTAATAGTTTGAATGCTACATGGCATTTGAAAGGCAGTGCAGAAAATAAGCTCCTGCTAACGTTTCATGCTTGCAAACCATTCACAGCAGTTGCAGTAACATGGGTTAAAACGCTTTACAGAGCAAACCGGCTATCAGGACCGTAGAGAGTCGTTAGAGAAATTCGTAGGGGAAGGACTTCTTCTACACCTACCTGGAAACTTCTTATGGAAGGCTCGAATTAACCGAGGAGCGTGGACATTGGTTATAGACTCCCAGGAATTTTCTTCAGGAGAAAAAACCTTCCACTGAACCAGATATTGTAGGCGCCCCCTTCGGAGTCTGGAATCAAGGATGGCTTGTACCTCAAATTCCTCTGACCCTTGTATCACCACAGGCTTAGGAGGAGGCTGAGTACGACCAGGAAATGGATCTTTGACAGAGTTCTTTAATAAGGAAACGTGAAATACCGGGTGTACCCGGAGGCTGGTAGGCAACTTCAGTTTGTAAGCAACAGAATTTATCTGTTTGATAATCGGAAAAGGCCCCATAAATCTTTGGCCCAATTTCCTGGAGGGACAAGAGAGTTTGAGGTTACGGGTCGACAACCACACAAGATCACCAACCTTAAACTCGGGACTCCTTCTCCTTCTCTTGTCAGCGTGTCTCTTATAGGTCACTTGAGCCTCCTTAATAGTTTGTTGAAGAACCTTGAAGTTACTGCTCAAAAAGGAAAGCCGATCTTGTGCCGCAGGAACAGCAACTTCAGAAAGTCCCGGTAGAGCAGTAGGATGGAACCCATAATTGGAAAAAAAAGGAGACTGTTTGGACGAGGAATGTACCGCATTGTTATATGAAAATTCTGCCAAAGGTAAGAGGACCGACCAGTCGTCTTGGGAAAAGGATGAAAAACACCTAATATACTGTTCAAGTGTTTGGTTGGTACGTTCCGTCTGGCCATTAGTTTGAGGGTGAAAAGCAGTAGACAAAGCAAGTTGAATGTGAAGTCCCTGGCACAAAGATTTCCAAAAACGAGAGGTGAACTGTGAACCTCGGTCAGATATTATCTGTTTAGGTAGTCCATGGAGTCGAAAAATCTCCCGGATAAAAGTTTCAGCGGTTGCATCAGCAGACGGTAAACCTACCATGGGAGTGAAATGAGCCATCTTTGTAAGTCTGTCAACCACAACTAAAACAGTATTATAACCAGCAGACTCAGGAAGATCCACAATAAAATCCATGGAGATCCTTTCCCATGGTTTCTCAGGAACAGGAAGAGGCTGAAGCAGACCCATAGGATGTGAACGAGGATCCTTAAATCGGGCACAAGTCTGACAAGTGGTGACGTATTTAAGACAGTCTTTGGATAAGCCGGGCCAAAAAAAATGTCTTTTAGCAAGTTCCCGCGTCTTACGAACCCCAAT
Organism: Xenopus tropicalis; assembly: GCF_000004195.4. NCBI lineage: Eukaryota > Metazoa > Chordata > Amphibia > Anura > Pipidae > Xenopus > Xenopus tropicalis. The sequence goes on along the minus strand of NC_030679.2, from coordinate 16,750,442 downwards.
ATGACCTGACACTGGATGGTCGTGGACAAACTTGAGAACTTCAAGGCGCAGCCTTTCGGGGACAAAAATCTTACCACCAGTCATAAAATAGTCGTTTTGGAGGGTAGACCCCTCAGGTCCTTTGTTTAAAATTCTAGAGGCCTCTTGAATCTTACTCAATACTTCGGCCTGGAAGAGAAGGAAGTTAGAGGTCCTAAGTACAGTACTGGTGGCCGGAACATCCTCAGGTGCCGGAAACATACGAGACAAGGCATCCGCCTTCCCATTCTTAGAACCCGGCCTGAAGGTCACATGGAAATTAAATCTGGAAAAGAAAAGCGCCCACCGGGCTTGGCGAGGACGGAGTCTCTTCGCTGAACGTAAATATTCCAAATTCTTGTGATCGGAAAAAACTAAAATAGGATGGTTTGCCCCCTCCAGAAGATGTCGCCATTCTTGAAACGCAGATTTAATAGCAAGCAGCTCTCTATCTCCCACATCATAATTCCGTTCCGATTGTGATAACTTCCTGGAAAAAAAAGCAACAGGATGAAGTTGATTCTTAAAATCGGCTCTCTGTGAAAGTACTGCCCCTACGGCATGTTCGGAGGCGTCAACCTCCAAAATAAATGGGCGAGCTGGGTCAGGATGACGTAGAATTGGGGCAGTCGTGAAAGATCTCTTGAGTTCCGTAAATGCTTGTTGGGCCTCCGAAGACCAAAAAAAATTTTTTTAACAGAGCTTGTAAGGGCAGTGATTGGGGCGATAACCCTTGAAAAGTCCTTGATGAATTTTCGATAGAAGTTAGCAAAGCCCACAAACCTTTGAACTGCCTTACGATCGTTAGGAATAGGCCAGTCCAGCACGGCAGAGACCTTGCGTGAATCCATGGATATACCATCAGGAGAAATGACGAGACCAAGGAATTCTATGGAAGACTTTTCGAATTCGTATTTTTCGAGCTTTGCAAAAAGTTTATGGGCTCGTAACCTGGAAAATACTTTCGTAACATGGACCCGATGTTCTTCCAGAGAGGAAGAGAAAATCAGGATATCATCGAGATAGACAATGACAAAAAGATCTAAAAAGTCTCTAAAAATGTCGTTGACAAGGTGCTGGAACGTAGCTGGGGCGTTGCAGAGCCCAAACGGCATTACTAAGTACTCAAAGTGACCGTACCGGGTGCGGAAAGCTGTCTTCCATTCGTCCCCTTGGCGAATACGGACTAAGTTATAGGCTCCCCGAAGATCAAGTTTCGTGAATACTTGTGCCGATCGCAGTCTTACAAAGAGTTCAGATATAGGAGGCAGAGGGTACCGGTTTTTAACCGTGATTTTATTCAGGTCACGATAGTCAATGCAAGGACGTAAGGAATGATCCTTCTTCTCAACGAAGAATATGCCCGCCCCGGCAGGAGAAGTGGAGGGACGAATAAACCCTTTATCCAGATTTTCTTCAATATACCCCTTAAGGACAGTGAGTTCTGGTTCAGAAAAAGGATAAATCCGTCCAAAAGGAATAGTAGCTCCGGAAAGAAGATCGATAGGACAGTCATAAATTCGATGAGGGGGAAGTTCATCAGCGCCTTTTTCATCAAACACATCCAAAAATTGGTGATACGGCTCAGGAATAAGTTTGAGACGGGGGTCAGGAGTTAATAACTGCAACCTTCCAGGAGACCAGGTGTGACGGAAACATGAGTTGGAAGGAAATGAGATCTGGTTAGAGTCCCAATGAATACAGGGGTTGTGCGTCTTGAGCCAAGGAAACCCCAGGATGAGCGGGTACAAAGGAGAGGACACCACATCAAAAGACAACAACTCACTGTGCTGCTGAATCTTTATTAACAAAGGAATGGTCTCAAAAAGTACGGGACCAGAGGAGATATCGGATCCATCCGCCAATTTAACCGTCATTGGACAGGACCTCGATTTCAAAGGAATATCATGAGATTGGGCAAAGTTCCGGTCAATGAAACATCCGCAAGCTCCAGAATCAATCAGTGCCGGTATCTGAAGTGTTCCTCTTGACCACTGTAAGACAGCATCAACAGACATGAGAGACAAACCATCAACAGCCTCAGCACTAAGGAGGACTCTCTTACTTGTGGGCCTAGCGGGACAAGTACGGAGTAGGTGCCCGGAGGCCCCGCAGTACAGGCATAAATTCAGACGACGTCTGCGCAGCCTCTCTTCTGCTGTCAGTGGAGAGCGAATTAATCCGATTTGCATAGGTTCAGAATCCGCGGAGGAGGAGACTGGAACGGGTGTAGAAGAAGAAGGCTTGGGAAACAGAGGAGCCTTGGGAACCAACCAGCTGGGCTGAAACATTCCTGACTTTTCTTGCCTTCTCTCCCTCAGGCGTCGATCAATCTGGATCGCAGAGTCAATTAGGGAATCTAGGTCTTCGGGTATCCCAACACGGGCTAACTCATCTTTTAAGCCCTCCGATAAGCCAATCCTAAATTGATGTTTTAAGGCAGCTTGATTCCACTGTGTGTCAGCTGCAAAGTTGCGAAAGTCCGTAACATATTCTTCCACTGCCCGTCTCCCCTGGGACAGTGATCTGAGCGCGGCCTCTGCCGTAGCCTCCCTTTGGGGGTCATCATAAAGCTGTGCCATAGCCTGGAAAAATGCTGTGGAGTTACTGAACAATGGACTTTGTTGCTCCAAAAGCCGGTGAGCCCATGTCTGTGGTTCGCCAGACAACAGGGAAATTGCAAACCCCACTTTATACTGTTCCGTAACATAGATGTGAGGGTTCAGGGTGAACTCCAGCTTGCAACTGTTCATGAAGGCCCGAAATTTCTTTCGATCCCCAGAGAAGCACTCAGGCAGAGAAAGTTTAAGTTTGGTAGCCGGTGCCGAAACAACGACAGGAATTTGGGCGACTTCGGGATCCTCGGGCAAGGCATGTAGCTGAGCCTGCATTTGCTGAAACCCCGACTGAAGGTCTTGTACCGCCTGGGTAAGAGTCGCCAGCTGCTGGGTGACATGATGTAAGGCCGAGGCTTCCCCAGATTCCTCCATCTGGCTAAGTGATACTATCAGGACCGTAGAGAGTCGTTAGAGAAATTCGTAGGGGAAGGACCTCTCCTACACCTCCCACTGAAGCGACAGCCGCTGATGGTGGAGACAGGACTGGGCTTAGTGGAGGAGTGGCAGGAGTGCCAAACCGGAGCGTCGGAACCAATTCAGAAGGCAGGAGCGAGGTCAGGCGGGCAGAGGGTCAGTGCAGGCAGCAAGGGTTCAAAGTCAAGTCAGGCCGGGTCAAAAATCAAAATCTTGGTAGCAGAAAATAAGGCCTGGTGTTTTCAAACAGAAATGATCACTTAGCAGTGATCCTAGGCCTCAGCGTCTCTTTATACCTTGTGCGCATGCGCAGGGCGCAGGAAGCGCGTTCCCGAGCGCGTGCGAACGTGCGCGCCTCCATGCTCGTCATTCCGGCGCGTGCGCATATTCGCCGGCGCCGTGACAGGTGCGCGCCTGCATCAATCGGCGGCGGCGCCACTTCGGGACACGGCGGCTGGAGGCAACGGGCAGCCTCAGGTACCCTACACCGGCAAACTGAAGCAAATCACGCGAATGCCTCAGAAAAGCTCATTTAACACACAAAATTGACTGTTTATAAGACAAAGTAAATAGTTGATATGCTACATGGCATTTAAAAGGCAGTGCAGAAAATAAGCTCCTGCTAACGTTTCATGCTTGCAAACCATTCACAGCAGTTGCAGTAACATGGGCTAAAACGCTTTACAGAGCAAACCGGCAAACTGAAGCAAATCACGCGAATGCCTCAGAAAAGCTCATTTAACACACAAAATTGACTGTTTTTAAGACAAAGTAAATAGTCTGAATGCTACAAGGCATTTGAAAGGCAGTGCAGAAAATAAGCTCCTGCTAACGTTTCATGCTTGCAAACCATTCACAGCAGTTGCAGTAACATGGGCTAAAACGCTTTACAGAGCAAACCGGCAAACTGAAGCAAATCACGCGAATGCCTCAGAAAAGCTCATTTAACACACAAAATTAACTGTTTTTAAGACAAAGTAAATAGTTTGAATGCTACATGGCATTTGAAAGGCAGTGTAGAAAATAAGCTCCTGCTAACGTTTCATGCTTGCAAACCATTCACAGCAGTTGCAGTAACATGGGCTAAAACGCTTTACAGAGCAAACCGGCAAACTGAAGCAAATCACGCGAATGCCTCAGAAAAGCTCATTTAACACACAAAATTGACTGTTTATAAGACAAAGTAAATAGTTGAAATGCTACATGGCATTTGAAAGGCAGTGCAGAAAATAAGCTCCTGCTAACGTTTCATGCTTGCAAACCATTCACAGCAGTTGCAGTAACATGGGCTAAAACGCTTTACAGAGCAAACCGGCAAATTGAAGCAAATCACGCGAATGCCTCAGAAAAGCTCATTTAACACACAAAATTGACTGTTTTTAAGACAAAGTAAATAGTCTGAATGCTACAAGGCATTTGAAAGGCAGTGCAGAAAATAAGCTCCTGCTAACGTTTCATGCTTGCAAACCATTCACAGCAGTTGCAGTAACATGGGCTAAAACGCTTTACAGAGCAAACCGGCAAACTGAAGCAAATCACGCGAATGCCTCAGAAAAGCTCATTTAACACACAAAATTAACTGTTTTTAAGACAAAGAAAATAGTTTGAATGCTACATGGCATTTGAAAGGCAGTGTAGAAAATAAGCTCCTGCTAACGTTTCATGCTTGCAAACCATTCACAGCAGTTGCAGTAACATGGGCTAAAACGCTTTACAGAGCAAACCGGCAAACTGAAGCAAATCACGCGAATGCCTCAGAAAAGCTCATTTAACACACAAAATTGACTGTTTATAAGACAAAGTAAATAGTTGAAATGCTACATGGCATTTGAAAGGCAGTGCAGAAAATAAGCTCCCGCTAACGTTTCATGCTTTCAAACCATTCCCAGCAGTTGCAGTAACATGGGTAAAAACGATTTACAGAGAAAACCGGCAAACTGAAGCAAATCACGCGAATGCCTCAGAAAAGCTCATTTAACACACAAAATTGACTGTTTATAAGACAAAGTAAATAGTTGATATGCTACATGGCATTTAAAAGGCAGTGCAGAAAATAAGCTCCTGCTAACGTTTCATGCTTGCAAACCATTCACAGCAGTTGCAGTAACATGGGTTAAAACGCTTTACAGAGCAAACCGGCAAACTGAAGCAAATCACGCGAATGCCTCAGAAAAGCTAATTTAACACACAAAATTGACTGTTTATAAGACAAAGTAAATAGTTTAAATGCTACATGGCATTTGAAAGGCAGTGCAGAAAATAAGCTCTTGCTAACGTTTCATGCTTGCAAACCATTCACAGGAGTTGCAGTAACATGGGCTAAAACGCTTAACAGAGCAAACCGGCAAACTGAAGCAAATCACGCGAATGCCTCAGAAAAGCTCATTTAACACACAAAATTGACTGTTTTTAAGACAAAGTAAATTGTTTAAATGCTACATGGCATTTGAAAGGCAGTGTAGAAAATAAGCTCCTGCTAACGTTTCATACTTGCAAACCATTCACAGGAGTTGCAGTAACATGGGCTAAAACGCTTAACAGAGTAAACCGGCAAACTGAAGCAAATCACGCGAATGCCTCAGAAAAGCTCATTTAACACACAAAATTGACTGTTTATAAGACAAAGTAAATAGTTGATATGCTACATGGCATTTAAAAGGCAGTGCAGAAAATAAGCTCCTGCTAACGTTTCATGCTTGCAAACCATTCACAGCAGTTGCAGTAACATGGGTTAAAACGCTTAACAGAGCAAACCGGCAAACTGAAGCAAATCACGCGAATGCCTCAGAAAAGCTCATTTAACACACAAAATTGACTGTTTATAAGACAAAGTAAATAGTTGAAATGCTACATGGCATTTGAAAGGCAGTGCAGAAAATAAGCTCTTGCTAACGTTTCATGCTTGCAAACCATTCACAGGAGTTGCAGTAACATGGGCTAAAACGCTAAACAGAGCAAACCGGCAAACTGAAGCAAATCACGCGGATGCCTCAGAAAAGCTCATTTAACACACAAAATTGACTGTTTTTAAGACAAAGTAAATAGTTTAAATGCTACATGGCATTTGAAAGGCAGTGTAGAAAATAAGCTCCTGCTAACGTTTCATGCTTGCAAACCATTCACAGGAGTTGCAGTAACATGGGCTAAAACGCTTAACAGAGCAAACCGGCAATCTGAAGCAAATCACGCGAATGCCTCAGAAAAGCTCATTTAACACACAAAATTGACTGTTTTTAAGACAAAGTAAATAGTTGATATGCTACATGGCATTTGAAAGGCAGTGCAGAAAATAAGCTCCTGCTAACGTTTCATGCTTGCAAACCATTCACAGCAGTTGCAGTAACATGGGCTAAAACGTTTTACAGAGCAAACCGGCAAACTGAAGCAAATCACGCGAATGCCTCAGAAAAGCTCATTGAACACACAAAATTGACTGTTTTTAAGACAAAGTAAATAGTTTGAATGCTACATGGCATTTGAAAGGCAGTGCAGAAAATAAGCTCCTGCTAACGTTTCATGCTTGCAAACCATTCACAGCAGTTGCAGTAACATGGGCTAAAACGCTTTACAGAGCAAAGCGGCAAACTGAAGCAAATCACGCGAATGCCTCAGAAAAGCTCATTTAACATACAAAATTGACTGTTTATAAGACAAAGTAAATAGTTGAAATGCTACATGGCATTTGAAAGGGAGTGCAGAAAATAAGCTCCTGCTAACGTTTCAAGCTTGCAAACCATTCACAGCAGTTGCAGTAACATGGGCTAAAACGCTTTACAGAGCAAACCGGCAAACTGAAGCAAATCACGCGAATGCCTCAGAAAAGCTCATTTAACACACAAAATTGACTGTTTTTAAGACAAAGTAAATAGTCTGAATGCTACAAGGCATTTGAAAGGCAGTGCAGAAAATAAGCTCCTGCTAACGTTTCATGCTTGCAAACCATTCACAGCAGTTGCAGTAACATGGGCTAAAACGCTTTACAGAGCAAACCGGCAAACTGAAGCAAATCACGCGAATGCCTCAGAAAAGCTCATTTAACACACAAAATTAACTGTTTTTAAGACAAAGTAAATAGTTTGAATGCTACATGGCATTTTAAAGGCAGTGTAGAAAATAAGCTCCTGCTAACGTTTCATGCTTGCAAACCATTCACAGCAGTTGCAGTAACATGGGCTAAAACGCTTTACAGAGCAAACCGGCAAACTGAAGCAAATCACGCGAATGCCTCAGAAAAGCTCATTTAACACACAAAATTGACTGTTTATAAGACAAAGTAAATAGTTGAAATGCTACATGGCATTTGAAAGGCAGTGCAGAAAATAAGCTCCTGCTAACGTTTCATGCTTTCAAACCATTCCCAGCAGTTGCAGTAACATGGGTTTACAGAGAAAACCGGCAAACTGAAGCAAATCACGCGAATGCCTCAGAAAAGCTCATTTAACACACAAAATTGACTGTTTATAAGACAAAGTAAATAGTTGATATGCTACATGGCATTTAAAAGGCAGTGCAGAAAATAAGCTCCTGCTAACGTTTCATGCTTGCAAACCATTCACAGCAGTTGCAGTAACATGGGCTAAAACGCTTTACAGAGCAAACCGGCAAACTGAAGCAAATCACGCGAATGCCTCAGAAAAGCTCATTTAACACACAAAATTGACTGTTTATAAGACAAAGTAAATAGTTGAAATGCTACATGGCATCTGAAAGGCAGTGCAGAAAATAAGCTCCTGCTAACGTTTCATGCTTTCAAACCATTCCCAGCAGTTGCAGTAACATGGGTAAAAACGATTTACAGAGAAAACCGGCAAACTGAAGCAAATCACGCGAATGCCTCAGAAAAGCTCATTTAACACACAAAATTGACTGTTTATAAGACAAAGTAAATAGTTGATATGCTACATGGCATTTAAAAGGCAGTGCAGAAAATAAGCTCCTGCTAACGTTTCATGCTTGCAAACCATTCACAGCAGTTGCAGTAACATGGGTTAAAACGCTTTACAGAGCAAACCGGCAAACTGAAGCAAATCACGCGAATGCCTCAGAAAAGCTCATTTAACACACAAAATTGACTGTTTATAAGACAAAGTAAATAGTTGATATGCTACATGGCATTTAAAAGGCAGTGCAGAAAATAAGCTCCTGCTAACGTTTCATGCTTGCAAACCATTCACAGCAGTTGCAGTAACATGGGTTAAAACGCTTTACAGAGCAAACCGGCAAACTGAAGCAAATCACGCGAATGCCTCAGAAAAGCTAATTTAACACACAAAATTGACTGTTTATAAGACAAAGTAAATAGTTGAAATGCTACATGGCATTTGAAAGGCAGTGCAGAAAATAAGCTCTTGCTAACGTTTCATGCTTGCAAACCATTCACAGGAGTTGCAGTAACATGGGCTAAAACGCTTAACAGAGCAAACCGGCAAACTGAAGCAAATCACGCGAATGCCTCAGAAAAGCTCATTTAACACACAAAATTGACTGTTTTTAAGACAAAGTAAATAGTTTAAATGCTACATGGCATTTGAAAGGCAGTGTAGAAAATAAGCTCCTGCTAACGTTTCATACTTGCAAACCATTCACAGGAGTTGCAGTAACATGGGCTAAAACGCTTAACAGAGCAAACCGGCAAACTGAAGCAAATCACGCGAATGCCTCAGAAAAGCTCATTTAACACACAAAATTGACTGTTTATAAGACAAAGTAAATAGTTGATATGCTACATGGCATTTAAAAGGCAGTGCAGAAAATAAGCTCCTGCTAACGTTTCATGCTTGCAAACCATTCACAGCAGTTGCAGTAACATGGGTTAAAACGCTTTACAGAGCAAACCGGCAAACTGAAGCAAATCACGCGAATGCCTCAGAAAAGCTCATTTAACACACAAAATTGACTGTTTATAAGACAAAGTAAATAGTTGAAATGCTACATGGCATTTGAAAGGCAGTGCAGAAAATAAGCTCCTGCTAACGTTTCATGCTTGCAAACCATTCACAGGAGTTGCAGTAACATGGGCTAAAACGCTTAACAGAGCAAACCGGCAAACTGAAGCAAATCACGCGAATGCCTCAGAAAAGCTCATTTAACACACAAAATTGACTGTTTTTAAGACAAAGTAAATAGTTTAAATGCTACATGGCATTTGAAAGGCAGTGCAGAAAATAAGCTCCTGCTAACGTTTCATGCTTGCAAACCATTCACAGCAGTTGCAGTAACATGGGCTAAAACGCTTTACAGAGCAAACCGGCAAACTGAAGCAAATCACGCGAATGCCTCAGAAAAGCTCATTTAACACACAAAATTGACTGTTTATAAGACAAAGTAAATAGTTGATATGCTACATGGCATTTGAAAGGCAGTGCAGAAAATAAGCTCCTGCTAACGTTTCATGCTTGCAAACCATTCACAGCAGTTGCAGTAACATGGGCTAAAACGCTTTACAGAGCAAACCGGCAAACTGAAGCAAATCACGCGAATGCCTCAGAAAAGCTCATTTAACACACAAAATTGACTGTTTATAAGACAAAGTAAATAGTTGATATGCTACATGGCATTTGAAAGGCAGTGCAGAAAATAAGCTCCTGCTAACGTTTCATGCTTGCAAACCATTCACAGCAGTTGCAGTAACATGGGCTAAAACGCTTTACAGAGCAAACCGGCAAACTGAAGCAAATCACGCGAATGCCTCAGAAAAGCTCATTTAACACACAAAATTGACTGTTTATAAGACAAAGTAAATAGTTGAAATGCTACATGGCATTTGAAAGGCAGTGCAGAAAATAAGCTCCTGCTAACGTTTCATGCTTGCAAACCATTCACAGCAGTTGCAGTAACATGGGCTAAAACGCTTTACAGAGCAAACCGGCAAACTGAAGCAAATCACGCGAATGCCTCAGAAAAGCTCATTTAACACACAAAATTGACTGTTTTTAAGACAAAGTAAATAGTTGAAATGCTACATGGCATTTGAAAGGCAGTGCAGAAAATAAGCTCCTGCTAACGTTTCATGCTTGCAAACCATTCACAGCAGTTGCAGTAACATGGGCTAAAACGCTTTACAGAGCAAACCGGCAAACTGAAGCAAATCACGCGAATGCCTCAGAAAAGCTCATTTAACACACAAAATTGACTGTTTATAAGACAAAGTAAATAGTTGAATGCTACATGGCATTTGAAAGGCAGTGCAGAAAATAAGCTCCTGCTAACGTTTCATGCTTGCAAACCATTCACAGCAGTTGCAGTAACATGGGCTAAAACGCTTTACAGAGCAAACCGGCAAACTGAAGCAAATCACGCGAATGCCTCAGAAAAGCTCATTTAACACACAAAATTGACTGTTTATAAGACAAAGTAAATAGTTGATATGCTACATGGCATTTGAAAGGCAGTGCAGAAAATAAGCTCCTGCTAACGTTTCATGCTTGCAAACCATTCACAGCAGTTGCAGTAACATGGGTTAAAACGCTTTACAGAGCAAACCGGCAAACTGAAGCAAATCACGCGAATGCCTCAGAAAAGCTCATTTAACACACAAAATTGACTGTTTTTAAGACAAAGTAAATCGTTGAATGCTACATGGCATTTGAAAGGCAGAAAATAAGCTGATGCTTGCAAACCATTCACAGCAGTTGAAGTAACATGGGCTAAAACGCTTTACAGAGCAAACCGGCAAACTGAAGCAAATCACGCGAATGCCTCAGAAAAGCTCATTTAACACACAAAATTGACTGTTTATAAGACAAAGTAAATAGTTGAATGCTACATGGCATTTGAAAGGCAGTGCAGAAAATAAGCTCCTGCTAACGTTTCATGCTTGCAAACCATTCACAGCAGTTGCAGTAACATGGGCTAAAACGCTTTACAGAGCAAACCGGCAAACTGAAGCAAATCACGCGAATGCCTCAGAAAAGCTCATTTAACACACAAAATTGACTGTTTATAAGACAAAGTAAATAGTTGAATGCTACATGGCATTTGAAAGGCAGTGCAGAAAATAAGCTCCTGCTAACGTTTCATGCTTGCAAACCATTCACAGCAGTTGCAGTAACATGGGCTAAAACGCTTTACAGAGCAAACCGGCAAACTGAAGCAAATCACGCGAATGCCTCAGAAAAGCTCATTTAACACACAAAATTGACTGTTTTTAAGACAAAGTAAATAGTTGATATGCTACATGGCATTTGAAAGGCAGTGCAGAAAATAAGCTCCTGCTAACGTTTCATGCTTGCAAACCATTCACAGCAGTTGCAGTAACATGGGTAAAAACGCTTTTCAGAGAAAACCGGCAAACTGAAGCAAATCACGCGAATGCCTCAGAAAAGCTCATTTAACACACAAAATTGACTGTTTTTAAGACAAAGTAAATAGTCTGAATGCTACATGGAATTTGAAAGGCAGTGCAGAAAATAAGCTCCTGCTAAAGTTTCATGCTTGCAAACCATTCACAGCAGTTGCAGTAACATGGGCTAAAACGCTTTACAGAGCAAACCGGCAAACTGAAGCAAATCACGCGAATGCCTCAGAAAAGCTCATTTAACACACAAAATTGACTGTTTTTAAGACAAAGTAAATAGTTTGAATGCTACATGGCATTTGAAAGGCAGTGCAGAAAATAAGCTCCTGCTAACGTTTCATGCTTGCAAACCATTCACAGCAGTTGCAGTAACATGGGTAAAAACGCTTTACAGAGAAAACCGGCAAACTGAAGCAAATCACGCGAATGCCTCAGAAAAGCTCATTTAACACACAAAATTGACTGTTTTTAAGACAAAGTAAATAGTTGATATGCTACATGGCATTTGAAAGGCAGTGCAGAAAATAAGCTCCTGCTAACGTTTCATGCTTGCAAACCATTCACAGCAGTTGCAGTAACATGGGTTAAAACGCTTTACAGAGCAAACCGGCTATCAGGACCGTAGAGAGTCGTTAGAGAAATTCGTAGGGGAAGGACTTCTCCTACACCTACCTGGAAACTTCTTATGGAAGGCTCGAATTAACCGAGGAGCGTGGACATTGGTTATAGACTCCCAGGAATTTTCTTCAGGAGAAAAAACCTTCCACTGAACCAGATATTGTAGGCGCCCCCTTCGGAGTCTGGAATCAAGGATGGCTTGTACCTCAAATTCCTCTGACCCTTGTATCACCACAGGCTTAGGAGGAGGCTGAGTACGACCAGGAAATGGATCTTTGACAGAGTTCTTTAATAAGGAAACGTGAAATACCGGGTGTACCCGGAGGCTGGTAGGCAACTTCAGTTTGTAAGCAACAGAATTTATCTGTTTGATAATCGGAAAAGGCCCCATAAATCTTTGGCCCAATTTCCTGGAGGGACAAGAGAGTTTGAGGTTACGGGTCGACAACCACACAAGATCACCAACCTTAAACTCGGGACTCCTTCTCCTTCTCTTGTCAGCGTGTCTCTTATAGGTCACTTGAGCCTCCTTAATAGTTTGTTGAAGAACCTTGAAGTTACTGCTCAAAAAGGAAAGCCGATCTTGTGCCGCAGGAACAGCAACTTCAGAAAGTCCCGGTAGAGCAGTAGGATGGAACCCATAATTGGAAAAAAAAGGAGACTGTTTGGACGAGGAATGTACCGCATTGTTATATGAAAATTCTGCCAAAGGTAAGAGGACCGACCAGTCGTCTTGGGAAAAGGATGAAAAACACCTAATATACTGTTCAAGTGTTTGGTTGGTACGTTCCGTCTGGCCATTAGTTTGAGGGTGAAAAGCAGTAGACAAAGCAAGTTGAATGTGAAGTCCCTGGCACAAAGATTTCCAAAAACGAGAGGTGAACTGTGAACCTCGGTCAGATATTATCTGTTTAGGTAGTCCATGGAGTCGAAAAATCTCCCGGATAAAAGTTTCAGCGGTTGCATCAGCAGACGGTAAACCTACCATGGGAGTGAAATGAGCCATCTTTGTAAGTCTGTCAACCACAACTAAAACAGTATTATAACCAGCAGACTCAGGAAGATCCACAATAAAATCCATGGAGATCCTTTCCCATGGTTTCTCAGGAACAGGAAGAGGCTGAAGCAGACCCATAGGATGTGAACGAGGATCCTTAAATCGGGCACAAGTCTGACAAGTGGTGACGTATTTAAGACAGTCTTTGGATAAGCCGGGCCAAAAAAAATGTCTTTTAGCAAGTTCCCGCGTCTTACGAACCCCAAAATGACCTGACACTGGATGGTCGTGGACAAACTTGAGAACTTCAAGGCGCAGCCTTTCGGGGACAAAAATCTTACCACCAGTCATAAAATAGTCGTTTTGGAGGGTAGACCCCTCAGGTCCTTTGTTTAAAATTCTAGAGGCCTCTTGAATCTTACTCAATACTTCGGCCTGGAAGAGAAGGAAGTTAGAGGTCCTAAGTACAGTACTGGTGGCCGGAACATCCTCAGGTGCCGGAAACATACGAGACAAGGCATCCGCCTTCCCATTCTTAGAACCCGGCCTGAAGGTCACATGGAAATTAAATCTGGAAAAGAAAAGCGCCCACCGGGCTTGGCGAGGACGGAGTCTCTTCGCTGAACGTAAATATTCCAAATTCTTGTGATCGGAAAAAACTAAAATAGGATGGTTTGCCCCCTCCAGAAGATGTCGCCATTCTTGAAACGCAGATTTAATAGCAAGCAGCTCTCTATCTCCCACATCATAATTCCGTTCCGATTGTGATAACTTCCTGGAAAAAAAAGCAACAGGATGAAGTTGATTCTTAAAATCGGCTCTCTGTGAAAGTACTGCCCCTACGGCATGTTCGGAGGCGTCAACCTCCAAAATAAATGGGCGAGCTGGGTCAGGATGACGTAGAATTGGGGCAGTCGTGAAAGATCTCTTGAGTTCCGTAAATGCTTGTTGGGCCTCCGAAGACCAAAAAAAATTTTTTAACAGAGCTTGTAAGGGCAGTGATTGGGGCGATAACCCTTGAAAAGTCCTTGATGAATTTTCGATAGAAGTTAGCAAAGCCCACAAACCTTTGAACTGCCTTACGATCGTTAGGAATAGGCCAGTCCAGCACGGCAGAGACCTTGCGTGAATCCATGGATATACCATCAGGAGAAATGACGAGACCAAGGAATTCTATGGAAGACTTTTCGAATTCGTATTTTTCGAGCTTTGCAAAAAGTTTATGGGCTCGTAACCTGGAAAATACTTTCGTAACATGGACCCGATGTTCTTCCAGAGAGGAAGAGAAAATCAGGATATCATCGAGATAGACAATGACAAAAAGATCTAAAAAGTCTCTAAAAATGTCGTTGACAAGGTGCTGGAACGTAGCTGGGGCGTTGCAGAGCCCAAACGGCATTACTAAGTACTCAAAGTGACCGTACCGGGTGCGGAAAGCTGTCTTCCATTCGTCCCCTTGGCGAATACGGACTAAGTTATAGGCTCCCCGAAGATCAAGTTTCGTGAATACTTGTGCCGATCGCAGTCTTACAAAGAGTTCAGATATAGGAGGCAGAGGGTACCGGTTTTTAACCGTGATTTTATTCAGGTCACGATAGTCAATGCAAGGACGTAAGGAATGATCCTTCTTCTCAACGAAGAATATGCCCGCCCCGGCAGGAGAAGTGGAGGGACGAATAAACCCTTTATCCAGATTTTCTTCAATATACCCCTTAAGGACAGTGAGTTCTGGTTCAGAAAAAGGATAAATCCGTCCAAAAGGAATAGTAGCTCCGGAAAGAAGATCGATAGGACAGTCATAAATTCGATGAGGGGGAAGTTCATCAGCGCCTTTTTCATCAAACACATCCAAAAATTGGTGATACGGCTCAGGAATAAGTTTGAGACGGGGGTCAGGAGTTAATAACTGCAACCTTCCAGGAGACCAGGTGTGACGGAAACATGAGTTGGAAGGAAATGAGATCTGGTTAGAGTCCCAATGAATACAGGGGTTGTGCGTCTTGAGCCAAGGAAACCCCAGGATGAGCGGGTACAAAGGAGAGGACACCACATCAAAAGACAACAACTCACTGTGCTGCTGAATCTTTATTAACAAAGGAATGGTCTCAAAAAGTACGGGACCAGAGGAGATATCGGATCCATCCGCCAATTTAACCGTCATTGGACAGGACCTCGATTTCAAAGGAATATCATGAGATTGGGCAAAGTTCCGGTCAATGAAACATCCGCAAGCTCCAGAATCAATCAGTGCCGGTATCTGAAGTGTTCCTCTTGACCACTGTAAGACAGCATCAACAGACATGAGAGACAAACCATCAACAGCCTCAGCACTAAGGAGGACGGGAACGAGTCTCTTACTTGTGGGCCTAGCGGGACAAGTACGGAGTAGGTGCCCGGAGCCCCCGCAGTACAGGCATAAATTCAGACGACGTCTGCGCAGCCTCTCTTCTGCTGTCAGTGGAGAGCGAATTAATCCGATTTGCATAGGTTCAGAATCCGCGGAGGAGGAGACTGGAACGAGTGTAGAAGAAGAAGGCTTGGGAAACAGAGGAGCCTTGGGAACCAACCAGCTGGGCTGAAACATTCCTGACTTTTCTTGCCTTCTCTCCCTCAGGCGTCGATCAATCTGGATCGCAGAGTCAATTAGGGAATCTAGGTCTTCGGGTATCCCAACACGGGCTAACTCATCTTTTAAGCCCTCCGATAAGCCAATCCTAAATTGATGTTTTAAGGCAGCTTGATTCCACTGTTTGTCAGCTGCAAAGTTGCGAAAGTCCGTAACATATTCTTCCACTGCCCGTCTCCCCTGGGACAGTGATCTGAGCGCGGCCTCTGCCGTAGCCTCCCTTTGGGGGTCATCATAAAGCTGTGCCATAGCCTGGAAAAATGCTGTGGAGTTACTGAACAATGGACTTTGTTGCTCCAAAAGCCGGTGAGCCCATGTCTGTGGTTCGCCAGACAACAGGGAAATTGCAAACCCCACTTTATACTGTTCCGTAACATAGATGTGAGGGTTCAGGGTGAACTCCAGCTTGCAACTGTTCATGAAGGCCCGAAATTTCTTTCGATCCCCAAAGAAGCACTCAGGCAGAGAAAGTTTAAGTTTGGTAGCCGGTGCCGAAACAACGACAGGAATTTGGGCGACTTCGGGATCCTCGGGCAAGGCATGTAGCTGAGCCTGCATTTGCTGAAATCCCGTCTGAAGGTCTTGTACCGCCTGGGTAAGAGTCGCCAGCTGCTGGGTGACATGATGTAAGGCCAAAGCTTCCCCAGATTCCTCCATCTGGCTAAGTGATACTATCAGGACCGTAGAGAGTCGTTAGAGAAATTCGTAGGGGAAGGACCTCTCCTACACTGAAGCAACAGCCGCTGATGGTGGAGACAGGACTGGGCTTAGTGGAGGAGTGGCAGGAGTGCCAAACCGGAGCGTCGGAACCAATTCAGAAGGCAGGAGCGAGGTCAGGCGGGCAGAGGGTCAGTGCAGGCAGCAAGGGTTCAAAGTCAAGTCAGGCCGGGTCAAAAATCAGAATCTTGGTAGCAGAAAATAAGGCTTGGTGTTTTCAAACAGAAATGATCACTTAGCAGTGATCCTAGGCCTCAGCGTCTCTTTATACCTTGTGCGCATGCGCAGGGCGCCCGAAGCGCGTTCTCGAGCGCGTGCGAACGTGCGTCGCATCATTCGGCGGCGGCGCCGCTTCGGGACCCGGCGGCTGGAGGCAACGGGCAGCCTCAGGTACCCTACACCGGCAAACTGAAGCAAATCACGCGAATGCCTCAGAAAAGCTCATTTAACACACAAAATTGACTGTTTATAAGACAAAGTAAATAGTTGATATGCTACATGGCATTTAAAAGGCAGTGCAGAAAATAAGCTCCTGCTAACGTTTCATGCTTGCAAACCATTCACAGCAGTTGCAGTAACATGGGCTAAAACGCTTTACAGAGCAAACCGGCAAACTGAAGCAAATCACGCGAATGCCTCAGAAAAGCTCATTTGACACACAAAATTGACTGTTTATAAGACAAAGTAAATAGTTGAAATGCTACATTGCATTTGAAAGGCAGTGCAGAAAATAAGCTCCTGCTAACGTTTCATGCTTTCAAACCATTCACAGCAGTTGCAGTAACATGGGCTAAAACGCTTTACAGAGCAAACCGGCAAACTGAAGCAAATCACGCGAATGCCTCAGAAAAGCTCATTTAACATACAAAATTGACTGTTTTTAAAACAAAGTAAATAGTTTAAATGCTACATGGCATTTGAAAGGCAGTGCAGAAAATAAGCTCCTGCTAACGTTTCATTCTTTCAAACCATTCACAGCAGTTGCAGTAACATGGGCTAAAACGCTTAACAGAGCAAACAGGCAAACTGAAGCAAATCACGCGAATGCCTCAGAAAAGCTCATTTAACACACAAAATTGACTGTTTATAAGACAAAGTAAATAGTTGATATGCTACATGGCATTTGAAAGGCAGTGCAGAAAATAAGCTCCTGCTAACGTTTCATGCTTGCAAACCATTCACAGCAGTTGCAGTAACATGGGTTAAAACGCTTTACAGAGCAAACCGGCAAACTGAAGCAAATCACGCGAATGCCTCAGAAAAGCTCATTTAACACACAAAATTGACTGTTTATAAGACAAAGTAAATAGTTGATATGCTACATGGCATTTGAAAGGCAGTGCAGAAAATAGGCTCCTGCTAACGTTTCATGCTTGCAAACCATTCACAGCAGTTGCAGTAACATGGGCTTAAACGCTTTACAGAGCAAACCGGCAAACTGAAGCAAATCACGCGAATGCCTCAGAAAAGCTCATTTAACACACAAAATTGACTGTTTATAAGACAAAGTAAATAGTTGATATGCTACATGGCATTTGAAAGGCAGTGCAGAAAATAAGCTCCTGCTAACGTTTCATGCTTTCAAACCATTCACAGCAGTTGCAGTAACATGGGCTAAAACGTTTTACAGAGCAAACCGGCAAACTGAAGCAAATCACGCGAATGCCTCAGAAAAGCTCATTTAACACACAAAATTGACTGTTTATAAGACAAAGTAAATAGTTTAAATGCTACATGGCATTTGAAAGGCAGTGCAGAAAATAAGCTCCTGCTAACGTTTCATGCTTGCAAACCATTCACAGGAGTTGCAGTAACATGGGCTAAACCGCTTTACAGAGCAAACCGGCAAACTGAAGCAAATCACTCGAATGCCTCAGAAAAGCTCATTTAACACACAAAATTGACTGTTTTTAAGACAAAGTAAATAGTTTAAATGCTACATGGCATTTGAAAGGCAGTGCAGAAAATAAGCTCCTGCTAACGTTTCATGCTTGCAAACCATTCACAGCAGTTGCAGTAACATGGGCTAAAACGTTTTACAGAGCAAACCGGCAAACTGAAGCAAATCACGCGAATGCCTCAGAAAAGCTCATTTAACACACAAAATTGACTGTTTTTAAGACAAAGTAAATAGTTTAAATGCTACATGGCATTTGAAAGGCAGTGCAGAAAATAAGCTCCTGCTAACGTTTCATGCTTGCAAACCATTCACAGCAGTTGCAGTAACATGGGTTAAAACGCTTTACAGAGCAAACCGGCTATCAGGACCGTAAGAGAGTCGTTAGAGAAATTCGTAGGGGAAGGACTTCTCCTACACCTACCTGGAAACTTCTTATGGAAGGCTCGAATTAACCGAGGAGCGTGGACATTGGTTATAGACTCCCAGGAATTTTCTTCAGGAGAAAAACCCTTCCACTGAACCAGATATTGTAGGCGCCCCCTTCGGAGTCTGGAATCAAGGATGGCTTGTACCTCAAATTCCTCTGACCCTTGTATCACCACAGGCTTAGGAGGAGGCTGAGTACGACCAGGAAATGGATCTTTGACCGAGTTCTTTAATAAGGAAATGTGAAATACCGGGTGTACCCGGAGGCTGGTAGGCAACTTCAGTTTGTAAGCAACAGAATTTATCTGTTTGATAATCGGAAAAGGCCCCATAAATCTTTGGCCCAATTTCCTGGAGGGACAAGAGAGTTTGAGGTTACGGGTCGACAACCACACAAGATCACCAACCTTAAACTCGGGACTCCTTCTCCTTCTCTTGTCAGCGTGTCTCTTATAGGTCACTTGAGCCTCCTTAATAGTTTGTTGAAGAACCTTGAAGTTACTGCTCAAAAAGGAAAGCCGATCTTGTGCCGCAGGAACAGCAACTTCAGAAAGTCCCGGTAGAGCAGTAGGATGGAACCCATAATTGGAAAAAAAAGGAGACTGTTTGGACGAGGAATGTACCGCATTGTTATATGAAAATTCTGCCAAAGGTAAGAGGACCGACCAGTCGTCTTGGGAAAAGGAAGAAAAACACCTAATATTCAAGTGTTTGGTTGGTACGTTCCGTCTGGCCATTAGTTTGAGGGTGAAAAGCAGTAGACAAAGCAAGTTGAATGTGAAGTACCTGGCACAAAGATTTCCAAAAACGAGAGGTGAACTGTGAACCTCGGTCAGATATTATCTGTTTAGGTAGTCCATGGAGTCGAAAAATCTCCCGGATAAAAGTTTCAGCGGTTGCATCAGCAGACGGTAAACCTACCATGGGAGTGAAATGAGCCATCTTTGTAAGTCTGTCAACCACAACTAAAACAGTATTATAACCAGCAGACTCAGGAAGATCCACAATAAAATCCATGGAGATCCTTTCCCATGGTTTCTCAGGAACAGGAAGAGGCTGAAGCAGACCCATAGGATGTGAACGAGGATCCTTAAATCGGGCACAAGTCTGACAAGTGGTGACGTATTTAAGACAGTCTTTGGATAAGCCGGGCCAAAAAAAATGTCTTTTAGCAAGTTCCCGCGTCTTACGAACCCCAAAATGACCTGACACTGGATGGTCGTGGACAAACTTGAGAACTTCAAGGCGCAGCCTTTCGGGGACAAAAATCTTACCACCAGTCATAAAATAGTCGTTTTGGAGGGTAGACCCCTCAGGTCCTTTGTTTAAAATTCTAGAGGCCTCTTGAATCTTACTCAATACTTCGGCCTGGAAGAGAAGGAAGTTAGAGGTCCTAAGTACAGTACTGGTGGCCGGAACATCCTCAGGTGCCGGAAACATACGAGACAAGGCATCCGCCTTCCCATTCTTAGAACCCGGCCTGAAGGTCACATGGAAATTAAATCTGGAAAAGAAAAGCGCCCACCGGGCTTGGCGAGGACGGAGTCTCTTCGCTGAACGTAAATATTCCAAATTCTTGTGATCGGAAAAAACTAAAATAGGATGGTTTGCCCCCTCCAGAAGATGTCGCCATTCTTGAAACGCAGATTTAATAGCAAGCAGCTCTCTATCTCCCACATGATAATTCCGTTCCGATTGTGATAACTTCCTGGAAAAAAAAGCAACAGGATGAAGTTGATTCTTAAAATCGGCTCTCTGTGAAAGTACTGCCCCTACGGCATGTTCGGAGGCGTCAACCTCCAAAATAAATGGGCGAGCTGGGTCAGGATGACGTAGAATTGGGGCAGTCGTGAAAGATCTCTTGAGTTCCGTAAATGCTTGTTGGGCCTCCAAAGACCAAAAAAATTTTTTTAACAGAGCTTGTAAGGGCAGTAATTGGGGCGATAACCCTTGAAAAGTCCTTGATGAATTTTCGATAGAAGTTAGCAAAGCCCACAAACCTTTGAACTGCCTTACGATCGTTAGGAATAGGCCAGTCCAGCACGGCAGAGACCTTGCGTGAATCCATGGATATACCATCAGGAGAAATGACGAGACCAAGGAATTCTATGGAAGACTTTTCGAATTCGCATTTTTCGAGCTTTGCAAAAAGTTTATGGGCTCGTAACCTGGAAAATACTTTCGTAACATGGACCCGATGTTCTTCCAGAGAGGAAGAGAAAATCAGGATATCATCGAGATAGACAATGACAAAAAGATCTAAAAAGTCTCTAAAAATGTCGTTGACAAGGTGCTGGAACGTAGCTGGGGCGTTGCAGAGCCCAAACGGCATTACTAAGTACTCAAAGTGACCGTACCGGGTGCGGAAAGCTGTCTTCCATTCGTCCCCTTGGCGAAAACGGACTAAGTTATAGGCTCCCC
This sequence comes from Xenopus tropicalis, assembly GCF_000004195.4. NCBI lineage: Eukaryota > Metazoa > Chordata > Amphibia > Anura > Pipidae > Xenopus > Xenopus tropicalis. Next base: position 16,729,391 of record NC_030679.2, on the reverse strand, counting down.
GAAGATCAAGTTTCGTGAATACCTGTGCCGATCGCAGTCTTACAAAGAGTTCAGATATAGGAGGCAGAGGGTACCGGTTTTTAACCGTGATTTTATTCAGGTCACGATAGTCAATGCAAGGACGTAAGGAATGATCCTTCTTCTCAACGAAGAATATGCCCGCCCCGGCAGGAGAAGTGGAGGGACGAATAAACCCTTTATCCAGATTTTCTGTAATATACCCCTTAAGGACAGTGAGTTCTGGTTCAGAAAAAGGATAAATCCGTCCAAAAGGAATAGTAGCTCCGGAAAGAAGATCGATAGGACAGTCATAAATTCGATGAGGGGGAAGTTCATCAGCGCCTTTTTCATCAAACACATCCAAAAATTGGTGATACGGCTCAGGAATAAGTTTGAGACGGGGGTCAGGCGTTAATAACTGCAACCTTCCAGGAGACCAGGTGTGACGGAAACATGAGTTGGAAGGAAATGAGATCTGGTTAGAGTCCCAATGAATACAGGGGTTGTGCGTCTTGAGCCAAGGAAACCCCAGGATGAGCGGGTACAAAGGAGAGAACACCACATCAAAAGACAACAACTCACTGTGCTGCTGAATCTTTATTAACAAAGGAATGGTCTCAAAAAGTACGGGACCAGAGGAGATATCGGATCCATCCGCCAATTTAACCGTCATTGGACAGGACCTCGATTTCAAAGGAATATCAAGAGATTGGGCAAAGTTCCGGTCAATGAAACATCCGCAAGCTCCAGAATCAATCAGTGCCGGTATCTGAAGTGACCACTGTAAGACAGCATCAACAGACATGAGAGACAAACCATCAACAGCCTCAGCACTAAGGAGGACGGGAACGAGTCTCTTACTTGTGGGCCTAGCGGGACAAGTACGGAGTAGGTGCCCGGAGCCCCCGCAGTACAGGCATAAATTCAGACGACGTCTGCGCAGCCTCTCTTCTGCTGTCAGTGGAGAGCGAATTAATCCGATTTGCATAGGTTCAGAATCCGCGGAGGAGGAGACTGGAACGGGTGTAGAAGAAGAAGGCTTGGGAAACAGAGGAGCCTTGGGAACCAACCAGCTGGGCTGAAACATTCCTGACTTTTCTTGCCTTCTCTCCCTCAGGCGTCGATCAATCTGGATCGCAGAGTCAATTAGGGAATCTAGGTCTTCGGGTATCCCAACACGGGCTAACTCATCTTTTAAGCCCTCCGATAAGCCAATCCTAAATTGATGTTTTAAGGCAGCTTGATTCCACTGTGTGTCAGCTGCAAAGTTGCGAAAGTCCGTAACATATTCTTCCACTGCCCGTCTCCCCTGGGACAGTGATCTGAGCGCGGCCTCTGCCGTAGCCTCCCTTTGGGGGTCATCATAAAGCTGTGCCATAGCCTGGAAAAATGCTGTGGAGTTACTGAACAATGGACTTTGTTGCTCCAAAAGCCGGTGAGCCCATGTCTGTGGTTCGCCAGACAACAGGGAAATTGCAAACCCCACTTTATACTGTTCCGTAACATAGATGTGAGGGTTCAGGGTGAACTCCAGCTTGCAACTGTTCATGAAGGCCCGAAATTTCTTTCGATCCCCAGAGAAGCACTCAGGCAGAGAAAGTTTAAGTTTGGTAGCCGGTGCCGAAACAACGACAGGAATTTGGGCGACTTCGGGATCCTCGGGCAAGGCATGTAGCTGAGCCTGCATTTGCTGAAACCCCGACTGAAGGTCTTGTACCGCCTGGGTAAGAGTCGCCAGCTGCTGGGTGACATGATGTAAGGCCGAGGCTTCCCCAGATTCCTCCATCTGGCTAAGTGATACTATCAGGACCGTAGAGAGTCGTTAGAGAAATTCGTAGGGGAAGGACCTCTCCTACACTGAAGCGACAGCCGCTGATGGTGGAGACAGGACTGGGCTTAGTGGAGGAGTGGCAGGAGTGCCAAACCGGAGCGTCGGAACCAATTCAGAAGGCAGGAGCGAGGTCAGGCGGGCAGAGGGTCAGTGCAGGCAGCAAGGGTTCAAAGTCAAGTCAGGCCGGGTCAAAAATCAGAATCTTGGTAGCAGAAAATAAGGCTTGGTGTTTTCAAACAGAAATGATCACTTAGCAGTGATCCTAGGCCTCAGCGTCTCTTTATACCTTGAGCGCATGCGCAGGGCGCCCGAAGCGCGTTCCCGAGCACGTGCGAACGTGCGCGCCTCCATGCGCGTCATTCCGGCGCGTGCGCATATTCGCCGGCGCCGTGACAGCCGCGCGCATGCAGAAGGGCGCGCCGCGCGCCTGCATCAATCGGCGGCGGCGACGCTTCGGAACCCGGCGGCTGGAGGCAACGGGCAGCCTCAGGTACCCTACACCGGCAAACTGAAGCAAATCACGCGAATGCCTCAGAAAAGCTCATTTTACACACAAAATTGACTGTTTTTAAGACAAAGTAAATCGTTTGAATGCTACATGGCATTTGAAAGGCAGTGCAGAAAATAAGCTCCTGCTAACGTTTCATGCTTGCAAACCATTCACAGCAGTTGAAGTTACATGGGCTAAAACGCTTTACAGAGCAAACCGGCAAACTGAAGCAAATCATGCGAATGCCTCAGAAAAGCTCATTTAACACACAAAATTGACTGTTTATAAGACAAAGTAAATAGTTGATATGCTACATGGCATTTGAAAGGCAGTGCAGAAAATAAGCTCCTGCTAAAGTTTCATGCTTGCAAACCATTCACAGGAGTTGCAGTAACATGGGCTAAAACGCTTAACAGAGCAAACCGGCAAACTGAAGCAAATCACGCGAATGCCTCAGAAAAGCTCATTTAACACACAAAATTGACTGTTTATAAGACAAAGTAAATAGTTAAAATGCTACATGGCATTTGAAAGGCAGTGCAGAAAATAAGCTCCTGCTAACGTTTCATGCTTGCAAACCATTCACAGCAGTTGCAGTAACATGGGCTAAAACGCTTTACAGAGCAAACCGGCAAACTGAAGCAAATCACGCGAATGCCTCAGAAAAGCTCATTTAACACACAAAATTGACTGTTTATAAGACAAAGTAAATAGTTGATATGCTACATGGCATTTGAAAGGCAATGCAGGAAATAAGCTCCTGCTAACGTTTCATGCTTGCAAACCATTCACAGCAGTTGCAGTAACATGGGCTAAAACGCTTTACAGAGCAAACCGGCAAACTGAAGCAAATCACGCGAATGCCTCAGAAAAGCTCATTTAACACACAAAATTGACTGTTTATAAGACAAAGTAAAAAGTTGATATGCTTCATGGAATTTAAAAGGCAGTGCAGAAAATAAGCTCCTGCTAACGTTTCATGTTTGCAAACCATTCACAGCAGTTGCAGTAACATGGGTTAAAACGCTTTACAGAGCAAACCGGCAAACTGAAGCAAATCACGAGAATGCCTCAGAAAAGCTCATTTAACATACAAAATTGACTGTTTTTAAAACAAAGTAAATAGTTTAAATGCTACATGGCATTTGAAAGGCAGTGCAGAAGATAAGCTCCTGCTAACGTTTCATTCTTTCAAACCATTCACAGCAGTTGCAGTAACATGGGCTAAAACGCTTAACAAAGCAAACAGGCAAACTGAAGCAAATCACGCGAATGCCTCAGAAAAGCTCATTTAACACACAAAATTGACTGTTTATAAGACAAAGTAAATAGTTGATATGCTACATGGCATTTGAAAGGCAGTGCAGAAAATAAGCTCCTGCTAACGCTTCATGCTTGCAAACCATTCACAGCAGTTGCAGTAACATGGGCTAAAACGCTTTACAGAGCAAACCGGCAAACTGAAGCAAATCACGCGAATGCCTCAGAAAAGCTCATTTAACACACAAAATTGACTGTTTATAAGACAAAGTAAATAGTTGATATGCTACATGGCATTTGAAAGGCAGTGCAGAAAATAAGCTCCTGCTAACGTTTCATGCTTGCAAACCATTCACAGCAGTTGCAGTAACATGGGCTAAAACGCTTTACAGAGCAAACCGGCAAACTGAAGCAAATCACGCGAATGCCTCAGAAAAGCTCATTTAACACACAAAATTGACTGTTTATAAGACAAAGTAAATAGTTGAAATGCTACATGGCATTTGAAAGGCAGTCCAGAAAATAAGCTCCTGCTAACGTTTCATGCTTGCAAACCATTCACAGCAGTTGCAGTAACATGGGCTAAAACGCTTTACAGAGCAAACCGGCAAACTGAAGCAAATCACGCGAATGCCTCAGAAAAGCTCATCTGACACAAAAAATTGACTGTTTATAAGACAAAGTAAATAGTTGAAATGCTACGTTGCATTTGAAAGGCAGTGCAGAAAATAAGCTCCTGCTAACGTTTCATACTTTCAAACCATTCACAGCAGTTGCAGTAACATGGGCTAAAACGCTTTACAGAGCAAACCGGCAAACTGAAGCAAATCACGAGAATGCCTCAGAAAAGCTCATTTAACACACAAAATTGACTGTTTATAAGACAAAGTAAATTGTTGATATGCTTCATGGAATTTAAAAGGCAGTGCAGAAAATAAGCTCCTGCTAACGTTTCATGCTTGCAAACCATTCACAGCAGTTGCAATAACGGATTAAAACGCTTTACAGAGCAAACCGGCAAACTGAAGCAAATCACGCGAATGCCTCAGAAAAGCTCATTTAACACACAAAATTGACTGTTTATAAGACAAAGTAAATAGTTGATATGCTACATGGCATTTAAAAGGCAGTGCAGAAAATAAGCTCCTGCTAACGTTACATGCTTGCAAACCATTCACAGCAGTTGCAGTAACATGGGTTAAAACGCTTTACAGAGCAAACCGGCAAACTGAAGCAAATCATGCGAATGCCTCAGAAAAGCTAATTTATCACACAAAATTGACTGTTTATAAGACAAAGTAAATAGTTGATATGCTACATGGCATTTGAAAGGCAGTGCAGAAAATAAGCTCCTGCTAACGTTTCATGCTTGCAAACCATTCACAGCAGTTGCAGTAACATGGGTTAAAACGCTTTACAGAGCAAACCGGCAAACTGAAGCAAATCACGAGAATGCCTCAGAAAAGCTCATTTAACATACAAAATTGACTGTTTTTAAAACAAAGTAAATAGTTTAAATGCTACATGGCATTTGAAAGGCAGTGCAGAAGATAAGCTCCTGCTAACGTTTCATTCTTTCAAACCATTCACAGCAGTTGCAGTAACATGGGCTAAAACGCTTAACAAAGCAAACCGGCAAACTGAAGCAAATCACGCGAATGCCTCAGAAAAGCTCATTTAACACACAAAATTGACTGTTTATAAGACAAAGTAAATAGTTGAAATGCTACATGGCATTTGAAAGGCAGTCCAGAAAATAAGCTCCTGCTAACGTTTCATGCTTGCAAACCATTCACAGCAGTTGCAGTAACATGGGCTAAAACGCTTTACAGAGCAAACCGGCAAACTGAAGCAAATCACGCGAATGCCTCAGAAAAGCTCATCTGACACAAAAAATTGACTGTTTATAAGACAAAGTAAATAGTTGAAATGCTACGTTGCATTTGAAAGGCAGTGCAGAAAATAAGCTCCTGCTAACGTTTCATACTTTCAAACCATTCACAGCAGTTGCAGTAACATGGGCTAAAACGCTTTACAGAGCAAACCGGCAAACTGAAGCAAATCACGAGAATGCCTCAGAAAAGCTCATTTAACACACAAAATTGACTGTTTATAAGACAAAGTAAATTGTTGATATGCTTCATGGAATTTAAAAGGCAGTGCAGAAAATAAGCTCCTGCTAACGTTTCATGCTTGCAAACCATTCACAGCAGTTGCAATAACGGATTAAAACGCTTTACAGAGCAAACCGGCAAACTGAAGCAAATCACGCGAATGCCTCAGAAAAGCTCATTTAACACACAAAATTGACTGTTTATAAGACAAAGTAAATAGTTGATATGCTACATGGCATTTAAAAGGCAGTGCAGAAAATAAGCTCCTGCTAACGTTACATGCTTGCAAACCATTCACAGCAGTTGCAGTAACATGGGTTAAAACGCTTTACAGAGCAAACCGGCAAACTGAAGCAAATCATGCGAATGCCTCAGAAAAGCTAATTTATCACACAAAATTGACTGTTTATAAGACAAAGTAAATAGTTGATATGCTACATGGCATTTGAAAGGCAGTGCAGAAAATAAGCTCCTGCTAACGTTACATGCTTGCAAACCATTCACAGCAGTTGCAGTAACATGGGTTAAAACGCTATTCAGAGCAAACCGGCAAACTGAAGCAAATCACGCGAATGCCTCAGAAAAGCTCATTTAACACACAAAATTGACTGTTTTTAAGACAAAGTAAATAGTTTAAATGCTACATGGCATTTGAAAGGCAGTGCAGAAAATATGCTCCTGCTAACGTTTCATGCTTGCAAACCATTCACAGCAGTTGCAGTAACATGGGCTAAAACGCTTTACAGAGAAAACCGGCAAACTGAACCAAATCACGCGAATGCCTCAGAAAAGCTCATTTAACACACAAAATTGACTGTTTTTAAGACAAAGTAAATAGTTGATATGCTACATGGCATTTAAAAGGCAGTGCAGAAAATAAGCTCCTGCTAACGTTTCATGCTTCCAAACCATTCACAGCAGTTGCAGTAACATGGGCTAAAACGCTTTACAGAGCAAACCGGCAAACTGAAGCAAATCACGCGAATGCCTCAGAAAAGCTCATTTAACACACAAAATTGACTGTTTATAAGACAAAGTAAATTGTTGATATGCTTCATGGAATTTAAAAGGCAGTGCAGAAAATAAGCTCCTGCTAACGTTTCATGCTTGCAAACCATTCACAGCAGTTGCAATAACGGATTAAAACGCTTTACAGAGCAAACCGGCAAACTGAAGCAAATCACGCGAATGCCTCAGAAAAGCTCATTTAAAACACAAAATTGACTGTTTATAAGACAAAGTAAATAGTTGATATGCTACATGGCATTTAAAAGGCAGTGCAGAAAATAAGCTCCTGCTAACGTTACATGCTTGCAAACCATTCACAGCAGTTGCAGTAACATGGGTTAAAACGCTTTACAGAGCAAACCGGCAAACTGAAGCAAATCATGCGAATGCCTCAGAAAAGCTAATTTATCACACAAAATTGACTGTTTATAAGACAAAGTAAATAGTTGATATGCTACATGGCATTTGAAAGGCAGTGCAGAAAATAAGCTCCTGCTAACGTTACATGCTTGCAAACCATTCACAGCAGTTGCAGTAACATGGGTTAAAACGCTTTACAGAGCAAACCGGCAAACTGAAGCAAATCATGCGAATGCCTCAGAAAAGCTAATTTATCACACAAAATTGACTGTTTATAAGACAATGTAAATAGTTGATATGCTACATGGCATTTGAAAGGCAGTGCAGAAAATAAGCTCCTGCTAACGTTTCATGCTTGCAAACCATTCACAGCAGTTGCAGTAACATGGGCTAAAACGTTTTACAGAGCAAACCTGCAAACTGAAGCAAATCACGCGAATGCCTCAGAAAAGCTCATTTTACACACAAAATTGACTCTCTATAAGACAAAGTAAATACTTTAAATGCTACATGGCATTTTAAAGGCAGTGCAGTGCAAACCATTCACAGCAGTATCAGTAACATGGGTTAAAACGCTTTACAGAGCAAACCGGCAAACTGAAGCAAATCACGCGAATGCCTCAGAAAAGCTCATTTAACACACAAAATTGACTGTTTATAAGACAAAGTAAATAGTTGATATGCTACATGGCATTTGAAAGGCAGTGTAGAAAATAAGCTCCTGCTAAAGTTTCATGCTTGCAAACCATTCACAGGAGTTGTAGTAACATGGGCTAAAACGCTTAACAGAGCAAACCGGCAAACTGAAGCAAATCACGCGAATGCCTCAGAAAAGCTCATTTAACACACAAAATTGACTCTCTATAAGACAAAGTAAATACTTTAAATGCTACATGGCATTTGAAAGACAGTGCAGAAAATAAGCTCTTCCTAACGTTTCATGCTTGCAAAACATTTAGTGAACTTGCAGTAACATGGGCTAAACCGCTTATCAGAGCAAACCGGCAAACTGAAGCAAATCACGCGAATGCCTCAGAAAAGCTAATTTTACACACAAAATTGACTCTCTATAAGACAAAGTAAATACTTTAAATGCTACATGGCATTTGAAAGGCAGTGCAGAAAATAAGCTCCTGCTAACGTTTCATGCTTGCAAACCATCTACAGGAGTTGCAGTAACATGGGCTAAAACGCTTTACAGAGCAAACCGACAAACTGAAGCAAATCACGCGAATGCCTCAGAAAAGCTCATTTAACACACAAAATTGACTGTTTTTAAGACAAAGTAAATAGTTTAAATGCTACATGGCATTTGAAAGGCAGTGCAGAAAATAAGCTCCTGCTAACGTTTCATGCTTGCAAACCATTCACAGCAGTTGCTGTAACATGGGCTAAAACGCTTTACAGAGCAAACCGGCAAACTGAAGCAAATCACGCGAATGCCTCAGAAAAGCTCTTTTAACACACAAAATTGACTCTCTATAAGACAAAGTAAATACTTTAAATGCTACATGGCATTTGAAAGACAGTGCAGAAAATAAGCTCTTCCTAACGTTTCATGCTTGCAAAAAATTTAGTGAACTTGCAGTAACATGGGCTAAACCGCTTATCAGAGCAAACCGTCAAACTGAAGCAAATCACGCGAATGCCTCAGAAAAGCTCATTTTACACACAAAATTGACTCTCTATAAGACAAAGTAAATACTTTAAATGCTACATGGCATTTTAAAGGCAGTGCAGAAAATAAGCTCCTGCTAACGTTTCATGCTTGCAAACCATTTACAGGAGTTGCAGTAACATGGGCTAAAACGCTTTACAGAGCAAACCGGCAAACTGAAGCAAATCACGCGAATGCCTCAGAAAAGCTCTTTTAACACACAAAATTTACTCTCTATAAGACAAAGTAAATACTTTAAATGCTACATGGCATTTGAAAGACAGTGCAGAAAATAAGCTCTTCCTAACGTTTCATGCTTGAAAAACATTTAGTGAACTTGCAGTAACATGGGCTAAACCGCTTATCAGAGCAAACCGGCAAACTGAAGCAAATCACGCGAATGCCTCAGAAAAGCTCATTTAACACACAAAATTGACAGTTTATCAGACAAAGTAAATAGTTGATATGCTACATGGCATTTGAAAGGCAGTGCAGAAAATAAGCTCCTGCTAAAGTTTCATGCTTGCAAACCATTCACAGGAGTTGTAGTAACATGGGCTAAAACGCTTAACAGAGCAAACCGGCAAACTGAAGCAAATCACGCGAATGCCTCAGAAAAACTCATTTAACACACAAAATTGACTGTTTATAAGACAAAGTAAATAGTTGATATGCTAAATGGCATTTGAAAGGCAATGCAGAAAATAAGCTCCTGCTAACGTTTCATGCTTGCAAACCATTCACAGCAGTTGCAGTAACATGGGCAAAAACGCTTTACAGAGCAAACCGACAAACTGAAGCAAATCACGCGAATGCCTCAGAAAAGCTCATTTAACACACAAAATTGACTGTTTATAAGACAAAGTAAATAGTTGAAATGCTACATGGCATTTGAAAGGCAGTGCAGAAAATAAGCTCCTACTAAAGTTTCATGCTTGCAAACCATTCACAGGAGTTGCAGTAACATGGGCTAAAACGCTTTACAGAGCAAACCGGCAAACTGAAGCAAATCACGCGAATGCCTCAGAAAAGCTCATTTAACACGCAAAATTGACTGGTTATAAGACAAAGTTAATAGTTGATATGCTAAATGGCATTTGAAAGGCAGTGCAGAAAATAAGCTCCTGCTAACGTTTCATGCTTGCAAAACATTTAGTGAACTTGCAGTAACATGGGCTAAACCGCTTATCAGAGCAAACCGGCAAACTGAAGCAAATCACGCGAATGCCTCAGAAAAGCTCATTTAACACACAAAATTTACTCTCTATAAGACAAAGTAAATACTTTAAATGCTACATGGCATTTGAAAGACAGTGCAGAAAATAAGCTCTTCCTAACGTTTCATGCTTGCAAAACATTTAGTGAACTTGCAGTAACATGGGCTAAACCGCTTATCAGAGCAAACCGTCAAACTGAAGCAAATCACGCGAATGCCTCAGAAAAGCTCATTTTACACACAAAATTGACTCTCTATAAGACAAAGTAAATACTTTAAATGCTACATGGCATTTTAAAGGCAGTGCAGCAAATAAGCTCCTGCTAACGTTTCATGCTTGCAAACCATTCACAGCAGTTGCAGTAACATGGGTTAAAACGCTTTACAGAGCAAACCGGCAAACTGAAGCAAATCACGCGAATGCCTCAGAAAAGCTCATTTAACACACAAAATTGACTGTTTATAAGACAAAGTAAATAGTTTGAATGCTACATGGCATTTGAAAGGCAGTGCAGAAAATAAGCTCCTGCTAAAGTTTCATGCTTGCAAACCATTCACAGGAGTTGTAGTAACATGGGCTAAAACGCTTAACAGAGCAAACCGGCAAACTGAAGCAAATCACGCGAATGCCTCAGAAAAACTCATTTAACACACAAAATTGACTGTTTATAAGACAAAGTAAATAGTTTGAATGCTACATGGCATTTGAAAGGCAGTGCAGAAAATAAGCTCCTGCTAACGTTTCATGCTTGCAAACCATTCACAGCAATTGCAGTAACGTGGGCTAAAACGCTTTACAGAGCAAACCGGCAAACTGAAGCAAATCACGCTAATGCCTCAGAAAAGCTCATTTAACACACAAAATTTACTCTCTATAAGTCAAAGTAAATACTATAAATGCTACATGGCATTTGAAAGACAGTGCAGAAAATAAGCTCTTCCTAACGTTTCATGCTTGCAAAACATTTAGTGCACTTGCAGTAACATGGGCTAAACCGCTTTACAGAGCAAACCGGCAAACTGGAGCAAATCACGAGAATGCCTCAGAAAAGCTCATTTAACACACAAAATTGACTCTCTATAAGACAAAGTAAATACTTTAAATGCTACATGGCATTTGAAAGACAGTGCAGAAAATAAGCTCTTCCTAACGTTTCATGCTTGCAAAAAATTTAGTGAACTTGCAGTAACATGGGCTAAACCGCTTATCAGAGCAAACCGTCAAACTGAAGCAAATCACGCGAATGCCTCAGAAAAGCTCATTTTACACACAAAATTGACTCTCTATAAGACAAAGTAAATACTTTAAATGCTACATGGCATTTTAAAGGCAGTGCAGAAAATAAGCTCCTGCTAACGTTTCATGCTTGCAAACCATTTACAGGAGTTGCAGTAACATGGGCTAAAACGCTTTACAGAGCAAACCGGCAAACTGAAGCAAATCACGCGAATGCCTCAGAAAAGTTCTTTTAACACACAAAATTTACTCTCTATAAGACAAAGTAAATACTTTAAATGCTACATGGCATTTTAAAGACAGTGCAGAAAATAAGCTCTTCCTAACGTTTCATGCTTGAAAAACATTTAGTGAACTTGCAGTAACATGGGCTAAACCGCTTATCAGAGCAAACCGGCAAACTGAAGCAAATCACGCGAATGCCTCAGAAAAGCTCATTTAACACACAAAATTGACAGTTTATAAGACAAAGTAAATAGTTGATATGCTACATGGCATTTGAAAGGCAGTGCAGAAAATAAGCTCCTGCTAAAGTTTCATGCTTGCAAACCATTCACAGGAGTTGTAGTAACATGGGCTAAAACGCTTAACAGAGCAAACCGGCAAACTGAAGCAAATCACGCGAATGCCTCAGAAAAACTCATTTAACACACAAAATTGACTGTTTATAAGACAAAGTAAATAGTTTGAATGCTACATGGCATTTGAAAGGCAGTGCAGAAAATAAGCTCCTGCTAACGTTTCATGCTTGCAAACCATTCACAGCAGTTGCAGTAACATGGGCAAAAACGCTTTACAGAGCAAACCGGCAAACTGAAGCAAATCACGCGAATGCCTCAGAAAAGCTCATTTAACACACAAAATTGACTGTTTATAAGACAAAGTAAATAGTTGAAATGCTACATGGCATTTGAAAGGCAGTGCAGAAAATAAGCTCCTACTAAAGTTTCATGCTTGCAAACCATTCACAGGAGTTGCAGTAACATGGGCTAAAACGCTTTACAGAGCAAACCGGCAAACTGAAGCAAATCACGCGAATGCCTCAGAAAAGCTCATTTAACACGCAAAATTGACTGTTTATAAGACAAAGTAAATAGTTGATATGCTAAATGGCATTTGAAAGGCAGTGCAGAAAATAAGCTCCTGCTAACGTTTCATGCTTGCAAACCATCTACAGGAGTTGCAGTAACATGGGCTAAAACGCTTTACAGAGCAAACCGGCAAACTGAAGCAAATCACGCGAATGCCTCAGAAAAGCTCATTTAACACACAAAATTGACTGTTTATAAGACAAAGTAAATAGTTTGAATGCTACATGGCATTTGAAAGGCAGTGCAGAAAATAAGCTCCTGCTAAAGTTTCATGCTTGCAAACCATTCACAGGAGTTGTAGTAACATGGGTTAAAACGCTTAACAGAGCAAACCGGCAAACTGAAGCAAATCACGCGAATGCCTCAGAAAAACTCATTTAACACACAAAATTGACTGTTTATAAGACAAAGTAAATAGTTTGAATGCTACATGGCATTTGAAAGGCAGTGCAGAAAATAAGCTCCTGCTAACGTTTCATGCTTGCAAACCATTCACAGCAGTTGCAGTAACATGGGCAAAAACGCTTTACAGAGCAAACCGGCAAACTGAAGCAAATCACGCGAATGCCTCAGAAAAGCTCATTTAACACACAAAATTGACTGTTTATAAGACAAAGTAAATAGTTGAAATGCTACATGGCATTTGAAAGGCAGTGCAGAAAATAAGCTCCTACTAAAGTTTCATGCTTGCAAACCATTCACAGGAGTTGCAGTAACATGGGCTAAAACGCTTTACAGAGCAAACCGGCAAACTGAAGCAAATCACGCGAATGCCTCAGAAAAGCTCATTTAACACGCAAAATTGACTGTTTATAAGACAAAGTAAATAGTTGATATGCTAAATGGCATTTGAAAGGCAGTGCAGAAAATAAGCTCCTGCTAACGTTTCATGCTTGCAAACCATCTACAGGAGTTGCAGTAACATGGGCTAAAACGCTTTACAGAGCAAACCGGCAAACTGAAGCAAATCACGCGAATGCCTCAGAAAAGCTCATTTAACACACAAAATTGACTGTTTATAAGACAAAGTAAATAGTTTGAATGCTACATGGCATTTGAAAGGCAGTGCAGAAAATAAGCTCCTGCTAAAGTTTCATGCTTGCAAACCATTCACAGGAGTTGTAGTAACATGGGCTAAAACGCATAACAGAGCAAACCGGCAAACTGAAGCAAATCACGCGAATGCCTCAGAAAAACTCATTTAACACACAAAATTGACTGCTTATAAGACAAAGTAAATAGTTTGAATGCTACATGGCATTTGAAAGGCAGTGCAGAAAATAAGCTCCTGCTAACGTTTCATGCTTGCAAAACATTTAGTGAACTTGCAGTAACATGGGCTAAACCGCTTATCAGAGCAAACCGGCAAACTGAAGCAAATCATGCGAATGCTTTAGAAAAGCTCATTTAACACACAAAATTTACTCTCTATAAGACAAAGTAAATACTTTAAATGCTACATGGCGTTTGAAAGACAGTGCAGAAAATAAGCTCTTCCTAACGTTTCATGCTTGCAAAACATTTAGTGAACTTGCAGTAACATGGGCTAAACCGCTTATCAGAGCAAACCGTCAAACTGAAGCAAATCACGCGAATGCCTCAGAAAAGCTCATTTTACACACAAAATTGACTCTCTATAATACAAAGTAAATACTTTAAATGCTACATGGCATTTTAAAGGCAGTGCAGAAAATAAGCTCCTGCTAACGTTTCATGCTTGCAAACCATTTACAGGAGTTGCAGTAACATGGGCTAAAACGCTTTACAGAGCAAACCGGCAAACTGAAGCAAATCACGCGAATGCCTCAGAAAAGCTCATTTAACACACAAAATTGACTCTCTATAAGACAAAGTAAATACTTTAAATGCTACATGGCATTTGAAAGACAGTGCAGAAAATAAGCTCTTCCTAACGTTTCATGCTTGCAAAACATTTAGTGAACTTGCAGTAACATGGGCTAAACCGCTTTACAGAGCAATCCGGCAAACTGAAGCAAATCACGCGAATGCCTCAGAAAAGCTCATTTAACACACAAAATTGACTGTTTATAAGACAAAGTAAATAGTTTGAATGCTACATGGCATTTGAAAGGCAGTGCAGAAAATAAGCTCCTACTAAAGTTTCATGCTTGCAAACCATTCACAGGAGTTGCAGTAACATGGGCTAAAACGCTTTACAGAGCAAACCGGCAAACTGAAGCAAATCACGCGAATGCCTCAGAAAAGCTCTTTTAACACACAAAATTTACTCTCTATAAGACAAAGTAAATAGTTGATATGCTACATGGCATTTGAAAGGCAGTGCAGAAAATAAGCTCCTGCTAACGTTTCATGCTTACAAACCATTCAAAGCTGTTGCAGTAACATGGGTTAAAACGCTTTACAGAGCAAACCGGCAAAATGAAGCAAATCACGCGAATGCCTCAGAAAAGCTCATATTACACACAAAATTGACTCTCTATAAGACAAAGTAAATACTTTAAATGCTACACGGCATTTTAAAGGCAGTGCAGCAAATAAGCTCCTGCTAACGTTTCATGCTTGCAAACCATTCACAGCAGTTGCAGTAACATGGGTTAAAACGCTTTACAGAGCAAACCGGCAAACTGAAGCAAATCACGCGAATGCCTCAGAAAAGCTCATTTAACACACAAAATTGACTGTTTATAAGACAAAGTAAATAGTTTGAATGCTACATGGCATTTGAAAGGCAGTGCAGAAAATAAGCTCCTGCTAAAGTTTCAAGCTTGCAAACCATTCACAGGAGTTGTAGTAACATGGGCTAAAACGCTTAACAGAGCAAACCGGCAAACTGAAGCAAATCACGCGAATGCCTCAGAAAAACTCATTTAACACACAAAATTGACTGTTTATAAGACAAAGTAAATAGTTGATATGCTACATGGCATTTGAAAGGCAGTGCAGAAAATAAGCTCCTGCTAACGTTTCATGCTTTCAAACCATTCACAGCAGTTGCAGTAACATGGGTTAAAACGCTTTACAGAGCAAACCGGCAAACTGAAGCAAATCACGCGAATGCCTCAGAAAAGCTCATTTAACACACAAAATTGACTGTTTATAAGACAAAGTAAATAGTTGAAATGCTACATGGCATTTGAAAGGCAGTGCAGAAAATAAGCTCCTACTAAAGTTTCATGCTTGCAAACCATTCACAGGAGTTGCAGTAACATGGGCTAAAACGCTTTACAGAGCAAACCGGCAAACTGAAGCAAATCACGCGAATGCCTCAGAAAAGCTCATTTAACACGCAAAATTGACTGTTTATAAGACAAAGTAAATAGTTGATATGCTAAATGGCATTTGAAAGGCAGTGCAGAAAATAAGCTCCTGCTAACGTTTCAAGCTTGCAAACCATCTACAGGAGTTGCAGTAACATGGGCTAAAACGCTTTACAGAGCAAACCGGCAAACTGAAGCAAATCACGCGAATGCCTCAGAAAAGCTCATTTAACACACAAAATTGACTGTTTATAAGACAAAGTAAATAGTTTGAATGCTACATGGCATTTGAAAGGCAGTGCAGAAAATAAGCTCCTGCTAAAGTTTCATGCTTGCAAACCATTCACAGGAGTTGTAGTAACATGGGCTAAAACGCATAACAGAGCAAACCGGCAAACTGAAGCAAATCACGCGAATGCCTCAGAAAAACTCATTTAACACACAAAATTGACTGTTTATAAGACAAAGTAAATAGTTTGAATGCTACATGGCATTTGAAAGGCAGTGCAGAAAATAAGCTCCTGCTAACGTTTCATGCTTGCAAACCATTCACAGCAGTTGCAGTAACGTGGGCAAAAACGCTTTACAGAGCAAACCGGCAAACTGAAGCAAATCACGCGAATGCCTCAGAAAAGCTCATTTAACACACAAAATTGACTCTCTATAAGACAAAGTAAATACTTTAAATGCTACATGGCATTTGAAAGACAGTGCAGAAAAGAAGCTCTTCCTAACGTTTCATGCTTGCAAAACATTTAGTGAACTTGCAGTAACATGGGCTAAACCGCTTATCAGAGCAAACCGTCAAACTGAAGCAAATCACGCGAATGCCTCAGAAAAGCTCATTTTACACACAAAATTGACTCTCTATAAGACAAAGTAAATACTTTAAATGCTACATGGCATTTTAAAGGCAGTGCAGAAAATAAGCTCCTGCTAACGTTTCATGCTTGCAAACCATTTACAGGAGTTGCAGTAACATGGGCTAAAACGCTTAACAGAGCAAACCGGCAAACTGAAGCAAATCACGCGAATGCCTCAGAAAAGCTCTTTTAACACACAAAATTTACTCTCTATAAGACAAAGTAAATACTTTAAATGCTACATGGCATTTGAAAGACAGTGCAGAAAATAAGCTCTTTCTAACGTTTCATGCTTGCAAAACATTTAGTGCACTTGCAGTAACATGGGCTAAAACGCTTAACAGAGCCAACCGGCAAACTGAAGCAAATCACGCGAATGCCTCAGAAAAGCTCATTTAACACACAAAATTGACTGTTTATAAGACAAAGTAAATAGTTTGAATGCTACATGGCATTTGAAAGGCAGTGCAGAAAATAAGCTCCTACTAAAGTTTCATGCTTGCAAACCATTCACAGGAGTTGCAGTAACATGGGCTAAAACGCTTTACAGAGCAAACCGGCAAACTGAAGCAAATCACGCGAATGCCTCAGAAAAGCTCATTTAACACGCAAAATTGACTGTTTATAAGACAAAGTAAATAGTTGATATGCTAAATGGCATTTGAAAGGCAGTGCAGAAAATAAGCTCCTGCTAACGTTTCATGCTTGCAAACCATCTACAGGAGTTGCAGTAACATGGGCTAAAACGCTTTACAGAGCAAACCGGCAAACTGAAGCAAATCACGCGAATGCCTCAGAAAAGCTCATTTAACACACAAAATTGACTCTCTATAAGACAAAGTAAATACTTTAAATGCTACATGGCATTTGAAAGACAGTGCAGAAAATAAGCTCTTCCTAACGTTTCATGCTTGAAAAACATTTAGTGAACTTGCAGTAACATGGGCTAAACCGCTTATCAGAGCAAACCGTCAAACTGAAGCAAATCACGCGAATGCCTCAGAAAAGCTCATTTTACACACAAAATTGACTCTCTATAAGACAAAGTAAATACTTTAAATGCTACATGGCATTTTAAAGGCAGTGCAGAAAATAAGCTCCTGCTAACGTTTCATGCTTGCAAACCATTTACAGGAGTTGCAGTAACATGGGCTAAAACGCTTAACAGAGCAAACCGGCAAACTGAAGCAAATCACGCGAATGCCTCAGAAAAGCTCTTTTAACACACAAAATTTACTCTCTATAAGACAAAGTAAATACTTTAAATGCTACATGGCATTTGAAAGACAGTGCAGAAAATAAGCTCTTTCTAACGTTTCATGCTTGCAAAACATTTAGTGCACTTGCAGTAACATGGGCTAAAACGCTTAACAGAGCCAACCGGCAAACTGAAGCAAATCACGCGAATGCCTCAGAAAAGCTCATTTAACACACAAAATTGACTGTTTATAAGACAAAGTAAATAGTTTGAATGCTACATGGCATTTGAAAGGCAGTGCAGAAAATAAGCTCCTACTAAAGTTTCATGCTTGCAAACCATTCACAGGAGTTGCAGTAACATGGGCTAAAACGCTTTACAGAGCAAACCGGCAAACTGAAGCAAATCATGCGAATGCCTCAGAAAAGCTCATTTTACACACAAAATTGACTCTCTATAAGACAAAGTAAATACTTTAAATGCTACATGGCATTTTAAAGGCAGTGCAGAAAATAAGCTCCTGCTAACGTTTCATGCTTGCAAACCATTCACAGCAGTTGCAGTAACATGGGTTAAAACGCTTTACAGAGCAAACCGGCAAACTGAAGCAAATCACGCGAATGCCTCAGAAAAGCTCATTTAACACACAAAATTGACTGTTTATAAGACAAAGTAAATAGTTGAAATGCTACATGGCATTTGAAAGGCAGTGCAGAAAATAAGCTCCTGCTAAAGTTTCATGCTTGCAAACCATTCACAGGAGTTGTAGTAACATGGGCTAAAACGCTTAACAGAGCAAACCGGCAAACTGAAGCAAATCACGCGAATGCCTCAGAAAAACTCATTTAACACACAAAATTGACTGTTTATAAGACAAAGTAAATAGTTTGAATGCTACATGGCATTTGAAAGGCAGTGCAGAAAATAAGCTCCTGCTAACGTTTCATGCTTGCAAACCATTCACAGCAGTTGCAGTAACATGGGCAAAAACGCTTTACAGAGCAAACCGGCAAACTGAAGCAAATCACGCGAATGCCTCAGAAAAGCTCATTTAACACACAAAATTTACTCTCTATAAGACAAAGTAAATACTTTAAATGCTACATGGCATTTGAAAGACAGTGCAGAAAATAAGCTCTTCCTAACGTTTCATGCTTGCAAAACATTTAGTGCACTTGCAGTAACATGGGCTAAACCGCTTTACAGAGCAATCCGGCAAACTGAAGCAAATCACGCGAATGCCTCAGAAAAGCTCATTTAACACACAAAATTGACTGTTTATAAGACAAAGTAAATAGTTGATATGCTACATGGCATTTGAAAGGCAGTGCAGAAAATAAGCTCCTGCTAACGTTTCATGCTTGCAAACCATTCACAGCAGTTGCAGTAATATGGGCTAAAACGCTATACAGGGCAAACCGGCAAACTGAAGCAAATCACGCGAATGCCTCAGAAAAGCTCATTTAACACACAAAATTGACTGTTTATAAGACAAAGTAAATAGTTGAAATGCTACATGGCATTTGAAAGGCAGTGCAGAAAATAAGCTCCTGCTAACGTTTCATGCTTGCAAACCATTCACAGCAGTTGCAGTAACATGGGCTAAAACGCTTTACAGAGCAAACCGGCAAACTGAAGCAAATCACGCGAATGCCTCAGAAAAGCTCATTTAACACACAAAATTGACTGTTAATAAGACAAAGTAAATAGTTTGAATGCTACATGGCATTTGAAAGGCAGTACAGAAAATAAGCTCCTACTAAAGTTTCATGCTTGCAAACCATTCACAGGAGTTGCAGTAACATGGGCTAAAACGCTTTACAGAGCAAACCGGCAAACTGAAGCAAATCACGCGAATGCCTCAGAAAAGCTCATTTAACACACAAAATTGACTGTTTATAAGACAAAGTAAATAGTTGATATGCTAAATGGCATTTGAAAGGCAGTGCAGAAAATAAGCTCCTGCTAACGTTTCATGCTTGCAAACCATCTACAGGAGTTGCAGTAACATGGGCTAAAACGCTTTACAGAGCAAACCGGCAAACTGAAGCAAATCACGCGAATGCCTCAGAAAAGCTCATTTAACACACAAAATTTACTCTCTATAAGACAAAGTAAATACTTTAAATGCTACATGGCATTTGAAAGACAGTGCAGAAAATAAGCTCTTCCTAACGTTTCATGCTTGCAAAACATTTAGTGCACTTGCAGTAACATGGGCTAAACCGCTTTACAGAGCAAACCGGCAAACTGAAGCAAAATCACGTGAATGCCTCAGAAAAGCTCATTTAACACACAAAATTGACTATAAGACAAAGTAAATACTTTAAATGCTACATGGCATTTGAAAGACAGTGCAGAAAATAAGCTCCTGCCAATGTTTCATGCTTGCAAATCATTCCGAGCACTTTCAGTAACATGGGCTAAAACACTTTACAGAGCAAACCAGCAAACTAAAGCAAATCACGCGAATGCCTCAGAAAAGCTCAATTAATACACGAATTTGACTCTCTATAAGAAAAAGTAAATACTTTGATTGCTACATGGCATTTGAAAGACAGTGCAGAAAATAAGCTCCTGCTAACTTTTCATGCTTGCAAACCACTAAGAGGCACTTGCAGTAATATGGGCTAAAACGCTTTATAGAACAAACCGGCAAACTGAACAAATCACGCGAATGCCTCAGAAAAGCTCATTTAACACACCTATTTGACTGTCTATAAGACAAAGTTCATCATTTGAATGCTACATGGCATTTGAAAGACAGTGCAGAAAATAAGCTCCTGCTAACGTTTCATGCTTGCAAACCATTCACAGCAGTTGCAGTAACATGGGCAAAAACGCTTTACAGAGCAAACCGGCAAACTGAAGCAAATCACGCGAATGCCTCAGAAAAGCTCATTTAACACACAAAATTGACTGTTTATAAGACAAAGTAAATAGTTGAAATGCTACATGGCATTTGAAAGGCAGTGCAGAAAATAAGCTCCTACTAAAGTTTCATGCTTGCAAACCATTCACAGGAGTTGCAGTAACATGGGCTAAAACGCTTTACAGAGCAAACCGGCAAACTGAAGCAAATCACGCGAATGCCTCAGAAAAGCTCATTTAACACGCAAAATTGACTGTTTATAAGACAAAGTAAATAGTTGATATGCTAAATGGCATTTGAAAGGCAGTGCAGAAAATAAGCTCCTGCTAACGTTTCATGCTTGCAAACCATCTACAGGAGTTGCAGTAACATGGGCTAAAACGCTTTACAGAGCAAACCGGCAAACTGAAGCAAATCACGCGAATGCCTCAGAAAAGCTCATTTAACACACAAAATTGACTGTTTATAAGACAAAGTAAATAGTTTGAATGCTACATGGCATTTGAAAGGCAGTGCAGAAAATAAGCTCCTGCTAAAGTTTCATGCTTGCAAACCATTCACAGGAGTTGTAGTAACATGGGTTAAAACGCTTAACAGAGCAAACCGGCAAACTGAAGCAAATCACGCGAATGCCTCAGAAAAACTCATTTAACACACAAAATTGACTGTTTATAAGACAAAGTAAATAGTTTGAATGCTACATGGCATTTGAAAGGCAGTGCAGAAAATAAGCTCCTGCTAACGTTTCATGCTTGCAAACCATTCACAGCAGTTGCAGTAACATGGGCAAAAACGCTTTACAGAGCAAACCGGCAAACTGAAGCAAATCACGCGAATGCCTCAGAAAAGCTCATTTAACACACAAAATTGACTGTTTATAAGACAAAGTAAATAGTTGAAATGCTACATGGCATTTGAAAGGCAGTGCAGAAAATAAGCTCCTACTAAAGTTTCATGCTTGCAAACCATTCACAGGAGTTGCAGTAACATGGGCTAAAACGCTTTACAGAGCAAACCGGCAAACTGAAGCAAATCACGCGAATGCCTCAGAAAAGCTCATTTAACACGCAAAATTGACTGTTTATAAGACAAAGTAAATAGTTGATATGCTAAATGGCATTTGAAAGGCAGTGCAGAAAATAAGCTCCTGCTAACGTTTCATGCTTGCAAACCATCTACAGGAGTTGCAGTAACATGGGCTAAAACGCTTTACAGAGCAAACCGGCAAACTGAAGCAAATCACGCGAATGCCTCAGAAAAGCTCATTTAACACACAAAATTGACTGTTTATAAGACAAAGTAAATAGTTTGAATGCTACATGGCATTTGAAAGGCAGTGCAGAAAATAAGCTCCTGCTAAAGTTTCATGCTTGCAAACCATTCACAGGAGTTGTAGTAACATGGGCTAAAACGCATAACAGAGCAAACCGGCAAACTGAAGCAAATCACGCGAATGCCTCAGAAAAACTCATTTAACACACAAAATTGACTGCTTATAAGACAAAGTAAATAGTTTGAATGCTACATGGCATTTGAAAGGCAGTGCAGAAAATAAGCTCCTGCTAACGTTTCATGCTTGCAAAACATTTAGTGAACTTGCAGTAACATGGGCTAAACCGCTTATCAGAGCAAACCGGCAAACTGAAGCAAATCATGCGAATGCTTTAGAAAAGCTCATTTAACACACAAAATTTACTCTCTATAAGACAAAGTAAATACTTTAAATGCTACATGGCGTTTGAAAGACAGTGCAGAAAATAAGCTCTTCCTAACGTTTCATGCTTGCAAAACATTTAGTGAACTTGCAGTAACATGGGCTAAACCGCTTATCAGAGCAAACCGTCAAACTGAAGCAAATCACGCGAATGCCTCAGAAAAGCTCATTTTACACACAAAATTGACTCTCTATAATACAAAGTAAATACTTTAAATGCTACATGGCATTTTAAAGGCAGTGCAGAAAATAAGCTCCTGCTAACGTTTCATGCTTGCAAACCATTTACAGGAGTTGCAGTAACATGGGCTAAAACGCTTTACAGAGCAAACCGGCAAACTGAAGCAAATCACGCGAATGCCTCAGAAAAGCTCATTTAACACACAAAATTGACTCTCTATAAGACAAAGTAAATACTTTAAATGCTACATGGCATTTGAAAGACAGTGCAGAAAATAAGCTCTTCCTAACGTTTCATGCTTGCAAAACATTTAGTGAACTTGCAGTAACATGGGCTAAACCGCTTTACAGAGCAATCCGGCAAACTGAAGCAAATCACGCGAATGCCTCAGAAAAGCTCATTTAACACACAAAATTGACTGTTTATAAGACAAAGTAAATAGTTTGAATGCTACATGGCATTTGAAAGGCAGTGCAGAAAATAAGCTCCTACTAAAGTTTCATGCTTGCAAACCATTCACAGGAGTTGCAGTAACATGGGCTAAAACGCTTTACAGAGCAAACCGGCAAACTGAAGCAAATCACGCGAATGCCTCAGAAAAGCTCTTTTAACACACAAAATTTACTCTCTATAAGACAAAGTAAATAGTTGATATGCTACATGGCATTTGAAAGGCAGTGCAGAAAATAAGCTCCTGCTAACGTTTCATGCTTACAAACCATTCAAAGCTGTTGCAGTAACATGGGTTAAAACGCTTTACAGAGCAAACCGGCAAAATGAAGCAAATCACGCGAATGCCTCAGAAAAGCTCATATTACACACAAAATTGACTCTCTATAAGACAAAGTAAATACTTTAAATGCTACACGGCATTTTAAAGGCAGTGCAGCAAATAAGCTCCTGCTAACGTTTCATGCTTGCAAACCATTCACAGCAGTTGCAGTAACATGGGTTAAAACGCTTTACAGAGCAAACCGGCAAACTGAAGCAAATCACGCGAATGCCTCAGAAAAGCTCATTTAACACACAAAATTGACTGTTTATAAGACAAAGTAAATAGTTTGAATGCTACATGGCATTTGAAAGGCAGTGCAGAAAATAAGCTCCTGCTAAAGTTTCAAGCTTGCAAACCATTCACAGGAGTTGTAGTAACATGGGCTAAAACGCTTAACAGAGCAAACCGGCAAACTGAAGCAAATCACGCGAATGCCTCAGAAAAACTCATTTAACACACAAAATTGACTGTTTATAAGACAAAGTAAATAGTTGATATGCTACATGGCATTTGAAAGGCAGTGCAGAAAATAAGCTCCTGCTAACGTTTCATGCTTTCAAACCATTCACAGCAGTTGCAGTAACATGGGTTAAAACGCTTTACAGAGCAAACCGGCAAACTGAAGCAAATCACGCGAATGCCTCAGAAAAGCTCATTTAACACACAAAATTGACTGTTTATAAGACAAAGTAAATAGTTGAAATGCTACATGGCATTTGAAAGGCAGTGCAGAAAATAAGCTCCTACTAAAGTTTCATGCTTGCAAACCATTCACAGGAGTTGCAGTAACATGGGCTAAAACGCTTTACAGAGCAAACCGGCAAACTGAAGCAAATCACGCGAATGCCTCAGAAAAGCTCATTTAACACGCAAAATTGACTGTTTATAAGACAAAGTAAATAGTTGATATGCTAAATGGCATTTGAAAGGCAGTGCAGAAAATAAGCTCCTGCTAACGTTTCATGCTTGCAAACCATCTACAGGAGTTGCAGTAACATGGGCTAAAACGCTTTACAGAGCAAACCGGCAAACTGAAGCAAATCACGCGAATGCCTCAGAAAAGCTCATTTAACACACAAAATTGACTGTTTATAAGACAAAGTAAATAGTTTGAATGCTACATGGCATTTGAAAGGCAGTGCAGAAAATAAGCTCCTGCTAAAGTTTCATGCTTGCAAACCATTCACAGGAGTTGTAGTAACATGGGCTAAAACGCATAACAGAGCAAACCGGCAAACTGAAGCAAATCACGCGAATGCCTCAGAAAAACTCATTTAACACACAAAATTGACTGTTTATAAGACAAAGTAAATAGTTTGAATGCTACATGGCATTTGAAAGGCAGTGCAGAAAATAAGCTCCTGCTAACGTTTCATGCTTGCAAACCATTCACAGCAGTTGCAGTAACGTGGGCAAAAACGCTTTACAGAGCAAACCGGCAAACTGAAGCAAATCACGCGAATGCCTCAGAAAAGCTCATTTAACACACAAAATTGACTCTCTATAAGACAAAGTAAATACTTTAAATGCTACATGGCATTTGAAAGACAGTGCAGAAAAGAAGCTCTTCCTAACGTTTCATGCTTGCAAAACATTTAGTGAACTTGCAGTAACATGGGCTAAACCGCTTATCAGAGCAAACCGTCAAACTGAAGCAAATCACGCGAATGCCTCAGAAAAGCTCATTTTACACACAAAATTGACTCTCTATAAGACAAAGTAAATACTTTAAATGCTACATGGCATTTTAAAGGCAGTGCAGAAAATAAGCTCCTGCTAACGTTTCATGCTTGCAAACCATTTACAGGAGTTGCAGTAACATGGGCTAAAACGCTTAACAGAGCAAACCGGCAAACTGAAGCAAATCACGCGAATGCCTCAGAAAAGCTCTTTTAACACACAAAATTTACTCTCTATAAGACAAAGTAAATACTTTAAATGCTACATGGCATTTGAAAGACAGTGCAGAAAATAAGCTCTTTCTAACGTTTCATGCTTGCAAAACATTTAGTGCACTTGCAGTAACATGGGCTAAAACGCTTACAGAGCCAACCGGCAAACTGAAGCAAATCACGCGAATGCCTCAGAAAAGCTCATTTAACACACAAAATTGACTGTTTATAAGACAAAGTAAATAGTTTGAATGCTACATGGCATTTGAAAGGCAGTGCAGAAAATAAGCTCCTACTAAAGTTTCATGCTTGCAAACCATTCACAGGAGTTGCAGTAACATGGGCTAAAACGCTTTACAGAGCAAACCGGCAAACTGAAGCAAATCACGCGAATGCCTCAGAAAAGCTCATTTAACACGCAAAATTGACTGTTTATAAGACAAAGTAAATAGTTGAAATGCTACATGGCATTTGAAAGGCAGTGCAGAAAATAAGCTCCTGCTAAAGTTTCATGCTTGCAAACCATCTACAGGAGTTGTAGTAACATGGGCTAAAACGCTTAACAGAGCAAACCGGCAAACTGAAGCAAATCACGCGAATGCCTCAGAAAAACTCATTTAACACACAAAATTGACTGTCTATAAGACAAAGTAAATAGTTTGAATGCTACATGGCATTTGAAAGGCAGTGCAGAAAATAAGCTCCTGCTAACGTTTCATGCTTGCAAACCATTCACAGCAGTTGCAGTAACATGGGCAAAAACGCTTTACAGAGCAAACCGGCAAACTGAAGCAAATCACGCGAATGCCTCAGAAAAGCTCATTTAACACACAAAATTTACTCTCTATAAGACAAAGTAAATACTTTAAATGCTACATGGCATTTGAAAGACAGTGCAGAAAATAAGCTCTTCCTAACGTTTCATGCTTGCAAAACATTTAGTGCACTTGCAGTAACATGGGCTAAACGCTTACAGAGCAATCCGGCAAACTGAAGCAAATCACGCGAATGCCTCAGAAAAGCTCATTTAACACACAAAATTGACTGTTTATAAGACAAAGTAAATAGTTTGATATGCTACATGGCATTTGAAAGGCAGTGCAGAAAATAAGCTCCTGCTAACGTTTCATGCTTGCAAACCATTCACAGCAGTTGCAGTAATATGGGCTAAAACGCTATACAGGGCAAACCGGCAAACTGAAGCAAATCACGCGAATGCCTCAGAAAAGCTCATTTAACACACAAAATTGACTGTTTATAAGACAAAGTAAATAGTTGAAATGCTACAAGGCATTTGAAAGGCAGTGCAGAAAATAAGCTCCTGCTAACGTTTCATGCTTGCAAACCATTCACAGCAGTTGCAGTAACATGGGCTAAAACGCTTTACAGAGCAAACCGGCAAACTGAAGCAAATCACGCGAATGCCTCAGAAAAGCTCATTTAACACACAAAATTGACTGTTAATAAGACAAAGTAAATAGTTTGAATGCTACATGGCATTTGAAAGGCAGTACAGAAAATAAGCTCCTACTAAAGTTTCATGCTTGCAAACCATTCACAGGAGTTGCAGTAACATGGGCTAAAACGCTTTACAGAGCAAACCGGCAAACTGAAGCAAATCACGCGAATGCCTCAGAAAAGCTCATTTAACACACAAAATTGACTGTTTATAAGACAAAGTAAATAGTTGATATGCTAAATGGCATTTGAAAGGCAGTGCAGAAAATAAGCTCCTGCTAACGTTTCATGCTTGCAAACCATCTACAGGAGTTGCAGTAACATGGGCTAAAACGCTTTACAGAGCAAACCGGCAAACTGAAGCAAATCACGCGAATGCCTCAGAAAAGCTCATTTAACACACAAAATTTACTCTCTATAAGACAAAGTAAATACTTTAAATGCTACATGGCATTTGAAAGACAGTGCAGAAAATAAGCTCTTCCTAACGTTTCATGCTTGCAAAACATTTAGTGCACTTGCAGTAACATGGGCTAAACCGCTTTACAGAGCAAACCGGCAAACTGAAGCAAAATCACGTGAATGCCTCAGAAAAGCTCATTTAACACACAAAATTGACTATAAGACAAAGTAAATACTTTAAATGCTACATGGCATTTGAAAGACAGTGCAGAAAATAAGCTCCTGCCAATGTTTCATGCTTGCAAATCATTCCGAGCACTTTCAGTAACATGGGCTAAAACACTTTACAGAGCAAACCAGCAAACTAAAGCAAATCACGCGAATGCCTCAGAAAAGCTCAATTAATACACGAATTTGACTCTCTATAAGAAAAAGTAAATACTTTGATTGCTACATGGCATTTGAAAGACAGTGCAGAAAATAAGCTCCTGCTAACTTTTCATGCTTGCAAACCACTAAGAGGCACTTGCAGTAATATGGGCTAAAACGCTTTATAGAACAAACCGGCAAACTGAACAAATCACGCGAATGCCTCAGAAAAGCTCATTTAACACACCTATTTGACTGTCTATAAGACAAAGTTCATCATTTGAATGCTACATGGCATTTGAAAGACAGTGCAGAAAATAAGCTCCTGCTAACGTTTCATGCTTGCAAACCATTCACAGGAGTTGCAGTAACATGGGCTAAAACCCTTTATAGAGCAAACCGGCAAACTGAAGCAAATCACGCAAATGCTTCAGAAAAGCCCATTTAACACACAAAATTGAGTCTCTACAAGGCAAAGTAAATACTTTGAATTCCATATGGCATATGAAAGGCAGTGCAGAAAATAAGCTCCTGCTAACTTTTCATCCTTGGAAACCATTCAGAGCTCTTAAAGTAACATTGAGTTAAACGCTTTACAGAGCAATCCGGGAAACTTAAGAAATCACGCGAATGCCTCAGAAAAGCCCATTTAACACACAAAATTGAGTCTCTACAAGGCAAAGTAAATACTTTGAATTCTATATGGCATTTGAAAGACAGTGCAGAAAATAATCTCCTGCTAACTTTTCATCCTTGCAAACCATGCAGAGCTGTTGCAGTAACATTGACTTAAACGCTTTACAGAGCAAACCGGCAAACTGAAGCAAATTATGCGAATGCCTCAGAAAAGCCCATTTAACACACAAAATTGAGTGTCTACAAGGCAAAGTACATACTTTCAATTCTATATGGCATTTGAAAGTCTGTGCGGAAAATAAGCTCCTGCTAACTTTTCATCCTTGCAAACCATTCAGAGCTCTTGTAGTAACATTGACTTAAATGCTTTACAGAGGAAACCGGTAAACTGAAGCAAATCACGCGAATGCCTCAGAAAAGCCCATTTAACACACAAAATTGAGTCTCTACAAGACAAAATAAATACTTTGAATTCTATATCGCATTTGAAAGACAGTGTAGAAAATAAGCTCCTGCTAACGTTTCATCCTTGTAAACATTCAGAGCTCTCTTGTAAGTCTTTAGGCGCACGTTTCAGATCACAATAATTGTGTCTATAGTGCGTAAATTAAATACTTTGAATTTAATATGGCATTTTAAACACAGCGCACAGTGTTAGAACATTTGGAATAACATTATCCCAAAATGCCTTATAAATCACCTTTCTTATATCAATATTGTTCTCTTACGCGCAAAGTGATTACTTTGAAGTGTATATGGTGTGATGGGTTTATCTTAAACAATGGCAGAATTGATTTAATTTCTCTCTGATGAGATTAGGGACTAATGCCCAAAGGCTCCAACAAGTCTGCCCCAGCCTGATTGGAAACAATAGGCAGATAATCCAGTTACCCTGGAACGTATATGTCTCCCACCAATGCATAGAAACAATAGGGGCTTGCTGAGAGGATGGGCCCACAGGGACATAAAAGAACCCCAAAGAGAGCTTGGAAGTCAGTCTTCAGAGAGAGAGAGGAAAGGATTCCTGCACTTTGGATCAACCGCATCAGTGATTCTTCAGCCATTATTTTCTTCAGTCTGTGGGACTTTGGAACTGCCTCTTTGCTATTTTATGATTTATCGTTGTGTGATCGCTGTGTGATGTCATTGGACTTTACAAAAATAAAGTGCCGGAATGCTACACGGTTTCTCTCCAGTGTTTGAGCATACGGTCGTTAGGTCATTTTCATGACATATGGCATTGATGTACAGTGCAGAAAAGGATCTAATGCAAACCTTTGATCAGTAAGTACCATTCAGAAAACTTGATATAACATTATCCCAACACGTCAGCAGAGCACATTTCTGAACAATGAAAATCTTACAAAACACTTGGAATAACACTATTCCAAAAAGCAATTTTAGTGTTGACGTGAATGTTTAAGATAGCAATAATTGTGTCTCTAATTTGTAAATTTGAAATCTACTTGGCATTTGAAACAGTGCAGAACTGAACCTGTTGAAAACATTTCATTAGTAATAACCTGTCAGAACATTTGGAATAACATTATCCCAAAACGCTTGCAAGAGCACATTTCTGATAAAAATATTGTTCAATGGTCATCAATGTAGATTCTATACAGTGAAAGAAAATGTGTTATAAAAGGAGAAAGTGGTGGATTTCAATTCTACTAAGATTAGTAGAATTGACTCTGATAAAAGTTCTGCTTTGTTTGATCTGAGCTCAATGAATATTTGTGAGTCTGTATTCTTGATGAAATGCATACTGAATAAGGGTCTGTGTGTGTGTGTATGTATGGTGTTTGCAGATTTAAATGTATATAATGTATCAGAGGATATGTATATGTATCAGAGGAAAAATTTTCACCCGGTGAAAGCTGCTATTTGCTTTAGGCAAATGTGATGGTGCTAGCAAACGGAGGGGATATATGCAGTACAAATAATTCCAATTGGGTGTGGGAGACGTGCCCAACTGATACACATTGTAGGCAAATGTAGGCTTGTATGTATGTATGTATATCTTTATTTACTTATAAAGCGCTACTTATGTACATCGACAGCGCTGTGTACATACACAGCGCTGTAGACTACATCTATACAAACAGGGGATTATTAAGATAATAACAGATAAATACAAAGTAGAACAATAAATACAGATAGATACAAGGTAAATACAGTTGCAATAAGTTAAGAGTCAAAGACACAAGAGGATAGAGGTCCCTGCCCCGTAGAGCTTACAATCTATATAGATGTCCTTTAAAGCACATTTCTGATAAAAGTCTCTAAAGTCAAATGTCATGGATGTAGATTCTATACAGCAAATAAACATAATATAAAAATGCACCTTGCAGAACACTTGGAATAAGACTGTTACAAAATGTAGTGTTAGCCTACTGAAGCAATGAATTCTATATGGAATTTTGAAATCATTGAGGAACGGCACCTGGGGCAAACATTTCATCAATTAGGACCTGTCAGAACAGTTGGAATTACACTTGCCCTGGCTCTGTTTGGCACTACACTGGGTTTTTATTCAACCAAAACTTGCCCCCAAACCAGGAATTCAAAAATGAGCACCTGCTTTGAGGCCACTGGAAACAACATCCAAGGGGTTGGTGAGCAACATGTTGCTCAGGAGCCATTGGTTGGGGATCACTGCTATAGATTCTATACAGCCAAAGAAAATATATTGATATTGATTCTATACGGCAAAATAAACATACTATAAAAATGTAAATTCAACAATATTTTCTTCACTTAGAACTTTTCAAAACACTTGGAATAACACTATCCCAAAATGCAATGTTAGTCTATAGAAGCACTTTTCAGATAACATTATTTATCTCTCTAAAACTAAAAGTGACGGATATCAATTCAAATGGCATTTGCAAATTGTTGAAAAAGTACTCCCGAGGCAAACTATTCATCAATTAGAACCTTTTAAAATAGCTGGAATTACACTACCCAAAATGCAATTTTAGTCAATAGAAGCTCCCTGGTTTTGCTATAGAAGTTCGATAAATGTAATTATAGATACAAAAAAATTCACCACTAAGCATATTACTAACTAAAAATCTTATTATAAGTGCTAGAGAAGTGACCAATGAAAATGCTTATTTCCAGCACTATGTCAGGCATCTTCCTATTATTTTTCATAGAGAGATAATTATTTCATTTTTTTTTCTTCATTACATGATACATAAATGATACTGCCCAAATAATTGCACAGGTATAGAAACACAGATGTATCACGATTACAGGTACATTTAAAACAGTGCTGCCCTATTATATTAATTTGATTACAGCATATCACATATGTTTTTCACTCTCCAAGCTTTTTCCTTAATTCAGCAGTTGCACTTATAACAGCAATGAACCATTGACTATAACTGCAATTTCCTATCATAAGCTACCTTGGTAGCTAAATATAATTCTTTACAGCAGACTTCAAAATGTTATCAAAGCTCTATCACCCAAGAAACCACTTTAAAGGATATTTGGTTAAACTTCTAAACAAATCAATAGTGTTTTTTGATCTTATTAATCAACAAGAACTGATTTGGTAGTTTAAGATAAGCAAAAACCTATAGCACAACTAAAACACTTTTAGGGCTCTGGCACATGGGGAAATTAGTTGCCCGTGACTAATCTCCCTGAAATGCCATCCCACCGGCAAAAATGTAAATCACTGGTGGGATGGCATGCGCAGTGTCGCGATTTCCCTGAAACCGCAGAAGTTGCCTTGAGAGGACAGATTTGTCACGGGTGCCTTATCTCCTCGTGTGCCAGAGCCCTTATTCAGGCCAAAGAGCTACTGAGCAGACTAGGCTTTTCATACACAGCCTATTTATTATAGTGAAAGCACTTACTCTGAACCCTATGTCTATCACTTTGCATATGCAAATAATCATGTCTGGAAAGGATAATTGTGTTTGTGAAACTATAGCTTAACAAAATAAAAAGTATGACCATAAAGATGTACCTCCCCTTCGTAAACTTCTAAGATACAGTTCCCCATTAAAATGTAACTTTTATTCAGCAAAAATAAAAAGCTATATACCTGTGTGATAGCGGACAGTGGGACAGTACGTCTGCAAGAAGCCATAACTCAACAGTTACTGAACAATGGGCAAGGTGTGGTTTTTATCAACCTCATTTGATCCATTGGTATGTGGGGGGCAGTGGCTGAAAGGTGTATAAATGTGGGCTGGACAGTGGTCAAGGGAGCAACCTGGGTGGAAACCTGGGAGGTGCACCTGGGGAGAGCATCAGAAGTGACTGGGCAGGATGTGAGACAGACCAGAGGAGGCCATGGTTAAAGAAGAGGAACCAGACCACCATGTTCTTTGTTTATCAGTAGCTATAATAATGTAGACTTGTTATTAATCTGTATATTTAAATAATGTAAATATATTGTGTTGTGTTAACTAATCTTTTAATTGTAACAATCTATTGATTTGCTATTCAATATATTCATTTTAATATACACTTATTGGTGTGGGTAATTTGTCTGCTTCTCAAAAGAACCGGAACCCTAGTAAGAGGGGTGATTATTAATATTATATTATTATATATATAGTCAAAAATCTTACACCTGCCTAACTGAAACTATAAAAGCACCAACGTGCATTTCACCCCTTGCATTGGGGCTTTATCAAGGCCTTGAGTCCTTGGGGACTACTGACTAAAAATCTCATTATAAGTGCAAGAGAAGTGAAAATGAGAATACTTCATGCCAACACTATGTCAGGCATCTTCCTATCATCTTACATATAGATAATTATTAGATATTAGATAATTATTTCATTCTTTCATCTTCATTACATGACACTTGAACTGCTTGAGCAGAGAAGTGCAGTGCAGCAGGGTTTAGTACCCCTTTAATATGTACATGATGGGGTTAATCATGTACATATTAACCAATTATATTCATCGTATAATTAGTCATTGTTCTCCTAAAAGAATCAATAACAAGGGGCTCAAACTGGTGGGTTTGGTGGGTTTACTTGGTGCAGCCCTGGACAGGCAGTGGGCATTACAAAATGATATATACAAAGGTTTTTCCTTTTTTATTTACATGAAAAAGCCCAACGCATTTTGATCCCTACCAGAAATGGAGGGTCTTTATCAGGGGCATACAAAAAAAAGCAGGCAAATACAAACACACTAACATGAAGTATAAATACCCTTTGTGTGACAGCATGGAAGGAGCCAAAAGCATGAATGCAGGTCCCCCAGTTAGGCAGGATTGACATGACCGGAAGTGACGTGTACTATCTCATATACATATAGTTAATATCTCTTATGCTACATACGCTAAGTGAGTACCAATTCTACACAACCCTTATACATGATGCATGTCCCTCAGACATAGCTCTTTAACGTTTTGAGAGAATAACAACATTGTACAGCAAGTTGCCATAGCAACGCATGTCAGTCGCCATGGCAACCTGATTTACAATTATGTATATACACATTCTCCATATGTACTGTGAGAGAAATGCTGGATTAGAGGTGGAAGGTGTTTATATTTCTCCCAGATTTCTCTCTTATATATATTAAGCTCCAGGGAAAGTATGCCAGCAGTGAAAGAGTGTTCTTTCACTGCATTCGGCTTTTGGAAAAGCCGGTAAAAAGGGACCTGGAGTGAATGGAAGTGAGCGGGTGGGACTTCCATTCACCAGGCTATCCAGGTTTTGGTGAAGCCTGGCTAATTAGTGGCCTTGTTAGGCTTCAGGGGAAACCTCTTTAAAGATGTTGTCTGCAGAATTACTCACTCTCTCCCTTCCTGGGGAACTGCCTGCATGCAGTAAGGAGAGGGCCGGACACAGTGAGTAACCAAACTACTTTTGTTTTTTGTAGAGTTGGATGCTAGATCCTCTCTATTGCATAGAGAGGGAGCTGCTGTATGTGAGTTAGAGCCGGACAGGCTAGGATTTATTTTTATGTTTTGTTTTCCAATATAGTCCTGTGTGCCGGTTATATATGAATAAAGCTGATTGAGGTCAGCTTAAAACTAAATGCTGGGTGTGAACTGTTGTTTTCTGAGACCAATCTGATCCCTGCGATCTACCTAAACCCCCAGAGACTGCACTGTTTGGACAAGTTGCCTTACATATGGTGGAGGATGCTTTGGCAATATAAAAAAAAAAAAAAAAAAAATTTTTTTTTTTTTGTTTGGTTTTTTTTTTTTTTGGAGATTTAAAGGGCCAGAAACCCAATTTCAGCTTTGCATTATAAAGTGTTTTGCTGCAGGGCATGATGGACGACGTTATCAAGGCCTTGATACAGGCTACGGCTGCTCAGCAAGAGGCCACCAGAGTCCAGCAGCAACAGCTGATCGCAAGCCGAGAGGAACAGCGACAAGACCGGGAGCTCCTCAAAGAGGTAGTGCAGCAGCTAGCTGCAAGGAGTGTTGCAGCACCTCCTACAGAAACCACTAAACCAACTGCTATACGAGCCAGCTACTATCTGCAAAAGCTGACAACAAGTGATGATGTTGAAGCGTACCTTTCCACTTTTGAGAGGATAGCAGAGCGAGAGGAATGGCCTAAAGAGCAGTGGGCAGGCCTGGTGGCGCCCTTTCTCTCTGGGGAACCACAAAAAGCCTATTTTGATCTGGATCCTGTAGCCGCTAAAGATTATGACAAACTAAAAGCTGAGATTTTGGCCCGACTGGGGGTCACCCTCTCGGTCCGTGCCCAGCGTGCTCATCAGTGGATGTTTATGGCAGAAAGCCTCCACGCTCCCAAATGCATGACCTAATTCATCTAACTAAAAAGTGGCTGCAGCCGGAGACCCTAACTGGGCCACAGATCGTGGAGCGGATAGTGATGGACCGATACCTTAGGTCTCTGCCTTCAACTTTGCGCAAATGGGTAAGCCATGCAGACCCAACAACTGCAGACCAGCTTGTGGAAATGGTAGAGTGGTACATTTCTGCTGAGGAGCTACTCAGTTTTCAACAAGTGGAGCGCACCTTGGCTCCCAAGGGGAAGCTTCCTGCATGGAAAAAGGAACCTACGACTGATAAGAGCATGCTCCAACGTGGAGAATCTACAGGCGCTAGACCCAGAGACTACCAAATTGTGTCAGGAGGGACCCCTCCTCGTAGAGGACCTAATAAAGACTTGGTGCGGTGTTACCGGTGCCAAATGCTGGGACACTTTGCTGCAGACTGCAGCCTAACTGATGAACCTATGCAGTGTGATACTGCCTTAACAAAGAGACGTACATCAATTTATGCTCAGATTGTGTGTACTGCCCTTCTAAAGACAGGGAATGATAAATACCTGTGTGATGTTATTGTGGAAGGAAAGCCAGTGAATGCATTATTAGATTCTGGTAGCCAGGTTACCCTGATGAAATCTGTGTTGGTTGAAACCCCTCAATATGGGCCTGATACTGTAGGGGTTACATGTATACATGGGGATACTCGCGAGTATTCTATGGCTGAAGTGGAAATCAAAACTGCCTAAGGGACATTAAGGTACCCTGTAGGGTTGGTTCCCACTTTACCACATGATGTAATTTTGGGGAGAAACTTCCCACATTTCTGGAAATTGTGGGAAACTGACAAAGTTATGGACCAGTCCTACTTAAAGGGAAGCCGCTCTGATTCCGGTGGTAAAGTATCTGAGGTTGTACCGGAAGGTGGCGCTAATATAGATTTTCCCTTTTCTGTGTTAGCAGGGGAATCTGATGAGGTAGGCGTGGAACCCCAGGTTGACCAGACTATACCAGGTGGGGAAGACCATGTAGACCCGGTTGAGGAAGACAATGACATGCCTGACTTGGAGATTAGGAGGGATAATTTTGCTTCAGAGCAGTTAAAGGATCCCACACTGTCTAGAGCAAGGGCCAATGTAAAAATGATAGATGGGAAACCTATAGACTCTGACTCTAGACCCTCTTGTCCCTACTTAGCCCTCCAAAATGACCTGCTATATCAGGTAGTAGAAAAGGGAAATGACCGGGTGGAGCAGCTGGTTGTCCCAAAACCATACCGGCGTATGGTACTTGACCTCGCACATAAACATGTGATGGGCGGACATTTAGGGGTAGAGAAGACAAAGGAGCGAATTTCGCAACGGTTTTTCTGGCCAGGACTACATGGTGAAGTCGAGCAATACTGTAGTTCCTGTCCAGACTGCCAGTATTCGGCTCCTAGGCCGCATTTTTCGTAGTCCTTTGGTCCCTCTCCCTGTGATAGAGACACCATTTGAGAGGATAGCCATGGATTTGGTGGGCCCAATAGTAAAGTCTGCACGGGGACACCAACATATATTGGTAATCATGGATTATGCTACCCGATACCCCGAGGCCATTCCTCTACGTAATACCTCCTCTAAATCCATTGCTAGAGAATTGGTACATGTCTTTAGCAGGGTAGGAATCTCAAAGGAGATACTCACTGACCAAGGCACCCCGTTTATGTCCCGGGTCATGAAGGAGCTGTGCAGGTTGTTTAAAGTGGTCCAACTTCGCACTTCTGTATACCACCCCCAGACTGATGGGTTAGTAGAAAGGTTTAATAAAACGCTCAAAAGTATGCTTAAGAAATTGGGAACTAAAAATGCTTAAGAAATTGGGAAACCTGAGCAGGTTTACCACGTCAATCTTATTGGGAATTGGGATTACTTGTTACCCTATTTAATGTTTGCCATAAGGGAGGTCCCTCAATCATCTATGGGGTACTCACCGTTTGAGTTGCTATATGGTAGGCACCCAAGGCGCTTGTTGGACATAGCAAAGGAGACTTGGGAGGGACAACCCACCCCCTTTAAAAGTGTCATTGAGCATATAGACCAAATGCAGGACAGAATAACCGCGGTGATGCCCATAGCAAGAGAGCACATGGAGCAGGCACAAGAAGCCCAACAGAGGGTGTATAATAGAGGTGCCAGAGTACGCAATTTTTCCCCTGGGGATCGTGTACTAGTGCTAATACCTACAGTAAAAAGCAAATTTTTGGCAAAGTGGCAAGGGCCCTTTGAGATTCTTGGAAAGATTGGTGAAGTAAATTATAAGGTTGGCCAACCAGGTAAAAGGAAACCTGAGCAGGTTTACCACGTCAATCTTATAAAACCCTGGAAAGAAAGGATGTCATTGTTCACCAAGCCTACTTTATCTCTAAGGGCAGAACCCCTAGTGCCAGAGGTTAAGGTGGCAGACTCCTTGTCAGACACTCAGAGGAAAGAAGTACAGACCTTTGTAATCAAAAATAGGGAGGTTTTTTCTGAGAAACCTGGACGAACCTCTTTGGTAAAGCATGACATCATAACTGAACCAGGGGTAAGGGTTAACGTAAAACCTTATAGGGTGCCTGAAGCTAGACGAGAAGCCATATCTCAGGAAGTTAAAAAGATGTTAGAGTTGGGAGTCATTGAGGAGTCGCATAGCGATTGGTCCAGTCCCATTGTCTTAATACCTAAACCAGATGGGAGCTGGCGCTTCTGTAATGACTTTCGAAAATTAAATACGGTCTCCAAATTTGATGCCTACCCTATGCCTCGTGTGGACGAGTTAATTGAGAGACTAGGGATGGCTAGATACCTGACGACCTTAGATTTGACCAAGGGCTATTGGCAGATTCCCCTGACGGACCGAGCCAAAGAGAAAACTGCTTTTAGCACTCCCAAAGGTCTGTTCCAGTATGTAGTGTTGCCATTGACCAAATCTTAAGGCCCCATAGGCAGTACGCAGCAGCGTACCTAGATGATGTAGTTATCCATAGCTCGGATTGGCAATCCCATCTACCTAGGGTACAGGCCGTGCTTGATTCCATACGAATGGCCGGTCTGACAGCTAACCCAAAAAAATGTAGCATAGGCCTGGAAGAAGCCAAGTATTTGGGGTACAACATTGGTAGAGGGCTAGTTAAGCCTCAGATTAACAAGGTGCAGGCAATTCAAGACTGGTCTAGACCATTCACAAAAAAACAGGTTAGAGCTTTTTTGGGGATCACTGGTTACTACAGAAGGTTCATAGCTAACTTTGCCACTATAGCTGTCCCTCTGACTGACCTTACAAAAGGGACCAAGTCCATAATGATCAAGTGGAACTCTGAGGCAAAACAGGCCTTTCAGACCCTAAAAAAAGCCTTATGCAGCCAACCAGTACTGATAACCCCAGACTTCACAAAGAAATTTATTGTGCAGACTGACGCATCCGATGTGGGAGTCGGAGCAGTACTGTCCCAAATCAGAGAGGGTGCAGAGCATCCTATAGTTTTCCTGAGTAAAAAGCTGAACATCCATGAGAGAAACTATGCTACAGTAGAGAAGGAATGCTTAGCAGTGAAATGGGTGCTGGAGGAGCTTAGATATTATCAGTTAGGCCGCCAGTTTACATTAGTTACTGACCACGCCCCCCTTAAATGGATGTGTGAAAATCGTGAAAAGAATAGAAGGGTGACAAGATGGTTCCTGGCCCTTCAGAACTACAAGTTCACAGTGGAGCATAGACCGGGGTCCCAGCTGGGAAATGCAGATGCCTTATCCCGGGTACACTGTCTTGAGGCTAGTTGTGTTCCGACCCCTACTTCGAAACAGAGGGGGAGGGTGTGTGAGAGAAATGCTGGATTAGAGGTGGAAGGTGTTTATATTTCTCCCAGATTTCTCTCTTATATATACTAAGCTCCAGGGAAAGTATGCCAGCAGTGAAAGAGTGTTCTTTCACTGCATTCGGCTTTTGGAAAAGCCGGTAAAAAGGGCCCTGGAGTGAATGGAAGTGAGCGGGTGGGACTTCCATTCACCAGGCTATCCAGGTTTTGGTGAAGCTTGGCTAATTAGTGGCCTTGTTAGGCTTCAGGGGAAACCCCTTTAAAGATGTTGTCTGCAGAGTTACTCACTCTCTCCCTTTCTGGGGAACTGCCTGCATGCAGTAAGGAGAGAGCCGGACACAGTGAGTAACCAAACTACTTTTGTTTTTTGTAGAGTTGGATGCTAGATCCTCTCTATTGCATAGAGAGGGAGCTGCTGTATGTGAGTTAGAGCCGGACAGGCTAGGATTTATTTTTATGTTTTGTTTTCCAATATACTCCTGTGTGCCGGTTATATATGAATAAAGCTGATTGAGGTCAGCTTAAAACTAAATGCTGGGTGTGAACTGTTGTTTTCTGAGACCAATCTGATCCCTGCGATCTACCTAAACCCCCAGAGACTGCACTGTTTGGACGAGTTGCCTTACAGTACATATATATATATATATATAATGCACAAACCACCCCAACATAATACTGATAGAGGACAAGAGAATCTCACATCTGAATGATTTTCTTCGCCAGGTTCCATACAAACGTGGTTATTCTACAACAATTTGATTAGAACTGCAAAAAAAGAGGGGAAGAAAAAAAGTTTCCTATATAAATTCCTATATATGTACCTCACGTTATCATTAATGTCTCTGGATATTAATCCCTTTTTCATCACTGATTCTACACACATTTTTAAACCTGCAGACAAGGGTGGGGGGATTATAATAATGGACTATAAGTATTATAAGGAAGAGGCATTAAGACAGCTGTCTGACTCTGCATGCTATGAAGTGTTATTGAGTGATCCAACTTTTTTACGCCAACATACCACATATTTTGGGAAACAAGTCATCCACAACATCACATGTACAAAATTGGACAATTAGGAAATTGTTTTCTTTTTTGGACAAATGAATTTATTTTGTGTTAGAACATAACTATTTTAAGTTTGAGGGTGAAGTCTATAGACAGAAACAAGGAACAGCAATGAGCAGTACCGTGGCTCCTACATATGCCACCTTGTTAATGTCTGCTTATGAGGAGAAATACATATATCAGTCATCTTTTATGACTAATATACAGTATTATCACTATATTGATGATACCTTTTTGATCTGGCAGGGGGATGAAGGGTCCCTTACATGTTTTGTTGATTATCTGAACACCCAATACAGCACTATACATTTAACGGCACACTAGAATCCATCAATGGTCTCATTTTTGGATGTACTAATCAAGTTTGATAAAGGTAAATTTACAACCACAGTATAAAGAAACAGTATGGATACCTTGTTACATGCAAGAAGTTTCCATCCAGACTCATTAATAAGCATTACTCTTCTCTCAAATGACAAGGGTTAAGGGGATTACCTCTGATTTCACACAATTTGGGGGAAAAGGCCGAATGTTTTCTTCAGCGACTTTATAGTAAAGTTGTGGATGAAGTTCAAAATAAGGTAAAGTTACCTGTACAAAATATAAAATGGCCAGTAGATATGTAAAACATATTATTTGGAAGCATTGGCACTTCCTTGAGGATGATGCCATTTTGGGATCCTATTGTTCCTCTCCTCCTATGTTTGCGTATAAGAGAGGCAACAATTTGAGCAATTTACTAATACGGACAGGTATACAGGTATACAAGGGAACATTTTCTTAGCAATCCTAAGCCAGGGTGCTACCGCTTTTTTAATTTCAGAGCTCTTAATAGCAACTTACAAGGTTAATTCTTTACACACCCACACTCTTTGAAAACATTTCCGATTAAGCAGAGGATCACATATCAGTCCACCTATGTTGTCTACATAATTAAGTGCTCTTGCCGACTTTATTATGTAGGAAAAACAATACAGAAACTTAAGGACCACTTTAATAAACACAAGAGAGTGATTAGAATAGGCACCAACACCACTATTTTGGTAGAACATTGTAAACAATATCGACACAATACAGTGTCACTGAGAGTAATGGGAATTGAACAAGTTCCCCCATCCAAGTGTGGCATACATCGAAACACGTTGTTACTTAGAAGGGAAACTGAATGGATGTTAAGATGAGGATCTTAATCACTCCTATTTTTTGTTCAGCAGGTAATTGCTTTATTCCTTGGTTGCCTTGGTTTAAATACTTTACAAATACATAAATAAGTAAGTGATGAAACAGTAATTGACATCCAGACACATTAATGATAATGTGACATTTTTTCACTTTATTTCTTCTCCTCTTTTTTTTGCAGTTCTAATGGAATTTTTGTAGAATAACCAGAGTTTGTATGGAACCTGGGGAATAAAATCATTCAGCTGTGGAATTCTCTTGTCCTCTATCAGTATTATGTTGGGGTGGTTTGTGCATTATATAGAGATATGTATATATGGGGAATGTGTATGTGCATAATGTGAATCAGGTTGCCATGGCTACTGTCAATGTTGATATGCTCACAAAACGTTATGAGAGTTATGTCTGAGAGACATACGTTGTGTAGAATTGGAACTCACTAAGTGTATACAGCACAAGAGATATTAACTATGTATAGGATATAGCTGTACATGTCACTTCTGCTGGGGGACCAACATTTGTGCTTTTAGCGCCTTCTATGCTGTCACACAAAGGGTAATTATACTTCATGTTATTGTGTTTGTATTTGCCTGCTTTTTTCATATGCCCCCTATGAAAACCCTCTATTTCTGGTGGGGGGGTCAAAACACATTGGCCTTTTTTATGTAAATAAATTAGGAAAAAACTTTAGTATATATCATTTTGGAGTACTTCTTTTCTATTTTTTATATAGTATTTGGGGATCTCACGGCGACCCCTGCAGTGACACCTTATTGGTGTTAATACTGAAGGTATGCATCACCAAATATTGAATACTGGGCCGGCAGTGGGGCAGGACCCTTATTTGAACCCTTATTTGAACCTCTTTATGGAACATTTAGCACAAACTCATTTCTCCTAAGCACAAACTTATGAATTTCTTCAAGAGATAATGTCTACATTAAGTGAGGGTCCATCAAGCATAACTACAGTAGACTACTCAAAGCCCATTAGGAATGCACCTTACATGTGCATATAAAGGCACAGAGAGCCAGACCAGGCAACTAATGACATGGTGCTTTGATGAAAGGCTATAAAGGCTTTACCCTGTTTCTGAGTCACATTAAATCACCTTTTTTTAAGCTATATTTGGGTTGACCTGGCATCAGTAGTTTTCACTCATATTAATGGAGGTGCATCACCCAAGTCATAATATTTGAACCAACAGTGGAATTACAAGATGGTCACATTTCTGTTGTGCATCAATTAGGCTCCACACTGGGCCCCTCCTGGGACCTGTGGTAGAACAAGATCTTGCATTGCTCCATGCAATACTTAGCCTGTTCTTCTTCTATAGTTCATTGAAAGATGCAATAATCATTTGCACCCTCTGGTCCTAAAAGGTTTTGGTGCCAGTGGCACTGTGCTAGTGGTACACCTTATATCTTTATTGTTTCACATTCCAAACACATTCTGTACACACACACTCAGGCCTGTGTCAGCTTTAGATTCACATGCTTCTGTTAGAAGATTGCTTGGGAAAAGACCGGAAGACCTTCCAAGCCCACAACTCTGCTTTACAGAACAAGGTAAAGGAAATGTCTATGTTAATGGGGTACTAAGTTGTTTGGTTTGTGAGTGAGGGATGTTTAATAAGGGTTTATTCTCCTTTAATAGTAATTTCCTACAAGTTTAACAAGTTATTTTTTTGCAGAATGACTGTGACCTAGAGTTGTTAGCAGCCACAATGTAATGGGGAAAGGTCAGTGATATAAGGATGTGGAGTGATAATGTAAGTAGGGGGAGTTTAAGTGGTGAAGGAGTACAATGGCTAAAATGTTAGCAGGAATTGATCAGATGAGAGATTAACTGGGCAGGCCGGGCCAAAATTATAGGGAGTAACAAGGACATTGCCAGAAGGCCTGGACTGGATTCTGGCAAATGCCAGAGGGGCTGCTGTAAGACGCCATAGGAATTTACCACAATAAGTTACTGACTGCACAGCGAGTGTTGCATGTGATCTAAGTGTTTCATATGAATTAAGTATTTAACAGGCTTTAAAAACCAAAAGGCGTTTAAAACAAAAAAGGCATTATACAAGGAATTGCACCCAGGAAACTATAGATACCCACTGTCAATATGAGTTCCAGTGGGATTGCCGGTGACACTCAGTGTGTATCTTGTCATGTGTACGTGATCCTGGAGCAGCAGTTCCATGCAGGTGGGTTTTTCACTTCAAAACTGAATTGCAGACTCTAAGGGGGGGAACTGGCAAATTT
This sequence comes from Xenopus tropicalis, assembly GCF_000004195.4. NCBI lineage: Eukaryota > Metazoa > Chordata > Amphibia > Anura > Pipidae > Xenopus > Xenopus tropicalis. Next base: position 16,686,459 of record NC_030679.2, on the reverse strand, counting down.
AGGGGAGGACAAGAGGCTCATTGAGCAACGACTGGCAGGGGCCAATATAGTGGGGGGTGGAGAAAGGACAGTGGACGTTAATGTCCACTAGCTGTATTAAAAGCTGTAGCTGTATTAAAAGGGGTATAGATTCATGGGAGGAGGGGGTTATTCTTCCCCTTTACAGAGCACTGGTAAGGCCCCATCTAGAATATGCTGTTCAGTTTTGGTCTTCAGTGCTCAAACGGGACATTATTGAGTTAGAGAGGGTCCAGAGAAGGGCAACTAAGCTGGTAAAGGGTATGGAAAGTCTCAGTTATGAAGAAAGACTGGCCAAGTTGGGTCTGTTTACACTGGAGAAGAGGCGCTTAAGAGGTGACATGATAACTATGTATAAATATATAAAGGGATCATATAATAACCTTTCTAATGTTTTATTTACCAGTAGGTCCTTCCAACGGACACAAGGGCATCCACTCCGTTTAGAAGAAGGGAGGTTCCATTTAAATATTCAGAAAGGATTTTTTACAGTGAGAGCTGTGAAGTTGTGGAATTCCCTCCCCGAATCAGTCGTACTGGCTGATACATTATATAGCTTTAAGAAGGGGCTGGATGGATTCTTAGCAAGTGAGGGAATACAGGGTTATGGAAGATAGCTCTTAGTACAAGTTGATCCAGGGACTGGTCCGATTGCCATCTTGGAGTCAGGAAGGAATTTTTTCCCCTCTGCGGCAAATTAGAGAGGCTTCAGATGGGGTTTTTTTTGCCTTCCTCTGGATCAACTAGTAGTTAGGCAGGTTATATTTAGGCATTATGGTTGAACTTGATGGACGTATGTCTTTTTTCAACCCAACTTACTTTGTTACTATGTTACTATGAGGGAGACAAGTTTGTAACAGTCAAAAGGGGAAGTAGGGAATGGAAGGGTAGGGGGTTTTGGGTGAAGATGCGGTGGAGGACAGCTCTAAACTTGCATGTATGGAGCAGAAATTCAATTATTAGAAAGGAGGGCATGTCTCAACTGCGGAGATAGAAACCAGAGTCTCCTCATTGGAAGACACAGTCTTCCCTCTTCCAAATGACATGATGGCCATTAAACAACAACTTCAAAAAGCATTTGACAAAACAGATGATCTTGAAAATAGGCTCCACAGAAACAATGGGTGCATAGTGGGCCTAGCTGAGAAAGTGGAAGGCCAAACTCCGGAGGCCTTCATAGAAAATGGGCTTAAAGAAACTCTATGAAACGAGGTGTTCTCCATAATGTTTGTAGTTGAGAGAGCCCACAGAGTTCCTACCAAACCACATCCTTCTGGAGCCCCTCCAAGACATTTCTGCTGCGCATGCTGAACTACAAGGAATGAGATGCCACTATCAGGGCTGCAAGGCTCAAGGGCCCCATCATGTTCAATGGAACAACAGTTTCATTATACCCAGATTTTCACCAGCATTACAGAAACAAAGAGCTACATTTACAGCAATTAAAAGGCGTCTTTGTGAAGTGCGCATTCCCTACAGTATAATGTACCCGGCAAGGCTCCGAATACAAGACGGCGATCGAGTGCAGTTCTTCAACTCAGGCCGACGACTGGCGATCACCACCTCGCAATTGAAAAATAACTAACCAGCTATTCTATGTCACCCTTAAACATTCCTGGTGGCCGACTATTTCGGACAATCTCCTAGAGGGGGAAAGGAGACACTCACCTCTGACGGACCCTTAGAAATCCTACTGAGACCTTAACTATCCCATACCTCTGGAAATGCAATCTCCAGTGTCCCCTAAAGTACACTTCATATTTTCAGGAGTGGTGATACACCCTTGTGGGAGACTGCTTTGGAGGGGGAGACCCTCCTCCACCAAAGGCCATTACTTGGGCAATCCCCCACAGACCTCTTAAGGCTAAGCTAAGTGGATATCTTCACCCTTTGGGCACGCTACTTTTTAATTACACTCCAGTTATTTTCATATTTTCTAAGTTTGTACTACAATGTTGGTTGGATGAGTGAGGACACGCTCTCCAAAGCTTCTTTAAGCATGTTACAGTTTTGGGTATTATACCCACCTAGGTTGGGATGGTGGGAAGCGTGGGCTAGGAACCTTTGGTTGGGGATATTTTGTTTTTTGTTTGTCTACAATACCAATTTCCAGGTCTTGATAAATCATAAGATAGTCTGGTAAAATTGTGAAACAATGGCCAACATCGCACACGGCAGCACCAATTCTAAACCCAATACAATATGGCCAAGATCTTAGTAACCTCTTGGAATATAAGAGGACTTAACTCAAAATTTAAAAGGAGTCTCATGTTCACTTATCTAAAGCGGCATCCTCCTTCTATTCTCCTACTTCAGGAGACCCATCTCACAGGCCGAAAAATTCTAGCACTCAAAAAACCCTGGGTGGGATGGCACTACCACTCCACCTACGCCTCTTATTCCAGAGGAGTCTCAATACTAATATGCAAAGGGGTGCCATTCAAATTAATTACGCTTCACACAGACTACTATGGCAGATTTATGATTCTACATGGACTCCTGGCACATAAACCTATAACAATTATCAATGTGTAGCCCACTTGTGACAGTGCTGCTACTGCTGTTGGTGCTACAGGAGCCCTCAGCCCCCGCTTGCTATGGGGGAACAGGTTATACTTTTAACACAGCGCCATCTAGTGGTTGCTGTTAACTTGCAGGGAAACTCCCTTTTAGCACATAAACATCTAGGACCACCTTTAGGTGTCCAAATCACATAAGGCCACCATCTGGTGCCTGTCTAAACGGGAACCCCCCTAAGGGGCCCAAATCTGGGGAGCTCTACAAATGTGTATTTACCACCACCGTTTGTGATGTCCATCCAAGATCAAATTGTCTCTAAACTGGCAGAGTTCCCCATAAGTCCATTCATCATCATGGGAGATTTCTCCCTAGATAGAGCCAAGACAGGACCCAGTACATCTACCAAACTTACGGTATGGGCGGATGCATTCCACCTTACGGAGGTTTGGAGATGGAAAACCCCCACAACAAAAGTTTTCTCCTGCCATTCACTTACGCGCAAATATCTCCAAATCTCTCTGCAAATCAACCGTATACAGATAGTTAATGTCGAGATCTCAATAACCTTGTGCCTACTACTTTATATTTTATACCTCGGCACATGGGAATCAACGTTAACACTTTGCAAACAGATTTAATGGCGATCTCAATTGCTAATATTCTCCAACACCAAAATCAAAACAATTAATTAGATGAAAACCCTGTGCCAACTACCTTGTATATTATACCGCGGCACCAGGGTTTTAGAACCAGTAATTTGCACACACCAACCAACAACGATCACAATTGACAATGCCTACAACAATAGCTAATTTCAACAATAGCTAATTTCAATTTCAAACAATCATATTTAGTCAGAAATGAATCCTTGTGCCTACTACCGCGATACTTACCGTGAATAGATACGACATATAAAAACTTGATTAAGTCTTGATAGTGGCAAATGTATCCATCGTATGATATAGTCGCAATAACCACAGGAAGTGTGGTAGATCGAAGCATATAAGCAACTAATAAAATCTTTAATAATAATTAATTAATTAAATAATTAAATACTAAAAATGGTATTTCTCCCCAAATTTTTATACAGTTTTCACAACTCTCCATACCACCCGGTGCCAAATGGTTCAAACGTATTGACTCCCTAATCCTAGGGTTCCTATGGGCAGGAGAACACCCTCGCATAAGCCTAAAAACCCTGCAAGCTCCTGTTACCCAGGGAGGCCGGGCCTTACCCAACATGAGACTATATTAACTCGCCAGTCAATTAATTTATGCACACTGGTGGTTAACCCCACATCGGGACAACACATCCACACTACTACTTGAAGTTCTAGCAAACTTACCATACAGAGGAAACTCACAACACTACACAACCACTACCTCTATGCGCACAGTTATATCCGATTTTCAAACGGCCCTCAAACACGTCCAAGGCCCACAACAACTATGGTCACGTTGGACACCATTATGGGGCAACTGTTCCTTACCCAACTTTACCTCCCTACCCAACATTGCCCAATGGGCAATGGAGTTAAACAACTGCAAGATATACTAGCAAATGGGAACCTCAAACAATTCCAAGAACTCAAAGAAAGCCACCAAATCCCGCAAACAATGCACTTCAATTACCTTCAACTCAGACACGCTTTTCACTCCCAGTTTCCCACCAAAGGACACCATCCTAGAAAAATACATACGCAGGGAAAACACATGCAATATGCGACTTAATGCATGCAATGATACTTAAGCGAATCGCGCGTTTTTTTGCATCAATTTTAACGCAAAAAGCATGAGATAACGCTTATCAACCTTTAGTGAATCAACCCTAAGTCCGGATGGTCTACCATCAAACTGGTACAAGGTACTATTCGAATATGTACCCGCTTAACTATTAGAAACTTTCCAATATGCCTATGACAACCATGCATTACTCCTTTGCCGAGGCTCTAATAATGGTCATTCCGAAGCCGGGTAAGGATCCCTCCCCATACTGCCCCATCTCTCTAATTAACACAGATGCCAACATTTTGGCCAAGATCCTGGCGGTGAGGCTTCAACAGGTGGTCCCTGATCTTGTACACCTGATCAATCGGGCTTTATGCCTGGAAGATCCACTGACATCAACTTGAGAAGACTTTTTACCAATCTACAAATTTCCCACCCAGAGACAGCTACCAGAGTTGTGGCCTCGTTAGACCCTGCCAAAACTTTTGACTCAATTGAGTGGGAATCCTTTTGGGAGGTCTTGTCTAGCTTTGGCTTTGGTCAGTCATTTTTAAAGTTGATTAAGCTTCTATATTAATGTCCCACAGCAAGGGTCCAAGTGAATGGGATTACTTCTCCTTCATTCTCCCTTGAGAGAGGGACACAGCAAGGCTGCCCATACTATTTGCCCTGGCGATAGAACCTCTAGCCTCAAGGGCCTCACATATGGTAATATCCAAGAAAAGGTATCGCTATACAAAGATGATATACTGATTTATCTTGCAGACCCCAGGGTATTACTGACCTCTCTGCTTCAGCAAGTGGACAACTTTGGTTATTATTCTGGTCTGCGAATCAACTGGGATAAATCAATTCTCTGTCTTATAGACCCCCTCCATCCGCAGCCCATACAATCCAATATACCTCTAAAATGGGTTAATCAATTTAAATACTTAGGAATCTGGATACCTGCAGACCCTACTAAATATTTGACACAGGGTCGGACTGGGCCGCCGGGACACCGGAAAAATCCCGGTGGGCCCCCGGCAGTCCAGTCTGACCTTTGCCGGCGCTCCCCCTACTGACTGCTCCTCCCCTGATGCGTTCAATTTATATGCGCTCGGGGAGGACGTCGGGTGGGGGGCCCTGCGGGGGGGTTAGGGGGGCCCTGCAGGGGGGGTTGGGGACACCCAGTCAGAAGATCTGAAGCCAAACAGTTAGAAAAAACGCTGAGCAGGGTAAAGAAGATCAAGAACAAGAAGAGACAGCCAGCATGCAGGTGGGGGGAGAGGCAAGCGGGGAGCGTGCGATGCTGCTAAGAGGACAAGATGTGCTGGTGGGGGGAGAGGCAAGCGGGGAGCGTGCGATGCTCACAAGAGGCGGTGATGGGGCTTGTGCATAATAGAGGACGCGAGCGAGTGAAGCTTGGCGGGGGCCGGGGGGGGGGGCAGGGGGTGATGACAAAAGGTGCGGACCGGAGCGGGTGGTGGTGCAGACACAAGGACGCAGCGTGGGGGTTGATGACAAAAGGAGCGTACCGGAGTGGGTGGTGGTGCTGACATGAGGACGCAACGGGGGGGGGTGATGGATACACATAAGTCGATACACATAAGGACGCAGCTGCTGGGGGGAGACACAGAACGACACGGAGGGGGCGCAGAGAGGATGTTGGGGGTGCATGCGCAGTGGAGACAGTGAGGGAAAGGGAGTGGGCATGCCTTATTAAAGATGGCGGCGCCGTTCACTGAAACAAGTACGTAGAATGTAGCAGGTGTATCTCTGTAAATCTTTTCATCTCCTTTAAGGTTGCACTGAATGGGTCGTGCTCTTACAGATCAGTTCCCAAGATGCGGAACAGACTCTGTTAACTTTTTCCACATGATTTGGTCATGTCCCCATATTGCCAGGTTCTGGACAGCAGTGATTAACTATCTCTCAAATAACCTAGCCTTCCCTGATGTGACTGCTCCTGAAACCTGCCTGTTAGGAGTCTTAGATAGTATAATCCCTCAATAGTTCCTGGCTGCGCTATAGGATACTCTTGTTTTACGCAAAAAAATGATTGCAATGCACTGGATAGGCCCTACTTTGCCCACCATTACAAACTGGAAGAATTTGGTGAACACTGTCTCTCTCCTATACAAACTTACAAATTTGTCAGGTGCGCCCCTGAGCAGCTCCACACCCCTACATATCTCTTGACTCCCAGAGCCTCCCCATTTCTTTTGACACAATTCAACTTATCTAGTCCAATTGGTTGACGAACATAATACACTGGATCCGCCAGACCTATAGCCTCTAGTTATACTCATCTAATAAAGCCTGTAATATATATATAATATATATATGTATATAGCAAAAATATTCCATTCTATCCTTTTGAATTGTCAGAGATGTTGTTTTATGTTTTTATGAAAATCAATAAAATACACCTTTCAAAAAAAAATAAAAATAAAAATGAACCACCCATTTAACTATTAGTATGTTATAGAAAGGGTAAGTCTAAGCAACTTCTCATTTGGTCTTCATTATTTATTTTTTATATATTTTTTTAATTATTTGCCTTCTTCTTTCCAGCTTTTAAAAGGGTGTCACTGACCCTGGCAGCCCTAGAACTATTCTTCTGCAAGGCTACAATTTTATTGCTATTGTCTTTTCCTATGTGGCCCCTGGGTGATTTCACCCCTGGGGCCATTCATTCCCCACCTCTGTTAGTTGCCTAGGGGCTGGGGAACAAGTGGGGAGCTTCCAAACCTGGAAGTACTGCAGAATGTAGAATCTACATTCTGTGGTACTTCAGTACTTTTATCCACAGAACAAATTCTACGTTCTGTGGGATTCTACGTATCCTTTAAATCAGTGCTGTCCAACTTCTGTGGTACCAAGATACATGGTGGAGAGCCGATAATGGAAGCCAGTTTTGACCACTCCCCTTTTTTAAACTGCACCCACTTAAAACTACACCTATGTTATCACAAGAGCTTTTAAGACCATGGCCACATTAATGATGGCAACACAGCCAAAACCCAATGGTTGTGGCAGTGAAGAAATGTAGCGAGGAGCAGAGGAGTGAAGGGCTTTGAATGTTAGCAGAAGGATTTTGAAAGCTATTCTTTGCTTAACAGGCAACGATGCAAGAGAGCTTAGTTGAGGCTGAACAGGTTCCCTCTTCGGAGAGAGCAGGAGGATCCTGGCAGCAGAGTTTAAAATTGATTGCAGGGGAGGTGGGAATCTGGGAGGCCGGTTAGTAGGAGATTGCAGTAATCTAAGCGGGAAAGGATAAGGGCATGTATTAGTGTTTTAGCTGTTACTTGTGAAAGAAAGGGGCGTATCTTGGCAATATTGGCAACGGCAGGTTTTGTCACTGTTATTAGTATGGTTAGAGAAGGAGAGTGACTGGTCAAAGATAACCCAATGGCAGCGTGCAGAATTTACCGGGTTGATGGTCATGCCATCAATAGTAATGGTGAAAGGAGGAGGAGGGACAGGTTTGGGCAGGAAGACCATGAGCTCTGTTTTAGCTAGGTTAAGTTTGAGCTGGCGTCGGTTCATCCAGGAGGAGATAGCCAGGAGGCAGTTACCAATCTGGGTTTGAACTGTGGAGAAGTCATTCAAAAACTGCAAATAATGAAAAACTAATAAATTGCAGATTGCCTCAAAACAGCACTCTACATCTATGAGGCGCCGCTGCTCCATTTCTTACATATAGATATAATTATTTCATTTTATTTTCTTCATTACATGACACTCAAATTAGAGGCGGGAATAAAGGACAGACTTGTTCAGTGCTGAGAAAGGAAGGGGAGGGGGGGTGATATCACAGCTCAGCAGTAAAGTCACATGTCACATGGCTGTGGCACCCTGGGAAATGTAGAATATGGCTAGCTCCATGTGAATTTCAAAATTAAACATACAGGTACAAAAATCTGTTTGTGTTTTTAAAAATGGATTTCAATGCAGGATTCTACTGGAGAAGTTCTATTAACTGATGTGTTTTGAAAAAACATGTTTTCCCAGGACAGTATGCCATTAAATTTCCAAGTGGAGAAATCATTCAAAAACCGCAAATATTGAAAAACGAATAAATTGCAGATTGCTGGGAAACTGTGCTTATTGCTACCAATTCCAATTGCCGCAACACAGAGCATGGAGCCAGATTTGCACAGATTAGCTGGCAATTTCATTGGAGGATTTTTTTTAATTTTAATGCAGCCACTGGCCCTGAAGATTTGGGGGAAAGTTTTGGACGTTTTATTGTGCAATATTGCTTTAATAATACAACCCTTATGTTGCTGGACTACAGCTTAATATATAACCAATATAATAGCCAATATAATTTTCCAGGCAGCATTTTCATTAGAGGATTCTCTTGCATTAAAGGACATCAACCCCAAAAATTATTTTTTGCCTAATAAAAGAAAACTTAATTCTAAGCAAGTGTGCAATATATGTATATTGCAAATATTGAATGTTCATTACATATTTGTAATGGTTTTGAGTTAATTGTGTATATATAGCTGTATCTAGTAGAATTAAGTCTAAAACAACTGAACTTTTCTGAGGAATATAAACATCTAAAAGGAGCTCTGAAAACTTGTGGGTACCCAGACTGGGCTTTTATCAAAACCAAATCAAAGACCAGCAGAAAGACCAGACCAACAAACAGAAGGGAGGAACACAGCAGGCGAAACAACATAAGTCATCCCATATGTTGCTGGAACATCAGAAAAACTTAGGAGAATTTTCAACAAACATCGCATTTCTGTGTTTTTCAAAGCTGGTACACCCTAAAGACCCTACACCCAAGCACATGAAAAGTAATGTGGTCTATGCTGTCCAGTGTAGTGTAGAGTGCTCAGACTTATACATTGGGGAGACAAAACAACCTCTCTGTAAGAGAATGGCCCAACATAGGCGGGCAAACTCCTCAGGACAAGACTCAGCAGTCTATCTACACCTCAAAGAAAAAGGTCACGCTTTTGAGAACAGTAACGTGCATATTTTGGACCGAGAGGACAGATGGTTTGAAAGAGGCGTCAAAGAGGACATTTATGCCAGTCTAGAAAAACCATCCCTGAACAGAGGAGGGGGCCTGAGACACCGATTGTCAGCAACAATGCCACTTTGACATCCTTACCCCGGCGGTTTCACAACAGTTCACACTTCCAGTCATGTACTTTGAAGGATTACCACCTTCATCAATGAGAATCATGGTACCATTATGATTGGATCATACCTTCTTACACCTGTCAGTTTCAGCTAACACCTAACTGAACAAGTTCAATGGAACTATTGTGATTGGATGTCTGTGACTGTACTACCATCAAGAGTTTAAATACCGGGGAATTCCCTACCAGTCATTTGAACTTAAGAAGCCACTCGGATGAGTGGTGAAACGTTTTCAAGAAAAAACTCAGAAAAGTCTAGTTGTTTTAGACTTAATTCTACTAGATACTGTATATCATGACCGGGATGAATGAGAATATTCATAGATGTATATATAGCTGCTATTAAAGGAGAAGGATTGTAAGCTCTACGGGGCAGGGACCTTCTTCCTACTGTGTCTCATACCACAGGGCACTTATATGTATATATATTTATTGTATTTATTTATTGTATCACTTGTCCTCCCTGTGTGTAATTTTGTATTCTGTAAGATTGTACAGCGCTGCATACCCTTGTGGCGCTTTATAAATAAAGTTATACATACATACAAGGAAAGGCTAATAAAGTGTTAATCTCAAGCTACAGGCATACCTTCCATACCTCAATAGTGCCCTTAAAGGGGACCTGTCACCCTAAGAAATAACTCCAAATTATTTTCTATATTGTTAGTTGAGCAAAATAAACTTTATGTCAAGCTTACCGGATGCAGGAACCAGGTATGCTGAGGAGGACTGCTCTTACAGCTCCCCACTGGTACTCTCAGGCTGAGATGAGAGAGAAGTGAGGCGAGGTACGAGAGCCCAGAAAAGGTCCAGCGAAGTCTGAGCAGAGTGGACTGCGAGGCGTAGGCTCACGTAGAAAAAGGCACAGCGAAATCAGCAATGGAGCGAAGGTCTAAGCAGAGTGGACTGCGGAGCGTAGGCTCACGTAGAAATAGGCACAGCGAAGTCAGCAGCGGGTATCAGAGGCACAAACGGGTACAGATAAGGATGATCACAAAGAATAACAGCCAGGCCAAGGGTCAGCAACAATAAGCAGGCAAGGTACAAGCGCGGTAAAGCAGGGAGTATCCGAGAGAAAGGTCAGGCAGGCAAAAGTTCAATATAACAATAGCAAAAAACAAGTATAGCTAGGAAAAACAATGTCCGAACACTTACCAAAGTCAGAAGCCGGTCTAAATAGTGCTCTTCCGCCTATGTCACAGCATCAGCATCGAAACGTCATCATTCAGCGTCAACCAAGCTATTTGCGCATGCGCATGCTGGAACGCACGCTGGAACGCACGCTGGAACGCACGCTGGAACGCACGTTGGACCGCATGCTGGAACGCATGCTGGAACGCACTTATCTTGGATCGACGCGAGGAGAACCGGCGCGCTGCTGGAGCAGGACAGGTACGGTCTTGACATTGCCCCCCCCTTAGAAACGCCCTCCGGACGTGAATATGAACCGGCTTGTCTGGAAATCTTTGATGAAAAGTCTTTACCAGTTTGGGAGCATGAACATTAACGGCTGGTTCCCAGGAATTCTCTTCTGGACCAAACCCCTTCCATTTAATAAGGTACTGCACTTCCCCACGTCTTGATTTAGAATCCACAATTGATTCCACCTCATATTCGTCGTGATCCGAGATAACCACAGGATCCGGTAAAAGAGGTCCTCGCCCAGGAAACTGACTCGGCACAAAACGTTTAAGAAGCGCTGCATGAAAAACTGGGTGAATGCGCAAGGTCCTAGGAAGCAGAAGTTTAAAAGAAACTGGATTGATCCTCTGCAGGATCTCGAAAGGCCCAATAAAACGTTGAGCAAGCTTCTTAGTGGGACAAGTAAGTCTTACATTTAACGTAGAAAGCCACACCATGTCCCCAACTTCAAATTCTGGATCTGGATTCCTCTTCTTATCTGCAAAAAACTTAAAATTCTATTGAGCTTTAAGTAAATTTTGGCAAAGAATAGTCAGGTTTGAAGCTAGAAAGGTAAGTCTATCTTGGGCCGCAGGAACAGATACATCTTGGGGAATCCCAGGGATCATGATTGGATGAAAACCAAGGTTGAAATAGAATGGAGTCTGTTTGGTGGATGCATGAATGGAGTTATTATAGGCAAATTCTGCTATTGCAAGTAGCGAAGCCCAATTATCTTGAAGGAAACAGGAGAAACACCTTAAGTACTGTTCCAAAGTTTGATTAGTTCTCTCCGTCTGCCCGTTAGTTTGTGGATGATAGCCTGAGGAAAAAGATAAGCAAATTTGTAATCCCTTGCACAATGCTTGCCAGAATTTAGAAGTAAACTGTACTCCATGGTCAGAAATGATATCTTCAGGTAAACCGTGTAAACGGACAATTTCTTTAATAAAAACTTTGGCCAGAATGGAAGCAGATGGAACACCAGAGAGAGGAATGAAATGGGCCAATTTGGTAAGACGATCCACAACAACCAAGATAGCAGAAAATCCCTCTGAAGCAGGTAGGTCGGTGATAAAATCCATAGAGATGGATACCCGTGGGCGATCCAGAACAGGTAAAGGATAAAGAAGCCCCAGAGGTTTAGAGGTTGTCCCCTTACACTTGGCACATACTTCACAGGAGCGGACAAATCTAGCGCAATCGCTCCCCAACTGAGGCCACCAAAAATGGCGGAGTAAATCCAAAGTCTTTCTTAGACCTAAATGCCCGGCAAGTGGAGAGTCATGGACACTCTTTAAAGCATCTAGTCTTTTGCCTCGACTGGAAAAAGAGTCTGTTCTTGAAAAAGTAAAAGCCGTCCTGTTGATTAAGCATTGTATCTGCAACATCCAAATTATTGTGCTGCCTGATCTTGTGCAATAAAGAAGGTTGAATAAGTAAAAAACTGCTGGGCTGAAGAATAGGAGCAGGATCTGTAACAAAAGAGGCATCAGATGAGTACATTCGTGACAGAGCATCAGCCTTAGTGTTTCGAGAGCCTGGACGATACGTGATACGGAGCTGGAATCTAGAGAAAAACAAAGCCCAACGAGCTTGTCTGGGTCTTAGCCTCTTAGCAGAGCGAAGATATTCCAGATTCTTATGATCCGTGAGTACCAAGATGGGATGAGCAGCCCCTTCTAACAAATGTCTCCATTCTTCCAAGGCCAATTTGATCGCCAATAACTCTCTGTCAGCGACATCATAATTCTGTTCGGTCTTTGAAAGTTTCCTAGAGAAAAAGACCACTGGGTGTAAAAGACCTTGAGGCACAGAGCGTTGAGAGGGGACCGCTTCCATTCGGAAGCATCCACTTCCAGGGTAAAGGGTTGGGAGGGCACCGGGTGAGCCAAAATAGGAGCTGAGGTGAAATTCTCTTTTAACTTATCAAAAGCACGCTGGGCTTGAGGAGACCAATTAAATTTAACCTTTTGTTTGGTTAAGTCAGTAATGGGTCTAATAACCTCAGAAAAACTTCGAATAAACTTGCGATAAAAGTTAGCGAATCCCACGAACCTTAGTACTGCCTTGCGGTCCTTTGGTGTAGGCCAATCAAGAATTGCAGAAACCTTCTTAGAATCCATCACTATTCCCTTGGTAGAAATGACAAACCCCAGGAATTCAATGTTGTCTCTTTCGAATTCGCACATCTCGGCTTTCACAACTAGGTTGTGCAACCGTAAACGAGAAAACACCTCCTTCATGTGTCTCCGATGCTCCTCCAGGGAAGTGGAATAGACAAGGATATCGTCCAAATAGGCCACCACAAACACATCCAGAATATCACAAAAAATATCATTAATAAAATGTTGAAAGGTTGCAGGAGCGTTACATAAGCCGAAAGGCATGACGAGGTATTCATAGTGACCGTAGCGTGTACGGAAAGCGGTCTTCCACTCGTCACCCTCTCTAACCCGGATCAAGTTATAAGCCCCCTTGAGATCCAACTTAGAAAAAATAGTAGCGGAACGGAGTCTTTGGAAAAGTTCGTGGATCAGAGGGAGAGGATAGCGATTTTTAATAGTACTCTTATTTAAGTCCCTGTAATCAATGCAGGGGCAAAGTGAGTGATCTTTTTTCTCCACAAAGAAGATTCCAGCCCCCGCTGGAGAAGTGGAATGCCTGATGAACCCCTTCCTGAGATTCTCTTCAATGTATTCTTGAAGAACGGTGAGCTCCCACTCAGCGAGTGGATAAATTCGCCCGAAAGGGATTGGTGCCCCAGGCAGCAAGTCAATAGGGCAATCGTAGGGCCTATGAGGGGGAAGAATATCCGCTTGTCTTTCATTGAAGATGTCCAAAAATTCGTGATAAACTACTGGAACTAAAGATAAGAGTTTTGATTTCTCTTCAGTGGTACAAGCAACCGCTTGAGGAAACATTGATGAATGCTTACGGAGACAATTCCTACGGCAAAAAGGAGAGGAAAAGGACAAAGACCCTTGGGACCAGTCAATAAGTGGGTTATGTACCTTCAACCAGGGTAGACCAATTATGACAGGGAAAAGCGGAGAAGACACAACGTCAAAACACATAAATTCGAAATGTGAATTATTTATTGAGACATTTAGTGGTAGAGTCTCACTCAAAACAGGCCCAGAGCCCAAAAGTGATCCGTCAGCCATTCTAATAAAGACTGGTTGGGGCTTGACATGCAGAGGTATGCTGTGGGTTCTAGCAAAAGATGAGTCCAAAAAGCAGCTACTTGCCCCGGAGTCAAGGATGGCTGCTACCTGCAGAGAATTTCTTCCCCACTGCAATGAGAGAAAAAGGGAAACATGGGTATTTTTAAATTGTAATGGACCTTCCCACACAGGTTTACGGGGAAAAACTCTACCTTCAGGACGAACTGGACAAGTTCTTATTAGATGATCCGCTGCTCCGCAGTATAAACAAAGATTTAGACGTCTTCTCCTTAAACGTTCCTCAGGGGTTAAGCTAGGACGAATCAGGCCAAGCTGCATGGGTTCAGGTTCAACAGTTGAAACAAAAGGAGCCACTGGAGGAGGAGCCTTCGGCATGACCCAAGAAACGGGACTGGAGAACTTCTCGGAGTGCCTTCTGTCAATTTGGATGGTGAGTTGGATGAGGTCTTCTAAGGACTTCAGGACACCAACCCTGGCCAGCTCGTCCTTGAGTTGGGCCAAGAGACCAAAGCGATAATGATGACGTAAGGCTGGTTCATTCCAAATAGTATCTCCAGCCCACCTCCTAAATTCAGCAGCATAGTCCTCGACAGGGCGTTTCTCTTGCGTGAGGGACTGGATAGCGGCTTTGGCGGTGGCTGGTCTCTGAGGGTCATCGTAGAGAGAGGTCATAGCTTGAAAGAAGGTATCAGAGTCCTTCAGAAGGGGGCTATTTATTTCCATAAGGCGATGAGCCCAAGCCTGGGGTTCCCCCTGTAGAAGAGAGATAGTAGTCCCCACTTTGGTTCGCTCTAAAGCGTAAATCAGAGGTTTCATAGAAAATAATAGTCTACAGCTGTTAAGGAAAGCTCGAAATTGTTTGCGGTCACCGGAAAATTTATCTGGCATGCAGATCTTGGGCTCCGGGTGCTGAGCAGAAGAAAATAAAGAAGCTTCCGATGACGATGTAGATGGAGCTTGCATCAGCTGAGCCGTAGGCAACTCAGCCAGTTGAGACTGAATATCCTGGTAGCCACTCTGAAGATCCTGAACAGCCCGTGTGAGGACAGAAATCTGCTGCGACCGAGTCTCTAGAATGCTTGCCTCCTCAGACGGTTCCATTTGGTGTGGCTCGGACATTCTGTCAGGCTTACCGGATGCAGGAACCAGGTATGCTGAGGAGGACTGCTCTTACAGCTCCCCACTGGTACTCTCAGGCTGAGATGAGAGAGAAGTGAGGCGAGGTACGAGAGCCCAGAAAAGGTCCAGCGAAGTCTGAGCAGAGTGGACTGCGAGGCGTAGGCTCACGTAGAAAAAGGCACAGCGAAATCAGCAATGGAGCGAAGGTCTAAGCAGAGTGGACTGCGGGGCGTAGGCTCACGTAGAAATAGGCACAGCGAAGTCAGCAGCGGGTATCAGAGGCACAAACGGGTACAGATAAGGATGATCACAGAGAATAACAGCCAGGCCAAGGGTCAGCAACAATAAGCAGGCAAGGTACAAGCGCGGTACAGCAGGGAGTATCCGAGAGAAAGGTCAGGCAGGCAAAAGTTCAATATAACAATAGCAAGATCCAAAAACAAGTATAGCTAGGAAAAACAATGTCCGAGCACTTACCAAAGTCAGAAGCCGGTCTAAATAGTGCTCTTCCGCCTATGTCACAGCATCAGCGTTGAAACGTCATCATTCAGCGTCAACCAAGCTATTTGCGCATGCGCACGCTGGAACGCACCGCCATCTTGGATCGACGCGAGGAGAACCGGCGCGCTGCTGGAGCAGGACAGGTACGGTCTTGACACTTTACTTACTCTATATAAATAATATAAATCTTGATTCCTTCCATCTTGCAGGCAAGTATGCAGGCATCATTTTGTGGGCACTGTTATGAAGGCAAAAATCTTGTGTATGTGCCAGTATGGGGGGGACCTGATGCCCAGGACAATGCACTGGCTACACAAATAGATGATGAGGGAGGTGAAAAGTGAGATGTGCTGTGACATCTAGGTAGTGCTGAACGGAAAGCTAAAGTTATTGTCTGCCCCACCTCTATGCCTAAGGCATAGAGGCGGGGCCAAGCAATATATGATTGACAGCTGGGATTTTTAAATGCCCTCATAATGGGATTTTGGATGTGTTAATATAAAAATGAATTTGGGTTTCATGTTTAATTTGAAAAGGACTTTTATTAAACAGCTTTTTATGTCTGGGTGACAGGTCCCCTTTAAGTCTACCCTTATTTCTCCTGTTCAGATGATCAGAAGCCTCATAGGAAAAAAATGCTGAGCTCTGTAAAGAAAATTCCCATAATGCCACACTCCTGCACCAACCCCTGTACATGCCCAATTTGTAAGACTACGAGGAAGCTTCCTGCTGTATGGCTCAGATCACACATTCCTAAGGGGGGGGAGGGAGTTCTTAGCATTCTTGGGGGAGGGGGGGACAGGAGAGGGTAGAGAGTTCCACAGGAATTAAGAACAACATGTTCACATAAAAGGAGACCAGAAATCCTGTGTTTCGTTTGATAGAGGACTTGTTTCTGTGAGTGCTTATGGCTGTATTTACATAGACCTTTCTTACATATAGTTACATAGTTACATACGGTTGAAAAAAGACCAGAGTCCATCAAGTTCAACCCATCCAAGTAAACCCAGCACACACAACCCACACCTACCAATCTATACACTCACATACATAAACTATATATACAACCACTAATACTAACTGTAGATATTAGTATCCCAATAGCCTTGGATATTCTGATTGTTCAAGAACTCATCCAGGCCCCTCTTAAAGGCATTAACAAAATCTGCCATTACCACATCTCTAGGAAGGGCATTCCACAACCTCACTGCCCTCACCGTGAAGAACCACCTACGCTGCTTCAAATGGAAGCTCCGTTCCTCTAATCTAAAGGGGTGACCTCTGGTGCGTTGATTGTTTTTATGGGAAAAAAGAACATCCCCTATCTGCCTATAATCCCCTCTAATGTACTTGTACAGAGTAATCATGTCCCCTCGCAAGCGCCTCTTTTCCAGAGAAAACAACCCCAACCTCGACAGTCTAACCTCATAGTTTAAATCTTCCATCCCCTTAACCAGTTTAGTTGCATGTCTCTGCACTCTCTCCAGCTCATTAAAGGAACAGTAACACCAAAAAATGAAAGTGTATAAAAGTAACTAAAATATAACGTACTGCTGCCCTGCACTGGTAAAAGTTGTGTGTTTACTTCAGAAAGTCTACTATAATTTATATAAATAAGCTGCTATGTAGCCATGGAGGCAACCATTCAAAGGAGAAAAGGCACAGGCACATAGCAGATAACAGATAAAACACTATTGTATTCTACAGAACTTATCTGTTATCTGCTATGTAACCTGTGCCCTTTCTCCTTTTTTCCAGCTTGAATGGCTGCCCCCGTGGCTACACAGCAGCTTATTATATAAATTATAGTAGTGTTACTGTAGCAAACACACCAGTTTTACCAGTGCAGGGCAACAGTGCATTATATTTTTATTACTTTAAAGCTCTTTCATTTTTTAGTGTTACTGTTCCTTTAATATCCTTCTTAAGGACTGGAGCCCAAAACTGCACTGCATACTCAAGGTGAGGCCTTACCAGGGACCTATAAAGAGGCAAAATTATGTTCTCATCCCTTGAGTCAATGCCCTTTTTTATACAAGACAAGCACTTTATTTGCTGTAGTAGCCACAGAATGACACTGCCTGGAATTAGACAACTTGTTATCTACAAAACCCCCTAGATCCCTCTCCATTAAGGATACCCCCAACACACTACCATTCAGTAGATAGTTCGCGTTTATATTATTTCTACCAAAATGCATAACTTTGCACTTATCATCATTGAACCTCATTTTCCAGTTTGCTACCCAGTTTTCCAATTTTGTCAAATCGCTCTGCAAAGCAGCAGCATCCTGCATGGAACTTATAGTTTTGCACAATTTTGTGTCATCAGCAAAAATAGAAACAGTACTGTCTATGCCCAGGTCATTAATAAACAAGTTAAAAAGCAAAGGACCAAGGACTGACCCCTGCGGTACTCCACTAACCACACTGGTCCAATTAGAAAATGTTCCATTTACCACCACTCTTACCATCAACTGCCATTCCAGCATCAAGGTTCCTACTCACCTCCTCATAACAGGCAATTAAATTAGTCTGGCAAGATCTGTTATGCATAAAACCATGCTGGCACAAACTTATAGTATTGTGAACTGCAATGTATTCAAGTACCCTATCCCTTATTACCCCTTCCAAAAGTTTTCCTACTACTGATGTCAGACTAACATGCCTATAGTTTTCAGGCTGAGAACGGGATCCCATTTTAAATAACAGCACCACATTAGCAATCCGCCAGTCTCTCTGCACCATGCCAGACCTCAACGAATCCTGAAAAATTAAGTGAAGAGAAGCCTCTTCACTTAATTTTTCAGGATTCGTTGAGGTCTGGCATGGTGCAGAGAGACTGGCGGATTGCTAATGTGGTGCAATCACAGCGCTCAGCTCATTTAATACCCTGGGATGAATCCCATCCGGTCCTGGACCTTTGTTTACCTTTACATGTTCAAGTCTTTTTTGAATTTCCTCCCGAGTGACCCATGTGTCAGTAGCTAAATTACTAGAACTGGGCATATTAAAAAGGGAAGCCTTCATTAGCTGGCTCCTCAGATGTATAGACAGATGAAAAATAAGAATTCAAAATTTCTGCTTTTTCCCCATTCTCATCAACCAACTTACCCCCCCGTGATAATAAGGTTACCAGCCCTTCTTGCTTCATTTTTTTACTATTCACATAATTTAAAAAATATTTTGGATTCTTTTTACTCCTAGTTGCAATATCCCTTTCCATCTCTATTTTAGCTTGCCTGATAGCTTTTTTGCATGCTTTATTTGCTTCCTTGTACCTGATGAAAGTTTCTGCTGTCCCAGCTAACTTAAATGCTTTAAGAGCACGTTTTTTCTTACGAACCTCGACACTAACACTTTTATTCAGCCATAAAGGTTACAAGGGGAATATACTGTTGTGTATACCTGCAAAGCAATGTTTTAAAGATGTTCCATTTTCCTTCTGTGTCTAACCCCATGAAAAGCCTTTCCCAGTTGACACATTGCAGAGATTCCCTTATACTGGCATGTCTAAAATCAAGCGTTTTAGTTACTCCCTTATAGAGCTGTCTCTACAGCATTATCTCAAAGGAGACCATGTTGTGATCACTGTTCCCCAAATGCTCACCCACACAAATGTTAGAGATGAGTTCAGTATTATTAGATATTACCAGGTCCAAAATAGAGTCATTCCTAGTAGGTTCTTGAACTGCCTGAAATAAAAAGTTGTCATTTAGCATATTTACAAACCTACTAGCTTTTTCTGACTTAGCCACCCCATTACTCCAGTCAATGTCCGAATAATTAAAGTCCCCCATAATAACAACTTGACCCAGTTTTGAAACTGAATGAGGTACAGTATAACCATTTAAATTCACGGCCCAATCTGACATAGATTACGTACTTTTTACCTTTAAAAGCAGTTGTCTGCTCTGTGTGACTATTTCCATGGTTTTAGAACAAGGGAGCTTTTTATTTAATCTTTTATCCAACATAGTATATACAACGCAACAGGAAGCAAAGTTCCCAGCACATGATCTTCCCCATGCAGTAGACTTAAAGGGGTTGTAAACCCAATTATAATTCTGGCCCCTGCACCCCCTAGTTTTGCTATAAAAGTTGAAAGAAAGTTGAAGAAAAAACATAATTATAGATGAAAGAAAATTCACGACTGAGCATTCTATTGACTAAAAATCTCATCATAAGTGCAAGAGAAGTGGCCAATTAGAATGCTTATTCCTAGCACTATGTCGGGCATTTTCCTATTATATTATTATAGACATAATAATTTCATTGTTTTTCTTCATTACACAACACTTGAATCAGACATGGGAATAAAGGACAGATATGTTCAGTGCTGAGAATCTGTGCCAGAGGCCAGAAGACTTTCTTTTTAACTCTTGAAAAGGCATGTGTCTGTCCCTTCAAGTAGACTTTGCTTTCACGTTGTAACTGATACATTGGTCCATTGGTCTTTAAAGGGGTACTAAACCCTTCTGCACTGCACTGCTCTGTTCAACCTAACATTACTTGTTGCTGGACTACAAATCCTGGAACAATTTAACATACAACAAAGGTTGAGGCATGCTGGGAGCTGTAGTCCAGCAACATCAAGGTTGTATTCTTAAAGCAATATTGCAAATTAAGACTTTTCCAAAACTTTCCCCCAAATCTTCAGGGCCAGTGGCTGAATTAAGATGCAAAAAATCCTCCAATGAGAATCCCAGCTGGCTCCATGTTTTTTGGCAACTTCTATAGCAAAACTAGGGGGTGCAGTGGGACATCATTATGATTGGCTTTACAACCCCTTTAATAAAATATTAGTCAGGGTTCTATGAAAGTATGTTGATATGGTGATTCCAACCAGGATGTTTCATGTTTGTTCATCACCATATCCTTAGTGAGATACTCCAAAATATCCAAAAAAAACAAACAAACCCCAATACATATACTTTATTAAACACAAATGCAAATAAAAAAAACCCTAATGTGCACCCAAAATTTTTATACCGTCTCCTGAATTTGTTCTAATTTCACCATCATCATCTCAGTGCTCTCCTTCAGAGCCTGAAGTGAATCCTTCAAAGATTCCAACTCATTTTGGTTGGTTTCTATTTTGACTGAATAAGTCACCAAACTGTCGACTGCAATCCTCAACATCTTCAAGTCTGTCTCCAGTTTGGCCACAGACAAGTTTAACTCATCGGCATTAAGCTGATGGATGGAAGATCCAATGTTGCTGATGTTTTCTTCAATGCTACTTCTCCACTGGTTGTACTCTTGTCTAAAACCATCAAGCTCATCTTTGTGAGCTTCTAAGGCACTAGTAATCTGATGTTGGAGCTTCTCCACGTCAGTATAGTCTTTCGGGAGGTCAGCTACGGTTGACCTCAAAGTAGCAACCTCTATATTTAATGTTTTCAGTCCTTCCTCTAAATTGGGTAGCTTGTCAGTTGCAGCATCTGTATCTCCTAAAGACTTCTGCTGTACATCTTCCAGAGCTTCCTCGGCACGTCCCAACCTCTGACTATACTCCTTTAAACTTGCTTTTAGATCATCTAAATCTTCAAACTGGACAGCTGCCTGAGAATTTAATACATTCACAGTGTGCTCAATGGGTTTTAACTTTGATTCCAAGCTGCCAGTGTTGCTTTCAAATTCCTTCAGCAAGTCATTTTTGGTGGCTTCAAACTGACTTTTGACATCGGAAAAAGTGGAAGCCAGTTGCACCAGCTTTCCACTCAGTGTTTGGAGTTCGCTAGAGTCTGACAATTTTGCCTTTAATTCCTCAACCGCTGCCAGTTGGGCGTCCACATTTGACTTCAAGTCACTGTGTTGGTCTCGGAGAAGTTGAATGTCGTTGGTGTTGGCTGTAATGGAATCTAAATTTTGGGCATTGGTCATCAACCACTGGACAGACTCTCCATTGGATAAGATTGATGACTGCAGCTCTGAATTGGAAAGTTTTAAATTCTCGAGTTCACTCTGAATCAAATGGAATTCAGCCAACGATGCCAGTTTATCCTTTAACATGTTGATTTCCTCCTGACTTGTTTTCTGCACCTCAATGACCTCCTTGATGCCGTCGTTCAGGGAATTATTGAGCTCCATGAATTTCTCCTTAACAGTGTTTTCAAAGTGGATTGAGTCTGTCTCCCTTTGCTCCTTTACAACCTGAATGTCGCCGGAGAATTCTCTCTGAAATTTTTTCAGTATGGCCCCGATTTGATCCAAATCCTTCTCACTTTTTTTAAGGGAGGATTCATGGGATTGCTGCTTTTCCTGAATGTCTTTGGAAATGAATTCCAGGCGGCTGACTGTGTTCTCCAGTCCTTTAGCCTGAAACATAAAATGAAACCGTATCAAAATACGTTCAGAAAAATTCACTTGCAGTTAAAGGGCAACTCCACCCCAAAACAGCTATTTTCAACTTTTATACATTCATTAAAAATGTTCAATCATGTTAAAGGTATTTGTAAGTGTGAACTGCATTTAAATTCATCTTCTGCCTACTAAAATGTCCTTCCCTGACTATTAACACCATTGCAACACTGTTGTAGTTGCAGAAGTGAGCAGTCCTCCAATTCCTACAGCGCTTCGCAGATTCTGTGATTGACAGACCAAGGAATTGTGGAAACTAGTGTCTTGACTGTAAGAGAACTGGTTTCTGATACAAAGCTAGCTCTAATTATGTTTTATGCAGAAAAACATAATTAGAGCTATTTTATTGCAGAAAAACTCAAAGATGCTCATTATTAATATTCATTATAAAATATTCAGCCAAAATATTTAGCAATTAAATAATATTTAATAATAAATATTCCAATGTACTAACCACAATTCAGCATAAGGTTGCTCATAGCCTGTATATGGCAGTATAGGTATTGAGACATACTGTAATCTCATTTCCCTTGGCTAGGCACAGTTGAGTAGGAAGAGCCTCATAGGTTGAGAAAACTCTGTTTGCATGATTGCTGTTCCTCTATATACAAAGCACAATTCAGCAGGAGCAGCCTTATTTGTTTGCACATAGCCTGTACAGAGAGATACCTTAAAACTATGGCAGTATAGGTATTCCCCTATACTAAGCACTATTCTAAAACATGGTGGCCCTTTAAACTTATTTGGACTAGAATTATGTAAAATGTGTACACAGGCAAAATTTTTTCTACATGTACTCTTCTAGCCATTTTTTACGCCCATCTAAGACACATCTAAGAGAATGTATCCCCTTTAGCAGACTAGATCTGAAACAGAGCAGTAGCGAGTAGGAAGGGTATATTTAGCAGAGAGCATACAAATATGTTCTAAGTAAAGAAACCAGTGTGAACCAATTCCTTCACAGCCTGCAATTGTTACTACATTCTGTCAGCTACTGACAGCCCCCTGTATAGCACTGGCATCATTTTACTGCACATACCAACCTATCTGTATTGTGGTCATAAAGGTCAGTTCTGCTGTGCCCAAGAATTCAGATACATTACACATTTTAAATAGGTTTCAAGGCATACTGAAAGAAGTATCTGTCTTGCTGCACTGGTGGTTCTGACTCCTGGATCAGTCAATCAGAGGTCAGCTAATTAACAAACCTGAAGGAGAATTGACTTCTACATTGTTTTTAGAGTCTGAACCAGAGAACACTGCTTCCAATAACAATGACATTTACAAAATACTTTAAAATCAGTGAAATAAATGGATATTGGGACATTGTAGTGAATGGCATTTTTTGTAAAAAAAAAAACATATGCACAGTTTCTTTTGCCAAAACACTTACAGAAGTGTGGTGCAACTTCCTGTACCCCTTTAAGGGATTGCGGGAAAGAAAGTCTTGCGGACAGCTGATTACTGCTACATTGTTTCAATGGTGTTATGTGGCCAGAACCAGCAGTGAATAGAAAAGAAAAGAAGTGACAGATACTACTTTTATTGGCAAGTACAGCTGTAGTTCAGTAATACTGGAACATTGTTGGGCAATAGGTGCCCATGTGCATTTGCCCAGGGGCGGACCAAGACAACCGGGCACCCTAGGCAATCCTGTCGGCCACTCCCCATTCGGATCGCGCCCCCCCCTGCACCTCTGCCCCCCCTCGCTTTTGCTTTGGCGCCAGGGGAGGGCCAAGCCGACCGGGCGCCCTAGGCAACCCAGTCGGCCACCTTGCCCCTGCACCTGCGCTAATGCAAACAATCCCCCCCTGTATTGGCGCGCATGCGCAGCTCAGCGCGGGTGGGGGGGTGAGATGCGAACCGGTAGTTCATTACCCCCGCTGCGTAATGACAAGCGGCGGGGACAATGAAACCAGAGCACAGCACAGACTAGGAGTAGGCAGGAGAGGCTCCTGCCTGGCGCCCCCAATTGTTGCGCCTTAGGCAGCTGCCTCTTCTGCCTACCCCTAGTTCTGGTCCTGATTGGCGCGCATGCGCCGTTGGGGGGGGGCGATCCGAACGGTCATTGCCTCCACCGCTAATGACAAGCGGCATTGGCAATGACAGAGGAGGAGGACTAGGGGTAGACAGGAGAATCGTTGCGCCCTAGGCAGCTGCCTCTTCTGCCTAGCCCTGCTACAAAGCTAGCAAGCTGGCAGCCAACTTTAACTTGGAGTTCAAGTCCCTTTTTGAAGTCTAACATTTGGTTGTGTGCAAATGACTAATGGCAAATTTAAAGCAATATGAAAACACGTTAGTAACATTCAATCTCCCAGAGTTCCAACGACAGGCATGGAATTAGTGGGAAGGCCACATAGGCCTAGAGAAAATGGAATTTTAGGGGTTGGGTCTATGATTGGACATACCAGACTAGGGGTGCCCCATCCAAATTAGAATTCCCAAGATATTAAATAACCATTTATTTTAAACTTTACCCAAAATGACCCCTTTCCTTTAATGTTGTACAATAGTAAATTTTGTACCAGTTTGCAGCAGATCTAGTAATCCATAGCAACCTGATATCTGGCTTTAAACAGCCAACCAGTAACTGTTACATCCTTATTGGTTGCTATGGGTTACTAGGCCAGGTGCAGACTTTGCTACACTTACAACATGGCCCATGTGTTACAGGAGTCTCCTGTGCACTCATTAACAAATGAATTTAAATATCATTTAGTGGCTTAACTTCGGCCACCCCTTACAAGAAAAAAATCATCTTCACACAATGTGGATCACCCATGATTGTGTGTGTCTTGAATCATCTGTGAGTCCTGTGGGGGGGGGGGGGCAGAAGTTTAGGGGCCCAGCAAGGCCCATTAGTTGTGGGGATCTGTAACATCTAGTTACTCCACTGAATATGTCATGGGTTCTCCTCCAGTCCTGTGACACAGTTGGTTTCTGCTACCTCATACACAGCTGAACACTAGGAACTATGCTATACTTCACAGTTTAAATGCATTTCAAACAGCTCCTGCCCCTCAGATTTCAGAAATAATTGGGAGAGAAAAATCTGCTTAGTGCATTGCATTCAGTGGCAGCAGGGACATCCCGATCCCGAACTGATTGTAAAAGTGACAGGAAGGGGAATTCAAGGTAACATGAATCTTAGTGACTTAGAGGGACTGCAAATGTGGAATAGTGAGTATATTAAAGGAACAGTAACACCAAAAAATAAAAGTGTATAAAAATAATTAATATATTATATACTATTGCTCTGCACTGGTAAAAGTTGTGTGTTTTCTTCATAAACACTACTGTAGTTTATATAAATACCCTGCTGTGTAGCCATGGGGGCAGCCATTTAAATTGAAAAAAGGAGAAAAGCCACAGGTTACTAAGCAGATAACAGATAAGTAGCAGATTCCCATTGTATTCTACACAGTTTATCTGGTTTCTTTTAATGTAACCTGTGCCTTTTCTCCTTTTTTCAATTTAAATGGCTGCCCCCATGGCTACACAGCAGCTATTTCTATTAACTATAGTAGTCCTTCTGAAGCAAACACGCAACTTTTACCAGTGCAGGGCAACAGTACATTATATTTTAATTATTTTAAAACATTTTTATTTTTTTGTGTTACTGTTCCTTTAAGGCATGATGGTCTCAGGGGTAGGGAATGTAACTGTGGGATAGTGAGTATATTAAGGCAAGATTGTCTCTGAGGGGTAGGGACTGCACCTGTGGCATAGTGAGTACTGAAAGGGGTTGTAAGTGTGTGATAGTGTAGTAAGACAATTTGCTGTTAGGGGAAGTGGGGGTAACTGTAATCTATGTCAATTTAGCTCCATTCATCCTGCTGAAAAATTGGTGCAAGGGGTAGGGGCTGTAACTATGGGGAAGTATATATAGTTAGGAAAGATAGAGTATGGGAAGATAGTGTATATAGTAAGGCAATATGGCAGCAAGGAAAAGGGTACAACTGTGGAGTCTTTATAGTAAGTGAAAATGTTGTGAGGAAAATAACTGTGGGTTAGTGTGTAACGTAAGATTGTATATAAGGAGGACTGAAAGCATAAAATATTGTATGTAGTAGGCTTAATGATATCAAGAAAAGGGTTATACCTGTAAGATAGTGTTTATGGTGAGTTATAGTGATGTGAGGGGTATAACTAGGATATAAGAGAATATCAGGGGAAGGCTGGAGCTGTAATATAGCGTGTATAGTAAGGCAAGTTGGTGACAAGGGAAAGGGTCAAACTATTTTATAGTTATATAGTAAGTTTATAGTAAGACAAATAATGTCAGGGGTACATAGTAAATATGGTGAGGTACAGTGATGTCAGGCAAAGGGGGTGTAACTGTGGGACTAAGTGTAGAGCACCAAGGCCACCCCCATTCACCCCCCCCCCCCATAACATCTTAAATTAAGGCTGCAACCTTCAGTTATTGTTGAAAACAACTCCTAGCATCTACCTTTTAGCCAGGGCCGGATTTAAGTTCTCGGCGCCCCGAGGCCGCCACCGCCCCCGCCCCCCCCCGAGTGCGCCTGCGCGAAGCCCTCTCTCCCCGAGTGCGCATGCGCGATCAACGCGCATGCGCAATCGCACATTTAAACTCCCATACGGAGCAGTGGGGAGAGGTCCCGACTGCTCCGTATGGGAGCCAAATTTAAAAATTCTGTTGCGGCGGGGTGGCATGCCGCCCCTAAACTTGTGCCGCCCTAGGCCCGGGCCTTTGTGGCCTTTCCACAAATCCGGGCCTGCTTTTAGCTCTTGGTGGCTCCTGGGAGTCAGAGCTATGTAGTGACAGCAGCAAATCAACTCAGTTACCCACTTAATAACTTCCTGGGCAGATCACCAGAGGAGGGTGTATATATTCTAAACAAGGAAGTAATACAAGCAGGGATAACTCATTCCCTTCCCATCATATGCCTCTTGTACTGCTCATGTTCATGGTCTGAAGTTAAAGAGCCTGCTGTAGAACTATAATACCCTGTAATAATAAACTTCTCCTTTAATCTGTAATGAGCCTGGCTTATTACCTGAGAGCAACAAGTGGTTCAGACCCAATTTATCACTGCAAACCCTATCCTCGCCCTGTGATAAAATGGAATAGAAAGCAGGGGACTGAACTCTATTTTCATTTTTAGATTAATATCTCTTACTTGTTTTTGCAGGGAGGCCACGGTCTCTGCCAGGTCAGCTTTCTGCTGGGAGATGTGTCGGAGGTTGCTGCCGATTTGGCTCAGTTCATCCTGCAGACTGTACACCACCCAGCCAGTGCAGGCACACACAGCAATGAGACCTATATAAAAGACAAGGGTGAAAAGTTTCCAAGCTAACCCAGAACTTGTCTTTTGGGAGGAGGAAGAGGAGACCCCCTTGTTGGACTTGAACTTCTTTTCCCCTTCATGTGTGGCAGCTTGGGAGTTAGACTCAGCATTTGCCCCTTTATTCCTCTGCCTAGCACCCCCAGACATGATGTGCAGTCAGTGCTGAGTGTGCAAAGCTTCTCTGTGGGAGGGTGAGCAGTGCTGTGAATCTCTTTGAGTAGCTGCTGGGGCTACTGTACACTCCAGCCAAAAAAGGGCTGTGGGGAGGCACCGAAGCATCTAAATGGGGAGGCTGCTCCAAAAAGTGAAGGCTGTGCCCCTGTGCAAACACACCCAGCCTGACTCCTCCTGCTCTGCACTGCTGGAGAGACTGCCACGCATACACTCACTCGCACACCCCCAGGGGCTCCGGCAGCAGGCTGCAATACAATCACACAGGATGCTTGGCAAAGTCTCGCTGTGTATCGTGGGGGTGTGGGCTGGAGCTGTGCAAATGACTGGAGGGGGGTTGAGAAGGAAATTGCACTTTTTTTTGTTAAACCTTTTTTTATTGTCAAACTTGCTGAAACACTCTGCAGATTTCAGCAGAAAAGAAACATCATAAACTTGAAAAAATTTTGCAAACTTGGTAGATTTCTCCCAGATACAATGTGATATTTGGAAACTTGGCAGATTTCCCAAAGAAATAAAATAATGTGAAATTTCAGGGAACAGGTTTAGCGTAACAAATATATTTGGGTTTGAATTAAACTGATTTCCTGTTGGGGTGGAACAAACAGTGGGAACTCCTTAAGGCAAGGAAGTGATAATACATAATATTTTAACCATTTTGACAACAAGGCACAGGGCCGGAACTAGAGGTAGGTAGAAGAGGCACCTGCCTAGGGCGCAACTAGGCAGGTACCTCTGTTGCCAACCCCTAGTTCCGGGATCTCTTACTCCCACCACTGATTTACTATGCTCCCCCATCTGCATGCCGTCTGCGCACTTTACATGCTGCGCTCCCCCCCAATGATGTGCATACGCGTCACTTCGGTTTTCTGAAGTTGAACAAAGTTGCCTGCAGGAGGAAACATCATGCGACTTTGAAAAACCGAAGCAATGCATTGGCTTTTGTTGCAGGTGGAAAGGCATTTAGGAGAGTTTAGTCACCTGCAGTAGCAGAGATGTATCACTTGCATTTTATTACAGATACAGCTTGGTTACAGGTGAGAACCAATGAGAAAGTAAACAAAGTAAAGAAAGGAAGATCAAGGAGGAAGGAAGGGAGAGGAGACCTGAGGAGACTATTGGGATACTGAAATCTACAATTAGTAGTTTCACCAAATGGTATAATCAAATCCTCACTGCCAATGCTTGGCAGTCCCTTTCTGAAGTCCCAGAATCGGGGTGTTTGTAACTAGTCCAGCCCACCCCTCAGAGCCTCTCCCAGAAAATGAACACTTGCTGCACACCCAGGCTCACCTTAAATGCTTCAGGTATTGCCTAATTGGCTCCAGCATTCTCTAGTCATACTTCAGGGTCATAGCCTCTCCTGCCCTGGAGATTTAAAGGAGCCAGTACCTCAGCCTGGGTGCTATATACCTGCCATCCAACAGACAATTCTCACTAAGACAAACCTTTTTGTCCCAATATACACTACTATAACAAAAGGATGCTCCCAACCTATCTTAGGTTAAAACAGCCTTTTTGTATATATAAAAGGAACTCATTGGCTACCAGTTACAATTTTAAACAATTTTTAAATATGGAGAAAAGCTCACCAGATTAAATATAGGGCTCGTGTGCCCATGCCCTAAGCCTTTCACTAGAAATGTTTACTCCGTTCAGTTAGCAACACAACTCAGAAAACCTTTAAAAAAAATATTTAAAAGAGTCAGGTCACTCACCACTCCTTATCGGTGGTCCGGGTACAATTACTGTCATTACCGGAATACTGTCATGATTTTTATAGTATACTTTAAAAAAAAAATTTTTATTCTTTTGCTTGCATTTTATTACAGACACAGCTTGGTTGGATGTGCTCTTGTTTTGCTCAAATGTCCAATAGGGTGGGCAGGGTGTTTTTTTCCCAGTTCCTAGCAAGTAGGCATGTTTATGCCTGTGAGGGTCTTATTAAGTTGCTCTGTCTGTGACCAGAATTTCTGGGCTATTCGGCTGTGTGTATCCTTTCCGGGGGTCATGTACCATCTGTACAATATTTTTATGCTACATTCTCTAGTATGGTAATCGATGCTAGAGCTGATGGTTGTTTTGTGAGGGTTTGATTGGTTTTGTCCACATACTAGGTTTGTAATGATGCTTTGATCAGTATGAATGCATTTTCAAGGGCCAGGTTGGGGTGTTTCCCATGAGTCCAGATGTGTGCTGTTAGGGTGTGGCCAAATTGGTTTTTTTTTGTCCAGTTTTCCATATCTACCCATTTTTTGGTTCCTGGAGGGGTTTGCCAGTCTGCCATTTGGTCCAGTATAATGTGGCTTTGTAGTACATGAGTAAATTGGGACATGCTAGGCCTGCTTTCTTCTTGCTGGTGTACATTATGTTTTGTGGTATCCTTATTTTTTTTCTATTCCAGATGAAGGTCATTAGCAATTTTTGTAATTGTTGGAAGAAAGTTTTTGGCAATGGAATGGGCAATACCCTGAATTTGTACAAAAGTTGAGGGAGTAGTAGCATTTTTATCGCATTGATCTGTCTTAGTCAGGAGATGTAGGTAGTTTCCAATTTTGTAGAGTCAGTTGTATATCTTGTTGTGTTGATGTCGTTTTGTTGGTATAGATCCTTCAAGTTGGCTGTTATCCTAACTCCCAGGTAGTTAATTGCTGTGGGTTGCCAGTCTAATTTGCAATCCAACTTTAGTGATTAGGCTGATTCCACATGTGGCGTTTTTCCGCTGCGTATTTTCTAATTCTCTCGGCGGCTGAAAAACGCCTGATATCATCATGCATAGAAATAACTTGAAAAGACGCTAAGCAAACCACACAATGCGGAAATACGCTAGAAAACGCCTTAGCACGGATTTTTCAAGCCTTGGCCGAAATACTCCAGTATTTGCAAAGCAAGCTATTCCTATGTATACGCAAAGGCAGCTGCCAGACCTAGCGGAAATATGCAGCGTTTTTTGCTATTTCGCACTATTAGCACCATGGAAACGGGATTTGCTTACGTCACCAGTACTAGGCTGAAAAATGCCATAGTCAGGGGCTGTGTGGCTTGTGCGGCGTTTTTAGTGTGGCATCAGCCTTATAGTTCTTGCGTTTATGAGAATCGGGAGTGCTTGGGTTTTTGCAGTGTTAAGTTTTTAGTGGAATAAGTGACCAAATTTCCCTAGCAGTTCAAATAGTTCCTGTAAGGCAACTGCAGGGTTAATCAGAATAAGTGCAATATCATCAGCAAACAATAAAATCTTAGGCTAATGCCAGACAAGGAGTAGGGCGGATATTTTTGACAAGCGGAAAAGCGCTTGCTGAAAATTCTGCCCTACATGTGCCTGCACCCGAATGAATGAGATACACTCGGGTGCAGGCACATGTACCGATACTTTGCATTCTCACGTTTTTATGCGTATATCGGCTACATGTAGGAGGCGTAGGACGGAATTTTCAGCAAGTGGTGACAGTGGACAGCCCTTTTATATTATATTTGTTTATATTTGTTAAGTTAAATGGGTTTGACAGGAATCCATTGACATTCACCTGTGCAGAGGGATTTGCGTATAGGGCCATGATAGCTATAATGAATGATGGGGGTATGTTAAATCTTTCCATTGTCTGTTTAAGGTATGAATTATGGAAAGGCCATCTCCCATAGACTCCATTATAAGCAAATAATTCTAATTTTTAAATATGATTTCCTTTTTCTCTGTAATAATAAAACTGTACCTTGTACATGATCCCAACTAAGATATAATTAATCCTTATTGGAGCCAAAACAATCCTGTTGGGTTTAATTACTGTTTAAATAATTTTTTAGTAGATTTAAGGTAGGAGATCCAAATTACAGAATGACCTCTTATCTGGAAAACCCCAGGTCCCGAGCATTCTGGATAATGGGTCCAATACCTGTAGTAATAGTTGATTCTGCTTGATTTTTGCTTGTTTAGTTTTGAGGGCAGTTATACTGATTAAATGGCCTCTGATTACTTCCTTGTGTGCACACCAAAGTGTGGTGTCTTGTTATTGTTCAGTGAAAAGTACTCTCTGATGCATTCTGCTATTTTATCATACGTGGTGGTGTCTTGGAGAAGTATGTTGGTAGTAGTGAACTGGTATTGTTCTTTTAGCGTAAAGGTAACTGCTGAGTGGTCTGTCCAAGTTGTGTTTGTGATGTTGCTATGTGGTATTTTTTTCAGTGTCTGAGGATATACTAGGATAAATCAATTCTAGTACAGGATTTGTAATGTTGGGAGTAATATGAGTAATCTCTAACTGGTGGGTTCAGGACACGCCACACATCATAAAAGTTAAATTGTGCTAGTAGTTTGGTGAAGTTGTGGGCTTTTCTAATTACTATTTTGTGGTATGCTTTGGGTAGCACCCGTGCTTGTAGTGTTCTATCTGCATGTGGATCTAATATGTTGTTGAAGTCCCTCCTATTTTGAGGGTGCCTTGCTGGATATTTGTAAGTTGATCTAGTACCTGTTTTAAGAACCCAACCTGATTTTTATTAGGGGAGTTTACATTCACTATAGTATATTGCTGCTGGTTTATTTTACTATTTTACATATTACAGTTAAGTATCTTCCATTAGGGTCAGGCAAATGTTGTACACTTGTTTTATTTAAAGAATGCTTGACTATTAGTGCTACGCCTCATTTTTTGTTTTGGATGTTGGAACAGGTAACATCTTATAGTGTTTGTTTTTTAGGGATATTTGATCTTTTGTGCAGAAGTGCGTTTCTTGCATCCTTATAATGTCCACATTTAGCTGTTTGCATTCTGCCAGGGCTAGGAGGCATTTGCGAGGGGTATTTAAACCCTTCACATTTATACTCATACACTTAAGTACCATTGAGTTTGGTATTTATATTTGTGTGTGTACATTTGGCTGTCTCTATTGGCACCTAAAGACTGCTCCGTGCCCCGGTCCTCATAATCCTGCAAACAAACGCGCCTAAACCTACACAACGGAATTCAAGGGACATACCGGAGAGCCCTTACCCCCGAGAGTGCTGATGGGGCAAAACAAAGCCCAGAAAAGGGCTTCGGAAGCCGCAGCGAGACTCAAAAAGTTTTCCAGCGAAACACGGCACATCCAAGATGGCGGCGAGGAGAGCACGACACAGCCACCACCGCAGCGGCAGATGAGAGGGGAATCCTGCACCCAGCAGGGGGACCCCCAAACCTCCTCAGCAACCCCGCCAATTGAACACACCTTAGCGGATCTACTCGCAGAAATCCGGGCCTCCAAGGAATCCTGTACTTCCCTCATATGCTCCAAAACCGACGAGATAAAAGTCGAGCTATCTATAATAAAGCAGGACTTCCAGAAGCTGCGGGAAAGAACAACGCTCTTAGAACGACGGGTGAGCTCCCTAGACGATGTCGCTAATCCTATGCCGGACCGACTGCAACAGCTACACCAATCCGTCAACACATGCGCAGCCAAGTCCGACGACCTCGAGAACAGGCTACGCAGGAACAATCTGCGGTTCCTCGGCTTCCCAGAACGCTCGGAAGGCAACTCGCCGGAAAAGTTCATCGAAACCTGGCTGGTGGAGCAATTTGGCAGGGAGTCGTTTTCCACAGCGTTTGCAGTTGAGCGCGCACACCGCATACCCACCAAGGCCCCAATCCCGGGGGCACCAGCCAGACCACTAATAGCCCGATTGCTAAATGCGAGGGACAGAGACTCCACACTATCGCTGGCCCGCAAGAAAGAGCAGTTAACCTTTCAGGATGCCAAGATATCAATTTTTGGGGACTTCTCCGCTGAAATCCAAAAGCAGAGGGCCCGGTTCCTGGAAAGTAAAAGGCACCTACGAGAGATGGGCCTCCAATACGCCATGCTGTGCCCGGCCCGGCTACGAGTAATCGAGAACGGGACCACGCATTTTTTCACCAACCCGCAGGATCTCTGCAGCTGGATCGACACCAGGAAGAACCACTAAGGGACCCCGGCCCCACACTGGACCTGCAAGACGGGGAGGTCTTTCACTACCGACACAGTTTTTCCGAGCATATAGGACACTGGACAACCCCAGGTCGTATAACAATATGATGTGCTATGTTTGTTAGTATGTTCCCCCCAACTATACTTAATTGGTGGTTAAGCACCAGCACTAGGACCGGGACTGAGCACACAATACAAACGAACTACCCTAACACCACCCCCCAGGTCTTCTACGGGGTGATAAGTAATATAGCCCTTTTCACGGCCAGAAGGCCAAGCGCTAAGTTAGCGCCCTAATGGTATTTACAATGATGTTTCAAGGTGTATGGGAACAAATCTGCCAGTTGGGGATCTGCGCAGATGGGGAGGGGGGCCAGGGAATGTTACAAGGGTTTTGTTATTCAGTTATAAGCAAGGCTAAATTCAGGTATCATAGCATTGACACGCACATCCAGGTTCCAAATATGTATGCATTGGTGTCCCGTACCACCAGTGGCTCCCTGCAAGGAACGTGAGGGGCCTCAATGATCAAATTAAGCGCAGATTGGTGCTTGATTTCTTGAAAAAATCGGGGACCAATATACTCCTGTTACAGGAAACCCACCTCCAGGGGGGTAGAACGATGGCCCTCAAAAGACCATGGGTGGGCTGGCACTATCATGCGGAACTCTCATCACACTCCTCTGGGGTAGCTATCCTTATCACTCGCAATACCCCCTTTAGGCTGGGTACGGTAATACGGGACCCTAAGGGCAGGTATATTTTTCTTCACGGCTTTCTGCAAGCCCAGGAGGTGGTGATTGCCAATATCTATATCCCACCCCCGTACCAAGACACATGCCTAATCCACCTGGTCAGTTTCATAGCGAAATTCCCACATGCGGCAATAATTGTGATGGGGGACTTCAATACCCTAATAGACCCGGCCTTAGATAGGCAGAGAAGGGGCAACTCTACCGCGCAGGAAGCCAGCAGCAATTTACGCACCCTAGCTGACTTGGCGGGCCTGACAGAGGTATGGAGGCATTTGCACCCTAATACTCGCCACTACTCATGTTACTCCCAATCCCATACAGTGCTATCCAGAATCGATCTGGCTTTTGTCAACCAGGAAGCACTCCCTAGGGTAGGTGCAGCTAAGTACTTAGCTAGGGGCATCTCAGATCATGCCCCCCTGGAGATTCACTTTAGGGATGCAGACCAAGCTAGAAAACCAAGGTGGTCACTGAACCCAGCGTGGCTGGGAATTCTAGATAACTTCCAACAGATAGAAGCTGCTACTAGGGAATTTATCTCACTTAATGAACACACGGTGGGCACACTAACCTTCTGGGACGCACTAAAAGCAAACCTTAGGGGCCTCTTCAATGATGAAATAACAGCCTTCAAAAGGCAGTCCAGAAATGCACAACATCAACTAGAATTTGATATCTTGGAATTAGAGGCAGCGGTGGCGGCCACCCCGCTCCCGGGCAAATTCAGGCAGCTGGAAAAAGCCCAGGAAAGCTATGCAAAATACATGAGGGACAAAGCGCTTGCCCAGTACTCCTTTATGAAACTGAATGTTATGGGGGGAGGGGAGCAAGGAAAGGATGATAGGGCAGTAAGCTGGGTGACAGTTAGGAAATTGAGTGTGGGGAAAAGAAAAAGGGAGGCTGCTCCAGGGTTTGCGCATCCCAACAGATTTGCCAGATTGTGTGAAGAAGATGGGAGTGTGAACTCTGGACTGGCAGTTCTAGATGAGGCTGATCTCTCTAACAGCCGGGAGGCCAGTTTCTCTAGTAGTGGTGGGGAGGAGAGCAGAGCTAGGCCTAAACAGATGGTGGTTATAGGGGATTCGATCATTAGGAAAGTGGACAGGGTAATCTGTTGAGCGGATCGCTTCAACCGGACAGTTTGCTGTCTTCCTGGTGCCAGGGTTCGGCATGTGGTTGATCGGGTCGACACATTATTGGGAGGGGCTGGGCATGACCCGGCTGTCTTGGTACATATCGGTACTAACGACAAAATGAACGGTAGGTGGGGGACCTTAAAGAGTGAGTTCAGGGATCTAGGCTCTAAAATTAAGCAAAGGTCCTCCAATGTCATTTTTTCGGAAATGCTAGTTTAGGGAGACAGCGGGAGCTTAGGGAGCTAAATGCGTGGCTAAAGTCTTGGTGTAGGAAGGAAGGGTTTGGGTTCCTAGAGCACTGGGCTGACTTTTCTTTGGGGTACAATCTATACAGCCCTGATGGATTGCACCTCAATGGAAGGGGGTCTACTGTGCTAGGGGAGAGAATGGTTAAGAGGCTGGAGGAGTGTTTAAACTAGACAAGGGGGGGGTTTGGTAAGCTAGATTCTTATGGGAGAGCTAGTGTAGATGGGGCAGTGGGACCAGTAAAGGGTTGTGGGGGAGGAGTGAGGGGGGCATATAGTTTATCAGATAAGGAGCTTCCATTGTTACAAGGGAAACAGACTAATTTTCACCTTAGCTCTAACTGTCCTTTAGCTAATGTAAGCATTCGAGGAAGAAGTAGTAATCTCCGCTGCATGCTGGCTAATGCGCGTAGCTTGTCGGGAAAAATAGGGGAGCTGCAGGCTATTGCATGTATTGAAAATTATGACTTAATTGGTATCACTGAGACCTGGTGGGATGGGGGATGCGACTGGGCTGTGAATTTGGATGGGTATACGCTTTTTAGAAGGGACAGAGGGATTAAAAAGGGTGGAGGGGTTTGTCTTTATGTAAAGTCAGATTTAAAGCCATGTAATAAAGACATTACCAATGAAAACGTTGAATCTCTTTGGGTAGAAATTTCAGTAGGGCTGAAGGTCACAAAGAAAATGATCATTGGTGTATGCTATAAACCACCCCGTATAGATGAGGGGGATGAGGCCCAGCTACTTTTGCAAATGGAGGAGGCTTCAAAATTGGGTCAAGTTGTTATTATGGGGGACTTTAATTATCCGGACGTTGACTGGAGTAATGGGGTGGCTAAGTCAGAAAAAGCTAGTAGGTTTGTAAATATGCTAAATGACAACTTTTTATTTCAGGTGGTTCAAGAACCTACTCGGAATGATTCTATTTTGGACCTGGTAATATCTAATAATACTGAACTTATCTCTAACATTTGTGTGGGTGAGCATTTGGGGAACAGTGATCACAACATGGTCTCCTTTGAGATAATGCTACAGAGACAGCTCTATAAGGGAGTAACTAAAACGCTCAATTTTAGACGTGTAGACTTTGCCAGTTTAAGGGCATCTCTGCAATGTGTCAACTGGGAAAGGCTTTTCATGGGGTTAGACACAGAAGGAAAATGGAACATCTTTAAAACATTGCTTTGCAAGTATACAAAACAGTATATTCCCCTTGTAAGCAAGGAGAGGCATCGCAAAGCAAAACCTTTATGGCTGAATAAAAGAGTTAAGGTCGAGGTTGGTAATAAAAAACGTGCTTTTAAAGCATTCAAGTTAGCTGGGACAGTGGAAACTTTCATCAGGTACATGGAAGCAAATAAAGCATGCAAAAAAGCTATCAAGCAAGCTAAAATAGAGATGGAAAGGGATATTGCAGCAAGGAGTAAAAAGAATCCAAAATTATTTTTTAATTATGTGAATAGTAAAAAAATGAAGCAAGAAGGGGTGGGAACTTTATTATCACGGGGGGGGTACGTTGGTTGATGAGAACGGGGAAAAAGCAGAAATTTTGAACTCTTATTTTTCATCTGTCTATACATCTGAGGAGCCAGATAATGAAGGCTTCCCTTTTAATATACCCAGTGCTAGTAATTTAGCTACTGACGCGTGGGTCACTCAGGAGGAAATTCAAAAGAGACTTGAACATGTAAAGGTAAACAAAGGTCCAGGACCGGATGGGATTCATCCCAGGGTATTAAATGAGCTGAGCGCTGTGCTTGCCAAGCTTCTTCACATAATTTTTCAGGATTCGTTGAGGTTTGGCATGGTGCCGAGAGACTGGCGGATTGCTAATGTGGTGCCATTATTTAAAAAGGGATCTCGTTCTCAGCCTGAAAACTATAGGCCTGTTAGTCTGACATCAGTAGTAGGAAAGCTTCTGGAAGGGGTAATAAGGGATAGGATAGATGAATACATTGCAGTTCACAATACTATTAGTTTGTGCCAGCATGGTTTTATGCGTAACAGATCTTGCCAGACTAATTTAGTTGCCTTTTATGAGGAGGTGAGCAGGAACCTTGATGCTGGAATGGCAGTTGATGTCATCTACTTAGATTTTGCTAAAGCGTTTGATACAGTACCTCACAGAAGGTTAATGATCAAATTGAGGAATATTGGCCTAGAACATAATATTTGTAATTGGATAGAAAACTGGCTGAAGGATAGAGTACAAAGAGTGGTGGTAAATGGAACATTTTCTAATTGGGCCAGTGTGGTTAGTGGAGTACCGCAGGGGTCAGTCCTTGGTCCTTTGCTTTTTAACTTGTTTATTAATGACCTGGAGGTGGGCATAGACAGTACTGTTTCTATTTTTGCTGATGACACTAAATTGTGCAAAACTATAAGTTCCATGCAGGATGCTGCCGCTTTGCAGAGCGATTTGACAAAATTAGATAACTGGGCAGCAAACTGGAAAATGAGGTTCAATGTTGATAAGTGCAAAGTTATGCACTTTGGTAGAAATAATATAAACGCTAACTATCTACTGAATGGTAGTGTGTTGGGGGTATCCTTAATGGAGAAGGATCTAGGGGTTTTTGTTGATAACAAGTTGTCTAATTCCAGGCAGTGTCATTCTGTGGCTACTACAGCAAATAAAGTGCTGTCTTGTATAAAAAAGGGCATTGACTCAAGGGATGAGAACATAATTTTGCCCCTTTATAGGTCCCTGGTAAGGCCTCACCTTGAGTATGCAGTGCAGTTTTGGGCTCCAGTCCTTAAGAAGGATATTAATGAGCTGGAGAGAGTGCAGAGACGTGCAACTAAACTGGTAAAGGGGATGGAAGATTTAAGCTATGAGGTTAGACTGTCGAGGTTGGGGTTGTTTTCTCTGGAAAAGAGGCGCTTGCGAGGGGACATGATTACTCTGTACAAGTACATTAGAGGGGATTATAGGCAGTTGGGGGATGTTCTTTTTTCCCATAAAAACAATCAGCGCACCAGAGGTCACCCCTATAGATTAGAGGAACAGAGCTTCCATTTGAAGCAGCGTAGGTGGTTTTTCACGGTGAGGGCAGTGAGGCTGTGGAATGCCCTTCCTAGTGATGTGGTAATGGCAGACTCTGTTAATGCCTTTAAGAGGGGCCTGGATGAGTTTTTGAACAAGCAGAATATCCAAGGCTATTGTGATACTAATATCCAGTATTACTGGTTGTATATATATAGTTTATGTATGTGAGTGTATAGATTGGTTAGTATAGGTTGTGTGCTGGGTTTACTCGGATGGGTTGAACTTGATGGACAATGGTCTTTTTTCAACCCTATGTAACTATGTAACTATGTAACTATGGAGTATGGGGAAAGGGCAGGGAAATTGTTGGCCCACCTAGTAAGAACACAGTCCACTCCCAACGCAATCACGTTACTAAAAACAGATCAGGGCTCCCTAATGACAGATGCTAGGGATATCCAGCAGGAGCTAACTAAGTTTTACTCGAATTTATATACGTCCACTTTGGATGAAGCTGACATTAGCAAAGTAGATGCCTTTCTAGACCCCCTGGTACTGCCGCAACTCAGCCCAGAATACAAGGCATTCTTAGAGGAGGAGGTCTCATTGATAGAAGTGCAGGAGGCTATAGACTCCTTCCCGAATGGCAAGGCGGCGGGGGCAGATGGCCTCCCTGTAGAACTTTATAAAAGGCATGCAAAAACGCTGGCACCCGTGCTACTAAAGACCTACAACGAAGCTCTTGGGGAGGGTCAGTTGCCCCAATCTATGTACCAAGCAGCCATAGTGCTGCTACCCAAGGCGGTCAAAGATCCCACACTGCCTGAATCATACCGGCCTATATCCCTACTAACAGCCAATGTAAAAATCCTGGCCAAACTGCTGGCTAACCGGCTTAAGAAAATAATTGGCAGCATAATAGCTGATGACCAGTTAGGATTCATGCCGGGTAAAACGACAGCCATGAATGTCCGGAGGTTGTTTCTGAACTTAACAATAGCCCATGCTAACTCAGGAGAGAGGGCCATAGCCGCCTTGGATATTGCAAAGGCCTTTGACACGGTCGAATGGCCCTATCTGTGGAAGGCCTTAGACAAATTTGGGTTCGGTACGAAATTTGTAAACCTAGTCAAACTACTTTACAAGTCGCCCACCGCTTTCCTTAGAGTAGGTACAGATGAGGCACCCCCATTCAACCTCACCAGGGGCACTCGCCAGGGATGCCCCCTGTCACCACTTTTATTTGCGATTGCAATTGAGCCATTCGTGGCGGCAGTCAGACAGCACCCCAACATAGTGGGCTGGGTATCCCAAACCCGTACTGACAAACTCCAATTATATGCGGATGATACTTTAATATATCTAGGGGACAGGGGACAATCCTTAAATGCATTAATAGAGCTCACGGAGGCATTTGGAACAGTTTCAGGGTTAAAAGTCAGCCAGGCCAAATCTCTGCTATTCCCTGTGGACCCACAACAGAGGGGGCCCAGATCTGTGCCTAGTCCATTACCGATTGCAAACCAATTCACATATCTAGGTGTAGATGTCCCCATAACGACATACTATGACCTAAATCTGGGCCCCATGCTGGGATGGATGGGCACCAAGTTCGCCGCATGGGGCAACTTGCCAATAGGGCCTGCAGGCCGCATACAACTTATCAAAATGTTTGTTCAACCAAAAATTATGTACGCCCTATGGCACATGCCTACGGCCCCTCCAAAAACTTTTTTTAGTAAACTAGACACAGCCATGAGGTCTTTCATATGGGGAAAGGGCCGTTCGCGACTAAGCCTACCACACCTAAAGAGGTCAAAAACAGGGGGTGGAATGGCCCTCCCCGACTTCAGGGTCCTATACTTGGCGGTGCAACTGTCACACTTGAGCCCACTAACCCCTGAGGGCCCCTGTTCTGCCCTTTACAGCTCATGGCAGGAGTTACTACCCCCATATATAGCTCCATGGCAAGCCGCACTGGTCCAACCATCAATTCCCCCCCACAACTTACTGGTAGCAGCGGTACGACGGGCATATGTAGACGCCCGAAAAACTGCTGGGGCTTGCACAATCGACCCTGCCACCCCCCTTTGGGGCAATAAAGTGTTGGGCAACCTGGCAGGATCTCCCCCCCCCAGGCAGTGGTTAGAGGCAGGCCTCACCTCCATTCAGGATGTGTGGGACATGGGGGTGACAGCCCCATTCGCATTCTTAAGGCAGCATCGCTCCCTTCCAGCTTCCCAATGGTTACTGTATCACAGGGTGCATACCACCCTTAAACGCCTGCACAAAAGGTCCCTTCTGGCCACCCTTGAAGACCCACTTCTATCACTTATAAGATCGGGTCATAAAAAGTGTAAGATCTCTACCCTATACAAATATATTATGGATGCGAGGCAAAAACTGACTACCATGAAATGCAGGGAATCCTGGGAGAAGGACCTAGGTCCTATACTGGATGATCAATGGAAGGAGGTGCTGGCCTCCCCAATAACTGTGTCCATTAACTGTAGGCATGAGATGTTGCAGCTCTACCTTATCCACCGGGCCTACTACACCCCCGCGAAACTGCATAAAATTTACCAAGAATCCTCCCCGCTATGCTTTAGATGTCAGGCGGAGACTGGAACCCTCTTGCATACTCTCTGGTCCTGCCCAATGCTAACTACCTACTGGGCCTCGATCCTTAACAAGCTGAATGCGGTGATAGACTCAGATATCACCCCGTCCCCAAAAGTATGCATCCT
Source organism: Xenopus tropicalis (assembly GCF_000004195.4). Classification (NCBI taxonomy): domain Eukaryota; kingdom Metazoa; phylum Chordata; class Amphibia; order Anura; family Pipidae; genus Xenopus; species Xenopus tropicalis. The sequence continues at coordinate 16,645,177 of NC_030679.2, read as the reverse complement.
GGGCATAACCTCCAGCCTAGAGTTAAACCAAGATCTAAAAACTCTTATAACTAAGGCATTATTCCAAGCCCGTAGACAACTAACCCTGAACTGGAAAGGGCAGACAGCCCCGTCCTATGACTCATGGCTGAGTGCCATGAATGAGGTATGTCTGCAAGAAAAGCATTCTCTATGCAGGAAAGGGAAAAATGTCACCTATACCAATATCTGGGGGAGCTGGGAAGCACACACTGCCCGACAAAGCTAAATAAAACATAGGTATAACCGTGCTGAATCACAGGGTACCAGGGTAACCTAAGTACTCCCTACTCTGCAAACCCAGTAGGTTACCCCATGAACCAGAGGGAACGACTAATCTCTACACCGTTGTATCCAAGGCGAGTACTACTTGGAAAAACTAATTGTCATTATCTCATGAATGTGTAAATGTAAGTTGAACCGTGATGTAACATATGTATGATATCTTGCCTGTATTAATGCCAATGCTTTGTTTTCAATAAAAACTTGTTGGAAAAAAAAAAAAAGAAAAAGAAGGTTAGGAAAGTTAAACCAGGATGTAAAACATTGTATAAATATTCATTATTAACAGAACTTATATACCCTCTTGCTACAAAAGTAGACTTTTCCCATGTTGTCTGCATGCCTCTAGGGCAGGTAGTTTTGCTCAACTTGGGTAAGAAGGGGGGGGGGGGCTGATGTATTTGGAATGTTTTAGTGGTGGTTGTTGGGCAGCTTGCTCCAGTGCCAGGAGCTTTCCCATTGTGTTCTGACTACCGTCAGGGATCTGATCTGAATTGCTGGAGTTTTAAGTATTCAGGTTTTTGCCTCTTGCTTTCCTTTTCCATATGGATTCTCCCCTCTGTGTGGCCTGTTGTGGTTGGCTTTCAAATGGGAATATTCCACTGTTTTAGTGCTGCTTTACCTTCATCTAATAATCTTTTGTAAGTTTCTCCATTGGACAATTAGCTTTGTGGGGTATCCCCATTTGTATGCTATCCCCTGTTGGCGCAGTGTTGCAGTTATTTCTGCTAGCTCATGCCTTTTTGCCATTGTGGCCGCTGATAGATCTGCAAATATTTGTATTTTTCCATATGGTTGTGGGAGTGTTTTGTGGCGTCTGGTGAATCCCATAAGGTCTTAGGTTTAATGTGGTAGAAGTGGATTCTGAGTATAACATCTCTAGGTGCACTGATTGGTGCCTTTCTGGGATTGGGGATCCTGTGGATCCTGCCTATGGTGAGGTTTCTGGGATAGTAGTTAGGATTGCTTTAATTGGGGTTGCGTTACATCCTGTGGGACTCCCCTTAATCTCAGGTTGTTCCTTCAAGAGCGGTCCTCTATGTCCACTATTTTATTCTGTAATGCAGCTATTACTGAGTCTTGAGAATTGACTCTGTCTGTCATCATGTAATGCACCCCTACCAACTCTGACATTTTGGATTCTTAGTGATCAGTGCATTCAGCGACTGCTTGTATGTCTGCTTTTAGGTCCTGTAGGACTCTTTTGGTGTCAGTACAAATACTTTTAAGCTCTATTCAGTTATGTGTTGCGTGCGTGCATCATACTGATCCACCTTTTGCTCCGTTTCAGTTTCACTGCACGATGGGGATGGCTCATTTGAAGAGGACTGGGAGCCATCTTGGCTTCCCTCTAGCAGTGGGGCTTTCGGTTGTGACCTGTAGAATGTGGTAAGTTGCAGGGATTGTGGTTTAGTCTTTCGCTTAGTCATGTCTTCTGGGTTCGCCCTCCATTTTTGGCAAATTTGGGGTCCCTGGGTCAGCTTTAATAACGGCTTTGTTATGGAGCTGCACAAAAAGCGTGTGTTCACATGCATGCGCTGGCCACGTCCCTTCATGGTATACTTTTTATTTCTAAATTACACTGTTTTCATAGCAAATAATTCATTCTACCATTTAAAATGTTTTTCTTGAACCAACAAATTTATTTTTTTGCTGTAATATTGGTGTGTAGGCAGCCATTGTGTCTGAGCTTTCAGAAAGAGCCAACACTACACATTAGAACTGCTTTCAGGTAACCTACTATTTCTCCTGCTCCCATGTAACTGGAGGAGTCCCAAGCCAGACTTGGATTTTCTACTGTTGAGTGCTATTTTCAAATCTACTGGGAGCTGTTATCTTGCTATCTTCCCATTGTTCTGCTGAGTGGCTGCTGGGAGAGGGGTGATGTCACTCCAACTTGCAGCTCAGCAGTAAAGTGTGACTGGCACAGGCCACGTGGCTCTGGCACCCTTATAAATTAAGAATATGGCTAGCCCCATGTGAAATTTAAAAAATAAATTAAAAAAAAATCTGTGTTTTTGAAAAATGGATTTCAAAATGGATTCTGTTGGAGCAGCTCTATTAACTGATGCATTTTGAAAAAAACATGATTTCACATGACAGTATTCCAGTATTTCAAATGGGTGTCAAGGGAATGCGGAATTGCCAGGTGCAAAGTTTTGGGGTTGATCCTACCCCCAGCACATACTTCTCCTACAGTAGTACAGTATTGCCAAGTTGCAATTGTGTTGCAGAAGGCTGCAGGCTAAGTTATATAAGGAACACTAAGAATCGCTCATATATTATAAGGGAAAATGGAACCCCTATGGTAAATTATAAGGATATTAGAAGTCACTGAGGGGTTCTGTAACAACATAAAGGCACAAGCCTGCAGTCTGAGTTAAACATGTCTAATATTTCTTTGATTTCAAGGAGGGGGTATATAAACTGGTTGCAGAGGCTGCTGCATAAGGGTTAAGACACACGGAGCTACTTAGTAGCAGCTATTTGTCACAGCTATTAAACGCCAGAAAATACCCTGCCATAGGCAATACTGAGAATTGCTTCTGCTAAAACACATGAGACAATTATCAGTAAATTATCAGCATTGACTATTTTAGTAGCCAGGACAAGTAGCTGCTACTAGTAGCTCCACGTGTCTTCACCCTAAGAGAAAGAATTGATTACTTGCAGTGCAGCCAATGATTATATAAAGAAGAAAACAGGTAAGGTATCTCCAGCAAGTGATCAAAGTGCCCCATTGGTGAGAATTAAAAGCATTTGCATCTCGCAGAGTGGCCCTTCCAGCTTAACGAGAATTCAGAAACAGGAATCGCCCTCAGGCCGAAATGAAAATACAAATAGCTTTGCTTTCCAAAACTAACAAAGCACACATAGCTCATATGAAATTTGGGTTTATTTTTAAGGGTATGCAATATTTATAGGGAAAAAAACCTTTGTTCTCTTGCCTTCTTTTACTGCAAAGCAGTTTGCTATTTTTACTTTCTTATTTTAAGGGAAAGCATGGGGGGGGGGGGGGGGGGGGGATTTAGCAATATTACAATCATACATTTAGGTTGGCCCACTCCGAAGCGTCATATAAAATGTTATGGAGCTGATTTACTAATGTAGCTCCTAAAATGACCCAGTGCAATAACCAATAGGAAACAATCTGTAAATCATTATGATCAGCCTACTACAAAGCAAAGATCTTATTAACTGCTATTAAACACCTATTGTCCCTATACCCCATGGGAAGGCTGTTTTAAGTTCTTAACTGCATTGTGCTGAAATGACGATCCGTTTAGCCGGTGCAATGTCCGCACGAAGAGGCCCCTAGGTGTTTCTGCTTTGCTTTCCAATACATGTCCTTTAGTTTCATATCTTTCCATCACAGAGTATTTAGTACTTAACCCTGCTGTACTGCACTGCTCAACCAGCTGTTGCTGGACTACAAATCCCAGAACAATTTAACATATAATGAAGGTTGAGGCATATGAAAGCTGTAGTCAAGCAACACCAGGGTTGTATTCTTAAAGAAATATTGCACAATAAAGCTTTTCCAAAACTTTCTCCCTTTTCCCAGTTGATCTGTGTAAATCTGGCTCCATGTTCATTGTTCCTGCAATAGTTGTTGGAAGCAATAAGCACATGACCGAACAAGTCTGTCCTCTATTCCCATGTCTGATTTGAGTGTCATGTAATGAAGAAAAAAAAAATTACATAATTATATCTATATGTAATATAATAAGAAGATGCCTGACATAGTGCTTGGAATAAGCATTCTCATTGGTCACTTCTCTTGCACTTATAATGAGATTTATAGTCAGTAGAATGCTCAGTGGTGAATTTTCTTGCAACTATAATTCCGTTTTTAGAGGGCACAGTGGGACAGCATTATGATTGGGTTTACAACCCCTTTAAATGACTGGTGAGTTGTTAAAGAAAAACTAAACTATAAAATGAATATACCTAAAAATGCAATATTTTATATACTGAACTTTTTAAACCAGCCTAAAGGTTCAGCATCTCTATAGTATTAATGATCCAAGACTTCAAAGTTGTCACGGGGGGGGGGGTGTCACCATATAAGAACCTGTTAGAAGTGTTTGTAACACTCACATGCTAAGTGTGCGTTGAGCAGCTGCTGAGATGCTAAGCTTAAGGGTTGTCGCAAATTATCAAGCAGAAAATGAAATTTCCTCTGTCATAGAGGGTGATGCAACAGGGCTGATTATTCATTTCTAATGCTAATTGCAGTGCAATTTCAGAGCTGCCCTGCACTATAATTTGTCTCATTTACTAATCAGTCTTATATTGTGAAATTTACAGGGCCGCCATCAGAAATCACGGGGCCCCTCACAACAAAATTTTCTGGGCCCCCCCTCCTCCCACGCCCTCAGTGACCCCTCCCATCAATACAAAGGACAAACAAACTTTGGTTGGCAGGGCCCCCCTAAAATATTTGTGGCCAGGGGTTACATTTTGCATTGGTGCCAGAACAGGTGCCCCTTAAAACATTGCTAGCCAGCCCAGGGCCCCCTAAAACATTGGTGGTCCTCCCCCAAATACTATGGCTCGCTCCCGCTGCTTCCTCCCGCTCCCCCGCCAGTATCCTCTGGCTCCCCCTAGTATCCTTCTGCTTCCTCCAGGGCCCCCCAAGCATCCTCCAGCTCCCCCCCAAGCATCCTCCAGTCCCCCCCCAAGCATCCTCCAGTCCCTCACCCCAGCATCCTCCTGCCCCCCCAAAGCATCCTTCAGCTCCCCCCAGCATCCTCCAGGGCCCCCAAAGCATTCTTCAGCTCCCCCCAGAGCCCCCCAAGCATCCTCCAGTCCCCCCCAGCGTCCTCCTGGTTCCCCCAGGGCCCCCCCAGAAGCATCCCCCAGGGCCCCCGAAGCATTTTTCAGCTCCCCCCAGCATCCTCCAGGGCCCCCCCAAGCATCCTCCAGTCCCCTTTAATCAATTCCGGGCCCTCTCACTGCTGGCGTCCTCCGTTATGTCCTGGTGTTCCCCGCTACATCAGCGCTTATATAAGGTTGCGCCCCGTGCGTAGCAACCTTATATAAGCACAGATGGAGCGGGGAACACCAGGACATAACGGAGGATGCCAGCAGTGAGAGGGCCCGGAATTGATTAAAGAGGGCCCGAGCTAGGAAAACTCTAGCACGGCCGGGCCCCCTTTAAAGTTAGAAATGTCTGGGCCCGGAACGACTGTACCCCCTGTGCTCCCCTGATGGCGGCCCTGGAAATTTATCAGTGAGTGGGTCCCTAAGCCTAGTAACTGAATGCAGCCCAGAGCATGTGCTGGGAATAAGTAGAAAATGGGAAGCTATTGGGGGCATTTGGGTCTTGGGCTGGTACAGAAGCCCAAAACATAATGTACAATACTTCCAGCCTATTTCTTTAGTTGTCCTTTAAGGTGTATAGCACACAGAACCCCTGCTGGCTCACATTCATGTAAATGGGGAAACACCTGTCCGTACTGAGGCTATTTTTTAATTTAAAAAAAACAATCTGGGTATATTTAGGTTTAAAAGCCCTAGTGCTGGCACTGCCAGTTGTGATGGCACACAGAATAGTGCTAGATGTGCAATCACAGCAGAGGTAGAACACACTGCCATCATTCTTCTGTCTACAGCCAGTAAAGGGACTCAATGGAATTTTTATTCACTGTTGCCATCCAATAGGAGACAGCCAGTTTGTCACAGGTGAGTGTCCACTGTTTTCCAACAAAGGGCAGCAATGATAAAAATGCCCCAGGTACATTTCTATCTTTTATCTTCTCTGTATTCCATAGCTGGGTAAAGCAGCAGCAGAACGTGTATAAGTCTATGAAGATTTTCATTCATCCAGGTCATGGTATATCTAGTATAAATAAATTTGAAGCAACTGGACTTGTTTAGTAATCATTGAAGACGTTTCACTACTCATCCGAGCAGCTTCTTCAGTTCAACTGACTGGTATGGGAAGTCCTCAGCATATATACTCTTCCACTAATCCAATCACAATGGCACTATGTAACTCTTCAGAAAGGTGACATCTGAAACTCACAGAGGTGTGAATGCTGTGGAGTTACTTTGAAAGGATTACCCAAGTATCATGCAACTCTAACAAGTAACACCTGTTTAAAGAGTTGCATGATACTTGGGTAATCCTTTCAAAGTAACTCCACAGCATTCACACCTCTGTGAGTTTCAGATGTCACCTTTCTGAAGAGTTACATAGTGCCATTGTGATTGGATTAGTGGAAGAGTATATATGCTGAGGACTTCCCATACCAGTCAGTTGAACTGAAGAAGCTGCTCGGATGAGTAGTGAAACGTCTTCAATGATTACTAAACAAGTCCAGTTGCTTCAAATTTATTTATACTAGATATACCATGACCTGGATGAATGAAAATCTTCATAGACATATTGCCATTCATTTTGGAGAGAATACTCTAAAACTGGTTCGGGAATATGAAAGAACAGCAAGAAAACTCGCAGACTATCGGAACCATCTACGCTTCAATCTCAGATGCAGACATCAGGGACTCACTCCTTGCAGCCTACACCTGGGTTCCACCGTAAAAGGTCACAGAGCCAGCAATATCTTACAGAAGGCCCAAAAACATCTACTAAATGAACGGGTTAGACAGATCAACTTCACCATTGAGGCCCTTAAACAGAAAATTGAACAACTGAAACAGACTCTGACAAAACCTGATGTAACTCTGGAAAGGGTGGTTCAGTTCATTGAACATGCACAGATGGCCCAACACATTAAGAGTAAGGAGAGGCAAATAAGCAAGTTCACCAGCTTACTGTCACGTAGCAGCGGTTTGAGGACAGAAGAACTAACCTGGAGGCAGAAAGATGAGACATCCAAGAACACCAAAGATACATGGGTTAAGAACCTATCAGACAGGGTACTTACTCAGCCAGAAAAGGACGTGCTAGCCAAGGGGTTAAACTATGCAGTGACACCACAACACATCCCAGTGGTTGAGCTCATCACAGCCACAGAATCTGCCATCAATAACAACCATATAAAGGTGGAGGAAGCAGAACAACTCAGACTAAAAGTGTCAGCTGCATTGTCAAGTGCCAGAGCACCCCCCTCTAACCTTACTACACAAGAGAGGAGAGCTCTCACATCTCTAAGTAAAGACCCGAACATCACCATCCTGCCAGCAGATAAAGGGCGATGCACAGTTGTGCTAAACACAACTGACTATCACTGCAAAATGACCTCGCTACTCAGTGATAGCAATACATATGAACCTTTAAGGAGAGACCCAAGCAGCAGTTACAAGAAAAAGGTGATAGATTGCCTACAACAACTTGAAAAGGAGGAAGCCATTGATCGAGCTTTATACCACCGCCTGTACCCCAGAGAAGCTACACCATGCTTATATGGACTCCCCAAGATACATAAAGATGGAGCACCACTCAGGCCTATTGTCAGCAGCATCAATTCAGTGACTTACAGCATTGCAAAATACTTGGCCAACATCTTAGCCCCATTGGTAGGTAAAACAGTGCATCATATCCAAAATGCCAAAGTGTTTGTCACCAAGATTCAAGGAGTCAAACTAGAGGCAGAAGAAACTATGGTATCATATGATGTCACTTCACTGTTCACATGTATACCTACCACAGAGGCTACTGAGACTGTAAGAAATCGACTGCAGAAAGATGACACCCTCAGCAGCAGAACGAAACTCAGTCCCAACCAAGTATGTTTATTGTTAGATTTGTGCCTGAACACCACATACTTCAAATACAAGGACCAATTTTACAGGCAAAAACATGGCTGTGCAATGGGTTCACCAGTTTCTCCCATTGTAGCAAACTTGTATATGGAAGAAGTGGAAAGGAAGGCCCTACTCACATTCAATGGAACTACACCAAGTCACTGGTTCAGGTATGTAGATGACACGTGGGTTAAAATCAGATCCAACGAAGTGGCGGCCTTTTCAGAACACATTAACTCAGTGGACAACAACATCAAGTTCACAAGGGAGGATGTCCATGAGAACAAACTTGCTTTTTTGGACTGTTTGATATCCATTCAAGAGGGGGGTATCTTGAAAACAGAAGTATACAGGAAACCCACTCACACGGATCAATATCTGTTGTTCGATTCCCACCATCCGCTGGAACACAAACTGGGTGTCATTAGAACTTTACACCACAGGGCGGAAAGTGTAACAACTGATACAGAGTCCAAGGACAAGGAATGTAAACATCTCAGAGGAGCACTGAAAGCTTGTGGCTACCCAGACTGGGCCTTTGTCAAAACAAGAGCAACTAAGCCCAACAGGAACACCAAAAGGAATAACCGTCCTGAGGCAGAGAGAAGGCGCAATATAGTCATCCCCTATGTAGCAGGAGTGTCGGAGAAACTCAGGAGAATTTTCAACAAACACCACATCCCTGTGTTTTTCAAACCTAGCAACACACTGAGACAAAAACTTGTACACCCAAAGGATCCAACACCAAAGGAAAAACAAAGCAATGTTGTATACGCAGTCCAGTGTAGCGAGGAGTGCACAGACCTTTACATTGGTGAGACAAAGCAACTGCTCTCTAAGCGAATGGCTCAGCATAGGAGGGCGAACACTACAGGCCAGGACTCTGCTGTCTTTCTACACCTAAAAGACAAGGGACACTCCTTTGAAAATAGCAATGTCCAAATTTTGGACAAAGAAGACCGCTGGTTTGAAAGAGGTGTAAAAGAGGCCATTCATGTCAAAGTGGAGAAACCATCCCTTAACAGAGGCGGGGGACTTCGACACCATCTGTCTGCTACATACAATGCTGTTCTAACATCTGTACCCCGGCAGTTTCAGAACTCTTCACACATCCATTCATGCAACTCTAACAAGTAACACCTGTTTGAAGAGTTGCATGATACTTGGGTAATCCTTTCAAAGTAACTCCACAGCATTCACACCTCTGTGAGTTTCAGATGTCACCTTTCTGAAGAGTTACATAGTGCCATTGTGATTGGATTAGTGGAAGAGTATATATGCTAGGACTTCCCATACCAGTCAGTTGAACTGAAGAAGCTGCTCGGATGAGTAGTGAAACGTCTTCAATGATTACTAAACAAGTCCAGTTGCTTCAAATTTATTTATACTAGATAACGTGTATAAGGTTCTATCCCCACCAGTTGCCCCTTAGACACATGGCTGTCTAGCATAGCGAGAAAAGATCATCTGTTCTGGCAACCTTGTCAAACAACTGTATTTTGTTGCTGTGTCCCACTATGTAGGATTTATAATATGGGATTTATAGCACTGTACTGTGCCTAATATTAAGGGAAAGAGACATGTGTTGGAAGGGTTACTGCCTGCTCTTTGCTCTCATTTCCCCTCACAAATAGGAATTGGTAGCACTAGATAGGTACCTAATATATATGAATTTTTCTTTGTTTAGAGATGAAAACCGAACAGAAAGATAACAAACATCATGTCAGAAAACTAACATAACAAACAGATTTTTAGGCTATCCATAAAAAACTGATCAAACCATTACCAAAAACACATCCATTACCTTCCATGAGAGGAGAGCCATTTTGCAAAGCCCTTCTCTCTGTTTATGATGGCTTTCATTTCCATCACCTCCAACAGACAAACCCCACAAAACACAATCCAAGTTTATGAGTGTTTGCTTGGTTTTAGAACACAACAACACCCCTACCCTAACCCTGTCCACCAAGAAGTGCCTAGGAGCTCCAACACAAATAAATAAACAAAATAAACTAAAGCAATAGGATGCTTCTGCCAAGTTTCTAGTTGATGTTGTTTTAAGATGATATTCTCTATCCAAGCAATCTGGAAAGAAAAGATACAGAGAAGTATCATGCTCCCAAAGTAGCAAAAGGAAAATATCCACATAAATAAAGAAAAACAAAACTGCTGCTTCTCCAAATACCTTATAAAATGCAGCTCAGTTAGGATGGAGTTTACAATGTCTTGTGTGCTAACATCTGCCCCAGTTGTATGCCAGCATCGCCCATGCCACAGGTGGTATTTACAGATTGTAATGACAAGGTATATCGTCTCGGGGTGGTGGTTGTGCTTTCTGGAAGACACACCATTTGCCAATTCAGCATAACTTAGAAACGGGGCACATTGTGCTCAGGAGACTTGAAAGAGCACACTCTGCCAGGGGGCATTAACTAAGGAAAAGCTCTTGGGATTCACAAAAATCCTCTGAACAATATACCAACTCCAGCACCTGGTTCTGCAGCTATTGAAAAGAAAACTGGACCCCATCACCATTTCCTTGCTGCTCTCTTAGGGGCACATTTACTAACCCACGAACGGGTCGAAATGAGTCCGATTGCGTTTTTTTCGTAATGATCGGTATTTTGCGATTTTTTCGAATTTTTTGCGATTTTTTCGGTGTCTTTTTTACGAATTTTTCGTTACCAATACGATTTTTGCGTAAAAACACGAGTTTTTCGTAGCCATTACGAAAGTTGCGTAAAATCTGGCGATTTTTCGTAGCGTTAAAACTTGCGCAAAAAGTTGCGCTTTTTCCGTAGCGTTAAAACTTACGCGAAACTTCGCACCTTTTAAGTTTTAGCGCTACGAAAAAGGCGCAACTTTTCGCGTACGTTTTAACGCTACGGAAAAATCGGGCGATTTTACGCAACTTTCGTAATGGCTACGAAGAACTCGCGTTTTTACGCAAAAATCGTATTGGTAACGAAAAATTCGTAAAGACGCCGAAAAAATCGCAAAAAATACGAAAAAGTCACAAAATGTTCGTTTTCAAGTCGGAACTTTTCCAATTCGGGTCGGATTCGAGGGTTAGTAAATCAGCCCCTTAGTATCTGCAGTGGTGGTCAGCCTGGTCTCCTGGATAAATATATCGGCCAAGGATTGCCCGAGTGACTGGAAGGCTTAAAACATTGCCCTTGGAGTCTTAATGCTTGACACATTTGAGGACATTATACTGAGAGGTAAAGAAGCCATAATTAGTTGTTTTTGTTGTTAGTGCATTTCTTTTGCTCTTAACCTGAGTCCCCGATGGTATTGGGTAATCATCTCCAAGGGAAATTATTTCATATGATTTCCCTTTTACTCCTGTGTGACATATACTTCCCTGTGACACAGAATGTCTTTTTCAGCTATCTTGCTGTTTTTCAATTTTCGTTTTATATCAGTCCCTGCTACTAAATAAGCATTAAGTTCCTGCCTAACAGTGACAAAGTTTTGGAGAGTCTCATCCCCTTGTAATGTATCCTCCCTTTCCTCTTCTCTGCCCATTTTCTCTAACTCCTCAATTTCCTCAGCCCAAGATTTACCACTAGAAAAAAGATCAAACTTATTCTGCAAATGTATTTCCATTGAAGGAATTATTTTGGATATATCAAGTTGTTTCCCTGGTTTATCATTTATTGGCACTACTGCCCACTTACCAGTGGGGGGAAACACCAGCTGTCTTCACAGACTCTTTTTCTTTTACAAGAGAGTGGACATGTTTTCCTCCATCCTCCTGTCTCTTTGATTCTTAACTTATTGCAACTGTACCTTGTATTTATTTGTATTTATTGTTAGACATTTTATTTATAAATAAAGATATACTTACATACTGGGATGGGAGTTGTTTTTGCTGTTGGAGTAGAAACTGAAGATGACTGACCAGGAACTGATTTGTGGGACTGAATAGAAAGAGCAGGAGCTGCTAATGTAGTGACAGTAACAGGGAGGACAGCATTAGATGTAGAAGGAACAACTTCAGAAAAAGAAGAAGGCAGTTTGGAGGAAAAAGGATGAGCCGAAAAGACTGCTATTAATATGCTTATGAAGAAGTGATGTTATGTCTTGCTGCATTCACCCATTGCTTGATTCATTTAAAGACAACTGCCACACACTTCATTGCCACCTTTTCACTCATCCCCTCACACTCCATAGAAGTGACTTCTCCTGCCATGCTCACACTCACGCCCACATGTCCACATGTTTTGGTGGCATTTTGTTCAACTTCCCATGCTCCTGGTCAAAGGCCAATGAAGCACCCTGCACAAGGGCAGAAGACCTGGCTTTTTACACAGATGCATCTTTTTCTCTGACAATCTGCTGAGTGGGGGCTTGAAGATTCTCCTCTTGCAGTGTGGATGGAAGAGAAGGCAATTCTTCCTGTAAATAGACAGACGTTTCTTCTTCAAGACTTTACAAGGGCTGCCCCCCTTCTCTGGAATTCGCTCCCACAAACTATCAGACTTTCCCCCAGTCTCTCTGCCTTCAAGAGATCTCTAAAAACACATTTATTTAGAGAAGCTTACCCTAATATAGTTTAGCAATACCCTGTGCCACACCTCTCACAACTCTAGTCATGCCCATTCCCACACCTTGTGTCTCAACCCTTTCTCCTTGTAGATTGTAAGCTCTTTTGGGCAGGGCCCTCTTTACCTCTTGTATCGGTTATTGATTGCTTTATATGTTACTCTGTATGTCCAATGTATGAAACCCACTTGTTGTACAGCGCTGCGGAATATGTTGGCGCTTTATAAATAAACGTTAATAATAAATGTTAATAAAGTTCTCTAAAAAAAGGTTTTACTTCCCTTTTCATTTTGCCATCCACCTAATGTATCTCATCTGCGCTAAAAACAAAGATAGGCACATGAATTTGAGCAACTACAGTCCTTTTAGATAACAATTTACAGGCTTTTGAGAATGAAAAAGAAGAAATGTGATGTTTGAACCTGTAATTGACTGGTTCTTTAAGAGCTCTTTGTGATTCCTTGAACCTCCTCCTATTAGCTTACACCTCAGAGGGAGACCTGATTTGCTTTTGGGTTCTAGAAATATGCTTTTCTAGAGCTTTCAATTCAGAACTTTATTGGGTGCAGCAAGATGCATGCTAGCAAGGGATTCACTATCCAGGCCTTCACACAAAGAAGCAGCAAAATGGTCACATGGATTAAAACTACACCAGGTCCAATACTGAGATCACCAACATGGCTACCACAAAAGTTTTCTTTAGCATTTGCCTGCTCAGTACCAGCATTAACATTGTACCACCAACAGAGGCATTAATGGTTTCTGAGCCAGATGGAGGCACGAATGACACACCTGCACCAGTTACAGACATTACAGAGCTGCTCACTGGTACTGACTGCCTGTTTTGTGGTGCCTCTCCACTCACAGGCAAACTTCCCCTGAAAAGCCTCTCACCGAGGCAGGGCTCCCAGGGGCTCCTGGTCCTGTGCTCACTTAATACCACAGACTTACTCACAAGTACAGCTGCATTAACAGATATGTCACATTTGTACTTTGCATAGGTCTCACTGCCTGACTTCACTTTGCATTGAGGCACAGATTTCACCTCAGATTCACTCACAGAGCTCCCAGGTACTTCACTGTGCTGTGTTCTTCTCACTGTCGCTTGTGCAGTGTTGGACTGGCCACCAGGATACCAGGAAAACTACCGGTGGGCCAGGGGTCAGTGGACCCTCCTGCTCCTGACCATTTGGCCTGTTTCATGGTCATTCCCTATTTATGAATGGTAACAAAGAGGGAAAAATAGATGCTAGCATGTAAATAAAAGAGACAGGGAGAATAAAGAGCAAAGGAGGAAAAATAGTTTGGAGAGTGGGCCTATGGTCTAAGGTTTTCTGGTGGGCCCCTGAGATCCCAGTCCGCACTTATTGAAAGGTCCCTAATTTCCCTTTCCTGCACTGAATGCCAAAAAAGATACAGAGAAACTTTAAGAAACTGCTCAAGGAGGCCAACCTGTTCTTCCTTGCTGTCCTTTCAACTGACACTTTCTCCTCCTGGCCTTTCCCGGCAGATCTGGTTGATCTTGGCCCAAGAGCCTGGGTCTCACAGGAAACTTTAACATGGCCAGGCCTTACCTGCCATAGGCAAACACTCTTCAGAGCCAGAATTATGGTACTTTTAATCCTGTCTATAGGTTAAGGCCCACACACTCTGTAGGCAGGCACTCTCTCTCTCTAACCTTTTACTAGAAACATACACAAAGTTAAAATTACTCTTTTCAAAGCTATCCATTGTTATGGCCACTGGGGGGCAGGTAAGGACACATAACACAGAACAAATGAACTGGCAGGATAATTTGTTCGTGTGTTTCCCTCGGTTCTGCTGTACATGCTCACACAGAAGTTTCATCCAACAAAAAGAGTTTCTGCCAGAGAAGGAAAGGAGGGGGTTAGGATGGGAAATTAATCTTGTGCAACCATGCTGATTAAAACCCCTGTCTAATAGCATGGCTATTATAAATGTAAATGTTAATAAGACTGGCAAAATTGCTTTTAGCCCCCACCCCTAAAACCTTGACGAGTATAAATTGTTTTCAACAGCTAGGGGTCCTTAATACTCTTGCCACTAACCCCCCCCCCAACAGCACCCCCCCACCCTCTTTATATTTCTATGTGTGTGTACAAGTGTTGGTGTTTAAGCAATATAGGAGCAGGGGAAAAAAGCACACAGATTATGTAAGTCATTGGGAGGGGGTGGGGGCACAGAGTTTATGTAACTGTGGGTTTAGGAAGCACAGATATAAAGAAAAAAGAAGAGGTAAAGGATATCAGGGATAGACCAAAAAGATGTAAAGTGAATGTAGGACCTGCGGGGGTGGTGGGTGGTGAAGGGAAGGAAGATAGGGCATAATGGTAGCACCAGTGTTGGACTGGCCCACCAGGATACCAGGAAAACTCCCGGTGGGCCCAGGTGTCAGTGGGCCCTCTTGCTTCTTGCTTCTATTTGCTGGAGTTGGTCCATGGGGATACCAGGAAAACTACCAGTGGCCTATGTTATGGTCATTCTCTATTCTTGTATGAGAGAAAAGAGGAACAAAGAGATTAGGATACTAAAGAGACTAAATGAGCAAAGGAGGAACAATAGTGGGAAAGTGGAAATAATAATAATAGTGCAAAGTGGGCCCATGGGCCAAGGGTTTCTGGTGGGCCCCTGGCATCTCAGTCCGACACTGGGTAGCACAGTGACTCAGTGAGTAGCACTACAGGGGTCCTAAACTCAATCCCAGACAGAGCATCATATCAGTGAGGAGTTTGTTTTTCCCCCATGTCTGACTTGACTTGTAAAGTAATGGCTTGGACTCTCAGGGGCCCACAGAGCCTTGAAATTGAAAAATGTAAATTGCAGGTTGTGAAAGGGTCGGAACATATGGGGAGTGGATAGAGTTTGGGTGGATCATAGACAGGGTTTGGGCATAATTGCGAGGGTGGATTAGGGATATGCTCATGTGTGCTACGGGCATTTTTCTTTCATTGGGGCCCCATTTCACTTGATAGCAGGGCCCACCAACCAGGGGTCTCCAGTGACCAGTGGGCCAACAGTTGGGGCACCCTGGGTGAGGGACCCCCTAATTCAGTACTATAGGCCACCAGAATTACTGATGGCCATTACCAGATAGGTCAGTGGATGTAGGGTACCTGGGGCCGCTCGCCGCTTCTGGCCGCCAGGTCCTGAAGCGCTGCTGCCGAATGCTGGCGTAATGGCGCGAATGGAGGCGCGCGCATCCGACGCTCTGCGCATGCGCACAGCGTATAAAGACACGCCAGAGGCCTAGGATCACTGCTAAGTGATCTTTTCTATTGGAAAACACCAAGCTTTATCTTCTGCTACCGAGATTCCTGATTTTGACCCGGCCTGACTTGACTTTGAACCCTCGCCGCCTGTACTGACTCTCTGCCTGCCTGACTTCGCTCCTGCCTTCTGATTTGGTTTTGACGCTCCGGTCTGGCACTCCTGCCACTCCTCCACTAGGCCCAGTCCTGTTTCCACCCTCAGCGGCTGTCGCTTCAGTGGGAGGTGTAGGAGAGGTCCTTCCCCTACGAATTTCTCTAACGACTCTCCGCGGTCCTGATAGTATCACTTAGCCAGATGGAGGAATCTGGGGAAGCCTCGGCCTTACGTCATGTCACCCAGCAGCTGGCGGCCCTCACCCAGGTGGTACAAGACCTTCAGACGGGGTTTCAGCAAATGCATGCTCAGCTACATGCCTTGCCCGAGGATCCCGATGCCGCTCCTGCCGCCCCAATTCCTGTTATTGTTCCGGCACCGGCTACTAAACTTAAACTTTCTTTGCCTGAGCGCTTCTCGGGGGATCGAAAGAAGTTTCGGGCTTTCATGAACAGTTGCAAGTTGGAGTTCACCCTGAACCCTCACATCTATGTTACGGAACAATATAAAGTGGGGTTTGCGATTTCCCTGTTGTCTGGCGAACCACAGACCTGGGCTCACCGGCTTCTGGAGCAACAAAGTGCGTTGTTCAGTAACTCCACAGCATTCTTCCAGGCTATGGCACAGCTTTATGATGACCCCCAAAGGGAGGCTACGGCGGAGGCAGCGCTCAGATCACTGTCCCAGGGGAGACGGGCAGTGGAAGAGTATGTCACAGACTTTCGCAACTTTGCTGCTGACACGCAGTGGAATCAAGCTGCCTTAAAACATCAATTTAGGATTGGCTTATCTGAGGGCTTAAAAGATGAGTTAGCCCGTGTTGGGGTACCCGAAGACCTAGATTCTCTAATTGACTCTGCGATCCAGATTGATCGACGCCTGAGGGAGAGAAGGCAAGAAAAGGCAGGAATGTTTCAGCCCAGCTGGTTGGTTCCCAAGGCTCCTCTCTTTCCCAAGCCTTCTTCATTAACACCTGTTCCAATTTCCTCCCCCGGGGGTTCTGAACCTATGCAAATCGGATTAATTCGCTCTCCACTGACAGCTGAAGAGAGGCTGCGCAGACATCGCCTGAACTTATGCCTGTACTGCGGGGGCTCTGGGCATCTCCTCCGTACTTGTCCTGCTAGGCCCACAAGTAAGAGACCCGTTCCCGTTCTCCTTAGTGCTGAGGCTGTTGATGGTCTGTCCCTCATGTCTGTTGATGCTGTCTTACAGTGGTCAAGAGGAACACTTCAGATACCGGCGCTGATTGATTCTGGAGCTTGCGGATGTTTCATTGACTGGGACTTTGCCCAACGTCATGATATTCCTTTGAAATCGAGGTCCTGTCCAATGACGGTTAAATTGGTGGATGGATCCGATATCTCTTCTGGTCCCGTACTTTTTGAGACCATTCTTTGTCATTTGATGTGGTGTCTTCTCCCTTATACCCGCTCATCCTGGGGTTTCCTTGGCTCAAGACACACAATCCCCGTATTCATTGGGACTCCAACCAAATCTCATTTCCTTCCAACTCATGTTTTCGTCACACCTGGTCTCCTGGAAGTTTGCAGTTATTAACTCCAGACCCCCGTCTCAAACTTATTCCTGAGCCATATCACCAATTTTTGGACGTATTTGATGAGAAAGGCGCTGATGAACTTCCCCCTCATCGAATTTATGATTGTCCTATCGATCTTCTTTCCGGAGCTACTATTCCATTTGGACGGATCTATCCCCTTTCTGAACCAGAACTCACTGTCCTTAAGGGGTATATTGAAGAAAACCTGGATAAAGGTTTTATTCGTCCTTCCACCTCTCCTGCCGGGGCGGGCATATTCTTTGTTGAGAAGAAGGATCATTCCTTACGTCCCTGCATTGACTATCGTGACCTGAATAAAATCACGGTTAAAAACCGGTACCCCCTGCCTCTTATATCTGAGCTCTTTCTAAGACTGCGATCGGCACAAGTATTTACGAAACTTGATCTTCGGGGAGCCTATAATTTAGTCCGTATTCGCCAAGGGGACGAATGGAAGACAGCCTTCCTCACCCGGTACGGTCACTTTGAGTATTTAGTGATGCCGTTTGGGCTCTGCAACGCTCCAGCTACGTTCCAGCACTTTGTCAACGACATTTTCAGAGACTTTTTAGATCTTTTTGTCATTGTCTATCTTGATGATATTCTGATCTTCTCATCCTCCCTGGAAAAACATCGGGTCCATGTTACAAAAGTATTTTCCAGGTTACGAGCCCATAAACTTTTTGCCAAGCTCGAAAAATGTGAATTCGAAAGATCTTGAACATGTAAAGGTAAACAAAGGTCCAGGACCGATGGGATTCATCCCAGGGTATTAAATGAGCTGAGCGTTGTGATTGCCAAGCCTCTTCACATAATTTTTCAGGATTCGTTGAGGTTTGGCATGGTGCCAAGAGACTGGCGAATTGTTAATGTGGTGCCATTATGTAAAAAGGGATCTCGTTCTCAGCCTGAAAACTATAGGCCGGTTAGTCTGACATCAGTAGTAGGAAAGCTTCTGGAAGGGGTAATAAGGGATAGGATAGTTGAATACATTGCTGTTCACAATACTATTAGTTTGTGCCAGCATGGTTTTATGCGTAACAGATCTTGCCAGACTAATTTAGTTGCCTTTTATGAGGAGGTGAGCAGGAACCTTGATGCTGGAATGGCAGTTGATGTCATCTACTTAGATTTTGCTAAAGCGTTTGATACAGTACCTCACAGAAGGTTAATGATCAAATTGAGGAATATTGGCCTAGAACATAATATTTGTAATTGGATAGAGAACTGTTTGAAGGATAGAGTACAAAGAGTGGTGGTAAATGGAACATTTTCTAATTGGGCCAGTGTGGTTAGTGGAGTACCGCAGGGGTCAGTCCTTGGTCCTTTGCTTTTGCATAGACAGTACTGTTTCTATTTTTGCTGATGACACTAAATTGTGCAAAACTATAAGTTCCATGCAGGATGCTGCCGCTTTGCAGAGCGATTTGACAAAATTGGAAAACTGGGCAGCAAACTGGAAAATGAGGTTCAATGTTGACAAGTGCAAAGTTATGCACTTTGGTAGAAATAATATAAACGCAAACTATCTACTGAATGGTAGTGTGTTGGGGGCATCCTTAATGGAGAAGGATCTAGGGGTTTTTGTAGATCACAAGTTGTCTAATTCCAGGCAGTGTCATTCTGTGGCTACTACAGCAAATAAAGTGCTGTCTTGTATAAAAAAGGGCATTGACTCAAGGGATGAGAACATATTTTTGCCTCTTTATAGGTCCCTGGTAAGGCCTCACCTTGAGTATGCAGTGCAGTTTTGGGCTCCAGTCCTTAAGAAGGATATTAATGAGCTGGAGAGAGTGCAGAGACGTGCAACTAAACTGGTAAAGGGGATGGAAGATTTAAGCTATGAGGTTAGACTGTCGAGGTTGGGGTTGTTTTCTCTGGAAAAGAGGCGCTTGCGAGGGGACATGATTACTCTGTACAAGTACATTAGAGGGGATTATAGGCAGTTGGGGGATGTTCTTTTTTCCCATAAAAACAATCAGCGCACCAGAGGTCACCCCTATAGATTAGAGGAACAGAGCTTCCATTTGAAGCAGCGTAGGTGGTTTTTCAAGGTGAGGGCAGTGAGGCTGTGGAATGCCCTTCCTAGTGATGTGGTAATGGCAGACTCTGTTAATGCCTTTAAGAGGGGCCTGGATGAGTTTTTGAACAAGCAGAATATCCAAGGCTATTGTGATACTAATATCTACAGTTATTATTACTGGTTGTATATATATAGTTTATGTATGTGAGTGTATAGATTGGTTAGTATAGGTTGTGTGCTGGGTTTACTCAGATGGGTTGAACTTGATGGACAATGGTCTTTTTTCAACCCTATGTAACTATGTAACTATGTAACTATGTAACTATCTTCCATAGAATTCCTTGGTCTCGTCATTTCTCCTGATGGTATATCCATGGATTCTCGCAAGGTCTCAGCCGTGCTTGACTGGCCTATTCCTAACAATCGTAAGGCAGTTCAAAGGTTTGTAGGCTTTGCCAACTTCTATCGGAAGTTCATCAAGGACTTTTTGAGGGTTATCGCCCCAATCACTGCTCGCACAAGCTCAGTTAAAAAAATTTTTTGGTCTTCAGAGGCCCAACAAGCATTTACTGAACTCAAAAGATCTTTCACGACTGCCCCAATTCTACGTCACCCTGACCCAGCTCGCCCATTTATTCTGGAGGTTGACGCTTCCGAACATGCCTTAGGGGCAGTACTTTCACAGAGAACTGATTTTAAGAGTCAACTTCATCCTATTGCTTTTTTTTCAAGGAAGTTGTCACAATCTGAACGAAATTATGATGTGGGAGATAGAGAGTTGCTTGCTATTAAATCTGCGTTTCAAGAATGGCGACATCTTCTGGAGGGAGCAAACCATCCTATTCTAGTTTTTTCCGATCACAAGAATCTGGAATATTTACGTTCAGCAAAGAGACTTTCCATGTGACCTTCAGACCTGGTTCTAAGAATGGGAAGGCGGATGCCTTGTCTCGCATGTTTCCGGCACCTGAGGATGTTCCAGCCACCAGTACTGTACTTAGGACCTCTAACTTCCTTCTCTTCCAGGCTGAAGTGTTGAGTAAGATTCAAGATGCCTCTAGAGTTTTAAACAAGGGACCTGAGGGTTCTACCCTCCAAAACGACTATTTTATGACTGGTGGAAAGATTTTTGTCCCCGAAAGGCTGCGCCTTGAAGTTCTCATATTTGTCCACAACCATCCAGTGTCAGGTCATTTTGGGGTTCGTAAGACGCAGGAACTTGCTAAAAGACATTTTTTTTGGCCTGGCTTAACCAAAGACTGTCTTAAATATGTCACCACTTGTCAGACTTGTGCCCGATTTAAGGATCCTCGTTCACGTCCTATGGGTCTGCTTCAGCCTCTTCCTGTTCCTGAGAAACCGTGGGAAAGGATCTCCATGGATTTTATTATGGACCTTCCTCATTCCGCTGGTTATAATACTATTTTAGTTGTGGTTGACGGGCTTACTAAGATGGCTCATTTCATTCCCATGGTAGGCTTACCATCTGCTGATGCAACCGCTGAAATTTTTATCAGGGAGATTTTTCGACTCCATGGATTACCTAAACAGATAGTAT
The DNA here is from genome assembly GCF_000004195.4 of Xenopus tropicalis. NCBI lineage: Eukaryota > Metazoa > Chordata > Amphibia > Anura > Pipidae > Xenopus > Xenopus tropicalis. The sequence continues at coordinate 16,624,087 of NC_030679.2, read as the reverse complement.
CTGACTGAGGTTCACAATTCACCTCTCGTTTTTGGAAATCTTTGTGCCAGGGACTTCATATTCAACTTGCTTTGTCTACTGCTTTTCATCCTCAAACTAATGGACAGACTGAACGTACCAAATGCTTGAACAGTATATTAGGTGTTTTTCTTCTTTTTCCCAAGACGATTGGTCGGTCCTCTTGCCTTTGGCAGAATTTTCATATAACAATGCAGTACATTCCTCGTCCAAACAGTCTCCTTTTTTTTCCTTTTTACTTTCTGAAGTAGCTGTTCCTGCGGCACAAGATCGGCTTTCCTTTTTCCTTTTTCCTTTCTGAAGTAGCTGTTCCTGCGGCACAAGATCGGCTTTCCTTTTTGAGCAGTAACTTCAAGGTTCTTCAACAAACTATTAAGGAGGCGCAAGTGACTTATAAAAGACACGCTGACAAGAGAAGGAGAAAGAGTCCTGAATTTAAGGTTGGTGATCTCGTTTGGTTATCGACCCGTAACCTTAAACTCTCTTGTCCCTCCAGGAAATTGGGCCAAAGATTTATGGGGCCTTTTCCGATTATCAAACAGATAAATTCTGTTGCTTACAAGCTGAAGTTGCCTACCAGTCTCCGGGTACACCCAGTATTTCACATGTCCCTATTAAAGAATTCTGTCAAAAATCCATTTCCCGGTCGTACTGAGCCTCCTCCTAAGCCTGTGGTGATACAAGGGTCAGAAGAATTTGAGGTACAAGCCATCCTTGATTCTAGACTCCGAAGAGGGCGCTTACAATATCTGGTCCAGTGGAAGGGTTTTTCTCCGGAAGAGAATTCCTGGGAGTCTATAACCAATGCTCCTCGGTTAATTCGAGCCTTCCATAAGAAATTTCCAGGTAAACCTGCACCGATGCACGTCCGGAGGCCGCGCCTTGGGGGGGGGCAATGTAGGGTACCTGGGGCCGCTCGCCGCTTCTGGCCGCCAGGTCCCGAAGCGCTGCCGCCGAATGCTGCAGGCGCGCGGCGCGCCCTTCTGCGCATGCGCGCGCCTGTCACGGCGCCGGCGAATATGCTGCGTAATGACGCGAATGGAGGCGCGCGCATTCGTACGCGTTCCTACGAATTTCTCTAACGACTCTCCGCGGTCATGATATCTAGTTGTCTAGGGATATAAATTGTATTTCTGTCTCTATTTGCTTTAGAGGGAGGAGTGGTGAGAGATTAAAAGCAAATAGTTAAGACTTACTAACTCTCCTCCATCTCCATTTTAGGTCTTGTACAGTCTGAAGCCTTTGTTGTTGGGGGCCTAGCGGTCGCCCATATAAGGCCACTTAAGAGTCGTGGGGCAGTGTTATATTGCTCTATCCATACCCAGTGTTTGTTTAAATTAGGGATAGTATTATGATTTGCTACTCTCTTGTGTTTGTATTGCCAGATAAAATCAAAGATAACATATTGGATGGATGCAATAAAGGCTTTGGGTGGGGATAGTGGAATGGCCCTTAGGATGTATATCAACTTAGGCAGTACAAGTATTTTGGTTATTGATAGACAGCTCATCCATTACATATATGTTAATTTATATTGCTTTAGTTCCTTTGTTAAGTTTAGCATGTGTCTCACTATGGTTATATTTAAAAAGTGTATGTATTGACTTAATGCCCAAATAATTTAGGTATTCCGTTTGCCAATCAAACTGTTAAGATTGTTTCCAGTTATTCACTAATTCTGTTTTAAAACCTATAGGAAGGGCTTGCATTTAGTCTGGATTTATCTTATAGTATAAAATTGTATAAAAGTCCTGTATAACCCGCATAATGTGAGGAATAGTAGTTTGAGGATTGATTGTTAGAATGTTAGAATCATCTGCATAAAGACCAATCTTATGTTCCGTACCTGCATATTGTAATCCCTATATATGGATTGTCTTATTTTCTGTGGTAGTAGTTACATTATATGGTCAAAGATAATTGGGGATAGGTGGCAACCCTGCTGTTTCCATTTGTCAGGGGGAAGGTCTGTGAAGATATACCTGCTGCATTAACTTTGGCAGTTGGGTTTGAATATAATGCCATGACTGCTTTTATAAATTCCCTGCCCATATTGATGTTCAGTGTTCTGCCAAGCCCCAGTGGACCTGGTCAAAAGCCTTTTCAGTCTCTAGAGATACTAATAATAATGGTGTTTGTGAGGCAATCTGAATCAAGTCAATGAATCTTCTTGTGGCATCTGATGCCTGTTTATGGGGCACAAACCCCACTTGATCCAGGTCCCTCCCTGTTATTTCAGCAATGGGCCCTGGACCTTCCATTTATTTAGGACCACATGTGTAAAGGAAAAGTGATTTAATAGAACTCATTCCAGATATATTTTGCCTGCATTAAGAGCACTATTTTGTGAGTCAAGACATGAACCAGCACCAAATTCTGTATCTCTCCGATACCGGTCTGATTAATAGGTCAATACACGCCTTTTGGCTGCGGATTGATCATATTATACCGCTAGATGGCGCTCTACTCTTAAATTTGCGCAAAGCCTCGCACCCCAAGACATACTAGCTAAAGCTTCAATTCATCGGTACCGATCCAGCTCTGCAAGAACATAAAGCATTATATTCATACTGCGTTACATAGGGATTGCCACTTAAGTTCTGAAGCCGTGTTCGGACAAGAAAGGGTTCATCCCTCAAACCCCTCCCCCCCTTCAAGGGGGGTGGGGTGGAGGACCCGCCCCAGAATGAATCACTCAGCTGAAGCCCCACCCCCTGCTGTTTTTTTCTAGGTGATCGTGCTACTAAAATGGAAGCTGTTTTGTGATGTGTCCCAGACAGTGCAAGGCACAACTGGCAAGTGGCTTTAGTTTGGAGCTATGGAGGGGCCCGTTGGTTATAAGGTTTAGATGAAAAGACTGCGCCCTACGTTTTTGCCGAATCAGTGAGGCCGTTGCAGAGGACCCTGGGCACCATGGCTGGGCTCATAAAGAAGCAAATACTGAAACATCTCTCCAGGTCTGTATAGCCTACTGAAATCTTTCTGTGTGACTGTACCTATCTATCATCTATCTATCTATCTATCTATCTATCTATCTATCTATCTGTGATTGCTGTGGCTCACTGGGTGTAGCACCCTGTATGGCAGTATTCCCTAGGAACCAAAATACAGGCTATTAATAAGTGTTTACCTGGATCCAAAATTATACCAAAGCAGTGGAGTCCCTCCTGCAGGGGGGGTAATTCTAGGGTAAGGAGACCCTGCGACTGCTGGGGCTGCGGCAGTTATAGTGTTTCTATATTGTTTATTGAAAACTAAATAACAAAAATTATAATTAACAGAGCTTAGGTTGACATGGTGCCGTCAGTTTTAGTATATGTTTATAAAAAATGTCTTATTCCTAAAGTTTAGGGTTTCATAGGGGACGTAAATGATTTTGCTGTGGGGCCCATTAACTCCTAGCTACATCATGGGGTGGCACAGGTCCAGCCAGCTTGGGGTTAATAAATACACAGTGCTGGCTTATATCTTTAGTGTTACATTGTAGCAGAGGAGAGATGATATAAAGAATTGGGGAGCATGTTTGAGGGTGCAAAGTTTAAAGTCCGATAAGATTGAAGGCTGGGAGGGTGATGTGACGTGATGTGGGACGTTAGCATTTGTAAACATGATGTCATGGGGGGACAGGGTCCAAGGGTAACATTGGTGATAGCCAGTGGCTGTTCAGCTACTGGCGTTTGATACTTGGTACTTCCCACAATTGGATCATTTCCTTTGCATTGACTGTTGCACTCTCTGATGCCAGGCATGCTCAGAGGAGGAGGAGTATTAGGCAGCAGCCTGGGATTAACTCTTAAAGTGGCAGATTAACACTGCAGAGAGTGTGCTGTCAACTTCCAACAGCACTTTGTGCTTAACTATTTGTGTTGTATAGAATGGATGCTGTTGTATAGAATGGATGCCATGGGCCTTCTTATTGTCTCTTGACTACCAGAGACTGTACCCCTAAACTGTCAGCATGGAAGGTACTTTACATTTGTGTATTGTGTATACAAGCAGCATTGCATTCTCTAGTTAAGGCCTGGACTGGTAATCTGTGGTTTCTTGCAAATGCCAGAGGGGCTGCTGTAACATGCCATAGAGTAGACAGTCACTATTTATTGGGATGGTTGGGGGGCTGTTTGGGCCTCTGTGTACATTAAATGCCAGGGCCTTTTTTAAATCCTAGTCCAGGCCTGCTCCAGTTTACTCTGTTGTTTTAGGTGTACAGGAAACCCATTATCCAGAAAGTTCCAAATTACAGAAAGGCCATCTCCCATAGACTCCATGAAAACCCCAGGTCCCGAGCATTCTGGATAATGGGTCCCATAGCTGTATTTGAATACAAAGAGAGTCTGTCTTCTTTCTGGTTGTTCTGGTTATTCATAGCAACCAAATTGCATTCAAAGTGCATGGTAGTAAAAACATACCAATTGCAACAGTAGAAACAATACATAGTAACATTGGTGCCTCTTCCCTCCACTGAAAAAGTTAGTGTCATTGACAATTTCTGTTTCACTTCTAACAGCTTTGCTTTATAACAGGGAATACATTTAGGATCAGAGCCAGTGCCCCCCACCCAGTTACCAAAGGGAAAACACTGCCTTGCCTTATATCAGACAACACTGCTACCTGGAGATGCCTGGTATTGATTTATCCATTAAAGTGAAAATGGTGAGGCAGCAGAAACAAAATCACTGAGCTGTATTTGGGTTAAATGTAGCAGGAACCTACCTGTGTGGCATTGTGATACCTGATGCCCGGGGGCTCATTTCTAAACAAACCCCTCAATAATCACCCCTCCACAGAGGCCCTCCTCTAACTTTTCAAACAGCATCTGTGCCTACCCCAAAAAGTCCCTGGACCCCCCCCCCCCCACCTCCTTCCCATATGTCTCTGTGACTGCATATTTGCATAGCAGGATTGCCAGCCACTGTTTTGGGCAGCATCATGTTGGCAATTTTGGGACATATTGCCTCTTCACATGCTCTGCCCTGGAAAGCAATGCCCAGATCTGACATGGCCCATGATGGCAAGCGCTAACCTCACTGTGCATCTCTGTAATCATAGATCTGATATGGGGGTGGGGCTTAGGGCCTTTCACTAAACACTGAGGGTGGCTAAGCTCTTAAGGCCCCCATACACGGGCCGATAGAAGCTGCCGATATCGGTCCCTTGGACCGATTCGGCAGCTAATCGGTCCGTGTATGGGCAGAAACGAGCGGCCTGGCCAACCGATATCTGGCCTGAAATTGGCCAGATATCGATCGGCCAGGTTAGAAAATCCAGTCGGATCGGGGACCGCATTGGCTCGTTGATGCGGTCCCCGAACCGACTGCCCCATGGTTGCAACTGTAATCCGAACCCCAGGGCCAAACGATCGGATTATTTTTTTTAAAGCAACTTGCTACCCGATATCGCCCACCCGTAGGTGGGGATATCGGGTAAAGATCCGCTCGCTTGGCGACATCGCCAAGCGAGTGGATCTTATAGTGTATGGGGACCTTTACAGGGGGGCATTTTCTTTTGAACAAAAAGACCCATTGTTTCCAGAGGGTGCAGGCTCTATTAGATGCAGTTGTGGGAAACTATTTTTTAACAATATCTTCCCTTTAAAGGAAAAGTAACACTAAAATTATTTAAGTGAAAAAGCTATTCTGCCCTATCCTGCAAACCCCTTAGTATTTTGAATGCTTTAAAAGAAAATACCTGTTAAAACTTGGCGTCCTGTCAATTGAACTAAGGAGATATGGCGAAGGAAGGAGTAGGCATCAACTATGCGACGATCGATTGATCGAGTCTAGCCTGAGTTATCAGCAGATAATACTCTCAACTCTAGCAAATATGCCCCATAGCACTATTATTAAAATTGTCATAGACTTGCCAAAAGTGGCCATACACAGGCCAATCTGGTAAAATGGTGCTCTATATATATATATATATATACATATATATATATATATATATATATATATATATATATATATATATATATATATATAAATATATATTGTGGCTGAGTGTCCAAATGTGAGATGTAAGCTTGAAGAGAAATGTTACTAAACTGAAAATGTTGTCTCTGTTTAAAGGACCTATTCCACTAGTCCAGCTCATACATTGAAACTCACTTTCCGCAGGAAGGCTGTCTTGTTGAAAGGTATTTAATTGTATAGAGAATGTGTGTAAGGCTCTCTCAGAGCATGGCACAGCGCAGGAAGGCTAGCACAGCGCAGGAAGGCTACCTGTCTGTGTTTGAAACTCCCAGAGGGGCTAGGGGTGCTGCCTGCCAATTAAAGGAGCAGAGAGAGCCTTTCACAAAGTGACCAAGAGTGTCTGAGAAACTGAGAGGACAGGAGGCTGAGAAATTTCCCCAAAGAAGTATTGTGAGTACAGGGGTGACCCCAACCATTTGTGTTTTCTTACTGGTAGTCCACAGGGGTCCAGTTTAGTGGGGGAGCTCTTCAAATGTGTGAAGGTAGTGCCTTATGGGCAAAATTTATTTTTAGACTTATGTTTTCTATGCTCAAATGGTCACCCCTGTCTAAAATAAACAGCCTTAAAGGGGAAGGAAAGGCTAAGTCACTTGGGGGTGCTAAAATGTTAAGCACCCCCAAGTGACTTGAATCGCTTACCTCGTACCCCGGGCTGGTGCCCCTATTAGGAGAAAACTGCACCAGCCCGGGGCACCTGGGGCGATTCGCTTCCTCCTTCCGCCTTCCTTTCCCCTAGACTCCGAGTCCGGCGCATGCACAGTAGAGTGAAAAAGCTGACTTCTCTGTTAAAGTTTGGCTTTTCACTCTACTGAGCATGCGCGCGCAGTGAGAGAGGAAGGAGGAAGCGATCGCTGCTACCCCGGGCTGGTGCTGTTTTCTCCATACAGGGGCACCAGCCCGGGGTAGAAGGTAAGCGATCTAAGTCACTTAACATTTTGGCACCCCCAAGTGACTTAGCCTTTCCTTCTTCTTTAAAGTGAAGAAAGTGTCTGTCGTGAATCCTGCAAGTTTACATTTGGTGGAGAATGTGGTCAAAAATTTGCTGGGAAAAGCAAAAGTTTGAAACTGTAAAGTGACACAATCTTAAAGGCAAGGTTGAAAGTTGGTCAACAACAATGAAGGTGTGGAAAAAGTGTATTATGAGCCAGGGGACAGAAGCAGCCGAAGGATGGAGGGAGCCGCAGGTCGCTAGGTTGGGGGAGATGGAGGATACTGGGGGGAAGCTGGAGGATATTGGGGAGGATACTGGGGGGAAGCTGGAGGATGCTGGGGTGGGGAGCTGCAGGATGCTGGGGAGTCGAGCTGGAGAATGCTGGGGGAGGGGCTGAGAGGCCCCGTGATTTCTGATGGCAGCCCTGGGCATCTTACGGCACATAATACATGGTCATTGGGCTTATTTTGCAAGTTGTAAGATAAATGTGGCAAATTGGAACAATTTTAGGCCTTTTTCAGAAAAGTCAGGTTGGTACTTTGGTGTAGAAAGTCTTCTTTACCCATGTTGAATTTGTCAGAATGTGTACTTTCCAAAAAACAAATGGTTTTCAGGGGTCACCCTACATTTCTGCAGCCTTTACCCCTCATAAAACTGCCATGTGTTTATGAATTCGGTAAAGGTAAGCCATGAGATAAGTGTGCTTTGATAAACCTATGTATAGTGGGCATCAAACTGTTAGTAGACCTCTGGGGTTCATATTTAGCATGTTTTATATAGCTACCTAATGACCTATAGAAAATAGGGTGCTTCATTTTAGGTGATTTTTGGAAAGTAAATATATGGCTTTCTGGCATACTTTTTTTTGTAGATTTATCCCACATAAAGGATGTAAATGTGTTGCAGGAGCTGAAATGACAGATCATATGGCACCTACATGCCACAACTTATGTAAACTTATATAAATTGGGTATCAAACTGTTCAGTGGACCCCTGGTGTTCAAATTCAGGGTGTTTTATCTTGGTGCCTAATGCTATGTGGGAAATAAGATGCTGCAAAATGGAAGCTTTGAGTTGATATTTGGAAATGTCATCAAAATCGTCAAATTTACTACTATGGAGTAGAAAGACATGGGTACCCATTTTAGATTTCGGGGAATATGTACTTTTATGTGTGTGTGTATATATATATATATACTCTACATCAGTGCTGTCCAACTTCTGTGGCACCGAGGGCCGGACTTTTTCCGGCCTCCGTGGTGGAGGGCCGATAATGGAAGTTAGTTTTGACCACTCCTCTTTTTAAAACCACACGCACTTGAAACCACACCCATGTTATCGCATGGCCATAGCCATATTAATGGTGGTAGTACAGCAAAAACTTGCCATACTCTGCCTTCTCTACCCTGCCTGTATGTGCCATACTCTGTCTGCCCTATGCTGCCTGTGTGTGCCATACTCTGCCTTCCCTACCCTGCCTGTGTGTGCCATACTCTGCCTTCCCTACCCTGCCTGTGTGTGCCATACTCTGCCTTCCCTACCCTGCCTGTGTGTGCCATACTCTGCCTTCCCTACCCTGCCTGTGTGTGCCATACTCTGCCTTCCCTACCCTGCCTGTGTTTGCCATACTCTGCCTTCCCTACCCTGCCTGTGTGTATGGCACACACAGGCAGCATAGGGCAGGCAGAGTGTGGCACACACAGGCAGCCTACAGTGACACAATGCTGCTACTGCTCCTACAGTCTGCACAATAACTATATATTAAAAAACTTTTTAATTGCAGTACCACCTCAGTATATGTTCTTTTTATAGTGTGCAGGGTTTATTTGTGGGTTTCTACTGCTATCTGAGGTGTGAACAGGGGAACAATGTGGGTGATTACAGCCTGAGCCTGAGGTGTGAACACTGCAGGGGTAGAACAATGTAGGGATTAAAAGGTGTGAACAACACAGGGGATTACATTTTTAAACAATACAGCCTGATTACAGCCTGAATCTGAGGTGTTAACCATGCAGGGGGGCAGTACTGATACAATTTAAAGCTTACACAAAGGTAAGTTATCAAAGCAGCCAGACAGGTGGGGGGCCACACAGAGGGGGGTCGAGGGCCGCATGCGGCCCGCGGGCCGCCAGTTGGACAGCACTGCTCTACATGACAATGGGTTTCTTTACACTGATTACCTAGCTTTTCTCTACACGCTGTTGGGTTTCCATACACCGACTACCGTAGCAACAGGGCTTGATTCGGCAGTTTGGATACGTTTGTTTGTATTTATTTTGCTATTTTTTAGTTGCAATTTCATTTTGGTCTGTTGGTATAAACGCGCTGGGTTCCCTAAATATGTTGTGGACCTTTTTTGAAATGACACGCAACAAGAAATGACACGCAACAAGAAATGACACGTAAAGGTGTTTTATTATGATGAGACACTTTACTTACCGCTGGCATCTGAGTCACATGTTAAAAAAATTTTTGTACATACATATTGATTAGGCCTTAGGGTAGAATACATGTAACCTTGATTTTTTATGTTTAAATTTTATTCGTTATTTTTCGTTTGATTTTGTTCTTTGTAATGTTGAGTCTTACTTGTCAGTCATTCACCACGTCACGCCCCCATCACAGTCTTTGTTTCCCGCCACTTGTTGTATATAGGTTCACTGCACTTGTAGTTTTGTAACTTTGAGAAAGGCTGGAACGCCAGCCGAAACGTCAGTAATTGTTATATTCTACAAATAAAAATTTTTTTTGTTCACCATAAGTCCTGTGTGGAGCGGCCTACTTTCGAATGATTTTTGTATATATACATGAGGACTGCACCCAGGCAAGTTTAACTTTGAAAATCGTGAGTGCCTACCCTATGGATTCTGTTCTATATATATATGTATATATATATATATATATATATATACATATATATATATATACATATATATATATATACATATATATATATATATATATATATATATATACAGTGGAGGAAATAATTATTTGACCCCTCACTGATTTTGTAAGTTTGTCCAATGACAAAGAAATGAAAAGTCTCAGAACAGTATCATTTCAATGGTAGGTTTATTTTAACAGTGGCAGATAGCACATCAAAAGGAAAATCGAAAAAATAACTTTAAATAAAAGATAGCAACTGATTTGCATTTCATTGAGTGTAATAAGTTTTTGAACCCCTACCAACCATTAAGAGTTCTGGCTCCCACAGAGTGGTTAGACACTTCTACTCAATTAGTCAACCTCATTAAGGACACCTGTCTTAACTAGTCACCTGTATAAAAGACACCTGTCCACAGAATCAATCAATCAAGCAGACTCCAAACTCTCCAACATGGGAAAGACCAAAGAGCTGTCCAAGGATGTCAGAGACAAAATTGTAGACCTGCACAAGGCTGGAATGGGCTACAAAACCATTAGCAAGAAGTTGGGAGAGAAGGTGACAACTGTTGGTGCGATTGTTCGAAAATGGAAGGAGCACAAAATGACCATCAATCGACCTCGCTCTGGGGCTCCACGCAAGATCTCACCTCGTGGGGTGTCAATGATTCTGAGAAAGGTGAAAAAGCATCCTAGAACTACACGGGAGGAGTTAGTTAATGACCTCAAATTAGCAGGGACCACAGTCACCAAGAAAACCATTGGAAACACATTACACCGCAATGGATTAAAATCCTGCAGGGCTCGCAAGGTCCCCCTGCTCAAGAAGGCACATGTGCAGGCCCGTCTGAAGTTTGCCAATGAACACCTGAATGATTCTGTGAGTGACTGGGAGAAGGCGCTGTGGTCTGATGAGACCAAAATAGAGCTCTTTGGCATTAACTCAACTCGCTGTGTTTGGAGGAAGAAAAATGCTGCCTATGACCCCCAAAACACCGTCCCCGCCGTCAAGCATGGGGGTGAAAACATTTTGCTTTGGGGGTGTTTTTCTGCTAAGGGCACAGGACAACTTATTCGCATTAACGGGAAAATGGACGGAGCCATGTATCGTGAAATCCTGAACGACAACCTCCTTCCCTCTGCCAGGAAACTGAAAATGGGTCGTGGATGGGTGTTCCAGCACGACAATGACCCAAAACACACAGCAAAGGCAACAAAGGAGTGGCTCAAGAAGAAGCACATTAAGGTCATGGAGTGGCCTAGTCAGTCTCCGGACCTTAATCCAATAGAAAACCTATGGAGGGAGCTCAAGCTCAGAGTTGCACAGAGACAGCCTCGAAACCTTAGGGATTTAGAGATGATCTGCAAAGAGGAGTGGACCAACATTCCTCCTAAAATGTGCGCAAACTTGGTCATCAATTACAAGAAACGTTTGACCTCTGTGCTTGCAAACAAGGGTTTTTCCACTAAGTATTAAGTCTTTTTTTGTTAGAGGGTTCAAAAACTTATTTCACTCAATGAAATGCAAATCAGTTGCTATCTTTTATTTAAAGTTATTTTTTCGATTTTCCTTTTGATGTGCTATCTGCCACTGTTAAAATAAACCTACCATTGAAATGATACTGTTCTGAGACTTTTCATTTCTTTGTCATTGGACAAACTTACAAAATCAGTGAGGGGTCAAATAATTATTTCCTCCACTGTATATATATATAATATAGAGCTGATGGAGAGCAGGCACTCACGTCTTTTAGAAAATATAGTTGCCTGGGTGCAGTATAAAAATACAAATGTTGACAATAGAAACAAAATACCGCACTCACAGGACTTAGCGAAAAAATAATGGAGTTTATTGTGAAAAACGTCAATCTAACGTTTCGGCCGTATCCACAGCCTTTCTCACTTTGAGAAAGGCTGTGGATACGGCCGAAACGTTAGATTGACGTTTTTCACAATAAACTCCATTATTTTTTCGCTAAGTCCTGTGAGTGCGGTATTTTGTTTCTATTGTCAACCTGTGTATATATATATATATATATATGTATATATATATATATATATATATATAAACAAGCAGAGTACCGCACACAAAGGGACTTTATGAAAACAAAAAAGGTTTATTGGAAAAATCCGACGTTTCGAGCACCAAACTGTGCTCTTCCTCAGGGACAAACCAAAAGACAAAATGCATGCATAACCCCTTAAATACCCTAAAGTGAAAAAATGGCGCCAAACAGTGCAGGTCATCACCATAGTAACCCATGTAAACAAATAACATGAGTTGTAGATTACAAGTGTGAAAACAAACAGGCATAACTGCATATATTTCTAGCTACTGAATGAAAGCAGAGCAGAATGAAACAAACAGAATATGTGTAGCCGATGTAGGCAATAAAAGTATCAATTTAGATGGGAAACAGTGTTGCAAACAAGTGAAATAAAAGAGAGTTCCCAGCAGAAGCAGGTGCAGCTTACCATTTAGAGATAACCAGGGAAGTAGAGTAGTAAATGTCATAACAAGAGGCGGTGGGAGAATCCATCGTCCTTGGCAGAGAGAGATCGCTGTTGTGCATACAAGTTACTGCCGCCCGACACATTACCATTGTCACGGTGATACGTGACGTCATCATATGGAGTCAGACTTAGCGTCGTTACTATGTCAACGGCTGAAGCAGAGCCGAATGGGAAAACTATCGCACCCTATCTGGGGGGGCATATGTAGGTCATTGGGCACATCATGTGCCATTGGAACGATTACAGATCTACATAGTTTTAGTACACGCCATGTATAAGGCGTAAGTGTGCGGCCCGTGTAGTTAAATCACCTCAGTTGCCAGTACAATATGCCACTAGGGCACTGCTCATACCTAGATCGGTATAGCAAGTGCCTATCACACCACTCCGGATGCTTAGCAATTACACCACTGCGGGTGCTGAACAGTATTAGTTAAGAGGGCTAGTAGCTGCGCCGCACCAGGTGCCGCTCCATGCCAACTTTTAGAAACCGTTCTTGGTAGCACTATGTGCCAAAATAAGTGCTGTTTCGTCAACACTGTAGTGTTATATATATATATATATATAAAGTCAAAATGCAATACTGGCACTCACGTATAAATCTCAAATCCGCCTGGGTGCAGTCTTCACAGTGAAACCGAGATAAGAAGAAAAAGAAGCCGCTCTCTCAGGACTTAGGTGCAAAAATAAAAAGTAATTTATTGAGTAGACGAACTGACGTTTCGGCTGAACACCTCAGCCTTTCTCAAAGTCCAAAGACTTTGAGAAAGGCTGAGGTGTTCAGCCGAAACGTCAGTTCGTCTACTCAATAAATTACTTTTTATTTTTGCACCTAAGTCCTGAGAGAGCGGCTTCTTTTTCTTCTTATATATATATATATATATATATATATATATATATATATATATATAATGACTTTCCTTTCTGGGGTGAGCATACTTTTTAGTAGCTTTATCCCACATAAAATGATGGAAATGTGTTGATTTTGCAAGAGCTGAAATGACATCATATGGGGGTATGTTCACCTTGGGGCCCCTACATGCCACATACTTAAGTAAACCTATACATATTGGGCATCAAACTGTTCAGTGGACCCCTGGTGTTCATATTTAGGGTGTTTTATTTGGTTACTTTATGACCTGTAGGAGATAAGATACTATAGATTGGATGCTTTGAAGTGATTTTTTAAAAAAAAAAATCAGAAATTTTGATTAATAACCTGCATTGCAACTTGGTAGTTTGGAGTAGACAGGCAGTTGTGCCTATTCTGGATTCCCCAGAATCTGTTCTTTCCAAAAATGTATAATTTTCTGGGATAAACCTTCTGTTAGTGGAATTTTAGGCCTTAAAATCTAAATTATGCAGCTTTCTGAAGCAGTGCTTCAGAAATTTGGTAGTATGCTGCTGGGAGTTTTTGACCTATACAAGTGATACATCTCCATAAAACTATATATATTTGGTATTGGCACATACAGAATTGGAATTACACAAAAGTTCTACCATATTTTGAAAGCTTAGGTTGTTCTGAAAAAAACGATATATTGTTTTCCTGGGTAAAATAAAAGCCTCCCGAGGAAAGGCCACTAAAGTGAAACAGTGCAAAATGTTAAAAAACCGTCTGGCAATAAAAGATCTGCTTTGAGCAATTCGGATGGCAGTGAAAGGGTTAAAGGGATTCTGTCATGATTTTTATGGCATATTTTTTATTTCTAAATCCAGTACAGAGTGTTGTAGCTGCGCTTATAAAACTGCTGGAGCCATAACTTTGATGTTATAAACTTTACCTGCCAAAGGTATTTTGGAAGTATTTCCTCTCTTCTAAAGTAGTAATTGATGTAGTTCCTATACTACTGGAAGAGGTACAGCATGCAAGGAACCTTAAAGGAACAGTAACACCAAAAAATGAAAGTGTATAAAAATAATATATTATATACTATTGCTCTGCACTGGTAAAAGTTGTGTTTTCTTCATAAACACTACTGCAGTTATATAAATATACCCTGCTGTGTAGCCATGGGGGCAGCCATTTAAATTGAAAAAAGGAGAAAAGGCACAGGTTACTAAGCAGATAACGGATAAGTAGCATAGATTCCCATTGTATTCTACACAGTTTATCTGGTATCTTCTTATGTAACCTGTGCCTTTTTTCCTTCTTTCAATTTAAATGGCTGCCCCCATGGCTACACAGCAGCTATTTCTATTAACTATAGTAGTCTTTCTGAAGCAAACACAGTGCAGGGCAACAGTACATTATATTTTAATTATTTTAAAACATTTTTATTTTTTAGTGTTACTGTTCCTTTAATGTGGTGGAACAAGCTTTTGCTATTCTTGAGATTGTCTAATACACATGGCAGGGCTTATAGTTCTTCGACTTATAGTTCTTCAGCATCCAAGCACAGAGAAATGCTTTAGCCATAGCTGCCAAATGTTGCCAGGAAATTTAGTCCAGTGATTTTCATTTGATTGCTAAATCTTTGGCAGATTTATCACAAAGATTAAGCCACCAGGACAAGGAATCAGTGGAACGTATACTCCTGTGTTTTTTCCATCTCATTAATAACTTTCAGTATAACCTGGTGATGTTGGGAAAAGTTCTGTGTCCTGAACTGGTATCCCACATTCAGCAATTGGATGGCAACGGGAGCAAGACTTTGGCATCACTTCTCCCCCTGGTATAGGTATTGGGAAATAGTGAGATCGCATCCTTGGGACATGTGCTAGTTATAAAGAGTGAATATGCTGTAGTATCTCAAGAGGTTGGTGCCTCAAATGTACCCAAAACAAAAGATGTAAAGTTGGCAGCTGGAGGGAAAGTGCCCACTAAAGCTGTGGTAAAAGAGGCTGAAAGGAGTAATCAGCTTGAACAGGTAAAATATATGGAAAAGTATGCTGAACTGGCCATGGGAAGCATAGATCGCACTGTTACAAAAAAGAACAAATGAGGCGACAGATGATTAATTTAACTTGTTAATTATCATCATGTCAACTATCCATTGTACAAGCCAGCCCCTGATAACCAATATCCATAGCAGGCCGACTTGTCACTATGAAAATTTTCCTCCACGCCAAGGCTAATTAATCCATTACACTGGACTTGGCCCTTCTCCACCAAGGCAATGCCTCTTACGTTTAGGAAGCTGCACCAATACTGAAGGAATGAGTTCTAAAGGAGCAGTTCAGTGTAAAAATGAAAATGGTCAAAAAGATAGACTGCGAAAAATAAAAAATGTTTTCAGTATATTTAGGCAAAAATGTAATCTATAAAGGCTGGAGTGAGCAGATGTCTAACATAAAAGCTAGAACACTTCTTCTCTCTAAGCTGTTAGCTGTCAGTAGACAATCAGTGACTTGATGGGGGGGGGGGGGGGGGGGGGGGCATCAGTTAACTGAACATAACTGTTCAATTAGTTTGCATTTGAATCTGACTTGTGTGCTCACAAACTAACTGAACAGTTATGTCCGATGTGCCCCCCCCAAAAGTCACTGACTTACTTCCTGCTTTCAGCAGTCTTAGTTAGAGTTCTCGCTATTATGTTAGATATCTGCTCACTTCAACCTTTATAGATTACATTTTTGTCTGACTAACTATATTGCAAATATTTTTACTTAGTGCAGTCTGTCCATTTTACCCAGTTTAATTTTTACACTGAACTGTTTTCTTTAAAATCAGCAGGTGACAGGCCTATATAACATATAAAAGCTTCACAGATCTAAATAGAACCTGCTCATATAAGGAGTAACATGTTTGAGTCATTGCAGCAACTAACTTACTTAGAATCAAGAGAGTTATTTGTTTTCTACTATCTGCTGGTCTTCTGACCCTGCCAATACCCTTGACATTTTATTTCACCAGAAAAGATTTTGTAACATCTTCCTTACTTAGCAACTAAGCCAAAAAAAATCCTGACAACCGTGTTTTTTATGGCTTCAGCCGACTGCTGAGCTTGTTCAATGCATACCATAATATAATCTCTCCATCAGATAAACCAAATTCCTGATGAATGTAATCCCTGAATGCTATGCAATAGCTCCAACTGTGCAAATATGACTTTCAAGTTTTATCTACTAATGAACAAGTCAACCATTGCTGAACTCAGGCATTGCTAGGTCCCATAAATAACCTGGACAGGCTGTCCCCTGACGGTTCAGGTTGCTGTGAGATGCACAAAACCTGTGCAACTGGAACCAAGAGTGCATCGGCAACATAGTTCAATTTGCCAGTATGCTTAGCTTTAATTTATATGTTCCATTTTAAATCTCTAAAAACAACTTGCCTCAGCAAACAAAGAATTGAGAGTCAGAGGATAGGTTGTTCCAAAGTATTCTATGGTTGGCCAATTTCTCTCCCCGTACCTCTAGGATAAACTATGCAAAAGAATATTACAACATTCAGAATGAACTGGGCCAACAAAAAAATAATTTAAATAAAAAAGAAACCATCCCATCGGAAGGCAAAGGTCATAAAAAGTACCCATTAAAATGAAACCCCATCAGTTTGTAACAAACAGCTTCTATATCGCTCTTGCCCATTAACCCTTTTACTGCCAGCCGTTTTGGTCAAAGCGGAACTTGTATTGCCAGACAGTTTTTGAACATTTTGCACTGTTTCACTTTAGGGGCCTTTCCTCGGGGGGACTTTTAGTTTACCCAGGAAAACAATATATCGTTATTTTCAGAACAACCTAAGCTTTCAAAATATGGTAGAATTTTTGTGTAATTCCAATTCTGTAACAAGATATAGGCTTCTAAATGTCTAAAAATGGAAAAAAAAATCTAATTTTCCATAATATAAACACACAAACTAGAAACAAAAATTATTTTATGCATGAATATACAACTGATTTGGAAAGTCCCATGTCTCCTGAATGTGCCAATACCAAATATATATAGTTTTATGGAGATTTCTCACTTGTATAGGTCAAAAACTCCCAGCAGTACACTACCAAATTTCCAAAGCACTGCTTCACAAAGCTGCATACTTTAGATTTCAAGGACAAAAGAATATTTATCCCAGAAAATTGTACATTTTTGGAAAGATTGGTATTGGTGGATGGAGCACGCTAAGACTACTTCTTCATAAAAATAATGAATACTTTATTTCATACCTCTATTAAAAACATGTTGCCAAACACCACACCATCAGCTTGACGCGTTTCGTGGCCTACTGCCACTTCCTCAGAAGCTGTAACAGCTTCTGAGGAAGTGGCAGTAGGCCACGAAACGCGTCAAGCTGATGGTGTGGTGTTTGGCAACATGTTTTTAATAGAGGTATGTTGGCAGTTAAGCCATTTTTCTACCACTACGTATCCCATACGTCGTTGGCAGTAAAAAGGTTAAAGCTCCTTTACCACAGTGCCAATAGTGGCAATTGCAATGGCACTGTCAAAAGATGCATAAGAAACTGTTAATAGCTCACAGCCAGTGCTATCATTGCCTGGACCACCCAATGGGAAGGACAAATGGGGATTAGCCTAAAAGATCCAGGTTAATTTTTGGGATCTAATCCCAATGGTGATACCCTGAAATCTGGAAAAGGGGGTTCAGTGAATGGACCCTCTCCCCTACCTAGTGCTGGATTTTTCCAGCAACCAGTTGTTGTTCCTAACCCTAGTGGATTTGGGGTGGCAGAGGGGTGAAGTAGCTTTCTTTGACGGTGGGCTTTGAGAAAGGTGCTGTGCTGCTACCAATGTTGCCTGACACTGCGACAACAGTGAGCGGATATTGTCCACACTGGCCTTAGTCTGTATCCATTGGATAGTCTCCTTACCACTCTTCATCCTCTATCAGGCTTGGACTCCTCTCTGGCTCTTCATGAGGCTGTCCCACTCCCAATGACAGGTGTCCCTCAGGATATATACCCTGGATTTTACTGGGCTTTCTTCACCATTGCTAACCATCTACTCTGCCAACCAATCAGCTAGTCCCAAATAGCGCACCCGTGTTACTATGCACCCCGAGCCTGTTTCTTACGACAGATTTGACAGCCTGTTTTGGCTGTCACTCTCCCATGAAACCCTAAAAGCTTATAGCCCCCAGGTTCCAAAGCATTTAAAAACAAAGTCAACTGAACCAAAGTCAACTGAACAGTACAAAAGAGAAGGCGTGAAACTAGAGACAGTAGGGGTAATTTATAAAATTTGTGCAGTGCAGAATTATTCACACAGTAAACATATTTGTCCTGCCTGTGTTTATATTTATAAAGCAGGACAATAGTACTGCATTTAATGTGCAAGCATAATTGTAAAATTTTTATTCACAGTGCGAATGTCCTTAAAACTTTTTAAATATGGCATATTCCCAAATTGCGAATATTCATGCACACACTTTGTGTCTGACTTACGGCACAATTTTAGTGGCGGAAAACTATTCGCTAAACTGAATTCACAAATTGTGAATCAGTGCTATATTTGTGCATAATAAACACGCACAGAGGTTATGCACTTTTCAATCTCATTTGCAAATTTTGTGAGCAATTTGCATTTCACTGCGATTCTCAAACAAAAAAAAAAATGGAAGGATGGGCACAGCAGTGCAAAATTTAAGCACTTAGGGGAGACATGCACAAGCAAGCATTTGCGGAAAAAATATGTACTGCACAAACTTTATATATGACTCCCAGTGTCTCTAAAGGAGAGTCTTACTTCTAAGGTTGAGAAAAATGTACTGGAGTCAGAGTGGAAAAATAAAGTTGTGACAGGGCTACAGAGGAGGTCACTGACATGAAAAGGAGGCTTCCTTAGGCCTCTGACCTTCACAAAGAGACTGCTGAGAGAGATTAAAAATGTCAGCAAAAGTGTACAGTGTTAGTCCAGGCAAATGCAGCACTTCGCATACAAGTGGTAAATTTGCAGAGGCGATGTACAGAGCTAACCAATGCCAAGGACTTACTGACAAAAAAAGAAAAGAGTCTGCAGGAACATCTGCGAAAAGAGACTGCCGAAAGAGCAACACTGGAGTTCAAGTTGGGTAACATTTCTAAGTCACACAGAATGCTAAAGGAAGTGGCTACTGCAAAAGAAGAGTTTAGAGACTCTATGGTATTTTGTTGTCTAACACTTTTTCTGCACATGATCCAGGTCTGGTTGTGTTACAACAGAATAGTATTGTAAATGTGCCAATGATGCTGTTGAAAGGAGACTTTAAATTGCTGTGGGGGTCACTAAGTAGGAAAAATGTACCACTACAGCAGATATCCCAAGTTGTAGGACGATTCCAAAAGTGCACAAAAGTGCAAGGTCCACTAATCCAGACTGAAAAGAAACTGGGAAGTAAAAAGGTTTTTGTTCCCAGTTCCACTTTGTTAAAGGAGCAAGTGTATGTGGAACTAAAATCAGAAGGTCAAAAGAAAGCTAAAATTGGTGACATTAAAGCCCCTTAGTCTTTAGAGCAAGAAAGCAGTAGGATTGCTTATTGTGCTTATTGTGTTCTTCTTAGTGGGAGATGTAAGCTTAAAGGGAGATGTTACTAAACAGAGAATAATGTCTCTGAAGGACTTTGCTGTCTGGTCCGGGAACCTGTAGTGTTCTGGAAGAAATCGCCAGACCAGGCGATTCATTCCACTAGTCCAGCTCACATATAGGAGCTCACTTTCCACAGGAAGGCTGCCCTGTGGAAAGGTATTTAATTGTATGGAGAATGTGTGTAAGGCTTTCTCAAAGTAGGAAACAGATCAGGAAGGCTACCTGTCTGTATTTGGAACTCCCAGAGGAGCTGAGGGTGCTGCCTGCCACTGCAAGGAGCTGAAGGACAAAGTATCTGAGAAACTGAGGAAAAAAAAGCCAAGAGGCTGAAAAATTTCCCCCAGTGTAGTATTGTGAGTACAGGGATGACCATCACATTTTCCTAAAGCAAATAGCAGCTTTCACCTGGTGGCCATTTTTCCTGTGATACATAATAACACAAATTTAAATCTCCAAACAGCATACACACACACAGACCCTTATTCAGCGTACATTTCATCAATACAGGCTCGCACAGGCAGAACTGTCTGATAAAAGTTCTGCTTTGTGCTTTGAGTTTCTATGGGAACCAGCAATGCCATCTCTTTTACTGGTTGCTAGACTGGAGGGCTTATTTAGTAATCTGAGTTTAGAACAAATGAGCATGCCCACAAGCCAGAAGTCAAAGCAAATTCCTGAGGGAGGGGGCCAAGTGGGAGTAGAAGAAATCTAAGTGATTAAGGGGATGCTGCTGCCTTCTCATTAACCTCTGGAAAACCAGTGTGGCATGTATTGAGATTTCAAAGAGGCTGTTCACTGATTAGATTTTTGTGTGGGGGGTTCACATGTCCTTTGACTTATGGAGATCCAAATTATGGAAAGATATTTTTCCGGAAAACCCCAGGTCTGGAGCATTCTGGATAACAGGTCCCATACCTGTATACAGGTGTTGGACCCCTTATCCGGAAACCCATTATCTGGAAAGTTCCAAATTACGAAAATACAACTCCATTTTAATCAAATAATTCACATTTTTAAAAATGGTTTCATTTTTCTCTGTAATAATAAAACAGTGCCTTGTACTTCCCAACTAAGGTATAATCAATCCTTATTGAAGCCAAAACAGTCAAATTGGGTTTAATTATCGTTTAAATATTTTTTAGCAGACTTAAAGGACATGTGAAGCCTACATTTACCTACAGTTTATATCGGTTGGGCATGCCTCCCCCACCCAAATGGCATCATTTGTACTGCATATATCCCCTCCGTTTGCCAGTACCATCACATTTTCCTAAAGCAATAGCAGCTTTCACCCAGTGGCCATTTTTCCTGTGATACATAATCAGTTACATTTAAATCTGCAAGCAGCATACATTTCATAAAGTATACAGGCTCACACAGGCAGAACTGTCTTTGATAAAAGTTCTGCTTTGTTTGAGCACTGTAATGGTAAAGCTGAGCTAAGGAGAAAAAAACTGAAGCAGACAGCTAGAGGCTGAGTTTCTATGGGAACCAGTAATGCCATCTCTTTACTGGCTGCTAGGCTGGTGGGCGTGTTTAGTAATCTGAGCTTAGAACAACTGAGCATGCCCACAAGCCAACCGCCAAAGCAAATTCCTGAGGGTGGGGGCTGAGTGGGTTACAGGAGGAGAAGCAAATCTAAGTGATTAAGGGCATGTTGCAGCCTTACTATTAACCTCTGGGCAACCAGTGTGGCAGGTATTGAAAGATTTCAAAGAGGCTGTTCACTGATTAGATTTTTGTGTGTTGGGTTTACATATCCTTTAAAGGAGAATGCAAGTCAAAATTTAAAAAGCATACTGCCCAATAGTCCTCCTATTGTTTAGTAAAAACAATACACAGCCACACTTTTGGCTAACCTAATCAAATATTTACTCAGTTACACTTACTTCACATTTTCTAGAACAGGCAGCCATCTCTAAAAAGGTATTCTCCCTTCCTTTCCCTCCTTGCTTCATACTGCACATGTGTTTCATTTCCTCCCCTCCCCCTCCCCTCTGCCAGATCCGCTTCTGATTGGCTGTTGGGCAGGAGACAGGATCAGGAGACAGGATAAAGTTACTCATATGCTCAGAGAATAGGAAGGCTGCCGCTGGCACCTACAGGAAGGACAGAGATATTTCAGTGATGTCACTGTAGTCTTCACACTGCTGTAGGCTGCCAGCACTATATCTCAGAGAAGC
Source organism: Xenopus tropicalis (assembly GCF_000004195.4). Lineage (NCBI taxonomy): Eukaryota > Metazoa > Chordata > Amphibia > Anura > Pipidae > Xenopus > Xenopus tropicalis. The sequence goes on along the minus strand of NC_030679.2, from coordinate 16,602,120 downwards.
AAGCAGGGATCTGGGAATTTAGATATGCAGTAAGTACTTAAAAAGAATGCCTTTAGACTTAATTTTAATTTATATTAACCTTTCATTGTCCTTTAAGGTAGGAGATCCAAATTACAGAAAGACTCCTTATCCGGAAAACCCTAGGTCCCAAGCATTTTGGATAACGGGTCCCATACCTGTGTGTGTGTGTGTGTATATGTATGTATAAGACATTGAGACATTCTGTGCATTAAGCTACCAAGAAATGCCCCCCTTTTTAAGCAAAACAGGGAATGTTTGTTTATATATTGCAATATACTTCAAGCTGGCCAACTACGTCAAAGCCATCCCCAGTATGGCCAGTCCTACACTTGATAGCAGGAAACAATAGTGTATGTATAAGGGAAAAAAATATATATTTTATACACTATTGTTTCCTGCTATCTAAAGCGTGAACTTTGTCAACCAGCAGCTGTGTTGGGAAATTTCTCAGATATAGGTGCCCTTTAGCCCTTCTTTTAAACAAACACATTTTGTTTAATGTTTCCTGCATAGGAACATGTTTTCTCCACACAGCTGACAAGTTGATAAAACAATTATATATTTAAATATTTGCTCTGGACACGCTTACATACCTGTCTGTAAATGTCATTATGCCCTTTTAAAATAACTGTTGTCCTGAGCATTACTGTTTCTTTAAACCAATAACGATAACTATGCCTATGGACAGATAGACCGTCACTAGAAATAATTTAGATAATTTATATGCCACATGTCATTACTCTCCTTTTAGGGAAGGGCAGAGAGGGAGTTTGCCTTCGCCCCCCAGCAAAATAAAATCTGTTTCCTGATGTTTGCATGCTGAGAAGCATATCAGTCCGTTCGTACTAAGATAGGTGTCTGTTAATAAATTAATGTGTTTCACATGTATATGTGGAGATAACACAGATTTATAATCTGAGATATCTCTAAAACAATTTATGAGTTGGGGGTTGGAATGTGGGAACAAATTGACTTTGTAAGAAGGTTGTGTAGTAACTTGTAGCACCTAGTAAATGTTATATAGGGAAATTAAAATTCAGACCTATAGTTTGGTTCCACGCTTGTGACATTACTTGGATGGGTTGAACTTGATGGAACCTGGTCTTTTTTCAACCCTATGTAACTATGTAACTATTACTGTGCAGTTTGCCACGACTATATAAGGTTGCCACCTGGCTGGTGTTTCACTGGCCTGGCCAGTAAAATACTAGTCAAGGCCAGAGGCCATATTACAAATTTACTGGCAAAGCACTTGCTAGTAAATTTGTAATCCTCTGTCATTCCCCAGCCCCTGGTCAGCCCATCCCCTTGCCTGCTTGCCCAGTCCTTTCCTACTCTGCACCTTAACTCCCCTTATGTCATCAGCCAGACTCCTTTTCCTGCTTGCTGGTATTACCCCAGATAAAACATAGCAACCCTACATGTGTAGCCCACTTCAAAAACCTTTAGTATATCACCCCCAAAAACAATGCCATAATTTCAGATATTGATCACTGCTGAAGAATGCCATTAATGTGAAATAACGGCAAGAAATTCTGTAGTGCATAGGCAGTGACCATGGATAAATATAATATTTTTAATGGATAAAAATAATATTCAATAATTAGTGAATTCATATGGTTTTAAAATAAAAACTTATGAGAACTATATGAATTGATTAACCATGTTCAGAATAATAGCAGTGTGTTTAAAAAAAGTGAATAAAACTCAAAATCCTTTATTTCCATAAATGCACATTCTATTCCAAATCAGTATAAACTGAAAAATGTTTCAAGATTTTGCTTTCCTTTGAACTAAATTTCATTAAACTAATTTAGTTATATAACCACTGTTTCTGAGAACTGCTGCACATCTACCCAGAATGATTGGACTAAATTCCACAATTCTTCTGCATTTCTTGGTTTTGCCTCAGAAACAACATTTTCTATGTCACCCCTCAAGTTTTCTATTTGATCTTGTCGAAACACCCATTTCAATTTCCTATTGAACTTGTACTAGCCCAGTTGGTTAGATTGGAAAAGTGGGCAGGTCTAGAGATTGAGGATTGGCAAGTAAGGAATTATGTGACTCAGAGGGTCCCACAATGCATTTTTTCTCAAATGAGCCAATCTGATGCTGAGAGTCTAAGTCTCATGCTCTTTTTTTCACTATTCTACAACTGCCCTTGTATATACGACCAAGAGTAAATACAGACCTTTACTACACTGATTACATGAAACAACTGTGCATTTGCAATAAGCTAATGTGCCTGAAATCCAATCTCGCTCATGCAGAAAAACCTATTATTTTTATGGAAAGCAGAGATTTTGGATGAATCTATCATAACTACGCTGCAGAGAAAAAACAACAGGGCAGAATTCTCCTGGACAGACTATGAGCCAATGAGGTTTTCACATATTAAACTACTTACTGAATTCAGCACTGCTTCCCTGGATCAAATCATTCTACTTATTACCTAAAATTCACAAGAACAGCTCTAAACCCCCAGGCTGACCCATTGTGTCAGGGAATGGCAATCTAACAGAGAATGCCAGCAAATATGTAGATCAACATTTAAGGAAATATGTCACGTCAGTACCCTCCTATGTCAAAGATACAACGGAAGTCTTGGCTAAATTAGAAGGAATCCATGTAGTCAAAGACACATGGTTGGTGACGCTTGATGTAGAAGCACTATATACAGTGGCTTGCAAAAGTATTCGGCCCCCTTGAACTTTTCCACATTTTGTCACATTACAGCCACAAACATGAATCAATTTTATTGGAATTCCACGTGACCAATACAAAGTGGTGTACACGTGAGAAGTGGAACGAAAATCATACATCATCCCAAACATTTTTTACAAATAAATAACTGTGTGGGGTGTGCGTGCAGTCAGTTGCCCATAGACATTGCCTGATGAGTGCTAATGACTAAATAGAGTGCACCTGCGTGTAATTTAATGTCAGTACAAATACAGCTGCTCTGTGACGGCCTCAGAGGTTGTCTAAGAGAATATTGGGAGCAACAACACCATGAATCCAAAGAACACACCAGACAGGTCAGGGATAAAGTTATTGAGAAATTTAAAGCAGGCTTAGGCTACAAAAAGATTTCCAAAGCCTTGAACATCCCACGGAGCACTGTTCAAGCGATCATTCAGAAATGGAAGGAGTATGGCACAACTGTAAACCTACCAAGACAAGACTGTCCACCTAAACTCACAGGCCGAACAAGGAGAGCGCTGATCAGAAATGCAGCCAAGAGGCCCATGGTGACTCTGGACGAGCTGCAGAGATCTACAGCTCAGGTGGGGGAATCTGTCCATAGGACAACTATTAGTCGTGCACTGCACAAAGTTGGCCTTTATGGAAGAATGGCAAGAAGAAAGCCATTGTTAACAGAAAACCATAAGAAGTCCCATTTGCAGTTTGCCACAAGCCATGTGGGGGACACAGCAAACATGTGGAAGAAGGTGCTCTGGTCAGATGAGACCAAAATGGAACCTTTTAATGCAAAACGCTATGTGTGGCGGAAAACTAACACTGCACATCACTCTGAACACACCATCCCCACTGTCAAATATGGTGGTGGCAGCATCATGCTCTGGGGGTGCTTCTCTTCAGCAGGGACAGGGAAGCTGGTCAGAGTTGATGGGAAGATGGATGGAGCCAAATACAGGGCAATCTTGGAAGAAAACCTCTTGAAGTCTGCAAAAGACTTGAGACTGGGGCGGATGTTCACATTCCAGCAGGACAACGACCCTAAACATAAAGCCAGGGCAACAGAGCGCTGTGATTGCCAAACCTCTTCACTTAATTTTTCAGGATTCGTTGACGTCTGGCATGGTGCCGAGAGACTGGCGGATTGCTAATGTGGTGCCGTTATTTAAAAAGGGATCCCGTTCTCAGCCTGAAAACTATAGGCCTGTTAGTCTGACATCAGTAGTAGGAAAACTTTTGGAAGGGGTAATAAGGGATAGGGTACTTGAATACATTGCAGTTCACAATACTATTAGTTTGTGCCAGCATGGTTTTATGCGTAACAGATCTTGCCAGACTAATTTAGTCGCCTTTTATGAGGAGGTGAGCAGGAACCTTGATGCTGGAATGGCAGTTGATGTCATCTACTTAGATTTTGCTAAAGCGTTTGATACAGTACCTCACAGAAGGTTAATGATCAAATTGAGGAATATTGGCCTAGAACATAATATTTGTAATTGGATAGAGAACTGGCTGAAGGATAGAGTACAAAGAGTGGTTGTAAATGGAACATTTTCTAATTGGACCAGTGTGGTTAGTGGAGTACCGCAGGGGTCAGTCCTTGGTCCTTTGCTTTTTAACTTGTTTATTAATGACCTGGAGGTCACAAAATTGTGCAAAACTATAAGTTCCATGCAGGATGCTGCCGCTTTGCAGAGCGATTTGACAAAATTAGATAACTGGGCAGCAAACTGGAAAATGAGGTTCAATGTTGATAAGTGCAAAGTTATGCACTTTGGTAGAAATAATATAAACGCTAACTATCTACTGAATGGTAGTGTGTTGGGGGTATCCTTAATGGAGAAGGATCTAGGGGTTTTTGTTGATAACAAGTTGTCTAATTCCAGGCAGTGTCATTCTGTGGCTACTACAGCAAATAGTGCTGTCTTGTATAAAAAAGGGCATTGACTCAAGGGATGAGAACATAATTTTGCCCCTTTATAGGTCCCTGGTAAGGCCTCACCTTGAGTATGCAGTGCAGTTTTGGGCAGTTTTGGGCTCCAGTCCTTAAGAAGGATATTAATGAGCTGGAGAGAGTGCAGAGACGTGCAACTAAACTGGTTAAGGGGATGGAAGATTTAAACTATGAGGTGAGACTGTCGAGGTTGAGGTTGTTTTCTCTGGAAAAGAGGCGCTTGCGAGGGGACATGATTACTCTGTACAAGTACATTAGAGGGGATTATAGGCAGTTGGGGGATGTACTTTTTTTCCCATAAAAACAATCAACGCACCAGAGGTCACCCCTTTAGATTAGAGGAACGGAGCTTCCATTTGAAGCAGCGTAGGTGGTTTTTCACGGTGAGGGCAGTGAGGTTGTGGAATGCCCTTCCTAGTGATGTGGTAATGGCAGATTCTGTTAATGCCTTTAAGAGGGGCCTGGATGAGTTCTTGATCAATCAGAATATCCAAGGCTATTGTGATACTAATATCTACAGTTAGTACTAGTGGTTGTATTTATAGTTTATGTATGCGAGTGTATAGATTGGTAGGTGTGGGTTGTGGGTGCTGGGTTTACTTGGATGGGTTGAACTTGATGGACACTGGCCTTTTTTCAACCCTATGTAACTATGTAACTAACTATGTAACAATGGAATGGTTTAAAACAAAACATATCCATGTGTTAGAATGGCCCAGTCAAAGTCCGGATCTAAATCCAATCGAGAATCTGTGGCAAGATCTGAAAACTGCTGTTCACAAATGCTGTCCATCTAATCTGACTGAGCTGGAGCTGTTTAGCAAAGAAGAATGGGCAAGGATTTCAGTCTCTAGATGTGCAAAGCTGGTAGAGACATACCCTAAAAGACTGGCAGCTGTAATTGCAGCAAAAGGTGGTTCCACAAAGTATTGACTCAGGGGGCTGAATAATTATACACACCCCACTTTGCAGTTATTTATTTGTAAAAAATGTTTGGAATCATGTATGATTTTCGTTCCACTTCTCACATGTACACCACTTTGTATTGGTCTTTCACGTGGAATTCCAATAAAATTGATTCATGTTTGTGGCTGTAATGTGACAAAATGTGGAAAAGTTCAAGGGGGCCGAATACTTTTGCAAGCCACTGTACATCAATTAGACACGAAGATGGCATAGGAGCAGTACAATATTTTTTGGAAATAGACCACACTATAGATCAAGATTTGGGACATTTTCTGCTAAAGTTATTAAGCTTTATTTTACATCACAACTACTTTGTCTTTAATAACATCTTTTATTAGGACCATGTTTTCTGTGATGATTTAAGCTTCTATGTGAATTATATTCCCTTGTGGATCCGCTATATCGATGATATTCTCTTTCTGTGGGAAGGTCCATTAAACTTGTTGGAAGATTTTTGTGACAGTCTAAATAAGAACAATCTAAATATTAAACTTTAAAAACGGTATCACAAAGGGCAGTCCCCTTTTTAGATCTGATGGTAGATATAGACGAGCATTCTAACTTAATTACAGATTTGTATTGAAAAGAAACCGCTACAAACACAGTATTGCATTACAAAAGCTTTCACAAGAACACAGTTAAAAGATCATTACCTATTGGTGAATTTCTACGGATAAGACGCAATTGCACAACATTTGAGAATTTCAAGGTACGAGCTAAACAACTTCAGGATAGATTAAAACCTAGAGGTTATCCTAATAAAATACTGAAACAAGCGTATTATAGAGCATTCAGAACAAATCGAGATCACCTGTTGCGTAGAAATCACAATAAATCTATGGAGGACCAACAGATAAGATTTATCACTACTTTTGGCCCTCATTCTCAAGAGATTCAAAGAACCATTCAAGAGTTCTGGCCTATAGTTTGACAGGATCCAGATTTGCAACAGATATTACCAGATAAAGTGTCATTCTGCTATAAAAGATGCCAAAATCTAAAAGATCAACTAACGAGGAGTCACTATACAAACAAAAAGAGACAACCCCCAGTAAAAAGAACCTTTAAATGTGGAAATTGTGTTTCATGTAATATGGTTAAAATCCAAACGAAATTCAGAGATTGTTTGGTAATTTATACTACATCAATGATTACATAAACTGCAAAACGACAAACGTAATTTATTATTTGGAATGTCCCTGCAATAAAAAATATGTAGGTATGATGACTCAACCCCTTAACAAACTGATACAAAAGCATACTAGTCGTATAAATAATAGATTTAAGTACAACAACATTTTAAGTACTGTATCGAATCATTTTCTTAATTATCACAATGCCTGCTCTGACCAACTGAAATTTTGGAGTATTGAGCATGCATCTTTGGGAATAAGAGGAGGCAACATCACAGAATATTTACTTAAGAGAGAAAGCTGATGGATCTTTCTGGTTAACTCTCTCTTACCGTCAGGTCTTAATGAAAATATTGATTTCAGTACATTTTTAAGATAAAATTGGGGACATACACTAAGAAAAATATATTTTATATACATTGAGCTTAGTAAGTACACATTTTGTTGATATTGATATAATTCACACTTATATTGAGCCTGAGTTATAGGGCACTCTCACCAAATCAATTTCCTATAAATAATTATATTTCCATCACAACATTTTCCCTCACATTTTTTTTTCTCATAGTATATGAGAAATGCACAATTTTATGTATTTTATGCAGTCTGCATGACTGTTCATTTTGGTCTCAAGATTTTATGGCGCACTTATTAATGAATTCATTAATGATTTTCACTTTATTGTTTTCTATGGCCACATTTTTGCATTGTGATTCTTAATTCTTTTAACAATTCATGTACACTCAATCTCGGATTAAAGTAATGTAATCAGTATTATCGAATTTAGACCTACGGTAGTTTAATCTTTTTCTCTGTTTTAAAGAATGAGTCAAAATTCTGAACATGGTTATTACATACTCTTTAATTTATATTAAGGACAATAATCGATGGATTATAAAATAACAAACTACATTTTTTATGTCAAATGGGCAGATTTAGGCTGATGCCACACGTGGCTTTTTCCGCTGCATTTTTTCTCGGCCTAAAAACGCCGCACAAGCCACACATGGCGTTTTTCAGCCTAGTACTGGTGACGTAAGCAAATCCCGTTTCCATGGTGCTAATAGTGCGAAATGGCAAAAAACGCTGCGTATTTCCGCTAGGTCTGCCAGCTGCCTTTGCGTATACATAGGAATAGCTTGCTTTGCAAATACTGGCGTATTTCGGTCTACGCATGAAAAATCCGTGCTAAGGCGTTTTCTAGCGTATTTCCGCATTGTGTGGTTTGCTTTGAGTCTTTTCAAGCTATTTCTATGGATGATGATATCAGCGTTTTTCAGCCGCCGAGAGAATTAGAAAATACGCAGCGGAAAAACACCACGTGTGGCATCAGCCTTAGTAATGACAAGTTGATAGGCTAAAGAGGGTTTAAAAAGAACCCTTACGAAAGCGGAAAAGATTTGCCTTGATAAAGCTTTTCAGCGAAACGCGCGTCGACGTTTCACACCCTGTACCTAGAATTCCTTGTGCCGAGGTAATGATTATTTGGTAGTAGGCACAAGGATCTCTCTGACTGAATATGATTTTTGCATTTTAAATCAATTTATGTTGAAATACGCGAACAAACAACAAATAAAACTACTTGTTGAGTTCAGGATAATAAGCCGCATGATTGTTACACAGAAATAAAGACCTGGAAATTGTTTATTAGTAGGTATTATATTTTGCACAGTAATCAAATGTGAACGAATACAAATTACACTCAATCACCACTTACCTGAAGATGCTAAAAAACTAAATTAAACATACTTACTTACATAGATGATAGTCACAATCCTCTTCCCCTTGCGAGGTTGCACAATTGGTGCCACACTTTGATAAGCTATACAAGCTACATTGTGTATAACTAGCTGGCTTACTTCAACAATCGCTACATACCGGTACGTTATTTTTATGAGACACAAATTGAAGAGATAATATCATTTACAGCAAAGAAACATTCCATGTGATTCTCGAGTCAGTCAGTTTATTTCATTATATAGGTTTTAGGGTGTAGTGTTCGATTTTTTTAACATTTCTTTTTTCATTTCTTTTCTGTCAGTTTTTAGCAATATATTTTTAAACTCAGAAGAAATAAAGGTTATATTTTATGAATTTGCAGGTGTGCCAAGATTCCATGTGTCTTTAACTCTTTAATCTATATTTCAATTTACACATTGTGCACCCTGCAGAAAGTGTTGTGCTAGGTTCTTTCCATTGATATATATGAATGAATAACTTGGCACAAGCTGCTTCTGTCTCTGGCAGCAGAGCATTTAATTGACTGTAGTGCAGGGAACCTCTGCCAATGGAAATGTTTAAAGAGCATGTAAACCCTTTGTGTATAATAAAACAAAATGTAAATCTAAGCAACTTTCCAATATACTTTAATTACACATTTTCAGTGGTTTTTAGAGTTATGTGTAAATGTTAATTGCTTGAAGGCAAGTATCTATCCCTTTCTATTCTCTGCACTGCTGGTTCTGACTCTTGAAACTAATGAATAGAAAAAGTTAGCTGATGCAAAGAATTGTGGAACTAGGAGTCTTGGTTGGAGTAGACCTGGTTCTGCAAAATTGCTGTAATATTCAAAACCAGCAGTGCATATACAGGAGGAAACCAAGGCGGACACAGGGAGACCATACATACAGATGCCTGGGTCGGAATCAAAGCCATGAAGTGTTGTGCAGTTTGCTTATCTGTAAATAGACACTTCCCTTTACCTAGAAAAATCTGAGGAGATGGTATAAAGTTAATTCACAGAGCTCTGTGGATGGACTGTTCCTTACCCTGACCCTGAGTTAATGTTATTTGCCTTGGATTCCAGATTGGGATACAATGGCTTACCTAGAACATAGAAATATATGCGGGTATAGTTAGAACATGAGGAGAAAAAAAAACAAAAGGAGCTACCACGTAAAGGGCAAGATTATCTTTTAATCTCCATTTTATAGGATGTAGACAGTGATCTCCGGTTGATATAGTCTAAAATACCCTAGCAACCAGGCAGTGGGTTGAAGACTGGGGAAGGAGAATAGGAGACGGCTTGAATAGAAAGATGAGAAATAAGATGCACTTATCTGCCTTTCTATCTATCTGTTATCCAGAATGCTTGGGACTAAGGTTTTCTGTATAAGGGCTTCTGTAATTTGGATCTCCATGCCTAAAGTCAACTAAAAATCATTTAAACATTAAATGAATTCATATGTATGTCTGCTGTAAATATGTCTGATGCCCCAGCCTTATCTAAAGGCCAAAGAACTGGAAGTTGGGTGCAGGCAGGATTGTTACTGGAGCATCCTCTAAAATCCAAAGGAGCTTGTCAGTTTTATTAGGACACTAAGGCTGAGGTACCTTGGGGTTATGTTGGTTACACTGGGCTGAAGGGGGAACCATTCAATACTGATGGATTATGTCCCCTTTAATTACTAATGAAAATTGATTTTATTTTTATAATCCTGAATACCTCTTAAGTCAGCCATTTTGCTGTTATCTCACATAGGGGACACTGGACAGTTTTTGGTAGATGATATTGCACTGTTATTAGGTATGAGAAGTGCAAATATAAGGGGGCATTTGCCTGCCCTAAGGCAGGCAGTAAGGACAGGGCTAGCTGCGGCCTCTGGCGCTTTACTCTGCTTGTTGTGTCGGATTTGAAAGTGAGGAGCAGAGCACATCTTTACCCTGGGCCGCGAGTGCAGAGCACGTTTTACCCTGGGGCGTGACTGCACACTCAAGAAGCACTTGCTACATCTCTTCAAGCACTAGATTTAAAAGGCAGGGAGAGAGGGGCTGTAAAGTGGGATTACGGCAGCTGAAATGGAAGTCATGGAAGGCAGGAATTGATTGCAAGTTGAGGGGGGGGGGGGCAGAACAGGGACCATGGCTCAAGAGGGATTTACTGCAATGCTCTGTGGCTGCGTGGTTTGTTCCCCTCAAGTTATGCCACTATATTTCTTAAGGGCTCCCGGGGTAGGTATCCTCTTAAACCATGCCATGAATTCTGAGTGTCTAATGCCAATTCTGGCAGTAAGCTGCAAGAACAGCGACCTGCAAATCTGTACAGCCTAGCAAATAATTCTCTGGTAGTGAAAGGGTCCATTCCCTTATTTATTAATTTCGTGAAAGGAAATCTGCCCCCTCATCTCTGTTCCCCCCTCCTCTTTTCCGATTGGATATTGTGTTGGACGGCTTTTTAATTGCTCCCAGTAATTACAGTTGCAGGAAAGATACACATGGGAAGATGCACTTAAACTGCACTGTATTATGTTTCAAAATAATGAATGCTACCCCTAAACTTGCCCAAATGTTTGTATGTATATATCTTTATTTTATTTACTTTTATACGCAGCATGTGCATCAAAGGAGGAGGAAAGTCCCAGTAATCCCTGTCAGAGCATAAAATAGTAGTGATGGGCACCAGCCTTAGCCCAGGACAATATAGCTGATGACCATAAAAACACATGTAGTAGATCAATGTCACATTGCTTAGAGTGATCATTATGGCAGGGACACACAAATTGAAGTCAGTTGCAAGACCCAGCACCCTAAGTCCAAACATTGCTTTAAACTATTGTCTATTTCATTTGGTTGCTGTGGTCCATCTTTCCCTAGTAACCAGGCAGTGGTTTGTATCCAAATGTACGATGAATAGGAGAGTTCATAACTATACGGAAAAGTAATCGCAAATAAAAATAGATTAATAAAAATTACAGGATTAAAGGAGATGGAAAGGTAAAAACTAAATAAGCTTTATCAGAAAGGTCTATGTAAATACAGCCATAAGCACTCGCAGAAACTCTGCACTGAGTTTTATCAAAAGAAACAGGATTTGTTGTCTTTGTTTTCCTGTGCCAGAGACACGCATTTCTCCTCTCTCTCCTCTCCTGCTCCGCCTTCCCTCAAAAATGCTAAGAACTCCCTTCGTCCCTTAAGAATGTGTGAACTGAGCCAATCAGCAGGAAACTTCCTCATAGACTTACAAAATATACACCGGTCTTGGTGCTGAAGCGAGGCATTATGGGAACTTTCTTTACAGAGCTCAGTGTTTTTTTTTCCTATGAGGCTTCTGATCATCTAAATGGGAGAAATATGGGGAGATTTAAGGGCACTATTGAGAGAACTGAAGGTATGCCTGCATCTTGAGATTAATTCTTTATTAGCCTTTCCTTTTGCTTTAATCTGCTTTCACAACCAGATGGCAGTTGCAATGGTAGACTGCAGGGAGGAAGGAAAAGAAAACATGAAGTGCAATGTCACTTGGAAAATCCCTATTTCCCCCACTAATGTGAATGTGCCAGCTCTTGTTCTTAAGAACAGGGACCTCACTCGCACACCCTTGGTGCACAATGCTGCAAGGATCTGCACCCTCCCAAGCAGCAATAAACAGAAAATAGCACTGACACACTCAGAGCAGATATTAGTAGGACAAGCCCTTTCAAATTTTATTGCGCAAGTGCAACATTTTGGGACAAAGTGGTTTTTACCCCAGAACGTTGCAAAAAATTTGCAAGGGCTTTCCCTGCTAGTACCCACTCTGAGTGCCAGTGCTTTTTTCTATTTATTCCAGCTCCTGTTTTTCTGAAGTCATGCAGTTTCTTCTTCGTAGCAGAGATTTAGGGCAGGGGTACATGGGGAGATTAGTCACACCGTGACAAATCTACATTGTTGCGCGGGCAACTAATCTCCCCACAATGCCATCCCACCGGCTAGAATATAAATCGCCGGTGGGATGGCATACGTGGCGCCGCAATTTGACGAAGTTGCCTTGAGAGGAAACCTGGCCGACTTAGACAAATCGCCCGCGACAACTGATCTCCCCGTGTGTCACTGCCCTTAGTGCGAGCAACTCCCCATGGGACATTAGCCTTGTATCAATGTTGCCCAACCTGTATTCATAGTGATTGAAAACAGAACTCCCAGAACCCTCCTACAGGGCTTCTGAATAAGAAAGTACTAGAGAAAAGTTTGTGGTTTCTTAAGTTGGTTTCATGTCCGGTTGAGATTCACTTTTCTTTTCCCGACAAACCAAGTTAGAACATTGTTTTCCCCCTTTTTATATTTCAGATTCACCAAGAACCTCTCTCCTGACAAGATCAATCTGAGTACTCTGAAAGGAGAAGGCCAGCTGACCAACTTGGAACTGGATGAGGAGGTGCTCCAGAACATGCTGGATTTGCCAACATGGCTAGCAATCAACAAAGTCTTCTGCAATAAGGCTGCCATTCGGGTCGGTTTCCTGTGTAATTGAGAAATGGTCCTGTTTCTATTTTATGTGTGGGCGGGGGGGGTTGCTATTTGCCCTGCAATATAACTCAAAGCAGAGGGTCAATGTGCATTCCTCACTCCACACCCAGCCTTAGAACGCTGTCTTCCTTCCACCTACCTCAGCTCTTTACCTGATGCAAGTGGCAACTGCATTGTTCCCTGTGACTAAAATTACAAAACAAAACAATGAAAACCTAGTTGCGGCTATAGGGCAACTGGGATCCATTATCCAGAAACCTGTTATCCAGAAAGCTCTGAATTATGGGACAGCTGTCACCCATAGACTCCATTTGAATCAAATAATTCACTTTTTCAAAAAAATATTTCTTTTTTTTCTCTGTTATAATAAAGCAGGACCTTGTACAGGTATCGGGTATTACGGAATTCACATTTTTAAAAATGATTTCCTTTTTCTCTGTAATAATGGAACAGTACCTTGTACTTGATCTCAACTAAGATATAATTAATCCTTATTAGAGCCAAAACAATACTATCTGGTTTAAATAGTGTTTAAATAATTTTCTTAGTAGACATCCGAGCATTCTGGATAACGGCTCCCATACCTGTACTTGATCCTGACAAAGGTATAAATAATTCTTTTTGCAGGCAAAATAATCCTATTTGTTTTAATTAATGTTGAAATGATTTTTCAGTATCTCTTATCTGGAAATACCCAAGTCCAGAACATTCTGGATACGAGGTCCCATACCTGTAATGACATCTTTTACCAGGGAGGATAAAAATGCAGAAAAGGGCCAACTTACTCAAGCATCATGGGTAGATAGTGGAGGTCGGAATATTACCACCCTGGTCACTAGTGGACATGAGAGTTCTGGGGCGGTAAGGCAGATATCCTGAACTGGGTTTATAGTGATATGTGATTATTGCCTGAGCGTTAATAATGGTGCCTGACTCTGTATTGCAGATCCCTTGGACAAAGCTGAAAACCCATCCTATTAGCCTGGTTAGTATTACTTTTTGAGTACACAGGTAACATTTTGCATAGCAATACACTGAATGTGGAATTTCCAGCCACAGGAACAATTTAGAAATCTTTAAATCTGGAAGATTTTTCCCTTTAGGGATACAGTACACTAATGGCTTTGATACTGGCACCCAGAATGCCAGGGGGTCACTTAATGCTGGTGCTCATTTTTGAGTAATATTACCAGTTTTTAATTCTGTTTGTTAATGTAATTAACAATCTGTGTCTGTATCTGTGTTCCTGCAGTCCCTGGACAAAGTCATAATGGAGATGAGCACCTGTGAGGAGCCACGGAGCTGCAATGGACCTTCCCCTCTTGTAACAGCGTCAGGACAAAGGTATCTTATTTATTTACACACGAACATACATCTATATAAATTCCAGTCCTGAGAGTCTAAAGTTGGCCATAAACGGGCCACCTTTAGACCGATTTGGCAGCTTATCTGCCTTATGTGTATTGGCAGGAATGATGGACTTGCTCAACTGAAATCTGGCCTGAAATTGGCAAGATCTTGATCGGACAGGTTTGATTTATCCATCGGATCAGGAACCACATCGGCTCATTTAATGCAGTCCCCGAACCAACAGTGCCTATACCCTCCGTTTTAATCTGATCGTTTAGCCCCAGGGCCAAATGGCTGAATTAGCCCGATATCTTCCACCCATACGTCCGTAGATGGCCACCTTAAGGCAGTGAATGTGCCAGAAGCCTGCATTTGGCCCTTCATGCTATGGATATTAAATACTTGTTAAATTGTATAACAGGGAAGTGCTGGCATGACCGTAATTGTCCCCATGACAGCTGTCATACTGATTTTCTTTGCCCTCGAACATAGGGTCAGGGAAGGATTGCAGAAAATACTATGTCTCTTTTCATTAAAAAGAATGTTTTTAAGCCCCATGCCTGGCTCAAACCCAAGGCCAGCTTTAGAGGAAGAGACAGTGCCATGCCAATGCCATATTTATAAAGTATAATATATTGCCTTACATTGCATTCTGTCTAGGTTATTGTCAATGCTGTGTGCTACATGGTGATATTTACACAATGAAATTGTCACTGAGGGCCCCTACCATGCTGTGTGGAACAACAAAAGGGTAACACAGCAAATTCAAGTTTTTAAGTAAAGTCTTTCTTTAAATTAACTTTTAGTATGTTTTAGATATTAATATTCCAAGACAATTTGCAATCATCCTCATTTTGTGTGTCTTTTAGTTATATAGCTTTTTCTTTATCTGCTCTCCATTTTGGTATTTCAGAAGCTATCTAGTTGCTAGAGTGCAATTTAACTTAGCAACGAGGCAGTGGTTTGAACAAGAGTTGGGAATATGAATAGAAGAGGGTCTTCATAGAAAGAAAGGTTATAAACAATAAAACTTAGCCTTATAGTAACAATAAAACTAGCCTCACAGATAAAAAGTTTTTAGCTGCTGGGTTCAGCGACCCCAATTCAAAAGCTGGAGAGAGTCAGAAGAGGAAGGCAGATCATTCCTAAACTATTAAAAAATAAATAAATAATGAAGCGTTATTGCAAACTTGCAAAATTTTAGCGTCTGAGTTGATTAGTGATAACATAACATAGGGTCCCTGTCTGGTTTGAGAATTACAACAATCAGAGCCTCTGTCAAGGGTCGGGGTAGGGCACCGGCATCCCATGCATTTTGAAGGGTATCTCCGCTGTGGTTATGGGAAGATTTAGCCAGACTCTTTCTGAAGGGGAGAGAGAGGGAATGGGAATGTGGTCCCATAAATTGCAGGAGTTGTGGATTTGTGTAAGAGACTGTAGAGTCATATAAGTTTTGGTAGAACTTGGCAAAGGTGGAGGCAATTTCCCGGGGGTCACTTGATATGCTTCCCTCTAGGGTTTTTATTCTGGCTGTGGTGGCTTGCTGAAGTTTGGCTGTTTTTATCTCCTTAGTCAAGTAGATGATTTTTATACGCTGAATCTGGTTGGTTAGGGCTCAGGCAGCCAGCGAGAATATTACTGCAGGTGTTTGCTGGGATTTATTTAACTCTGGTAACCAAACATGACTGGGCATATTTACTGAGTGTGATACGCTCACCTGAGAGGCTCATGCACATCTACACAGCTAGCTTAAGAGCGTGACGACTGATGTGCCTGGTTGCACTCCATATTGTTTCATTCCAAACTCTGGCAGCAGTCTTAAAGGGAAAGCATCCCTTATTTAAAGTAGATTGTTCTTTTCATTTTAACTTTTCAATGGTTCAGTGGCAGTGGTATGTTACTTACAGGGCAAATATGGGATAAACATTTCTTGGAGATACCATAATAGGTAATACCCTGTTATTACCTATGTTAGTATTTCTATATAGTTTATGAGAAACCTTTCTTTTTGCTGAAATAAGTTTAATCCTTTCTTGAATCTTACCTCTGCTCACATAGTTTTGTGGTGTTAAAGGAACTATCAGTCTTTGGCTGACTACATCCCAAAGGTGTTACAACTCCCACACCCCACTAGACCACTTCTCAGTCTGACTCCTTACATGGGTAAAATAACACAAGAAGCCTGTAGGTCGTAATAAGGAAATATGTGGTTAGCCAGGTAGGAAGACAATGGCGGCTCAGTCAAACTACAAGTTGAGCAAACTACACCTTCATAGCAGGTAGGGGAGTTAAAGCCAATATAAAAATTGTGCTGGATAACTATAAATTAAACATTAACAAAATGAAAATTTTTTTTTTTAAAGCTTTTTGTTTTAATTCTATATAGGCACCCAAGGCCACCCCTTAAAACTGCCACCCTAGGTATGGGTACCTATATAGAAATACAGCCCTGGCCTTACCATTACAAATTACAACCAGTAGTGTCAGTGAGGTTGAGACTTGGTTTCCACACTGTTTTCTACTTATTTATATTGGTGCCTTTGCAGCGAGTACGGCTTTGCTGAGAAAGTAGTAGAAGGAATCTCCCTTTCTGTAAATTCAATTATAATCCGTATCCGAGCAAAGGCGTTCAACGCTTCCTTCGAGCTCTCCCAGCTACGAATATACAGTGTGAATCCCAACTGGCAGCATGGAGACTTGCGATTCACTCGGATACAGGATCCCCAGCGCGGCGAGGTATGAGCCTTGTGCTTTATCTCCATTTCCTTGGAATTCCTATCCTCCTCATAGAAATGAATATCTATCGATTGTCACTTTTATGATTAATTTTGTTTATTCTTATATTTTCTAGGTTTTGACATTTAAAGAGATAAATTGGCAGATGATTAGGATTGAAGCAGATGCCATTCAGAACTGTGACCATGAAATCATGAGCGCCCCTGTACGATTAATCACTAATCAGTCCAAAATTCGAGTCACACTGAAAAGAAGGGTGAGCAAAATGACTGTCACATTGTTGACTGCTGAAACACGTCTGTTTGCTGTGTTCATTGCCTCCAGACTGGATTAGCCAGGGATTTTTCATAAAACAATCTTGTAATCCTCTGTTATGGGATTGGAAGGTGAATTAAATGCATTTATGGGCATAGGCCAAGCAGAGATTAATTTTCTCTGAGATCTTGCAGTTGGAGTTTAGGAGTTAGCCGTGCCCACCCCATTCCTAGTTATGCTTTAGCCACGAGTCACAACACATTATGCCATGGCCATATTCCATGCTAAGCCCCTCTGGGAGCATTATAAATACAGGTGGGATTAATAGATATTCTTGGGATATAGAGTGGTTGTTCTCTAATGTGAGGCCAACCTTAAAAGAGAAGGAAAGGTAAAAACTCAGTAAGATTTATCAGAAAGGCCATAAATACAGCCATAAGCACTCACAGAAATGCTGCACTGACTTCTCTGTGAAAAGATTTCTTGTGTCTGTAATTCATGTGCCAGAGACACGCAGCTCTCTGCTTTGTGCTCTCTCCTGCTCCCCCCTCCCTCAAGAATGCTAAGAACTCACTTAGCCCCCTTAGGAATGTGGATCGGAGCCAGTCAGCAGGAAGCTGACTCATAGTCTTACAAACTTAGCATGTACATTTGGTCTGGGTGTCTGTGCAGGAGTGAGGCATTATGGGAACTTTCTTTACACAGCTCAGTGTTTTTTCTTCCTGTTTGGCTTCTGATCATCTGAACAGGTGAAATATGGGAAGACTTAAGGGCACTATTGAGACAACTGAAGGTATGCCTGCAGCTTGAGATTAACTCTTTGTTAGCTTTTCCTTCTCCTTTAAGGTTGCCTACAATGCAACGATTGGTTAACGATTGTTAACTCGTCAGATATGCAGGTAGAAGAAATAAAATTTTACCCCATGTTATGATTCAGCATCAGACTTCCTCTCCTAAATCCTTAATTCCCGGGGCCAGAGTCTGCACAGCTCTCTCTTCTTTCCTTTCTCCCGCTCCCCCCTCCCATAATAATTCATAAAACTCACTCCCCCATCCCTTAGGAATGTGTGATCTGGGCTACCAAAGGCTAAAGCTACAACAGGAAGCTATGAAGGCCAAGCCAAGCTAAAATAGCAGCTGCTATCTCAAAACAAACAGAGGGAGCTTCTAGGGCCCTTTACTCTGGTATGGTAAAGCTTTCTGCAGAATAAATATAGTGTTCTAGGTGGCACTAATGTGGCTAATCTATTGGCAGTAGATGCCAAAATGACTTTCCTTCTTCTTTAAAGGTGAACCACCCCTTAAACTATAATAAGTACTTGATACCCCTGTTTTACATCTTTAGATCTGTAGCAGTGTTACAGTTTACAGGCAGGTGATGTACTTCAGCTGTAGCAGACCCAAAACCCCCTGAATGTCTGGGAATTCTAGCAAGGGAGTAGCTAGTAGTTATAGTTGCACAACATCAGAACACAGCGAAAGAACCTTTACTGAGTCAAAGAGGGAAATGGTTGTGGTTAGGCATTAGTGCAGATGCTTTGTTGTCACACGTAGTGCAGTGGGAGCATATTAATAAACAGGGCAGACCCAGTGGTTGCTGGATAGCCCAGAGGATTGACTGATTTGCAGTTTCAATATATGTGTTCTTAACAGATATTTCTTAAGGCTTTTGGAGTCAAAAGTCATGAATCATATTCATGTATTTCTGTTCATAATGTGAATTACTGTATAGCATTTAATTTCCCTGCCTCTTTGTATTGTGACAGCTGAAGGACTGCAACGTTTTGGCATCCAAACTGATATTAATGCTGGATGACCTACTGTGGGTGCTGACCGACTCGCAGCTCAAGGCCATTTTTCAGTATGCAAAATCACTAAGTGAAGCCATTGAGAAGTCCACGGAGCAGAGGAAGAGCATGGCATCCGAGACGACGCAGGTATTCTGGTGCCAGTGTCTGTGGTAGCATCTATTACCCCCGTATATAAACCCTACTGGAACTTTCACTTAAGTGCTGCCATGATATATGGTTGAGTAACCAGGCAGTTTAGTATGTCACTTGGTAGCTAGGCCAGTGGAAGGGGCACAGAAATGGAATGCACTATGCACTTGTCAGGTGATAGTTGCCTGAAAAAAACCTTAAATGCCATGTATTTTTATTTCTCTAAAATGATAATACACATTTGTTTCCACAGAGCCCCCCGCCACCCGTCAGTTCCCAGCACATAAAAACTCCCCAAACTTCCATGACCCCAGAGCACAACCACGCCATCCTAAAGCTTTTCAGGGACTTTGATGTTAAAGAGACCTCATATCATCTGGTTATCTCTCACTTGGATCTTCACATCTGTGATGATATTCACTCCAAAGAAAGAGGTGATAAATACTGCTGCAAGGCTGTAAGGGATATATGGGTAAAAGTGGAAGTTACCTTGGAATTCTTATTTGTTTGTAGTTGGTGATACACTGAATCCAGGATTCAGCCAAGATTCTGCCTTTTTCAGCAGGATTTTGATTTGGCTGAATCCATGCTCCTGGCCCAACCCAATCAGAATCCTAAAAATCATGTGAGTTTTTACAGCGACATTTAACCCTTCTGAATCCCAATTAGCATATGTTAATTAGGATTCGGTTTGGTAATCGGCCGAATACTTTACTAAGCAAAAGTGGATTCGGTCCATCCCTAGTTTGTAGCGAAATACAGTGTAAGTAGGTTTGCGGTTGGTCTTTAATTTTTGGTTATTTTATTTTTGTATTCTGCTTCTCTAAGGCAAATTCAATTGGATGAAATACACCTTATGTTCCATTTTTATTGCCCTGGTTGTGAGTCTGTTCAGAATTTAAAGGGCTATTGAGTAAGGTTCCTCCTCTGTACAGGGTAGAGAGAGCCTTAAAAGATGTGATTGCTAGGTCTGCTAGAGTCAAATTAAAGGAACAGTAACACCAAAAAATGAAAGTGTTTTAAAGTAATTAAAATATAATGTACAGTTGCCCTGCATTGGTAAAACTGGTAAGTTTGCAACAGAAACACTACTATAGTTTATATAAATGAGCTGCTATGTCAACACGGGGGCAGCCATTGAAGCTGGGAAAAAGGAGAAAAGGCACAGGCACATAGCAGATAACAGATAAGCTTTGTAGAATATTATGGGGTTTTATCTGTTATCTGCTAAGTAACCTTTTCTGCCTTTAAGTGCCTTTTCTCCTGTAAATGGCTGCCCCCGTGGCTACACAGAAGCTTTATTATATAAACTATAGTAGTCTTTCTAAGGAAAACACACCAGTTGTACCAGTACAGGGCAGCATTACATTATATAGTAATTACTTTTATACACTTTCATTTTTTGGTGTTACTGTCCCTTTAACAGCAGTCTACATAGTTACATAGTTATAGTAGTTACATAGTTACATAGGGTTGAAAAAAGACCAGTGTCCATCAAGTTCAACCCATCCAAGTAAACCCAGCACTCTTAACCCACACCTACCAATCCACACTCACATACATACACTATACACACAACCACTAGTACCAACTGTAGATATTAGTATCACAATAGCCTTGGATATTCTGATTGATCAAGAACTCATCCAGGCCCCTCTTAAAGGCATTAACAGAATCTGCCATTACCACATCACTAGGAAGGGCATTCCATAACCTCACTGCCCTCACCGTGAAAAACCACCTACGCTGCTTCAAATGGAAGCTCCTTTCCTCTAATCTAAAGGGGTGACCTCTGGTGCGCTGATTGTTTTTATGGGAAAAAAGAACATCCCCCAACTGCCTATAATCCCCTCTAATGCCCCAATGATATTATGTCACACTCTTGAACTGGGCCCTTCTGGCTTCTAGCAGAGAGATTATTACACAATAGGAGGCCTGTGTGAGATAAGGAGCCTGTGACCAGCAAGGCAGAAGAACATTATCTGCATAAGCATGGCTAGACAATTTGAGCCTGTTAACACCTTAATAGAGGTTGCGAGAATAAAGGAAAACGCAAATAATCGTACAGATCATTCTCTGTATGGTTTGTATTAACATTAGTATACAGGTGCATAATAAACCTCAGCAGGTATGCTGTGTATTGCAATAGTGTAACCTTTTTCTTTTTACTGATTTTACAGCTTTTGCAAGGCGGATAACTGGAGGCGCCATGCAGTTGTCTTTCAGCCAGCTGACAGTCGACTACTATCCATACCATAGAGATGGTAGATATAATGATGTTTATGTTGCAATAAATACATACGTATGGGGCAGGATTGGTAGTGGGGTTACACTCACCTTCAGTAAAAGAGCAGAGTTTCCAAGTAGTTTAAGGATTTTCATCACATTTTGCCATGACAGGTTAAGTGGTGCCTGAGGCAAGGCCATTTACATAAGCACCCCTGCAGAGCTATGCACCTAACCTTTTTTAGGTCACATTATATTCTCTATACCAGTGGTCTCCAACCTTTTTGGCACCAAGGACCGGTGTCAAGCACGAACATTGTTCCACGGACCGGGGGGTGGGCGTTCATTCGCGCGTTCATCTACGCTTTTCTACGTGCGTGTTGCGTTGATCGCCGCAACGCTTTTATACGCGCCTTTCTTTGGGCGGCACATTTTTACCGCGGCCAGGAAGTGAGGCGGCACCCTAGAAAGCACCCTGTTGCCCAGCACTGGTCCGCGGACCGGCGGTTGGGGACCCCTGCTCTATACTACAGTTAGAGAAGATACCATGGCATGGCACTTGAGCGCACCTCGCACTTTACGTTTGTGCAAGCTCTTGTACCCCAGATTTTTTGGCATTGGAGGTAAAGAATTTTTTTAATAATCCATCCGATTAGGCTTCAATAAAAAAAATTAAAAAAACAGGATCACATTCAAAGGGTTAAAACAAGCAGAAAAACATGTCTGTGGTTCCATGGAAAAAACACTGAAGTCTGTGCTGCAAGAAGAATTAACGGCTGAAACTGCAGCAGCTGCAGTCAATAATTTGGACAGACCCACTGGGAATAATAAAAAAGAGATCTAATTATTGCAATTTGTAGCCTTTGCTAATTTAACAGCTAAAATAGGTGCAGGGTATCTGTCTGTGTTGGCAGTTTGCACACTAAGTTCCGTGTTTCTATTGCTGCTTCATCTGTTTGTTGTTTTTTTAGCTTTATGTGACTGATCATACCACTAATTATTTAATCTCACATCCTTGATGGGTAGGCCATGCCTCCTGCAAGTTTTGTAAGGTGATTATTACACTACAGGAGGGCTTTGTGGGGTAGAAAAGAAAGGCTGTACTTTGCATACAACGAATAGTGGAGCATTGTGCAAGGCTGAACCAGCAAGATGAAAATGGAGCAGTCATGGTTTGGTCCTTTTCTTCGAGCAATATAAGGGGTCATTTATGTTTCCCTAGGGAGCAATTGCTAGAATGCTAAGGGGCACATCTGATAGGCACTTGTGCCTTAGGAAAAGCTGTGCCTTCATCCTTGCATCAGATTTTCAGCATCAAGAGGCACAGGCGATCCCTGTGTTTACCACTTGCCATGTGGGTCAAGTGGCTACCCTCAGGCCTCTGAAACAGAGCCCAGAGGCCCATGGGAGTTAAGTCTGCTGCTTAGTACTGTACATTACATCATATAAGGAAGTAAAAAAAAATGTAGCTGAAGAAATATTCACCTTAGAATCAAGGTGAATAATACTGTTGAACCTTTAGGCTGGTATGTATAATTGTATAATTTTATTTATAAAGCGCTACTTATGTACGCAGCGCTGTACAGTAGAATACATTAATACAAACGGGGTTAATAAGATAATAGATGAATACAAAGTATAACAATAAATACAAATAAATACAAGATACAGTTACAGTTGCAATAAGTTAAGAGTCAAAGACACAAGAGGATGGAGGTCCCTGCCCCATAGAGCTTACAATCTATATGCTTACAATTTTTATTGTAAGCAAAATAAGTTCATTATAAAAAATATGGCTTGTCTAGCCATATTCATTTTTAGGGTTTAGTTCTCCTTTAATGTGAAGTGTTAGCCTTTTAGCCTTTGTATAACATTCACATATCTATTTTCTATAGCCCTTATGATTAATACACAGAACAAGGATAAAACGTATAACTTGCAGAGAGGTGGTTTTGCGTTCCTTTTTTTCCCCCTTTGTGTCTGTCTTTTCCTTTACACCAGGCTGTGAAACCTTGGCAATGATGCAAAATTTTCATATTGCAGGAGATGGCTGCAGTCACTGGATGCACTATGGTGATGCAACAAAAACAAGATGTTCTTGGGCACAGGAATTGTTGCATGAATTCAACTGCAACATTGAAATGCTTAGGCAAGCCGTCAAGGATTATAACCCCAGCTCCCCAATCAAAACTGTGCCAAATGCGTCCCAGCAGTATGGGCAAACAGGTATGAGAATTAAAGAAGATGCACTATCCATTCTTTGTCTTAGGTTTGGTTTAAAAGGTAGGGTAGCTGTTCTGTGTCATCTCGTCCCCTGTGGCTGTGGGATAGCTGGAGAAATGGTGCCTAAAGACGGTGTCAGACTGGGACCCCAGGGGCCCACCAGAAATCCTTAGATCATAGGGCCACTCTCCAAACTATGATGGTTCTTGTACTAGCAGTGGGATAATAGCCTCTGGGAAGGGACTGTGGCTGTGGGATAGAAGGTATACTTGGGAGAGAAGCTGCCTATAGTAGCAGTGGGTATCATTGCCACAGGGAAGGGATTGTGGCTGTGGAATAGCACGTATAGTAGGGAGAGTCGGTGCCTATAGTTGCAGTGGTGATAATAGCCTCTGGGAAGGGACTGGGGCTGTGGGATTGCAGGTATACTTGGGAGAGATGGTGCCTATAGTAGCAGTGGGTATAAATGCCACTGGCAAAGGACTGTGGCTGTGCAGCAGCAGAACACCTTAAAATTATGGTATTTATTGAATACTGGACATACAGAAAATTGGTCTTAAAGGAACAGTAACACCAAAAAATGAAAGTGTATAAAAGTAATACCAATATAATGTACTGTTGCCCTGCATTGCTACAACTGGTGTGTTTGCCTCAGCAAGACTACTATAGTTTATATTAGTTAGCTGCTGTGTAGCCATGGGGGCAGCCATTCAAAGGAGAACAGGCACAGGTTACTTAGCAGATAACAGATTAACTCCCATTATATGGGACTTTATCTGTTATCTGCTAAGTAACCTGTGCCTTTTCTACTTTTTTTCCAGCTTGAATGGCTGCCCCTGTGGCTACACAGCAGCTTATTTATATAGTAGCTTTTCTGTAGCAAAAACAGTTTTTTGCAGAGCAACAGCACATTATATTTTAAACACTTTAATTTTTTGATGTTACTGTTCCTTTAAAATAAACAGAAATATCCAAATAAGGCATTTTTAAATGAAGTAGTATTGAGGAATAGTGTGTGGCACAACTTTATGTATGTATATCTTTATTTATAAAGCGCTACTTATGTATGCAGCGCTGTACAGTAGAATACATTAATGCAAACAGGAGGTTATTAAGATAATAATAGATAAATACAAAGTATAACAATAAATACAGGATACAGTTGCAATAAGTTAAGCATCAAAGACACGAGGCTGGAGGTCCCTGCCCTGTAGAGCTTACAATCTATATGGGAGGGTAACTTACAGACACAAATAGGCAAATATAAGTACTCTAGGTCACAGTGCTGTGCGAGTTCTCCAAAAGGTCTTTAAGTTTAGTTTTAAAAAGACTGAGGGAGGATTCTCTCCGGAGGAAATTAGGGAGGGCATTCCATATGAAAGGAGCAGCAAGGCAGAAAGGTTTAAAGTGGGAAACAGCAGTAGTAGTGGGGGGCGCAACCAAGTGGTTGCTCTGCAAGGAACGAAGGAGTCGGCCAGGAACGTACGGAGACACAAGAGAAGAGATGTAGTGATGGGGGGCTTTAAAGGTTAAGAGAAGGAGTTTGTAAGATATTTGGTGTGCACATTCAGCCAGAGGCGTGGGTTTTGAGCCCAAATATGCTTAGGCTGAAGGGGTGAAAATGAGTCAGTGGTGGAGGCTAGTTTGCTGTTGTACTTGCTAACCAGGGTATCGGGGCCAGACATCTTGTCGTTAAAGGAGGAGAGACTGGACCTGAAAGAGTGAGCTAAGGCCGGGAAGTCTACATCTTGTGTATTTCCAAATTAATACAGTGGGGGAAGGAGCAGGTTGGGAAGGAGAGTGAGCGACAGAAAATGTAACCAGGTGATAGTCAGAGAAGGGAAGGGACAGATTTTTGGCAAAGACTAAATCCAGAAAGTGGCCATTCTTATGAGTCAGAGCGTTTGCCCACTGCTGGAGTTCAAAGGAGGAGGTTAGGCGAAGAAAACGTGAGGGCCAAGGTGGCAAGGGATCATCAATGTGGGAGTTAAAATCCACAAGGATGATTGCAGGGCCATAAGTACAGAGGAAAAAAAGAGAGCCAGGTTTCAAAATCAGAAAAGAAGGTAGCAGATGAGGAGGCTGACGGGGACCTGTAAATGACAGCCACCTGTACAGAGAGAGGATGGAAGATTTAAAGGGCATGCACCTCAAATGAGTTAAAAGAAAAAGCGAGAGGAATAGGAATGGATGCGAACCGACAATGGGAGGAGAATTCAAACTCCCCCACCGCATCCAGTGGTCCGTGGGGTGTGGGAGAAAGACAGAACTCCTTGAGAGAGCTCAGCTTCAGTGGCGGTATCATTCTGCAAAAGCCAGGTTTCTGTTAGTGCGAGGAGATGAATGATTTAGAGCAGAACAGATCATGGATGAACATAGCTTTGTTAGTTAAGGAATGGACATTTAGAAGGGCACAAGAAAACGGAAGGCAGGAAGAGGGAAGAGTGGGAACCTGAATAAGGTTAGAAACAGCAGAGGAACGAAATGCTTTAAGCATGAGGGCAGAAGGACAAGGATGAATATAAGTAGGTATGGAGCAGGGCCCGGTGTTTGGAGAGACATCCCCTGCAGCCAGCAATAGTAGGAAAAAGAGTGAGAAGATGCGAGTAGAGGATTTAAAATGAGTGCGCCTCTGTGTACGGACAGTAACTGTGGGACAAAGATGTTGTAAGTAGTTATAAAGCGTGAAAGAGCTGGAGTATGTAGATGGGAGCAAGGGGGAGGATATGTGGATGGAGTATGGACAGACAACAAGGGGGTTAAAGGAAGAGACTACCTTAGGGATCACCATGCATACAAGCAGTGGAAATGAAGTGAGTTTTGCCATTAGCAGGTGGGTCATAGTCTTGTAGCTTTTAGAAAATGGCAGAAGCAGGTTCCTCAGTGCATCAGCAAATTGTTCTGCATTTTAGACAGTTCATACATTTCAAGCAGCAGTTTGTAGTGGCTCTCCTTGTAGTTCTCCTTGCAGGGCCGCCATCAGGGGGGCACAGGGGGGACAGTCATCCCGGGCCCGGACGTTTCTAACTTTAAAGGGGGCCCGGCCGTGCTAGAGTTTTCTTAGCTCGGGCCCCCTTTAATCGAGTCCGGGCCCTGTCACTACTGGCGTCCGCCGCTATATCCCGCTGCTTTCCGCTCCATCTGCGCTCCATCTGCGCTTAAATAAGGTGACGTCACACGCACGTGGCGCAAACTTTATAAAAGCGCAGATGCTGCAGATAGCAGCAGGACATAGCGGTGGACGTCAAGGAAGCCGGGGGAAGCAGCAGGGGGACCGGAGGAAGCAGCAGGGGGACTGGTGAGGAACTGAAGGATGCTTGGGGGAGCTGAAGGATCTTTGGTGGGGGCTGGAGGAAGCAGGAGGACACTGGGGGGACTGGAGGATGATGGGGGAGCTGAAGGATCTTTGGGGGGGCTGGAGGAAGCAGGAGGACACTGGGGGGGGAACTGGAGGATGATGGGGGAGCTGAAGGATCTTTGGGGGGGGCTGGAGGAAGCAGGAGGACACTGGATGGGGGAACTGGAGGATGCTTGGGGGGGCCCTGGAGAAAGCAGCAGTATGCTTGGGGGGCCCTGGAGAATGCTGGGGGGGAGCCGATGGAAACGGGCGGAAGCAGTAAGCAGCGGGGAGCGGGCCATAGTATGAGTAATTTGGGGGGGGCCCTGGCTACCAGTGTTTTAGGGGGGCCCTGGCTACCAATGTCTGTGTGTACTTTGTATTGATGGGAGGGGTTACTGGGGGAGGGGCCATTGGGGGCGTGGGAGGGCCTAGAAAATTTTGTTGTGAGGGGCCCCGTGATTTCTGATGGCGGCCCTGTCTCCTTGTGTTGAACTCCTTGTTAAACTCGTTCAGATCACTTGTAAATGAATCACTTTGGTACGCATCACCCCAGCAAATGCTCACCACCCCAGCAAATGCTCTCCGCTAAGAAAGTCTTAATAAATAGGGAGAGACAAAGCTGGGCAGCACTGCACACAGGTCTGGGGAATCACAACTTATTCTACAGTAATTGATCAAGCAACAGACTCACCCAGCTGTGTCAGATGTGGGAGTATAGCAAGAGTGAAGCTGAACCCTGAGATAAAGTGACTTACAGAGTTTATTTATGGGGGGGTCATACAATGTACAAAACTACAGAGAGAACTAATAATCTATATATATTTTGGCTAGTGCCTAAAGTGAAAAATGAAAACTACTTATATTGGAATTAAATGCAGATGATATTGCAGATTTACCAATAAAAAAGTTCAAATGCAGGCAACAGGGCCACTGCAAGATATAGTGCAGGAATGTAGTTAGAAATGGCCTATTTTCTCCTTTCAGGGAAATGTTAAAGTTGTATGTGGTTAGGTTTCCACAACAAAGACAGTAAGTGCTGACCTCGCTAAATAAACCAATGGGGATTTGGCAGAGTAATACTGAGGGGTGGCAAACAAAACCCAGTTGTGTATGGTACAATTGTACAAAGCACTGAGGGTTCGGTTACTGGAGTAGGTCACCTGCTCCTGCTTATATCGATGAGTGTTGCATCCTTTCTGAGCTACATTATTAATAAGAGCGCACTTCTGGCTTTCTTATAAGGGAACTGTGAACTGTATCTGAGGCTTAGGTAGGAGATAAGAAGAGTGTTTACATGACCGTTAAGCTTAAGGGGTCCATACACTGCCAAGTTGCTTATCCAACCAATACCTCAACTTATCAACCGATGTATGGGGGTCCTCCATACAGCCTGCCCAATCAATACAGATGGTTGAAAATCCCATCAGCAAGTTGATGCGGTCCTTACCTGGTTGGTTTCCATAAGCCTGCAGTATGATCCAGCTGAATTTGGCCCGGTGCGTTGGTGGCCATATTGGGCAACAATCTACTCCAGACAAGGGGATCTTAAGGTGGGCATCTTTGTAAAAGAAAACTAAGCCATTGACAAGTTGGGGAGAAAAAGAAGAAAATATAACTCATGGCTGGAATATTCAACTTCCTGCCCCCACCCCACCAGTTACTCTAGTTATATCTCATCCTGGAGGGACTGCCTTCTTCATGTTTTAACTCTTCCCTGATGTCCTCTTTAACCTTCAGATTTTGATCAGAATGTAAAGAAATCTTCACCAACGTCGTTTAAAGAGCAGCCCAAATCCAACCCGATGTCCAGTTCTTTTGTTGTCAGACTTGCTGATTTTTATATTTATCAGGTGAGCTCTTTTCCATTTTATGTAAATTGACTCTTTCTACTAAAATCTGGAATTTCACCATCCAAAATCATTAGAATGATCTTGAAGAAAAACATGTTCCAAGTGAATGGTGCTTTGGGATTTTTTCTTACATTTTATTACAATTTCCCTGCCAAATTGTACTGTATGTATTACAGCCATAGAGGAGCGAATGGCTGATAACACAAATTTCATATAGACATAAACAAGAGGTCCCCGCACATTCTAAGACATTGTGTGCTCTATGCTACTAGGGTATGCCTTTCCCTTTAAACAAAACAGGGATTATTTGTCCATATATTGTAATATATTCAGCTGTCCAACTACATCAAAGTCATTCCAGGTCTGACTAGTCCTACACTTACCTATACACTAAACTGCACTCACTATTGTATATTCAGGAGCAGTGGCCAGCTCCCCGTTGTAGCTCCCTTCCCAGCTACAGTCCTAAAAGGGATGGTTCACCTTTAAGGTAACTTTTAGTATTTTATAGAATGGCTGATTTTTAGCTATTTTTTTTGTTACAGTTTTTGAGTTTTTTTTACTCTTTCCAGCTTTTTAAACGAGGGTCACTGACCCCAACAGCAAAATAAACTATTGCTCTGTGAGACTGCAATTTTATTATTTTTACAACTTATATTCCTATTCAGGCCTCTTCTATTTATCTTATAGCCTCTCACTCACATTTTGTACCCTAGCAACCAGATATCTGCTGACATTCCAAAGTGGATTGCTGGTGAACAAAAAGCTTAATTCAAGAACCACAAAAAATATAAACCAAATGCAAATTGTCTCAGAACATCACTCTCTACATCATACCAAATGTTAATTTTTGAAGTGCAATTTTTACATAATTCTCCCCTGAAAATGCACACAAGGTGTTTTTCAGGTAGGATTTACATAAATATGTACTGTTCTGGTGCCTTTATTGGGACAGGTGGGATGGGCTGAGCTTTACTTTTTAAAGGGGTTTTAGTATTAAATTAACTGTAGTATGACAAACATTGATATTCTGAGACTTGGTTTTCATTTTTTATTTTTTGTGGTTTTTCAGTTATTTAGATTTTTTTATTTTTTTTATTTTTAAATGTTTTTATTTTATGATTAAAAGTAAAGCATACAGAGGAGCACCTTTTGGGTTATCCCAGGGTGCTAAGCAAATTTATAACGTAGTCATAAACATAAGGGAAAAAGGAGGGGGGGGGGTGGAGGAAGGGGATGAAAGAGGAAAGAGCAGTTCAGGGAGTTATTTAGATTTTTGTTCAGCAGATCTCAGGTTTGGTATTTCAGCAGCATAACAGTATGTTAGATTTGTGATATGCTGAATCTGTTTGCCTATGCCAGTGCTGTCCAACTTCTGTGGTGCTGAGGGCCGGCATTTCTCTAGCATATATAGTTGAGGGCCGCTAATGGAAGCCAGTTTTGACCACTCCCCCTTTTTAAACTACACCCACTTCATACCACTCCCATGTTATAACAAGACCATGCCCACATTAATGGTGGTAGCGCAGCAAAAACCCAAATGGTTGGTGCTCACTGCAGGGATATCAACCATCATTCATATGTGAAAGAATTATATTATGTCATAATAAGACATGCCCTTAAATCCATATGCCGCCTCCTCCTTCCCTGTGAGTAGCATAGCAACCCCCAGCACATAATTACACAACTTGGGGACCATTTATTGGCTATTTTCAACTACTAACAAACTCCCAGAACAAATACCTGCCAGGTTCACCTCCTACAGGCAGCATAGGGCAGACAGAGCATGGCACACACAGGCAGCAAAGGGCAGGCAGAGTATGGCACACATATGCAGGGCAGGCAGAGTATGTGCATACAGGCAGCATTGGGCAGGTAGATTATGGCACACAGGGGCAGCATAGGGCAGGCAGAGTATGGCACAAACAGGCGGCATAGGGCAGGCAGAGTATGGCACACACAGGCAGCATAAGGTAGGCAGAGTATGGCACACACAGGCAGTACTCTGTCTGCCCTATGCTGCCTGTGTGTGCCATACTCTGCCTACCCTAAGATGCCTGTATGTGCCATACTCTGCCTGCCCTTAGATGCCTGTATGTGCCATACTCTATCTGCCCTAAGCTGTCTGTGTGTGCTGTACACAGTACATACAGTGACACAATGCTGGCACTGTTCCTACAGTCTGAGGTGTGAAGAAGTTAACAATGTGGGTGATTACAGCCTGAGCCTGAGGTGTGAACAATACAGTGGTTGAACAATGCAGGCATGAAAAGGTGTGAACAGTACAGGGGATTACATGTTTAAACAATTACAGCATGAATCTGAGGTGTGAACCATGCAGGGAGCCAGTTAATCTCAGTACAGATACCATTTAAATCTTACACAAAGGTAAGCAGTCACAGCAGCCAGGCAGGTGGGGGGCCACACAGAGGGGGGTTGCGGGCCACCAGTTGGACAGCACTGGCCTATGCCATTGCAAGTAAGAAATTAACCAGTGACCTTTCAATTTATGCAACTGGTTAGAGTGCACAAGCAACCAATGACTTGGTCCAAAAGGAAAAAAGCAAGGGCAAAGCCTGGATGTGACGGTGTAAGCATATAGGTTAAGTTCTCAGTGTGTCAGGTTCAAAAAAGGCCACTCCCTTCCCTTCAGATCTGAGAGACAAAAGAAGGACTGATTAAAATGTAGCTTTTACAGTGGTTGTTTTACGTTTTTTTTATGGAAAACAGATTTTCTGACACGCTGAGAGCATTGTTGGTGGTTTCATAAAATTTAAAGGTAAACCACCCTTTAACGCTGTATTTAAACAAGGTAAAAAGCAGAGGACAACATAGGTTTGGGTCATCAGCTTTCTTTCTTTGAATTCAAAATTCAGTATACATTGCCCTATTTCGTTTTAGGTCTCGACAGCGGATCAGTGTCGTTCGTCCCCTAAAACAATGATTTCTTGCAATAAGAAGAGCCTGTATCTCCCACAGGAAATGTCTGCAATTCATATTGAATTCACTGAATATTATTTCCCTGATGGGAAGAACTTCCCAAGTAAGTCAGATCCAGTCATTTTTTTTTTTCCTTTTGCTGGTTCCTTAAAATACTAATTAAGCGCAATCACCTTATTTGAGTGCTTTTGTACATTTTTTTTGTTGCTGTTCTCCTACCCAGTTCCAAACCCCAACCTCTATGTACAGCTGAATGCCCTGCAGTTTACCCTTGATGAGAGGAGTATCCTATGGCTCAGCCAGTTTGTATTGGACCTTAGGCAAAGCCTCAACCAATTTATGGCCATGTATATGCTGAACGACAACTCCAAGTCAGATGAGCATGTTGACATCAGGATCGACGGACTGATGCTGAAGGTAATTCAAGAATTTTCCTTGTCAAGCTGCAGGAGCTGGTAAATAATTCAGCCGCTGTTCCTACATAAAATATATATGATCCATCTGTAAACATATTTGCATAATTAGCTGAATTAAGAAAAGTTATGCTAAAAGTGGCATCTAGGTGCCTGTCCTTATTCTGCTCTCCTTCCTGGCAGCTTCATCTCATTTCCATTGATTCTCAGTGACAGGTTTCTCCCGAGTGAGTTTCATTTTGTATGTTAATTTCGCCATACTAAAACTAAAACATAAAAAAAAGACTAGAAATGTTGTATTTTATATACTGAACTTACTGTTCTAGCCCAGAGGTGCTGCAGCACTGCACATGCTCAGTGTACTCTGGGCAGATGTTAAGTTTAGGAAATCATCAAGCCATTAAGCATAGTGATGGTGAAGTCATAGAAGCCGGTGCTACAGAGTTAGGGTCAGACTGGGCTGGTGTGGCACCAGGAAAAATCCCGGTGGGCCTTGCGACTCTCGCTGACCCAGGCCCTCTCCACCCCCTACCACATACTGCACTTCCTACTGTAGAGGGCTGATTTCTATTGATGGCGTTTATTGACTGAGAGGAAGTGACAATGCTGCACCTATAAAAAGATTGCATGTGAATGAGCCCACATGTGGCACACAGTTTGCTCTATCTACCTATTTACCTATGTCCATGTTTGTTTTACAGCTTATTATACCCTCCCAGAAGAAGCAAGACTGCCACCCTGATCAGCCAGTGGCCATCAGTATTCAGACATCAGAAATGATTGCCAGCAACACAAGACAGTCTGCGAACTGCCGCCGGTCGGACCTGGAAGCCATCTTTCAGGACTTTAAAGACTACGATTTCTACTCTGAAACCTTCACCTCTTTCCCCCGTTCCCATGAAAGCTTCCACATCCTGCACCCTATTTTTCAGAGACACGCCTTCGAACAAGACACTAAAATGCATGACATTTATAAGGGAATGGTGGCCCCAAAGCTAGACTCCAAGGCCCTAAGTACCTCCGCTGCTATGGACATCTGGGCCATACATTTTACACAGTTCTGGGTTGACTATGAAGGTATTAAAAATGGGAAAGGGCGACCGGTAGGCTTTATCGACTCCTTTCCCTTTTCTATATGGATCTGCCAACCACGACGTTTCCTTCAGTCTCAGAAACGGACTCTTTCCGATGGCGATCTTTGTCAAAGCATTTCCAAAAGCGAATCAACAGACTCTGTGGGTCGCCTGCAGAGGAAAAAGCTGTTAAAACAATACTACAGCACTGATCTGGGAGGCTCCAATACTCCTCTCCAGAAGTCCCAGTCCCTTGACAGCAGTTTGGCCAACCCTCCTACCTGCAAACAGACTGACGCAGACATCCATGTTCTTGTCCACATTCAGAAACACGTTAGCTTACAAATCAACCACTACCAGTATATTTTCTTGCTCTTGCTCCAAGAATCCATCAAGCAGATCTTTGAGAACGTCCAAAAGGATGTGGAGGAAGTGACTGGCAAGCTGGCCGATGAAACGAAGATCTCTGTAGGCTTGCTGCTCAAGAGTGCCGATGTTTCTTTATTGCTGCTTCCATTGCCAGAAGATAATGCCAAGTCCCCACTTCCATGCAAAGGTAGTCCTGTTACTGACCATAAACTGTCTTTGCCTTCAGAGGGCGTCGCAGGTGACCTCGTAATCAACAATAATGTTGACTTGATGAACAAGGCCATCTTAGAAAGCGATCTTCTGAAAAGGGACCCTCAAAAGATTATAGCATCTGACCATTTACTGTCTAAATCTTCCATTGATACTGAGCTTTTAAAAAGGGCTCCCTACTTTGACTCGACAACAGATGCAGACTTGATGAAAGCTGAACTTGCCTTTGGCCAGGAGGGTGATAGAAATAATCCTAAAGAGGATCCTGGTGCTAATATGGACAGGAGCTCTTCCTTTCTTATCCGCTCACTTGAAGAAAATCACATTAACAGCAATGGTACCGATAGTGAGTTTACAGAGGATCAGTTTGCTCTTATACAAGAGGTAGAAAAGAAACAGCCCCTTCTGGTAGACATAAGGTATTACAACAGCTTAAATATTTAAAAGCCTGTGATACTTATTTTTTACATTTTCCCTGTGGATTTCTCTAATCCTCTCAGTGTTTGCTTATAGTTTGGAGAGATACCATATTACTATGGCAGCATAGTTAATCCCTCTACTAAGTACAGGTATCGGACCCCTTATCCGGAAACCCGTTATCCAGAAAGCTCCGAATTACGGAATGCCCGTCTCCCATAGACTCCATTTTAATCAAATAATTCAGAATTTTAAAACTGATTTCCTTTTTCTATGTAGAAATAAAACAGAACCTTGTAATTGATTCCAACTAAGATATAATTAATCCTTATTGGATGCAAAACAATCCTATTGGGTTTAATTAATGTTTTATTGATTTTTTAGTAGACTTAAGGTATGGAGATCCAAATTACGGAAAGACCCCTTATCCGGAATACCCTTGGTCCCGAGCATTCTGGATAATGGGTCCTATACCTGTACAATTCGGCAGGAACAGCAGCCTGTCCAGAGAGACACCATAAAACTATGGCATCATAGGTATGCCCCTGTACTAAGCACAATTCAGCAGGAACAGCCCCCTAAGTTTGCTCATAGCCTATACAGAGAGATACCATAAAACTATAGCAGCATAGGTATTCCCTTGTACTAAGCACAATTCAGCAGGGACAGCCCCCCAAGTTTGCTCATAGCCTGTACAGAGAGATACCATAAAACTATTAGCAGCATAGGTATTCCCTTGTACTAAGCACAGTTCAGCAGGAACAACCCCCTAAGTTTGCTCATAGCTTAAAATGCACAGCTGTGCCATAGGTTTGGATTCAGTTTGACCAGGCAATCAGAATTCAGTGTATTCTGAATACTGGGGAAAGTGCAGGGGTTCAGCCTTATCCTGAACTGAATCCTGGGTTCAGTGCATTAACAACCTGAATATTTTAGTTTATCATTAGGAGCAGGCAAAAGTACTGTTGGGGTAACCTTATATAACAAACAACAGCCATAAATAAATTGCAGATTATATCCATATAATACACAATATAAGAATATATTCTAAATTATATCCTTATAAATGGAGCTTAGTGA
Source organism: Xenopus tropicalis (assembly GCF_000004195.4). Classification (NCBI taxonomy): domain Eukaryota; kingdom Metazoa; phylum Chordata; class Amphibia; order Anura; family Pipidae; genus Xenopus; species Xenopus tropicalis. Next base: position 16,566,696 of record NC_030679.2, on the reverse strand, counting down.
TGTCATCAGTTATAATCTGTGCTTAGTGATGTAATTTCTGTTTATACAACTAATTGAAACTTGTGTATTATAAAAAATAATGTTCCTCCTGTTGTAAAACATTAGGATATTAGAAGTCACCTCAAAGTTCTATGACCTGTATAAAAGTACTCATGATTTGGCCTTGTGCTTGTATATGGTTATGGAACTTCTCGGGGACTTATAATATCCTAATATCCCTATATTATATTATTCACTATATAAACTCTGCTTATTGATGTCATTGGTTAAAATCGGTGCTCGGACCAATTTCCCACTCTCACCCCTCAGCTCCTTTCTTTAACAGTGGAGGTAATCCTTCATTTTAGTAATTCAGCAAAGCTCACCTCAAAAAAAAAAAAAAATCTCAATTTTTTTTTTTTTTTTCTTTTAACATCATTACTTTTATTGGTCAATTATCATGTATTGCATGTACATCTGTTGTTACATTTCAAAGTTGTAAACTTCAATTATTGTTACAGTTTTCCCAAAGCATATGACATTGCCATTGTACTTGTGTACATCAACTTATCGGCTGGAGTAATTTATTTACAAAATACAAATATTAAAATAGTATTAAAATAATAATATAACATAACATGAAATAAATGACAAGAGTTATTACCTAGCACCGTAGCAAACAAGTCTAGAGGGTGGGGCGTATGATGGGTAGGGTACATTGATTATCGCTCATACAGTAGTGGAGCTGTGGCTTTCATAGGGTAGTACCTTAGGGAAATGGGCCAAGAGCCCCATATTTTGTCAAACTTCTCAGGGGGTTGTTCTTTTTGTATATAAATATTGCATGCAATCTAGGTATTTCTCTGTTTGGTCTATCCATGATTGGTGGGTTGGGGGGGTTTACATCTTTCCAGAGGTATGTTATGAATCTACGGGCTTGGAAGAGGCCCTGACCTATAACAATTAGCTGGTATTTGTTACCCAGAGAATCGTCACATGCTCCCTGTATTGCTAATTCCTGAGAGGGTTGGAGTTGTATATTTCTGCTATTGTGGCAAATATGTCTCTCCAGTATTTTTGCAGCCTATTGCATCCCCACATCATATGTATGAAGGTACCTGGGGCTAGGCCACATCTAGTACAGTTAGGGGATATCTGGGGATTCATCCTATGCAGCCTTATTGGGGTGAAATATGCCCTATGGAGAATAAGTTTCTGGATCATTTTGTGGTTAGCATTGGGGGAAATGAACCCGGGTGCCTCAATGGCATCCAACCATTCATCATCAGCTAGTGCGGGGATATCGGTTTTCCAAGCCTCAAAGAGGCCCGTGTTGGTCTTTTCATATTTGCAGAATCTTAGTGTCTTTATAAAGTGGATATCAAGTGCTGGTTTGTTTGTACCTCAAGTATTCTGCAAAAGGGTGATTTTCCCACCTTAAAAGGAGGGTCTGATTGGTAGGCATGTTGTATTTGCCTGTATGTTAACCATTAGGTACCGGGGATTCTTTATTCCCTTTGGAGCTTATCAAAGGATTTAAGGGAGTTGTCCTGTACCATGTGTTGTAGTAGTTGTACCCCTTTGTTGTTCCATATCCGCCCTGCCTCTATGGCATATGGGTGTGTCTGGATGTTTAGCTTGTTGTGTACATAGTGCTTCAGCACGCGACCATATAGTGCGGGTTAGGAGTAGTACAGGATGGGTTGTGCTTTGTGTCTTATCGGTTGAGATTTTAAGCATCTCTTGTAGTAGGGGTTTTTCGGAGTTGTTTAGTGCCATTAGTAGCTTGGAGGATGGGCAGATGGGTTTTTAAGTAAACCAAGATGTAGCGTGTGCTAGTTGGGTTGCAAAGTGGTATAGTTCAAAATCTGGCAGGGATGCTCCGCCACTGTCCGCAGCTTTTTTTAAGGGAGTCTAGTTTTAGTCTCCTTCTCCCTGTTCCCCCGAATAAAGGGGCTCATTAGTTTGTCTAGTTTTTGAAAAAAAGGATTTAGGGACCCTTATAGGGGAGTGTGCGAGTATATACAATACTTTGGTGAGTATTGTCATTTTTATTAGACTGATGCGGCCTTGTGGACTGATCAGCCCATTGTTTAAATCTTGTTTCCACCATACTCAACAGGGGTAAAATATTCATTGCCCAGTAGGTGGAAACGGGCAGGGATACCTTGATACCTAAATATTTGAATTCTGGTGTTATCATCAGTGAGTGTTGGTTATGCTCTGAATTGTTCTTTTGTTTGTCTACCAGAAATAGGGTGGATTTGGTGAGATTTACCCTCAGGCCAGAGTGGTCCCCAAAGTTCTGTAATGTATGGGCAAGTTTGTTCAAAAATGATGTACAGTCGGCCAGGTATAATATTAAGGAGTCATCAGAGTAGAGCTGTATTTTCTCCTGTAGGGGTCCGATTTTACAGCCCACTATCTCTGGGTCCCTTCTAATTATAGCTGCTAATGGCTCAATTGCTATAGCAAATAGGAACGGGGACAGGGGTCATCCCTGCCTTGTTCCTCGAGTCAGAGTAAAGTATGGGGAGGGTATTCCATTGACAGTTGCTGAGGCCGAGGGGCTGGAGTATAGCAGTTTGGTAAGGGCCAGGTAGTGAGGCCGAAACCCATTTTGGTCATCACTCGCCAAAGAAAGGGCCATTCCACAGTATCAAAGGCCTTGGCGATGTGTAGCATCACCAAGGCCCTTTGCCCCGCATTGTCATGGTTTATAGCGAGGTTGGTATAAAGTCTACTCAGACTTGTATGCTAATCTAAAAGCTACAAGACTACAACTCACCTGCAAATGGCAACTCTCACCTCATTTCTACTGATTATATGCATGGTGCTCCCAAAGGTAGTCTCTTCCTTTAACCCACCTGTTGTCTGTCCATACTCCATCCACATATCCTCCTCCCTGCTCCCATCTACATACTCCAGCTCCTTTACCGTTTATAACTACTTACAACACCTCTGTCCCCCAGTTACTGTCCGTATGCGGAGGCGCACTAATTTTAAATCCTCTGCTCACATCTTCTCACTCTTTTTCCTACTATTGCTGGCTGCAGGGGATGTCTCTCCAAACCCCGGGCCCTGCTCCATACCTACTTATATTCGTCCTCATCCTTCTGTCCCAATGCCTAAAGCCTGTCGTTCCTCTGCTGTCTCTAACCTTATTCAGGTTCCCGCTCTTCCTGCCTTCTGTTTTCTTGTGCCCTTCTTAATATCCGTTCTTTACCTAACAAAGCTACACTAATCCATGATCTGTTCTGCTCTAAATCATTTCATCTCCTCGCACTAACAGAAACCTGGCTGTTGCAGGATGACACCGCCACTGAAGCTGCGCTCTCTCATGGTGGTCCGGGGGGGACCACTGGACGCGGTGGGGGAGTTGCCTTGCCGGTTTGCATCTATTCCTATTCCTCCGGCTTTTTTGTTTAGCTCATTTGAAGTGCATGCCCTTCAAATCTTCCATCCTCTCTCTGTACAGGTGGCTGTCATTTACAGGCCCCCGTCAGCCTCCTCCTCTGCTACCTTCCTTTCTGATTTGAAACCTGGCTCTCTTTTTTCCTCTGTACAGACGGCCCTGCAATCGTCCTTGGGGATTTCAACTCCCACATTGATGATCCCTCGCAAACCTGGCCATCACGTTTTCTCCGCCTAACCTCCTCCTTTGTGCTCCAGCAGTGGACAAACGCTCCGACTCATAAGGATGGCTACTTTCTGGATTTAGTCTTTACCAAAAATCTGTCTCTTTCTGATTTTAACAGTGTCCCCTTCTCCTTCTCTGACCATCACCTGGTTACATTTTCTGTCTCTCACTCTTCTTCCCAACCTGATCCTTCCCCCACTGTACTAATTCAAAATACTCGTGACGTAGACCTCCCGGCCTTAGCTCGTTTTTCAGGTCCAGTCTTTCCTCCTTTAATGAGATGTCTGACTCTGATACCTTGGTTAGCAAGTACAACAGTATACTAGCCTCCACCATTAACTCATTTGCACCCCTTCAGCCTAAGCGTACTTGGGTTCAAAACCCACGCCCCTGGCTGAATGTGCATACCAAATTCTTACGCTCCTGTGTGAGGTCTGCGGAACGTATGTGGAGGAAATCGCATACGCAAGCAGTCTTTATCCATTATAAATTCCTATTGGCCTGCCTCAACTCTGCCTTGTCGAAGGCTAAACAGGAATACTTCAACACCCTTATAAACAATAATAAATCCAACCTGAAACACCTGTTTTCTATATTCAATACCCTTCTGCGTCCCTCACCGACTCCATTACCTCACTTTATGCACTCTCCTCAGGACTTTGCTGATTTCTTCATGAACAAAGTGGAGTCCATCCACAATAAAATTCCCGCCTCTGTTAATACTAATCAGCCCCCTTCTGCATGTTTTAGCTCTTTTGGTCCCATCACTGTCTTCGAAGTCTCCCGGCTTCTATTGTCGGCTCCCCTCACCACTTGCTCTCTAGGCCCCATGCCTTCTTCTCTGCTTAAACACTGTGCTGCTGAAATTACTCCGGCTCTTACTCACATCTTCAACTCTTCTCTGACTTCTGGAAGTTTCCCCTCTTCGTTCAAACAGGCCTGTGTCAAGCCTATGCTTAAAAAGGCCACGCTGGACCCGTCCTGTCTCTCTAACTACCGTCCTGTCTCGTTTCTACCGCTTGCCTCCAAAATCTTAGAGCGCATCGTCTTCTCCCGTATTACTAACTTTCTTAATGCACATAATTTATTGGACCCACTGCAATCTGGTTTTCGGCCTGCGCACTCTACTGAGACGGCATTGTGCAGGGTCACTTTTCTATACTAATCCTCTTAGATCTATCGGCTGCGTTTAATACGGTTGACCACTCCCTCCTGATGCAAATTCTGTATTCGATTGGTCTCCGTAGTCAGGCTGCATCCTGGATCTCTTCTTACCTCTCTAACCGTTCATTCACTATCTCCTATGCTAACATAACCTCATCTCCAGTTCCTCTTAATGTGGGGGTACACCAAGGCTCTGTACTTGGGCCGTTGTTGTTCTCCCTTTACACGCTGTCTCTGGGAGATCTTATCCATTCCTTTGGCTTTAAGTATCATCTGAATGCTGATGATATCCAAATTTACTTTTCAACCCCCTCGTTAACAAGTTGAAACTGAGACTCAAATCTCTAACTGCCTCCTAGCTATCTCCAATTGGATGAACCAACGCCACCTCAAACTGAACCTAACAAAAACTGAACTAATGATCTTTCCGCCTAAGCCTGGTCTCTTCCCTTGTCCGTACGTTCCTGGCCGACTTCTTCGTTCCTCGCAGAGCAAACGCTTGGTTGTGCCGCCCACTACTACTGCTGTCTCCCGCCTTAAACCTTTCTGCCTTGCTGCCCCTTACATTTGGAATGCCCTCCCTGATTTCCTCCGGAGAGAATCCTCCCTCAGTCTTTTTAAAACTAAACTTAAACACTACCTTTTGGTGCACTCACCCAGCACCTGATCTGGAAACTAGCACTTATATTGTAGTGTCACCCACTGTGACCTACAGCACTTATATTTGCTGTGTCTGTAAGTTTCCATCCCATATAGATTGTAAGCTCTACGGGGCAGGGACCTCCATCCTCTTGTGTTTTGACTCTTATTGCTATTGTATCTTTTATTTATTTGTCTTTATTGTAATACTTTGTATTTATCTATTATCTTAATAATCCCGTTTGTATTAATGTAGTCTACTGTACAGCACTGCGTATATAAGTAGCAATTTATAAATAAAGATATACATACATACATAGACTTATATGGGATTATTGTTAGCAGGAGTATTGAGATGGGTGGAATACTTTCCATGTGTCTATGAGATCTAAAGATTGAAACCAAGTGTTGAATTTAGGGTCATCCCCAGTTCCACTTGTACCATCTCGTTTCCATAAATCTTTGGTGGGGTTGGGTGTAGTATTAAAGTGTCCTGCCATTAAGATTATCATCATTGGGGTATTGGAGAGTATATTTAGTTAGTTCGATCAACACCTCTTCCGAGAATGATGGGGGGATATATACAATGGCCAGTATACATTCTCTAGAGAAAATTTTACAGTGAATACAAATATATCTGCCTTTGTGGTCCGTTTTTAGATTTAGTAGCGTAAATATTACCCTCTTATTTATCAATGTGGAGACTCCTCCTGTGTAAACTGAGTATGTGGAGTGGTAACTCCATCCCACCCAGGGCTTTTTAAGAGCCAGTATTGCCGACCCATTGAGGTGTGTTTCCTGGCGAAGAAGGATATCGGGATTTTGCCTTTTGGCATAGTTCAGGGCAGTGCGTCTCTTGATGGGGTCATTGAGTCCCCTTACATTCCAGGATATAAGTTTTAGGTTACCTGCCATTTTTAAATAAGTAAGAGGACTGAGCATAGTCCTTTAGGTACCTTTTCCTACCCACTCCACCCCTTAATTGTGGTGTGTCTGTTACCCTTATCATTCCCTCTTGTATATTTCCATATGCATAGATATTGGTAAAACTTACAAAACATACAATAATAAACCCAACTTCCCTTCCCTCCCCGTGCCCCCATTCCAAAACATTAGAGGCTACTTTTCCCTTAAACCCTTAAAAGATTGTCCACCCAAGATAGTTGGGGGGTGGTGGGTGTTAGCTCCTGGGCCGTGTTACCCTTTGGCTTGGTGTTGGAGGAGGCGTGGGCATTTTGCGGCCTTCCCTCGTAGAGGTAGCTGAAGCCTGTCTCGGTACTGATGCCCAGTCCGGTAGTGCTGCAATCCGCCATATAGGCCTCTCCCTTATCTCAAACTGGAGTGGGGGTGGACGAGTGGTTATCAAATGGGGTATATCAAGCAGGCTGTAATATGTCTATATGTCCAGTATTTCTTACTGTTAGGTTAAGAATGATGGGCAGGCCTCGGTGGGCTTCTATGGCGTTTGTAATTTACCTACCCAGCGCGTCCAGCCAGTTACAAGTGTCCGTCGGAGATTCGAAAAACTTGACGCCCGTAGCAGTTTCAATGGGTAGATCATAGAGTAGGGGATCTCTTTCTAGCGTAGACGATTTTTGATTTCCAGGAATCGTGCACTTTGTCTCTGGAGCTCCTCTGAATAGTTGGGGTAGAGAGAGATATTTGTGTTGCTGTGCTTTATTTGCCAGTTCTTGCGGGCTATCGTGAGAAGCTTATCTCTGTCTTTGCAGTTATGGATGCGCGCGATCGGCAGCCCCGGTGGAGTGCCTGGGATGGGGGGGGGGGGTTGATGGTATTCTATGCACCCTTTCCACCGACAATGCAGTTGTCAGGTTGTCGGCGCTGGCCCATGTTTTAAGGAGCCTTTCCACAAAGGCCTTTGGGTGGTCCCCTCCCTCATGTTCTGCAAGGCCAATAAGTCGGATGTTGCTGCTTCTCGCTCTGTTTTCGAGGTCGTCCACTCGTTTCCTCCACAGTTCCACCTGTTGTTGGAGGTCTTGGGTGGTATTTTGTATGGGATGACTCGCGTCATCTAGGACCGAGATTCGGGCTTCCGCTGCTGTAGTACGTTCTCTTATGTGTTGCATATCATATTTAATCAGCGACAGCTCAGCTTTTAGTTCGTCTGTTTTTGACATAATGGTGGCTTGGCAGGCTTGTTGGCATTGTTGCACAGCCTTCAGCAGGTCGTGCATAGTTCGTTGTGGCTGGGGTGCCTCAGTCTGCACCCTTAGTTCGGGTGGCTCGGGCGCCATGTTGGATGTTTCAATGACTTGTGCGGCCTGGCGTACAAACTGTTCCATGCGGGTTGGTGCCTCCTGATTTTCGCTTGTTTTTACCTTTCATGCTTAATGAGGGGGTTTATTACCCCTTCAGCAGCCGGTCTCTGGTTCCTCCAGCACAGTATTTAGACAGGATTGTTGAAGGGTCCACGGAGCTCTCCCAAAGCACATCTTACTCCATGAGCAGTCAGGCAACTCCCCCCCATCTATATCAAAATTTACTCTCAGCAGGCCCCAAACCCTTTCACTTCGCACAAATATGGTGGACTTCCCAAATACCAGCACTCACCCAAGATGATTGGGAAGAGGCAACAGTAGTAGATTATCTTATATCTACTAAAGACAGATAAATACAGTATAAAACCTTTTATCACCTGTATATCACACCATTAAGGTTGCACCAGATGGGTCAAACCTCAACAGATCATTGCCCAAGATGTGCAGCAAGCCCTGCAAACTTTTTTCATATGATCTGGTCATGTCCCCATATCACTAAGTTCTGGTCAGCAGTGACTAAATACCTATCAAATAACTTAGCTTTCTCACCTGTGACTGCTCCTGTAACCTGCTTGGTAGGGGTCCTAGACAGTATAATTGCTCAAAATAGTTCCCGGATACGCTACAGAATACTGTTGTTCTATGCAAAAAAAACAGTGGCAATGCATTGGATGGGCCCTACCTTGCCCACCATTACAGCCTGAAAGAATCTAATGAATACTGTTGCTCCTCTGTATAAACTTACATGTGAGACTAGGAGCCCACCTGATAAATTTGACAAAGTTTGGGGCCCTTGGTGTGACCTAGAGGGAAACTGAAGGATTCTACTCCCAGTTACATTGTAAGACCCCCGGCGTCTACCCACCTTTTTCTGCCACATCCTGAATACCTAGTTCAATAGGGTGATGGACCCAGTATGCTGGAACTGCTGCCAGATTCACGTTTACACTCTGTAATGTCACACCTATCCCTTTAATGTTTGTAACAAACTTTAGAGATAGACCTGGAAAAGAAAAACACGTAAAATGTGATATTTTATGTTTTTGTTTGTATAAAAATCAATAAAATGCACCTTTCAATAATGAAATAATAAGTGGCCATATGTATCGAGGATAAATAAGGAATGCTTATTATAATTAAGCACTGATTGTTCAGCTAGCAGGTTTTAGGAGTAGCCTTCTGGGCCATTGGCAACCATGACACCCTAAGCCCACCTACTCTATAGTAAGCCCTGCCCTGGTATATTGTGTTGTTGCAGGTGCATTTGACAAACCAATATTCCATCATTATGTTATTTTCTTTCAGTGAATGCATGACTTTCTGTTCTTGTTTGGAAATGTTTGCCTGCTGTCTCTGTTTTTTATGTAGGATCTCAGTTGTGACTTTGCCGAAATGGTCTATATACTTGTCCAGTGTGGGGTTATTTCTTGGTCTTGGTGTCCTTGTTGATTTTTAGTGCGGTTATTGTAGAGGCTGGGTATTGGTTCCTGCATGTCATATTAATCTTTAACATGAAAGAATTCAAAGTTTTCTGAAGAATTCCTCACAACACAGTCTGATTTTATCGATGGGCCTTGCTGGACAGAATGAAAGCCCTTTGGATAATATTGACAGCTCAGCCCTGCTTGGGGTGTAGGAAGAAAGGTTTATTATAGGAGTTTTTTTTTGCCCTCTCTTTACAGTTATTCCAGTTAGGTTACCAATTTTCTGTCGGAGTCTAGGTATATTTTTTTTCTTTTTGCTGATATTGAACACCTTCTAAAGTTGCGAAAATATACCTGCTACTGTGTCCTTCCCTAGACACATGTTGGGATTTCGGATCTCTTGCTTTACACGTCCTCTGATCCGTTATCCGGGAACCCGTGTCTTTATGGCCACTAGGGGTGCAGCTGTATTAGTGTCTTTGGAAAATGAATTGTCCAAGACTACCCTTGTTATAAGACCTGTATTGCTATGCATATGCCTCAAATAACCATATTATTATATTAATGCACAAGTTTGTTTCCTGCTTGTTTTCATTCAGCGGAATCCCCAAGGAGCGCTGCCAGCCCAGTCTCTCTGTTTCTTACAAGAACATGAAGAGAAGTCCTTCCCAGTTCTCCCTGGATAACATTTCCATTGACAGCAACCTGTTGGATGAACAAATGATAGAGAGCGATGGAAGTGACCACCTGGAAGTGGGTGAGTCATAAACTGTAATGCGTTGCCCATGATAAGTACAGTGCCACCTATTGTTTTAGACCTACTGTCGCTCTCTTGGTGGCACAGTGTGGCTACCAGATGGTTTATTTTGGTGAGCAACCAATCCCAGTGAACATGTTTGCTTCTTGTCCACCAGGAGTCTGATCTCCCAACATCCTCTTTGCCCACCTGTAGTCTGGTATCCCAATATTCTTCTTGTCCACCTGGAGTCTGACTTCCCAATATTCTCCTTGCCAACCTTGTTACCTCCTAATATTCTTCTAGCCCACCTTGAGTCTGGTCTCCCAACATTCTTCTTGCCTACTTGTAGTCTGATCTCCAAATATCCTCCTTGCCTACCTAAAGTCTCCCAGTATCCTCTTTGTCCAACAGGAGACTTATACTGACATTAAAAAACTACAAAATATTAATGTACACTAAAAGTTACCTATAGGTCAGGCTGATCATTTTTCACTGATAGTGCTGCTTTTGTTGATAATTGTTATGTGAAGTTCCTAAACCTGACTGTTTTGCCAACCTGATTGTCCCTTCTCAGCCTGTCAGTTATAGCTACTAATGCTAATGGACTACTGCTGCATAAATATAGCAGCCCCCTCATAGAGTAACATGGGGGATCGGATAGGTAATGTAAAAGCATTGGGCAAATTCTTTTAAGGTAAAATTATAAATAGCATGCAAAGACAATGGTATAATATATGTGAACAAAAGGTTTATTTTCAGGTATCCGTATCACTTTAAGTCTCAATATTCTCCATGCCCAGCTCCAGTTTTAACCTCAGCATGTGTTTTTCCCACCTGGAATTCGTCCCAACATGATCCTTTCCCACCAGGAGTTTGAAGTTCCAGTATTTTCTTTGCCAAGGTGGAGTCCCATGCCCTTTGTCAACATGGGTCTAATCTCCCAGCATGCTAACTTTCCAACAGGAGTCTGATCTTCCAACAGGCCATTTTGCCCACCAGGAGTCTTATCTCCCAGTATTCCCCTTTCTAACCTGGACGTCTCATTTCTCAACATGCTTCTTGCTTACCAGGAGTCTGGTCTGCCAATTTTCTCCTTGCCCATTAGGCATCTCATTTTCCAGCATGCTTCTCACCCACCAGAAGTCTCATCTCCAAACATTTTTTTCATCTCAAAGCATTCTCTTTATCTACCAGTTGTCTTATCTCCCATTATGCCCACCAGGAGTCTAATTTCCTAATATTCTCTTAATCTCCCAGCATTCTCTATGTCTACCAGTTCTCTTATCTCCCAGGAGTCTCAATTTACATCATAACCAGCCCAAAAGAGGCTTTTCTCAAGAATCTCTTCCCCCCCAAAATACACTCTGCCTGTTAGATTTCCCATCTTTACATATATAGTCTGTCACAGAGGTTCTCTTCTCACTATATCCTACTAAAACCTCCAAGTAAATGTTACACTAGACCCTTGCAATACATGAAGGAGCCACAGTAATTTTTTTTTTCTGATACAAGATCCAATGAGCAAATTGGTACCTAATATGTGCCCCTGTGTGGACACCTTTATTTCATTGCTTATAACTTTTATGCTAACTGCAGTATACAGAATATACTAATATATAATGCATATTTGTTTTTCCTGTTCACACCAGGAATGGAGGACTTTTCGTCCTTGAATTACCCATGTACAGCAGAGACTGCCAGCGTGGAGCTGAGAAATGAAGAATATTGTGGGTCTTCTCCAGACGCAATCAGCGCAGAGACTTCACAAGAGATGGTATGTGTGGGTTCATGGGACAAAATTAAGTGAATTAATGGCTGAGTGTACCTATCTTAAGGAACACTTAGAAATGTCCTGACAGCATGCCTGACCAATATCTTGCAGGTTAGGATACCCCACTAGGTGAGGACTGCTTTGGTGCATTGATGTGGCCCTCTCCCAACTAATGGCCATAGGTACCTATTATAATTTGATTATTGGCACTGGGGCCAAAATATCAGATCAGCTTAAGATGCATTTATAGTCCCTTTTCCCTGTATGTGGCCCGACAAAGCAGAATAGCCTAGTGCAGGGGTGCCCAGACTTTGGCCTTCCCCTAAGATGCTCTGTATGTGTGCGCGTATTCCTCTAAGATGCCCTGTTCATGCGTGCGCATTCCCCTAGGACACAGCATACGTACACATTCCCCAGCTTAGATGCGGTCTACTAGAAATTCACGGGGAATGACTGGTGACCGCAATTGATGTATTGGCCACCCCTTGCCTAGTGTAATTGGCAGCCACTGTGCCATGTTACCAGTATATCCATCTCTGATTGCCAATGAGGAGCATGCTCTCTAGAAAAGAGGACCCTATCAGCTTCCAGGGAGCATGTGCTTTCTCCTTCTCTGCAATATTTTGAGTGTGCAACCTGTAAATCTATTTGTTGCTTAAGTACAGGTGGCACAGTGCATATTTGTGCAGAGGTCTGGGGTTTGATTCCTATCCGGGTACTAGCTATGAAAAGTATGTTTTGAATTACCTTTCTATGCTCTTTGTTTCCTTAGATGTCTGTATTGGTCTTGAAAATAGTTGGAATCAACTGTGGAATTGACATTAAAGGGGATGATGCCACCGTTTGCCTACAGATTAACCGGGTGGTACCGAACCAGCTAGGCAATGTCAGCGTTTGGCAGTACCTCAACAGCCGAAACACAGGTTAGAAGTCTGTGCTCTGGAGCTCAGACTACAGGGGTAGCTATTAAGTCAGGTATCCTATATATCTTTCACTGTCGGGCAGAAGCTGGGAGTTTTAGTTCACCAACAGCTGAAGGGTCACACATTGGACATCCCCAATGTAAGGGGGAAAGAGCAAGTGGAGATATGAGCGTTGATCAATATAGATGTGCGCTCCACAGTCTCTTCTTGGCCTATCCTCAATAAGTCTGTGGCCATGTGAACAAAATATCCAACCCAATAAAAGTAAATTTAATTTTAGGGGACTTCCCCAATACATATTTAGAATGATTTTAAAGTTATGTGCAGTATTTCCCTGTCCTTTGTTATTCTCTGCACTACTGGTCCTCGAAACAATGACATTTACATAGAAATGATTGAAAATGTGTAATTCATTTGTTTTCCTTTTGCAAGTAATGCTCTCTGCTCACCAGTAGGGGAATCCTTGCTTTATAAATGTGTTCTCACTACAAACACTAAGTAGCTCATAGTAAATATTCTGCAAGCCAGACGCTGCACATATGTTTTTACAGTTTCCCCTTAGGAAAAGGGAGCTAGGTAACTCATATGACCAAATACATGGTGGCACAAACCCCACTGTGCTATAACAGAGCAGCATATCCCACTTATTTGTGCCCTAAGTTATGTTCTCCGTGTGTAACTAGCAAAACTCCAAATATTGCATTTCCAAGGAATATATCTGCATTAACCTATAGAACAGGGATCCCCAACATTCAAATGTAAAAAGAGTTGGAGGGCAACACAAGCATGAAAACTGTTCCTAGGCTTACAAATAGGGACTCTGATTGGCTATTTGGTAGCCCCTATATGAACTGGCAGTACACCTGGTTTTTATGCAACCAAAACTTGCCCAAAAGCCAAGAATTCAAAAATTCTTTGAGGCCATTGGGAGCAACACCCAAGGGACTGGTGAGCAACATGTTGCTCTCACTGGTTTCACCACTGCTTTCACTGGTTGGGGATCACTGCTATAGAACAATAGACCACTGCTAGCATAGAAACTCACAGCTGGGGGCTTGCAGGGCCTTATGGGAGTTGTGTGTCACATTTCTAACCTTGTAATACAATCATAGGGGAGAAAATCTACTATAATTCCCATAGTACAACTCAGGAGAGAAAATGCATGGGTTTGTGGAATTCCGGCTGCTTTATTCTAATATTCAAAGAGCAGTTGCTTCTAAACCTCATCATGTATTACAATAGGGAAACATTTTCAGCCTTCTGTCCAACCAAATCTGTAACTCCTGTTACTGTTAAATACAAAAAATATTTTTTTTACTTTTTTTTTTTTAAATTTTGGCAGCTTTTGGCAGCTTACTAACAGATTTCGAAAGAGGGTATTAGGAGAAGAGGGTACCTTGTCTGTTCCACTGCAAAGCATCCCATTCTCTCCATGCTACCCAAAATAATTGCTGTAATTGCCATTAATGACCACCAAATATGCAAATAAACCATTACATTTCTTTGATAAGAACCAATTTCCTATAGCTAAAAATACACTTTTTTAAGTGGGCTAAATCCCTGTGTACTTTGCTGTGCTGCTTCTCTGGAAGATAAATCCTAAAACGTAAGGGATTTAATGACCTCAAAGGAAATAATGCACGTAAAAATGAAATAAAAATAAAAAGCATCAATCTTTATTTCCTCTTTCATTTCAGGGGGACACAGGCACTGATGGGTTAACTCTACCTTCCGGGAGGAAAGGACACTAAAAGAACTGTGACAGCCCTCCCAGGGGGCCTGGCTGCCTCTCTCAGCAGGCTACACCCCCCTGTGGGGGCTGGAATTACCCAGTTCTTTTAGTGTCCTTCTAAGTGTCCTGCGGCGCCGGCACCTAGAAGGGGCATTCCCTGGGGAGCCGAGCGCTCCTATTCGGGCGGCCGCAATCCTACTGCCGGCGCGCAGGCTGCTCCTTCCCACACTTCAGAGGAAGCGGCAGCCCCTATCAGAGACGCGCCTTCTGCGCGCGCTCTCCCCTGTACCCGGAAGTAATGCACCTTAGCGCCCGCCTCCTTTTCTTCGCGCCTTCTGACCGCGCTCTTCCTGCACCGCCTCCTTCCTTCCACAGCGTTTCTGAAACTGCCTGCAGACCGAGTACCTGTCTCTCTCTCCAGGTTACACCCTTCAGTGGCTTCGGATTCTCTTTCTCTGACACAGCATTATCAGGTCAGCAACTGCTTCTTGGCAACTCCTACTCCTGCCAAACACACACTTCCCTGCAACAGGTGTATCTCACCTCATTGCATTATATTTTGCCAATTATTATGGCGGATCCTTCCAAGGAGGGCCCTAGGTTACGCTCTGCACAGGCTACTTCCAAGAACCCTGTTGCAGCGCGGGTTACCTTCCTCGCTTGCGCCCGTTGTTGCGCCAGACTCCCCACTGGACATTCTGAGTCCTTATGTGCCTCATGCACACAACCTGCTCCTCCAGTGCCTGCTGCCTCACCTGATGCCTCAGTACCCGCAGCCTCCATGCCTGAACCTCCTTGGGCCCGCGAATTAGCTAATTCGCTCGCCTCCCTTGCCTTGCCAGACTGCCAGACTCTCTGGACAAACTAGTCAACCAACTAGTCTCCCAGCCTCCCTCAGGCTCTTCAGGCAAGCGCAAGGCTCTAACTATCTCTTCAATTCCAGACTCTGACGAAGAGTCGGAACTTGCAGAGGAAGGGCAGCTTTCAGAGGGCTTGTCCGACAAGGACACCCCGCAGACCAACACTGAATTCCCTGTCCCATCCGACATTGACGGCCTAATCGAGGCTGTTCTAACAACTCTCAACGTATCCGCTCCTACTTCTGCAGATCCATCCAAGGATCTCTTTAAAAGACAAAAGAAGTCCTCTAGAGTCTTCCCTTCACACGACCAACTCTTCTCGGTTGTCAAGGATGAATGGGCCTTTCCGGATCGTAAGACCAACACCTCTCGGCGTTTTTCCCTCCTTTACCCCTTTTCTAAGGAGGACATGGATCTCTGGTCTCTTTCTCCTACAGTGGATCCTCCCATTTCCAGACTGTCCAAGTCTACCACCATTCCTGTCCGTGACGCCGCAGGATTCAAAGATCCTATAGACAAAAGGCTTGAAGGATTCTGCAAATCCATTTTCTTTGCCTCCGGCTCTGCACTAAGACCCACCTTTGCCACAGCTTGGGTCAGTCGCGCCTGCGAGGTTTGGGCAGACCAGCTTAGCCAAGCAGTCCTCGACGGCTCTGACCAATCCTTAATCCTTCAACTCACCGCACAGATTAAGGAGGCTTCTCAATTTCTCTGTCAGGCCTCCCTTGATTCGGCCAAAATGATTGCCAGAGCCTCTTCTACCTCCATTGCCGCCACACGGTTCCTTTGGCTCAAACACTGGTCGGCGGACCTTACCTCCAAAAAATCCCTGGTCTCCATCCCCTTCCTGGGGAAGGTTCTCTTTGGCTCAGTGCTGGACAAGATCATCAGCCAAGCCACGGGAGGCAAGAGCACCCTTCTCCCTCAGAACAAGACGAAACCTCAGAACACAAATCGGCGCTTCTCCCGTTTTCGCTCCTTTCGTCCCAAACAAACCAAGCTGTCTACCTCTCAGGGCTACGCAGACAGATCTTCCTCCTTCAGGGGGAGGGGCAAGAGGCCTGCCTGGTCCTCAGGAAAACAGGGTCAAAAGCCCTCCTCAGACAAGCCCACATCCGCCTGAAGGTGTATCCACCCCCAGAACGATAGGCATAGGCGCCTGCCTTCTCCTGTTCCGGGAGGTGTGGGACCATCCATTCACAGATTCCTGGGTGAGGGAGATTCTTTCTCAGGGCTACGCCATAGAATTCTTACGGTCGCCCCCTCAAGATTCCTACCATCTCCCCTCCCCACCAACCACACTCGCCGAGCAGCCTTCTGGAAGGCCATCTTATCCCTCCAGGAAGCGGGAGTCATAGCTCCCGTCCCCAGGGAGGAAGAGCGCCAAGGATTCTATTCCATCCTTTTCTGCGTCCCCAAGAAGGACGGAGGCGTCCGACCCATTCTGGACCTCAAGAAGCTCAATCGCTGTGTCAGGCGATTCACCTTTCCGGATGGAGTCCATCCGCTCGGTCATTGCAGCAATGGAACCCGGGGAGTTTCTTTTCTCCATAGATATCAAGGACGCCTACCTACATGTTCCCATTCACAAGGCCCATCATCGGTTCCTCCGATTTGCCGTCCTAGGGAAACACTTCCAATTTGTAGCCCTGCCTTTCGGGCTTGCAACAGCCCCCCGGGTATTTACCAAGGTGCTGGCCCCAATCATGGCACTCCTCCGTTCTCAGGGAATCTCGATCACTCCCTATCTGGACGACCTGCTCATCAAGGCCCCCACATTTCACCAGAACCTTTCCGCCCTCAATCAGGTAATCCAGACGCTGCAGTCCCACGGATGGGTCATCAATCTCAAGAAGTTATCTCTTACACCCTCGCAGGAAATGACCTTCCTGGGCACGGTGTTCAACACCCAACGATGCCTCACCCTTCTCCCGCCAGACAAGGTCCAGGCCCTCCTCCTCCGAGCACAATCTCTCATCTCTTCTCCCAGGGTCTCCCTCAGGACCTGCATGCAGGTCCTGGGCTCCATGGTCTCAGCCATTTGCCCAGTTCCACACCCGACCCCTCCAGCGGGCCATCCTCAGTCAGTGGGATCCCGATCACCCCGACCTGGACTCCCAGATAGTCCTCCCTCTCTCGGTGAGGAAATCCTTATCCTGGTGGATCCAGCCAACTCGACTCTCACAGGGGAAGCCCTTCCCCTCGCACAACTGGACAATCCTCACCACGGACGCCAGTCTTCGGGGTTGGGGTGCAGTCTGCCAGGAACAGGTGTCCCAGGGCAGGTGGCTTCCACAGGAATCATCTCTTCCTATAAATGTCCTAGAGCTACGAGCCATCCGCCTGGCTCTACTTCATTGGACAACTCTCCTCAGAGGCAAGCCCATCAGAATTCAGACTGACAATGCCACCGCGGTGGCATATGTCAATCATCAAGGGGGCACTCGCAGCAAGGGGGCAATGCAAGAGGCTGCCCACATCCTTGCCTGGGCAGAGGAGAATGTCCCAGCCATCTCTGCAATCCACATCCCCGGTGTGGACAATTGGACGGCGGACTTCCTCAGCAGAGAGACCCTAGACCAGGGGGAGTGGACACTCCATCCACAGGTCTTCCAGTATCTGACCTCAGTTTGGGGGACCCTAGAGATCGATCTCATGGTATCCCGTCACAACTCCCAGCTCCCTCGCTTCATCTCTCGGTCCAGGGACCCAGTCGCCGCAGGAGTAGACGCAATCACAGCCCCCTGGCCTTACCAGTTCGTTTACATCTTCCCCCCTCTTCCACTTCTCCCCAAGATCCTCAAAAGGGTCAAAAGGGAGAGGGTCAAGACCATCCTCATCGCACCACACTGGCCCCAGAGGGTCTGGTTCGCGGACCTAATCAACCTCTCCGAGGCCGCTCCCATTCGTCTGCCAGACCGGCCAGACCTCCTAAGCCAGGGTCCAGTGTTCCACCAGAATTCTCAGCTGTTCCGTTTAACGGCCTGGCTCTTGAAACCCTAGTTCTGCGCCAACAAGGGTTTGGGGACAGCGTTATCACCACTATGATCGCGGCCAGAAAACCATCCTCCTCACGGATCTACTATCGTACCTGGCGAACCTACATCTCCTGGTGCTCGGTCCAGGATCTCCCTCCCCATCGCTTCAACATAGCCCACATCCTGGGCTTCCTTCAACAGGGCCTCGACAAGGGCCTCCGCCCGGCGTCTCTAAAGACCCAGGTATCGGATCTTTCTGTACTATTCCAACGCCAGATCGCATTAAATCCCCACATCAGGACCTTCCTTCAGGGCGTGGCTCATTTAGCCCCCACCATCCGTCCACCCACTCCAGGGTGGGACCTCAACCTGGTCCTCTCTGTCCTCCAGGGGCCCCCCTTTGAGTCCCTTGCCACGACATCCGAGACTCTTCTCACATGGAAAACCGCCTTCCTTCTTGCCATCACCTCAGCCAGAAGAGTCTCAGAGCTCTCTGCCAATCCCCGTTCCTTGTATTTCACCAGGACAAGGCCGTCCTCAGGCCCACCCCCGCGTTCCTGCCTAAGGTGGTCTCGGCCTTCCATTTAAACCAGGACATTGTTGTTCCGTCTTTCTGCCCTCACCCCAAAAATCCCAAGGAGACGGCACTCCATTCCTTGGATGTAGTCAGGGCTCTCAAATTCTACATCCAAAGATCAGCAACCTTCAGGAGGTCGGATGCCCTCCTCATCATCCCTGTAGGCCCCCGCAAGGGCTTACGGGCCACCAAAACCACCCTTGCAAGGTGGATCAGAGGCACCATCACCAGAGCCTACCAGGTCGCAGGCAAGCCCTCTCCTCTCAGAGTCACAGCCCACTCGACCAGATCCCTGGCCGCCTCTTGGGCAGCAAAGAACCTTGCCTCTGTGGAGCAGATCTGCAAGGCCGCCACCTGGTCTTCTATCCACACCTTCACACGTTTCTACCAGGTGCATGTAGCATCCTCAGCGGAGGCCGCATTTGGCAGAAAGGTACTGCAGGCAGCAGTACAGGCTCAGACATAACTTGTTTCCCACCCTATCTATCTCGGGACTGCTTTTAGATGTCCCATCAGTGCTGTGTCCCCCTGAAATGAAAGCGGAAGAGGGATTTTTGTCTTACCTGTAAAATCCTTTTCTCTCTTCATTGAAAGGGGGACACAGGCACCCTTCTAGTCTCTGCCTGCCAAGTTAACAACTCCTTGGAACGCGACCGGTGTCTCAGTCTTCCTCGGCCCTCCTGGGAGGGAGTCCTCCACTCACTGACTCCAAGAAAACCTCATCCCACAGGGCTCGGGGTACATAGTTGCCAAGACACAGTTCATAGACCTTGGCCCACAGTTATAGTTTTTGTTCCTTCTTCTACTTTTCTACTACTTCTGGGTAATTCCAGCCCCCACAGGGGGGTGTAGCCTGCTGAGAGAGGCAGCCAGGCCCCCTGGGAGGGCTGTCACAGTTCTTTTAGTGTCCTTTCCTCCCGGAAGGTAGAGTTAACCCATCAGTGCCTGTGTCCCCCTTTCAATGAAGAGAGAAAAGGATTTTACAAGTAAGACAAAAATCCCTCTATTAATTTCTGTCAGCACAGTTAAAAACCCTAACCCATAAAACCATAGATTGACTACCAGGAGAGTAGTAGCCCTCATTTACACAAAAATATGGTTATAACTAAATAGATTTATCAAAATCCCATATTCCCAAATCGAATTTCAATAGTACATATTTGAATAAACCACAGTGATTAGGTATATTGGGATATCAATCTTCTTTAGATCTTATTTAGATGTTAAGTACTTCGGTAAAGTTCAACATGTAAAACAGTGTGTCATGCTTCTTTATGTAACTCCGGTTTATGTTGTAAACCCAGTTTATGTTGTAATGAACACAATCCTGGATATATTTGAATAGGGTTGAAAGATTGGAAAATGTATAAATCTCCAGTTCCTGTGCAGGATTATACAGGCATATATTAGTACTAGTAAGATACTTATCTCCCACATCAGTAAATGCAGATGCCACTCCAGGCACGACTGTTCCTAATCAAATGATCGCATTGTCGCGCTTCCAGATCTCTGTGCTTTGCCTGTATGCAAGTCCTCTGGAGAAATGTAAAGTTCAAGAGCTTTCGGACTTTACAGAAATGGAGAACAAGGGGGGCCCACCTTCTTGTGGCGTTGATCAGAACCTCGGCGATCGTTTCGCCATTACCTCCCTCAAATAGTTATGGTCCAGGGAAGAGGGCTCTTCAAGTTCCGGAAGGGTCAGGGTGGGGGGAATTTCAGATATCAATGCTATGAATGTACAATTGTTATGTTTGGCACTACCAGCCACCTATTATTTTCTGTTCTTTCCTTTTCTTTCTCTTTCTACATCTTACTCTTCCCTGGGGGAGGGGACTGTTAAAAACGTAGGTCTGGCACCGGAGAAGCTCCTTAATACCACATACACAAATGACAGGCTTAAAATTAAAGAGCTGGAATATCTGGGGGCTGGGTGACAAATTAAAATGTGCCGTAGTCTTTCAATTTATCAAAGAACATAAACCGGATATTCTACTACTGCAGGAAACTCACCTATCCGGACAAATGATCCTGGCGCTTAAGCGAGAATGGGTGGGCAAAACTTTTCAAGCTACACACTCCACATATTCTAGAGGGGTTGTGATCTTGGTGCACAAAAATCTCAGCTTCCAAGTCTCAAAGGTCAAACAAGACCCAAGTGGGAGATACATAACTGTCCAAGCCTTAGTTAATGGCCTCCCATTAATAATAGCTTCTATTTATGTGCCTCCTGCTGCAGATGTGCAATTTCTCCCTCTACTCACCACTCAATTAGCTGACTTCACTCCCTCCCCAACTATACTGATGGAAGACTTTAACGCGGTCCTTGACCCTTCTATAGACACAGCCACGGGAACACACTATAGCAGGCTCCCACTGAACAACTGGGTGAGTAGCAGCACCCTGGTGGACGGATGGAGATAGAAACATTTTAAAGGACAAGGCAACTCAAAATATAATTTTTTGCCTAATAAAAGAAACCAAAATTCTAAGCAGCTTTGCAGTATACATTTATTACAAGTTTGTAATGGTTTTTGAGTTATTTGTATTTATAATTGCTATTAGAAGCAGTGCTTGCCTGTCCTTTTCTTTTCTCTGCCCTGGTGGCTCAGACTGTTGAAACATTGTAACACAAACCTAGTGATACTGGTCAGAAATGAGCGCAATACAGCCACCACCCCCTTTATAAATAACACAACTGGGGACACTATTACACAGCCTGGGCAATTCTAGACACTAGAAAGCCTTTCACTCCGTAGAGTCACCCTTTCTCTGACATGCAATGAAAAGATTTGGCTTTGGGCCACAATACCTTCGCTGGGTACAGGCCTTATATCACTCCCCAAAAGCCCAAATCAGGGCCAGTAATATGCTATTCCCAGCTTTTGCTTTAAAATGAGGTACCAGACAGGGATGTTCTCTGTCCTCATTCCTAGTCTGCCTAGCTCTAGAGCCCCTAGCGGAAATACAGTGGAACGCAATCATTACAGGATTCACAATAGGCAACCTGCATGAAAAAATATCTTTGTATGCAGACGACATGCTCATATACCTTGAAAACACTGCTGTGGCTTTAACCGGCCTATTAAATGTAATTGACCACAATGGGTTACACTCTGGCACAAATCCACCCTATATGCACTAGACCCCGAAGCAAAGAATTATCCCTGTCCTGCCTCACCCCTTAAGTGGGTAGATTCTTTCCAATACCTCGGTATCCAAATAACACAAAATGTTACCCAATATAAGAATACCAACATAGATCCTATTTTTTCTGATATGAAAACTAAATTTTCACAATGGGCCACACTTCCCATGTCATTATACGACAGAATCAACCTCTTAAAAATGAAGTACATCCCACTTCTACATGTATTTTGGAACACCCTGATATGGCTAACCAGGTCCTTTTTTACAAAGGTAAACTCAGTCATAAACTCCTTTATATGGTCTAATAAAGTACCTAGGATTAGTGCTGCAACCCTACAGAGGTCAACCCAGACAGGAGGGCCTTGCCTCACCAAATGTATACAATTACTATTTAGCAGCTGCACTTGTAGCTTCCCGCTGGTGGTTTGAATCGGACAGTAGCAATGCAGCGTCTGTCTTAGAAGCAACAATATTGGGATCTAAAGAAGCCCTGAGGCTACTGCCGTACAGGGGAAGGGAGGCACACCCACTAATAACTAAATCCATGGAAACTACCATCAGATCCTGGAAGACGGCCCAATACCTACTTACCCCAAATGGACAAAAATATTGCTCCCCCCATGCCCCTCTCTGGCATAATCATACACTCCCTCACTTTGAGCGCATACCAGACTATCATTTCTGGGCAAAAGCTGGTCTCAAATTTGTTAAAGACCTCTACCCGGACAGTTTACTACTGAACTTTGAGCAAAATCAGACTATATTCCAAGTCAAACCTACAGCGCAATTCAGATACCTGCAACTTAGACATAAGTTAGTCATAACTTTCTTTAATAACTTTGTCATTGGTCTGTTTTTTTTTTTTTTTCATCCCACTAGGCTCAGATCAGGAATCCATCACTAATCAAAGAAAGTCCTCCCCAGAAATCAGCCTAAGGCTGGAGACTGGCCCAAGTGCTAAAAGGCACTCCCCACTTGCCGCTGAAAATGGTTTTCTACAATGTAATGTATCAGACTTTAATTCAGAGTTCCTCACCTCCACTCTGGCCAATATCCACCACTTTGTAGAAGAAGATTTTGCCCCAGAAATTATGCCAATGAGGATCCAGGTCCAAAATGGCAAAATACATCTACAGGTATGTGACATGGCTCTGTGTATTTTACTTTGCTGTCGCGTCGAACCCATTTATTTTTTCTCATAGTAACGTGTTTTGCCAACCACACCCACACTTTGCATTTACCTCCCTGTTTTTCTATTAAGCCCTGACCCTGCCACTACCTAAGTGTCCCCACCTGAACAGTTGATGAAATTAAGCTGACCAGAAAGTGATGTCACTAATTGCTGGGATCGAAACGAAATTATTCTTTTCTTATTTTTAACACTTTCAAATCTTTAGCTGCCTCAATCCTGCCCGACTTCCTCTGCAGGGTACCTATGGACTTTCCGTGCTGTTGGGAGATCAGGGCTGTTCTGCCCAAATCCTGGCCACTTGGCTGTTATTTCTTTGGCCATCCAACCCAGTGCAGGGCATATATGTTATGGTACAGTTACACTTATTTTCTTTCTTACAGGATGATAGCCCACGTAATAACAACACTGATCCGGACCCCGAACCTGTGGTTCTGAATATCGAGAATGTTTTGTTAGAGAGACGTGATGACGGATCATTTTGGATCAGAGGTATTCAGCGGGGGCTTTCAGCCCCGAAATGCAGTGACTATTATTTACAATTACAGTAGCTTGCCTTGTATTGGGGGCCTATCTGTCCACAAATTGGCCAGAAATTTATTACGCAGGTTAGGTTAAAAACATGTTGAGATGGGGGAGGGAGACTCACTCTTAGCCCAGGTCACCCTGATACCAAAACCAGATACAGATTCCTCAAATTGTGCAAACTATAGACCAATTTCAATTATGAATATTGATGTAAAAATGTTAGCAAAAATCCTAGCCGACCAATTAAACACATTTTTACCTACCATAATTGACAAGGACCAAGTGGGATTTGTCCCCAAACGTTACGCATCAGATAACATCAGAAGGGCATTGACCTTTATACATACGATTCAATCCAAGGCTAAACCTGGGCTATTATTATCTATTGACCCAAGCAAAACCATATTTACATTACATACTAGACAAATGGGGGTTCAAACAAAAATTCCAACATGTAATCAAAGCATTATATAATCACCCCTAAGCTTATGTTACATGAGGCCCATACTATACAGATACTTTCCAACTATCAGGAGGCGCAAGGCTGCCCATTATCCCCTATTCTGTTTATACTGGCCCTAGAACCATTGGCCGCACAAATTCGAAACAACATTAACATCACAGGCTTAAAAATAGACTCAGCCCACCACAAATTATGTGTCTCCGCAGACAATATTTTGCTACTAGTAACTAGACCACTTACCACCTTGTTACCCAACTTGATCAACATATTTAATACATTTTCAGAACTATCAGGACTTAAGATAAACTATACCAAAACTCATGGATGAATATTAACCTCCCACCCGCACAAATCAAACTCCTCCAACTAAATTTTGATTTTAAGTGGCAACCAACATACCTAAAATATTTAGGGGTTAAAATAACCCCACAAATACAAGACCTATATAAGACCAATTATCACCCCCCCCCCCCCTTGAAAAAATGTTACAACTGGATTGGCTGAATTCATGCTGTCAAAATGGTTATTTTACCACAAGTACTGTACTGTTTCAGAACTTTACCGACTCTAATACCCAGCTTCAATATTGAAAAGCTACAACAACAGGTTATGAAATTTATCTGGAACACTAGGCCCCCCAGGGTTTCCAAAGCGACAATGCAAGCACCAAGACAAAAGGGAGGCTTAGGAGTTCCAAATTAAATATTTTCAAGCAGCTCAATTATCACATATCCCCCTGCTGTATGCTAACCCCCTCCAAAATGGGTGACCATGGAGGAAACACTCATCAATCCGGTAAAACTGGCAGCAACTTTATGGTTACTTTATGTACATAGACCGGATGGTTTAACCCTATGCTGAAACAAACCCTAACTACATGGGACAAGATAAAATACAAAGCGAAACTATTTTCTCCCCACTATCCAGCTGTTCCGATATTGGGAAATCCGGAATTCCCCCCCAGGATTAGATCAAGAGGTCTTTCAGGTGGTGGGAGACTAAATGTCTTACTGTACTAAGACACATGTATGGAATTTCCGGGCCCCTAAAATGGGATAGATTTCAACAACTGTATTCTCCCCCTTTTGGAGAACTGTTTAGATATATGCAGGTGCAACACTATTTGAAATCTAAATTTAAAGATACAAACACACCACCTTCAACGTATTTAGAAACCATATGTACTAAATACCCATATTCTAAAGGGGTGCTGTAAAAACTATACAATACCCTATCTGAAACTAACTTCCTGGGAAAAAGATCTTGGTCACTCATTAGATGAAAACGAATGGTTTAAAATATGGGATCAAGTAGCACACAGCTCAATTAACACCTCCCTGCTTGAAGGGGGATACAAAGTTTTATTACGTTGGTACCTGGTCCCAGCCAGACTTCATAAAATAAATAACCTATACAATCCACAATGCTTCAGAAATTGTAGAGGGGAAGGCACGGTCTATCACATATGGTGTCAATGCCCCAGGGTACAAAGATTCTGGACCAGGGTCCACGAAATGATATTCTCTGTAACAGGTGTAAAACTATTGAAATCTCCAGAATATGCGTTACTGGGAAATAAAATTCCTAATGTAAATAAATATACTAGGATGTTGATAAACCAAATTTTTACCGCAGCCAAATTAACAATAGCTAGATTGTGGAAATCGCCGTTCTTGCCCAAATTACAATTGAAGAACTAGGTCAACAGGATAAATGTTAATGAAAAATTAACCAGCATTCTTAATGACAAGCAAGAACTGTTCCAAAAAGTGTGGGCCCCCTGGGAACAATACTCCACCCTCACTACCTGAACCATGCCTTCCCCTCATATAAGTCATATAAGACAAAAAATAAAAGAAATCCTGGAGGTGGGAAAGGGAAATGGGTGGGAAAAACTTAACTGAATGTCCCACGTGACATTGGCATGAGTCATGATTGAAACAAAAATGAAAATTTACAGGTCGAACCCGGATCCCAAAGAGGAGTGGAGAGGAGTCAAGAGAGGCACCCCACCCGGTTTGGTTTGGTTTCAGTTTAACCAATTATAACACTTATTCTTTTTTTTGTATCCATTTTTTTGACTATTTTCTACCTTCCGGCAAGTCGGGACTCTGAGAAAACAAGACCCTGACTTGCATACCCTCCCTCCTACCCCCCCCAACCTCCCTTCCTCACCCATTCCCCCCCCCCCAAAGAATGACACATAAGAATTATACTTGATTAACAACTGTATAACTTATTGATGTAATCATACATAACGTGAAGTATCATTGAATAAGCTGTTATGTAACATGTTATTCTCAATAAAAAAAAGTTAAAAAACGTTGGGAGTGGACAGCACCATCACCTCATAGGATGTCATAACCTGCATAGGTTTATATTAGGATCCGATTATAAGCCCAGGGTGCCAAAATTTATCTTGTCAATTGGTAGAGGTGTGACCTCTATTTAAGTCAATTCATTTTTGTTTATGTTTGCCTATGAATAAGTGCACTAACGCACAAAACGCGTCAGGCACCTGTTTTTAATGTGAAGAAATAAAGATCATGTTTTAGCAGACCCTGGCAGTCCGGAGTGCTTTACGTCCTACTTCTTCTTTGATGCCAAATTAGTGGTCAAATCAGTGAAAGATCTGCCCATTTGGTAGACAAGGTAATCTACTAGTGTATAACCTGCCTTACATCTACCGTCTGTTTTGCTTCCCTCTCAGGTTTGCCAGACACAAGGCCAACCAACATTTGCAATCACAAAGAGCCCAGCAGCATCCTTCAGCTCGATAACAGCACAAACCGCAAAAGTAACACTTGCAAATTCACTCAGACAATCTCAGAGCACACCAGCCTTCCCGAGATCCCTGACATTATCGGCAACCAGGCCTGGAAAGCAACCAGCATCAGCAAAGAACAGGTATTTAATTTGCCTGTGTGAGTCTGTATTCTTGATGAAATGTATGCTGAATAAGGGTCTTTGTGTGTGTATGCAGTTTGCAGGTTTATATGTATCTGATTATGTATCGGAGGAAAAATGGCTACCGGCTGAAAGCTGCTATTTGCTTTAGGAAAATGTGATGGTGCTGGCAAACGGAGGGGATCTCTGCAGTATAAATAACATCATTTGGGTGGGGGAGACATGCCCAACTGATATACATTGTAGGCAAATGTCTTTTAATCTGTACCATACCAAATGAGAGGCCTGGATAAAAATTAACTAAACTATCTAAATACTAAAGTTTGTATATTATCAGGCCATTGTGTACATTTACAGTTCGCCTTGTACCTCATCTATTATATACATTGATAAAAATAGCTAATAAAGGGCATTTGCTTTTTTCATAGGTACCAGAATATCTCCATCTTTTTAATGGAGAAGTACTTTAGGGTGGTCCTAAATGCATTTAAATGGGGTTACTTGACATCTGAGTGGAAACTTTAAATATACATGTAGAGAAACAATATTTTTGGTGTGGGAATGGTATATTTCTTTTAGCAAGGGTATAAAAGTGGGCTGTCTCAATGGTGGCCCAAGGGCTATGTGTGGTTATGGTTTTAGGGTTTATGTGCTTCTTTGCTTGACATCATGAGTCCTGAGGACTGTGTTTTTGTTTAATCAGCTCATTATATGAAAAAAAGCTGGACAGCACTGTTATTAAACAAATACATAACTTATATGGAGCTCCTAATCTGTGCATTGTCACCATAGTCACTAAAGCATAGTGACTAATGCTGTGCCCTAAATATTGATTGGCTTTGCCTAGTCCTCGTCCCCACCCCATTAACCCAGAGCCGCAGGGATCCCCAACCTTTTTTGCTTGTAAGCCACAGTCAAATGGAAAAAGACTTGGAGAGCAACACAAGCATCGTAAAAGTTCATGGAGGTGCCAAATAAGGGCTAAGATTGGCTATTAGGTAGCCTCTATGCACACTATCAGCTTACAGGAGGCTTTATTTGGTAATAAATCTTTTTTTTTTATTCAACCAAAACTTGCCACCAAGTTAGGAATCCAAAATTACTACCTGGTTTGAGGGCACTGAGAACAACATCCAACATGTTGCTTGCGAGTCACTGGTTGGGGATCACTGCTTTAGAGGCACTGCATTAGTTAGCTGCCATTGTTAATTAAAGCAGTGCTGTCCAACTGGCGGCCCGCGGGCCGCATGCGGCCCGCGACCCCCCTCTGTGTGGCCCCCCACCTGTCTGGCTGCTTTGATGGCTTACCTTTTTGTAAGCTTTAAATGGTATCAGTACTGTGATTAACTGCCCCCCCCTGCATGGTTCTCACCTCAGATTCAGGCTGTAATCCCTCTGTATTGTTTAAATATGTAATTCCCTGTGTTGTTCACACCTTTTAATCTCTGCATTGTTCTACCCCCTGCAGTGTTCACACCTCAGGCTCAGGCTGTAATCACACCCATTGTTCACTTCTTCACACCTCCGGAGCAGTAGAAACCCACAAATAATCCCTGCATACTACAAAAAGAACATATACTGAGGTGGTACTGCAATTAAAAAGTTTTTTAATATATAGTTATTGTGCAGACTGTAGGAGCAGTGCCAGCATTGTGTCACTGTAGGCTGCCTGTGTGTGAGCATAGGGCAAGCAGAGTATGGCACACACAGGCAGGGTAGGGAAGGCAGAGTATGGCACACACAGGCAGAGTAGGGCAGGCAGAGTATGGCACACACAGGCAGAGTAGGGCAGGCAGAGTATGGCACACACAGGCAGAGTAGGGCAGGCAGAGTATGGCACACACAGGCAGAGTAGGGCAGGCAGAGTATGGCACACACAGGCAGGGTAGGGAAGGCAGAGTATGGCACACACAGGCAGAGTAGGGCAGGCAGAGTATGGCACACACAGGCCAAGTTTGGCACAAACCAGCCAAGAATGGCACACACAGTGAAAGTATGGCACATGCAGGCAGGGTAGGGAAGGCAGAGTATGGCACACACAAAGGCAGGGTAGGGCAGGCAGAGTATGGCACACAGGCAGGGTAGGGCAGGCAGAGTATGGCAGGTTTTTGCTGTACTACAACCATTAATATGGGTATGGTCATGTGATAACATGGGTGTTATGGCAGTATGGCAATAAATACAAATAAATACAAGATATAGTTGCAATAAGTTAAGAGTCAAAGACAAAAGAGGATGGAGGTCCCTGCCCCGTAGAGCTTACAATCTATATGGGAGGGTAACTTACAGACACAAATATGCAAATATAAGTGCTGTAGGTCACAGTGGGTGTCATTACAATATAAGTGCTAGATCCCAGATCAGGTGCTGGGTGAGTGCTCCAAAAGGTAGTGTTTAAGTTTAGTTTTAAAAAGACTGAAGTAAGATTCTCTCCGGAGAAAATCAGGGAGGCATTTCAAATGTAAGGGGCAGCAAGGCAGAACGGTTTAAGGCAGGAGAGATCAGTAGTAGTGGGGGGCGCAACCAAGCGGTTGCTCTGCGAGGAATGATGGAGTCGGCCAGGAATTTACGGAGACACAAGAGAGGAGATGTAGTGAGGAACAGAGGAATGGAGAGCTTTGAAGGTTAAGAGAAGGAGTTTGTAAGATATTCTTTGTTTAATAGGAAGCCACGATAAGGACTTTAGCAGGGGAAGGGCCTGAACTCTCCTGGATGAGAGGAGGAGAATTCTGGCAGCAGTATATAGTATAGACTGTAGGGGGGAAAGATGGGAGTTAGGGAGGCCGGTTAGTAGCAGGTTACAGTAGGCAAGTCTGGATAGGATGAGAGCATACATGAGCAGCCTAGCTGTTGCAGTAGAAAGAGAGGGCGGATTTTTAAGAAAAAGTGACAGGTTTTGACAGTGGTGTTAATATGGTCAGAAAAGGAGAGGCAGGAGTTAAAGACCACCCCCAAACAACACGCCAAATGGACAGGGTTGATGAGGGTGCCATCAATAGAGATAGTAGGGTAGGACCAGGCTTAGGCAGAAAGGTCATTAGTTCGGTGTTTGTTAGGTTTAGTTTGAGGTGGTGTTGGTTCATCCAGTTGGAGATAGCTAGGAGGCAGTTAGAGATTTGAGTCTCAGCTTCAACTGTTAATGAAGGGGTCGACAAATAAATTTGGATATCATCCGCATACAGATATTTAAAGCCAAATGAATGGATAAGATCTCCCAAGGACAGCGTGTAGAGGGAGAACAACAACGGCCCAAGTACAGAGCCTTGGGGTACCCCCATATTAAGAGGAACTGGAGATGAGGTTTTGTTAGCATAGGAGACAGTGACTGAATGGTTAGAGAGGTAAGAAGAGATCCAGGATGCAGCCTGACTACGGAGATTAATCGAATGCAGAATTTGCATCAGGAGGGAGTGGTCAACCGTATCAAAGGCAGCCGATAGATCTAGGAGAATTACTATAGAAAAGTGATCTTTGGCTTTGGCAACCTGAAGCTCATTTGTAACTCTGCACAATGCCGTCTCAGTAGAATGCGCAGGCTAAAAAACAGATTGCAGCGGGTCTAATAAATTATGGGTGTTAAGAAAGTTAGTAATACGGGAGAAGACAATACGCTCTAAGATTTTGAAAGCAAGTGGTAGAAGCAAGACAGGATGGTAGTTAGAGAGACAGGACGGGTCGAGCGTGGCCTTTTTAAGGATAGGCTTGACACAGGCCTGTTTGAAGGAAGAGGGGAAAATTCTAGAAGTCAGAGAAGAGTTGAAGATGTGAGTAAGAACTGGAGTAAGCTCCTGGGGAGAGTGCATAAAGTGAGGTAATGGAGTCTGTGAGGGATGTAGAAGGGTATTTAATATAGAAAACAGGCATCGCGGGTTGGATTTATTATAGTTGATAAGGGTATTGTAGTGTTCCTGTTTATTCTTCGACAAGGCAGAGTTGAGGCAGGCCAATAGGAATTTATAATGGATAAAGTCCGCTTGCGTACAGGATTTCCACACCTCGCACAGGCGTGTAAGAATTTGGTGTGCACATTCAGCCAGGGGTGTGGGTTTTGAGCCCGAATACGCTTAGGCTGAAGGGGTGCAAATGAGTCAATAGTCTGGCGATGACATATGTTTAAGCGTTATCTTAATGCAATATATTTATGCATTATTTTGTATTACGCGATATTAGCGCACACTATTATGCACGTAACCGTTATTTTCTGAAAAAATAGCCATTTCCCTTAAAACTGGAGGATGCATCACTCTAGGGTAATCACATACTTGAAAAAATCCGACTGCAAACTCCATCTTGTCACCAAAGACAATCACCAGCTACAGCTTTGTGTAGTAACGCCTACTCCTGGGAGGCGTTAAGTTGCACAGTAATTATCACCACATTTTAAGCTTTTAACGCTTCAAATATGTTTGAGAATTATGCGTTAGTATTATTTCTATTCGATAATTACCTCAATGTGATGGAAATAACGCTTTGCGATAATCAGGATTTTTGCGCATGCGATATGAGTAGTAACGCATGCGAAATGACTTTGATGAATCGGTAGTTAATTATCGAACACTTTTTAATGCATAAAACTATGCGTTATGTGTTAATGACCTTTAGTGAATCAGCCCCAAGTCTCTTCCATGATATTACACATGGGCAGGAGGTAGGACCTATATCAAAGCCAATGAAAATTAGTCCTACCTTATAAGACCACCTGACTTCCTCCTCACCTCTGTTATTTTTTTTCCCCTCCTACTGAACAGGAGGTAGGATCTCCCTCCTCACCTATTTGTCAAAAAAGCAACTCACAGTTTTGATTCTTCTTTTTATTTTTTTTACCTATGTGTGCACACAGAGGGATGATTCCCAGGTACTAGAGAAGAATTTACCTGATGCCCCAATATGCAAAGTAGGTAAACTGTCGCCTATTGGGAAGAAATGAAGATGTGGGCATAGCCATGTTCCTAGCCCTGTGCTAAAATAGCCCCTGCTGTTTGCCCATCTTTGCCCAGTATTCAAACATATTGCTTATTGTATTCCCATGTTCCTGCCTGTGACCTATTGATCCTCTCTTTCTTCTATGGTGTTTTGAGCCTTGGAAAACTGACAAAAGGGCCATGGGTATGGATATGGGCTTGTGATAACTAAGCCTGAATCCGGTAAGTATGGTTCTTCAGTATCTATGTGTGTTTGAAATTCTCAGTGCACTGGGATGCCTGCATACTAATGAGCTAAATATGTCCCTCAGCTGAAAGCTGTCTGGGTCCTTGTCGGAGTTTCCATCCTGCTGACTACCCATTGCTATCTGGTAAGGCACATGTGCTCCTTAAGGGCTCTTTGGTATTGCTGTTTGATATCTAAAGTTCTTCTATTGTGAGCCTGAATCCTCTGAGCAGACACAGCAGGTATGGATGCTCATTATTACACCAAGTGCTTGGGGGTTGCACTGCTGTAGGCAACGCTGGATTTCAAATCCAGGCGCCCCGAGGCCGCCCCCCATTCGCGCCCCACCCAACGCAAGCACGGCCATTTAAAATATCATACGGAGCAGTGGGGAGAAGTCCCCATTGCTCCATATGGCCGCAAAATGATAAGATTTCATTGCGGTGGGGCAGCATGCTGCCCCTACAATTGTGCCGCCCAAGGCCTGGGCCTTTGTGGCCTCACCACAAATTCGGGCCTGGCTGTAGCAGTATGGTTATCCCCTTCCTTACTCACAGCGAGTCTGCACCTAATAAGCAGCCTTTCTCCAGGATTCTGAGTGGAGGTTTCAGTCCTAATAAGGTGCTTATATGCTTCTGGAGCTTTTTGCTATTGCTGTTTGATATCTAAAGTGTTTTACTGTGAGCCTCTGTACAGATACAGCAGGTATCCCATTATTACAAATCCTTCAATGATGCGCTTATAGAAAAAATCAATCCTCGTTTCAGGGCACTCTGCAATTAAATATAGAGACCACAATGGTGCAATACTGATAATAAATGGCCGCACACACTCAAATTCTACTTACAAAGTGTATCTTCTACATGTGCATGTCACAGTTAGTTTGCAGCAGCATGCCTTCCCTCTCCACACTGCAGCACCTAGACAGTTAAACGCCGATAGTGAAGTGTATACCGACAGGAGAGCACAATAACGTTAAGTTGTGTCTAACCTTGCAATAACGTTAAGTTGTGTCTAACCCTTCTCCACTGTTCAGTTTTGTTTGCAGTAACTTTTACCTCCGTGCAGCAGTTCAGTAGTTCTTCCTGTGCTGGGAATTCCTGGTACCATGTGGTCACCTACAGCCAATTGCGCTGTTTTATATTAATCTGCACATATATCTCATTATTACACCAGGTGCTTCCAGGTTTGGCTGGGGGTTAGCACTGCTGTGGCAGTATTGTACCTTCTTCCTTTCTTATTTGGCTTCTGGTGCTTAACAGGCAGTTTTTTCCTATCGGATATGAGCATAGTTGTAGTTCAAATTGTGTTGGCTGCTGGGTCACCATCCTTTTATCTGGTGTGTTTACAAGCATTTACACCCTGTTTCAAATTATTATGCAAATTATATTTTTCTCATTTACCAAAATAATTAATGTAAATAACAGTCCGCATAATTATCATGTTATCAACTATTAAAAGTACAATTCAAATTTTATTGAACGAACCTCCTAATGATAAGTTTTTTGTTTAAGAATAAAAAACTTACAATGCACTGTTCCAAATTATTATGCACAGTACGTTTCAAAACACTTTATAGGTTGTAAAGAACTGAAAATTGTCATTTGTTGTGTTTGCAGCATATTTACTAAAATCAAAAGCTATTTCAATCAAACTTTTAACAACATTTTAACTTTTTAACCCTTTCACTGCCAGCCATTTTGATCAAAGCGGAACTTGTATTGCCAGACAGTTTTTGAACATTTTGCACTGTTTCACTTTAGGGGCCTTTCCTTGGGGGGACTTTTAGTTTACCCAGGAAAACAATATATCGTTTTTTTTAGGACAACCTAAGCTTTCAAAATATGGTAGAATTTTTGTGTAGTTCCAATTCTGTAACAAGATATAGGTTTCTAAATGTCTAAAAATGAAAAAAAAACAACAAATTTTCCATAATATAAACACACATACTAGAAACAGAAATTATTTCATGCACGAATATACAACTGATTTGGAAAGTCCCATGTCTCATGAAAGTGCCAATACCAAATACCGTATATTTATGTTAGTTTGATGGAGATTTCTCACTTGTATAGGTCAAAAACTCCAAGCAGTACACTACTAAATTTCCAAAGCACTGCTCCAGAAAGTTGCATACTTTAGGTCAAAAATTCAAGGTCAAAAATTCCACTAACAGAATATTTATCCCAGAAAATTGTACATTTTTGGAAAGAACAGATTCTGGGGAATACAGAATAGGCATAACTGTCTGTCTACTCCAAACTATGAAGTCGCAATGCTTTCCTAAAGTTATTGGTTTTTATCAAAATTTGTGACATTTTTAAAAAATCACTTCAAAGCTTCCAGTCTATAGTATCTTATCTCCTACAGGTCATAAAGTAACCAAATAAAACACCCTAAATATGAATGCCAGGGGTCCACTGAACAGTATGATGCCCAATATGTATAGGTTTACCTAAGTATGTGGCATGTAGGGGCCCCAATGTGAACACACCCCCATATGATCTATCATTTCTGTCATTTCAGCTCCTGCAAAATCAACACATTTACATCATTATATGTGGGATAAAGCTAGTAAAAAGTACGCTAACCCCAGAAAGTCATATATTTTTGGAAAGTACACATTCCCCCGAATCTAAAATGGGACCCGTGTCTTTCTACTCCAAAGTACCAAGCTGCACTGCTTTTCTAAAATTGGCAATTTTGATGAAATTTCCAAAAATCCCCTCAAAGCTTCCACTTTGCAGCATCTTATGTCCCACATAGTATTAGGTACCAAGATAAAACACCCTAAATTTGAACGCCAGGGGTCCACTGAACAGTTTGATGCCTAAAATGTATAGGTTTACCTAAGTATGTGGCATGTAGTGGCCCCAATGTGAACATACCCCCATATGATCAATCATTTCTGTCATTTCAGCTCCAGCAAAATCAACACATTTACATCATTATATGTGGGACAAAGCTAGTAAAAAGTACGCTCACCACAGAAAGTCATATATTTTTAGAAAGTACACATTCCCCCGAATCTAAAATGGGTACCTGTGTCTTTTCTGCATCGCCACCGCTGCAGAGAGTAGCCTTTATCTGCTAACAACGTATGATACACGTCGTTGGCAGTTAAAGCCTTTTACTGCCACGACGTATCTCATACGTAAAAAGGTTAAACAGTTTAACAGGTCACGTTGCATTTTAACATAGGACCCCTTATTTGATAGCAGCTTCACAAGTCTTGAATCCATTGAACTTGTGAGTTTTTGGACAGTTTCTGCTTGAATTTGTTTGCAAGATGTCAGAATAGCCTTCCAGAGCTGCTGTTTGGATGTAAACTGCCTCCCACCCTCATAGATCTTTTGCTTGAGGATGCTCCAAAGGTTCTCAATAGGACTGAGGTGAGGGGAGGATGGAGGCCACACCATGACTTTCTCTCCTTTTATCCCCATAGCAGCCATTGATGCAGAGGTCTTCTTTGCAGCGTGAGATGGTGCATTGTCATGCATGAAGATGATTTTATTACGGAAAGCATAGTTCTTCCTTCTGTACCAGGGAAGAAAGCGGTCAGTCAGAAACTCCACATACTTTGCAGAGGTCATCTTTACACCTTCGGGGACCCTAAACGTGCCGACCAGCTCTCTTCCCATGATTCCGGCCAAAAACATGACTCCACCACCTCCTTGCTGACATCCCAGCCTTGTTGGAAGACGGTGGCCTTCCATCAACCATCCACTACTCCATCCATCTGGACCATCCAGGGTTGCATGGCACTCATCAGTGAACAGGACTGTTTGAAAATTAGTCTCCATGTATTTCTCTGCCCAATGCAGTCGTTTCTGCTTGTGAGCATTGATTAGTGGTGGCTGAATAGAAGGTTTATGCACAGTTGCAAGACTCTGGAGGACTCTACACCTTGATGTCCATGGGACTCCAGAGGCACCAGCAGCTTCAAATATCTGTTTGTTGCTATGTAATGGCATTTTAGCAGCTGCTCTCTTGATCCGATGCATGGGTCTGGCAGAAATCTTCCTCAATGTGCCTTTATCTGCACAAACACGTCTGTGCTCTGAATCAGTCACAAATCTCTTAATAGTGCGATGACCACGATTAAGTTTTCGTGAAATATCTGTTTTAATTGAAAACCAAAAAAATCTAATCTTTGTGACACTTAAATAGAATTTGCATAATAATTTGGAACAGTGCATTGTAAGTTTTTTATTCTTAAAAAAATACTGTTATCATTAGGAGGTTTGTTCAATAAAATTTGAATTGTACTCTTAATAGTTGATAACATGAGAATTATGCTGACTTATTTATATCAGTTATTTTGGTAACTGAGAAAAATATAATTTGCATAATAATTTGGAACAGGGTGTACTTAAGTGTCTGCTAGCATAATAGGAGCCAACATTGGAAAACATTTTTTATGCAATGCAACTACCATTTTGCATGACCCCCTGGTCCTTTGTTCTGGGCTTTGGCTTGCGTGTCTGTTGGTTCTTGTCTTTGGCTCACATGGCCGCTGGCCCTGGCTATGGCCTTTAGCTCGCTTGGCCACTAGCTCAGTTATGGCCTTTGGCTCGCTTGGCTGCTACCCCCGGTTATGGCATTTGGCTCACTTGGCCACTGGCCCCGGTTATGGCCTTTGGCACGCATGGTCCCTTGACTATGACCTTGGGTTTTGGGTCCCAGCTATGGCCTTTAGCTCACTTGGCTGTTGGCCCCAGCCATGGCCCTTGGACCCAGTGATGGTCTTTGGCTCACTTGACTGCTGGCCCTGGTTATGGCCTTTGGCTTGCGTTGATGCTTGCCCTTGTTGTTTACTTTAGCTTGTGGGGTCACTATGCCTTGTTGTGGTCTTTGGCTCAAATAGCCGCTGGCTCTTTTTATGGCCTTTGGCTAGCATGGCTGTTGGCCCTTGTTATGGTTTTGGCTGCAGGTCTTTTGTGGGCTTGCTGGTGTGAGTACTGGCATTTTTCTCATGGCCCTTGGCTAATTGTTGGCTGGCCTGACACATGGCTGCCGGCCTTGGCTGCGGCCCTTGGCGCATGTGGCTGCCGGCCTTGGCAGGGGCCCTTGGCACATTTGACTGCAGCCCTTGGCACATGTGGCTGCTGGCCTTGGCTGCGGCCCTTGGCGCATGTGGCTTCTGGCCTTGGCTCGGCCCTTGGCGCATGTGGCTGCCGGCCCTGGCTGCAGCCCATGGCGCATGTGGCCACCAGTGCTTTGCTTGTGTAGTGTTTGGTTTGTCGACTAGTTGCTGGCATGCATGGTATCTGGCTGTGCGCAGGTGACTTTCATGCATTGCACCGTTGTTTTACATGCATGATTGCCAGTTGACTTGACAGTCATTTAAGGCTGCTTAGCTGATCTACCATCAGCAGGTTGTTTGTACAGTTCCTAAACCTGGCACCAGTGACTGGTTTGGTAGCCTCTTGAAGCCAGTAGTTTCAGTGTGTGGTAGGAAGTTAGTTTCCAGCCTGGCATGCTGGCTTGGGCCCCTAAGTTGCTTGCACTGTAGTGGGGCTTGAGTGCTGGTGTGTCCTTTCACTATGGGACATTTTTACGTATACATTGCATCAGATCTGTACTTGAATGATCTTTTGCTGATCTGTGGTTGTTGTTGTTTAGGTTTGACTGCTGTCAATGCCAATGTGAGCTGCTACCAGTGTGCTTTGGGGCTAGATGCTTGTGGGTGCCAAGTCTTATTCTAGGGCCCAAGGCTAATGCTGAGGATTAGGTGCATAGATTCAGCACTTGTGGTAAATGGATCAGTTGTGGTTAAATAATTTTGTGGATAACTTTTGTTTGTTGCTAGGGTGGTAACACTAGTGAGCTGGCCAGTTCCAGAGTCTTGATTGTGGCCATTAGTGAGTGACTATCTCAGCAATTTTCTTCTTGTTGGCAGAGGATCCACCCCAGCTGTGGTTGGATGTTTTGGCAATCATAGTGTGGCAATCCCTCTGGACTGTGAGGGGGCCCTTGTAGCAGGAGATGCTCATGGAATTCACGTTATGGAAGTAAGTGAAATTCTCCTTTTCTGAGGCGAAACCATACAATCCTGGGTTGAAATACCTGTAACCAGAAGTTAGTCAACTCCATGCAACACGGCGGCTATCGAACATCTTCTAAAACATAATTATTTTGTGTTTGAGTCTAATTTTTATCTGCAGAGATGCGGAACTGAAATGTGGGTGAAATTTGCCCTGTCTTTCGCCAGCCTTTATATGGGTTGCAGATTTAAGAGCTCATCTGAAATTATACATCCGCTATATTGATGATTTTGGCATGGGAACGTGTTTGTTGAATTCATAAACAATGAGTTAAATCTATGCTTCACTGACATTTGCATATGCAGAAATTTTAATTTTTGCATATTAAACAGGGAGCTCTATAAATTAAACTTAATTAACTAATTAAACTATTTAACTAACAAAGCTACACTAATCCATGATCTGTTCTGCTCTAAATCATTCCATCTCCTCGCACTAACCGAAACCTGGCTGTTGCAGAATGACACCGCCACTGAAGCTGCGCTCTCTCATGGCGGTCTGTCTTTCTCCCACACCCCCCGGGCCACTGGACGCGGTGGGGGAGTTGGAATTCTCCTCTCCTCCCGTTGCCAGTTCGCACCTATTCCTATTCCCCCTGCCATTCAGATCTTCCATCCTCTCTCTGTACGGGTGGCTGTCATTTACAGACCCCCATCAGCCTCCTCCCCTGCTACATTCCTCTCTGATTTTGAAACCTGGCTCTCCTTTTTCCTCTCTACTGACAGCCCTGCAGTCATACTTGGGTACTTCAACTGCCACATTGATGATCCCTCGCAACCCTGGCCCTCACGTTTTCTACGTCTAACCTCCTCTTTTGAGCTCCAGCAGTGGACTAATGCTCCGACTCATAAGGATGGCCACTTTCTGGACTTAGTCTTTACCAAAAATCTGTCCCTTTCTGATTTTAACAGTGTCCCCTTTCCCTTCTCTGACCATCACCTCGTTACATTTTCTGTCTCTCACTCTCCTTCCCAACCTGCTCCTTCCCCCGCTGTATTAATTAGAAACACACGTGACGTAGATCTCCCGACCTTAGCTCGCTCTTTCAGGTCCAGTCTCTCCTCCTTTAATGAGTTGTCTGACCCTGATACCCTGGTTTGCGAGTACAACAGAATACTAGCCTCCACCATTGATTAATTTGCACCCCTTCAGCCTAAGCGCACTCGGGTGCAAAACCCCCACCCCTGGCTGAATGTGCAGACCAAATTCCTACGCTCCTGTGCGAGGTCTGCGGAACGTATGTGGAGGAAATCCCGTACGCAAGCAGACTTTATCCACTATAAATTCCTATTATCCTGCCTAAATTCTGCCCTGTCGAAGGCTAAACAGGGATACTACAACACCCTCATAAACAGTAATAAATCCAACCCAAAACGCCTATTTTCCATATTCAATACCCTTCTGTGTCCCTCGCAGACTCCATCACCTGACTTTATGCACTCTCCCCAGGACTTTGCTGATTTCTTCCTGAACAAAGTGGAGTCCATTCGCAATCAAATTCCCCCCTCTAATAATACTAACCAGCTCCTCCTTCCTCAGCCCCCCTCTGCATGTCTTAACTCATTTGGTCCCGTAACTGGCTCTGAAGTCTCCCGGCTTCTTTTGTCGGCTCCGCTCACCACTTGCTCTCTAGACCCCATGCCTTCTTGTCTTCTCAAACACTGTGCTGCTGAGCTTACTCCAGCTCTTACTCATATCTTCAACTCTTCTCTGTCTTCTGGAAGTTTCCCCTCTTCTTTCAAACAGGCCTGTGTCAAGCCCATCCTTAAAAAGGCCACGCTGGACCCGTCCTGTCTCGCTAACTACCGTCCTGTCTCGCTTTTACCGCTTACCTCCAAAATCTTAGAGCGCATTGTCTTCTCCCGTATAACTAACTTCCTTTAATGCACATAATTTACTGGACCCACTGCAATCTGGCTTTCGGCCTGCGCACTCTACTGAGACAGCTTTGTGCAGAGTTACGAATGATCTTCAGGTTGCCAAAGCCAGTGGTCACTTCTCTGTACTAATCCTCCTAGATCTATCGGCTGCGTTTGATACGGTTGACCACTCCCTCCTAATGCAAATTCTGCATTCGATTGGTCTCCGTAGTCAGGCTGCATCCTGGATCTCTTCCTACCTCTCTAACCGTTCATTCACTGTCTCCTATGCTAACAAAATCTCATCTCCAGTTCCTCTTAATGTGGGGGTACCCCAAGGCTCTGTACTTGGGCCGTTGTTGTTCTCCCTTTACACGCTGTCTTTGGGAGATCTTATCCGTTCATTTGGCTTCAAATACCATCTGTATGCTGATGATACCCAAATTTACTTTTCGACCCCTTCATTATTAACAGTTGAAACTGAGACTCAAATCTCTAACTGCCTCCTGGCTATCTCCAATTGGATGAACCAACGCCACCTCAAACTGAACCTAACAAAAACTGAAATAATGATCTTTCCGCCTAAGCCTGGTCCTACTCCCCCCTTTTCTATCTCTATTGAAGGCACCCTCATCAACCCTGTCAATTCCATGCGTTGTTTGGGGGTGATCTTTGACTTCAGTCTCTCCTTCTCTGACCATACTAACACCACTGTCAAAACCTGTCACTTTTTCTTACGCAATATTGCCAAAATTTTTTCTACAGCTAGGCTGCTCATGCACGCGCTCATCCTATCCCAACTTGACTACTGTAACCTGCTGCTAACCGGCCTCCCTAACTCCCATCTTTCCCCCCTACAGTCTATATTAAACACCGCTGCCAGAATTCTCCTCCTCTCATCCAGGAGAGTTCAGGCCCTTCCCCCCTGCTAAAGGCCTTATCATGGCTTCCTGTTAAACAAAGAATAGTTTATAAACTCCTTCTCTTAACCTTCAAAGCCCTCCATTCCTCTGCTCCTCACTACATCTCTTCCCTGGTGTCTCCGTACGTTCCTGGCCGACTCCGTTTGGTTGCGCCCCCCACTACTACTGCTGTTTCATTTGGAATTCCCTCCCTGATGTCCTCCGGAGAGAATCCTCCCTCAGTCTTTTTAAAACTAAACTTAAAGACTACCTTTTGGAGCACTCACCCAGCACCTGATCTGGAAACTGGCACTTATACTGTAATGTCACCCACTGTGACCTATAGCACTTACATTTGTCCATTTGTGTCTGTTAGTTACCCCTCCCATATAGATTGTAAGCTCTACGGGGCAAGGACCTCCTTCATCTTGTGTTTCTGACTCTTATTGCAACTGCACCTTGTATTTATTGTATTTATTGTTGTACTTTGTATTTATCCATTATCTTTTGTATTTATCCATTATCTTTAACCCCCTGTCTGTATGAAATGAATTCTACTGTACAGCGCTGCGTACATAAGTAGCGCTTTATAAATAAAGATATACATACATACATATTTACCGTAAACCTTGTAGTGATAATACATTGCTACATGTCACCCTAGAAACCAGATTGGTGGTATTCCTGTGGAGCAGTTCCTGCTCTACTGATGAGGAATTCTTCAGTCTGGCTAGGTACATGACAAATAGGTTTCAAGAAAGTGAATATAGTGAGAATAGAATATTAAGGGCCTTTGTAAGAGCAAAAAATACAGATAAAGTCTTTTGAAATGTAAAAAACAATATGTCCGTTGCACAATGCGAGCTTTAAAGGAAAAAAGAAAGATAAAAACTAAGTAAGCTTTATCAGAAAGGTCTATGTAAATACAGCCATAAGCCTCACAGAAATGCTGCACTGACTTCTCTGTGAAAAGATTTCTTGTGTCTAATTCTTGTGCCAGAGACAGGCAGCTTTCTTCTGTCTCCTCTCTCCTGCTCCCCCCTCCTTCAAGAATGCTAAAAACTCACTCCTATCCCCTTAGAAATGTGGATCTGAGCCAATCAGCAGGAAGCTGACTCATAGGGGCAGATTTATTAATACACAAATTCGAATCCCGAATGGGAAAAATTCGGATTGGATGCGATAATTTCTTAGGTTCGCAAATATCACGAATATGCTTAAGAAAAAATTGTATTAGTCACGATAATATCGTATTGGCGATCCAAAAGTCACGAAATTTTCGTACAGAAGGATCGTAAAATGCAGGAAAATCTTTCCGACTTTGATCCTTCTGTGCACGATTTTGGAAGCCTCTCATAGGAATCAATGGCACTCTGCAGCTCCAACATGGCCCAAGTACGAAAAAGTTGCGTTAAATAACAAAAAAATTGGCGAAAATACGTAAGGTACGAAAAAGTCTTAGAAATCACGAACGGTCCAATCGAATGAACGATCGGACCGTTCGTGGATTGATAAATCTGCCCCATAGACTAACTAACTGAGCATGTTTACTTGGTCTGGGTGTCTGTGCAGGAGCGAGGCATTATGGGAACTTTCTTTACACAGCTCAGCGTTTTTTCTTCCTGTTTGGCTTTTGATCATCTGAACAGTTGAAATATGGGGAGACTTAAGGGCACTATTGAGACAACTGAAGGTATGCCTGCAGTTTGAGATTAACTCTTTATTAGCCTTTCCTTCTCCTTTAAGAGACAGAATTAGGGAACACATCAGTCAGATTAAGAATATTAAATACACTAATAAGACTAATGCAACAAGACATTTTGCACAGTGCCGCAACATAAAGTTTTTTTCAATGCAGGCAACAGAACAGATAAAAATAGGTAAAAGAGGGTGTGATATTCTCACCCTTTTACATAAGAGGGAGGTATTCTAGCTTTTTTATTTGCAAACACGTATACCTTCAGGTTTAATGCTTTTACTGCCAAGCACATATGTGACAAGAAAAGGCTTTATCTGCCAAACATGTGTTGCATACTATAAGTTTGTGAAAGCATGGTAATTTAGATGAGGAGGTGAGCAGGAACCTCGATGTTGGAATTGCAGTGGATGTTATTTACTTGGACTTTGCTAAAGCATTTGATACAGTACCGCCAGGGGCGTTTCTAGCTCTGATGCCATCCGCATGTTTAGTACAGGGAGCATAATTGCGCTCCCTGCACTAGAAGAACTGCCGCCTGAGGCGAGTTTCTCAAATAAAAAATGTATAGTTTTCTAGCGTAAACCTACTCTAAGTGGACCTTGAAATCTAAAGTATGCAGATTTCTGGAGCAGTGCTTTGGAAAGTTATTAAGTAGTTCATGTTTCTGATATGTGTTTATATTATATTATTAACAGCTGGCGGTTAAAGGGTTAAATTTTACCTTTGATGTGACTTGTTATATTTAACCTGTTCTTACTAATTTTTGGCACATGCTTTGTGTATTGGTTGGTTATTTATTGTGATTTAATGCTTCTAATAGTTGAATTCGGCATATGACCCCATAATGTGGATATTTTATATTATGATTTTGACGCAAATGTTAATAGTGTTAAACA
Organism: Xenopus tropicalis; assembly: GCF_000004195.4. Classification (NCBI taxonomy): domain Eukaryota; kingdom Metazoa; phylum Chordata; class Amphibia; order Anura; family Pipidae; genus Xenopus; species Xenopus tropicalis. Next base: position 16,523,206 of record NC_030679.2, on the reverse strand, counting down.
TGCGATGTGTGATTCTTTGTGACATAGCTAGTGATGCGTCTTAATTAAGGGGAGATGGGTTCTAAGGTTAAAAGTACATTTTTCCCAACATATGATATCTAATTGACAAACAGGGGTTTGACACTGACAGGATTGGTCTTAGAACCAGAAGTTGTTTTGTTCCTCCTACAACTTATCCAGCAGTAGAGACTTATATCCAGAAGGTGAAATGTGAAATTGAATCTGGACATTAGTCCAGCAATACTCCTTTAGGGGTGCGTATAATATGTGTACATTTGAAACAAATGCTCTGGTGGAATTAGCATCAATGTCCAACATAACCATTAAACTTTCCAACAAAGGGGGAGCAATTGTTATCTTGGACACGGATAAATATGTGGCTGAAAATGAACAACGGTTGTCTGATCCTAATGTATATGTTTTGTTAAAGGAGAAAAAAGGGTAAAAACTAAGTATGCTTTATCAGAAAGGTCTATGTAAATACAACCATAAGCACTTACAGAAACGCTGCACTGACTTCTCTGAAAAAAGATTTCTTGTGTCTGTAATTCCTGTGCCACAGACACGCAACTTTCTGCTCTCTGATCCCCCCTCCCTCAAGAATGCTAAGAACTCACTCCCCCCCCTTAGGAATGTGGATCTGAGCCAATCAGTAGGAAGCTGACTCATATTCTAACTGAGCATGTTCACTTGGTCTAGGTGTCTGTGCAGGAGTGAGGCATTATGGGAACTTTATTTACACAGCTCAGCGTTTTTTCTTCCTGTTTGGCTTCTGATCATCTGAACAGGTGAAATATGGGGAGACTAATATAATATATTAATTTATGTTTTACCAAAAAAAGACAATAGTAGAGCTGCTGAAGTACTAGATAATGTTCTGAGTCCTCTGGTACAGAAAACCAAGTCATATATTAGGGATACCAATGACTTTTTACAAAAATTGTCTAATGTGGGAGAGTTAGGTGGGGAGGTAATGCTAGCGACATTTGAAATCGCTAGCCTTTTTACATTTATACCCCACCTTGATGGTATGGCAGCTGTGAGGAGGTTGCTAATAGAAAAAGACAATATTGTGAGATAGACATTAACTTATTTATGGGAGATCCTTAGCTTTATTCTTCATAAAAATTTCATTAAATTTTGGGACAGATATTATTTGCAGATTCACGGGGACGGCTATGGGCTATGGGACGGCTATGAGTTGCCCTATGCCAACTCATTTATGAGCTGGTTTAAGGAGGAACATGTACAGTCATGGCCAAAATTGTTGGCACCCCAGAAATTTTTCCACAAAATCAAGTATTTCTCACAGAAAAAGTATTGCAGTAACATATGTTTTGCTATACATATGTTTATTCCCTTTGTGTGTATTGGAACAGAACAAAAAAGGGAGGAAAAAAGCAAATTGGACATAATGTCACACAAAACTCCAAAAATGGGCTGGATAAAATTATTGGCACCCTTAATTTAATATTTGGTTTCACACTCTTTGGAAAAAATAACTGAAGTCAGTCGCTTCCTATAACCATTAATAAGCTTCTTACACCTCTTACCGGGAATTTTAGACCACTCTTCCTTTGCAAACTGCTCCAGGTCTCTCTTATTGGAAGGGCGCCTTTTCCCAACAGCAATTTTAAGATCTCTCCACAGATGTTCAATGGGATTTAGATCTGGACTCATAGTTACATAGGGTTGAAAAAAGACCAGTGTCTATCAAGTTCAACCCATCCAAGTAAACCCAGCACACCTAACCCACACCTACCAATCTATACACTCACTCATTTCTGGCCACTTCAGAACTCTCCAGCGCTTTGTTGCCATGCATTTCTGGGTGCTTTTTGACATATGTTTGGGGTCATTGTCCTGCTGGAAGACCCAAGATCTTGGATGCAAACCCAGCTTTCTGACATTGGGCTCTACAGTGCGGCCCAAAATCCTTTGGTAATCCTCAGATTTCATGATGCCTTGCACACATTCAAGGCACCCAGTGCCAGAGGCAGCAAAACAACCCAAAAACATCATTGAACCTCCACCATATTTCACTGTAGGTACTGTGTTCTTTTCTTTGTAGGTCTCGTTCCGTTTTCGGTAAACAGTAAAATGATGTGCTTTACCAAAAAGCTCTATCTTGGTCTCATCTGTCCACAAGACGTTTTCCCAGCAGGATTGTGGCTTACCCAAGTACATTTTGTCAAACTGTAGTCTTGCTTTTTTATGTCTCTGTGTCAGCAGTGGGGTCCTCCTGGGTTTCCTGCCAAAGTGTTTCATTTCATTTAAATGTCGACGGATAGTTCGCGCTGACACTGATGCTCCCTGAGCCTGCAGGACAGCTTGAATTTCTTTGGAACTTGTTTGGGGCTGCTTATCCACCATCCGGACTATCCTGCGTTGCAACCTTTCATCAATTTTTCTCTTCCGTCCACGCCCAGGAAGATTAGCTACAGCGCCATGGGTTGCAAAGTTCTTGATAATGTTGCGCACTGGGGACAAAGGCAAATCTAGATCTCTGGAGATGGACTTGTAACCTTGATATTGTTGATATTTTTCCACAATTTTGGTTCTCAAGTCCTCAGACAGTTCTCTTCTCCTCTTTCTGCTGTCCCTGCTTAGTGTGGCACACACAGGCACACAATGCAAAGACTAAGTGAATTGCTCTCCTTTTTATCTGCTTTCAGGTGTGATTTTTATATTGCCCACACCTGTTACTTGCCCCAGGTGAGTTTAAAGGAGCATCACATGTTTGAAACAATCTTATTTATCCACAATTTTGAAAGGGTGCCAATAATTTTGTCCAGCCCATTTTTGGAGTTTTATGTGACATTATGTCCAATTTGCTTTTTTTCCTCCCTTTTTGTTCTGTTCCAATACACACACAGGTAATAAACATGGGTATAGCAAAACATATGTTACTGCAATACTTTTCTGTGAGAAATACTTGATTTACTGGAAAAATTTCTGGGGTGCCAACAATTTTGGCCATGACTGTATATCGGAATGTACTATTTACCACACACTGCTGAGTGTGGTGGAGATATATTGTGTTTCTCTTGTTAAGTTTACAATGACAGCTGATTTCCATAAGATAGTTTTTCTAGATGGTTACACGGATAGAACACATTTTTCATACACATATATATATATATATATATATATATATATATATATATATATATATATACGAGATCCACAGATCAAAATCAGTTGCTGAAGTTTGATAGTTTTCATCCTAATGATCCACATACTGCTACAGAAGATCTTAAGAAAATGGAAAGGTTTTCCAGGATAGTCTGTCTGAAGTTCAGAGACAAAAGGGTACTGACAAATACATTAAGCGGGGTGTTGGACAACGTGTCACTTTTGTATCTCAGTATCATGCACATAGTAATCAGTTACAGACCACTTTGAATAAACATTGGCATTTACTAAAGGAGTCTTATCCATCAATACCAGTGTTTCAACATCCCCACATGATGTCCTTCCGTAGGGGGGGCACCATAGGGGGTAGGCTGGTATAAGCTTAGGTACCCCCTATACTGAGGAAATTAACCTTCCTGGGACCACCAAGGGAGAGTATGTACAAATGTAAGGGATGTTCACAGTGTCTTTTTGTTATGGTAGGGCCTAATTTTAAAGGAAATGTAACACTAAATTTTTTTAAGTAAAAAAGCTATTCTACCCTGCACCAATAACTGTCCTATCCTGCAAACCACTTAGTATTTGAAGTGCTTTAATAGAAAATACCTGTTAAAGCCTGACTCCTTCCTATGCAGAAAGAAGGCTAGGCTCAATCGATCATCGCATAGTGATTGCTGCTCCTTCCTTCGCCGTATCGTCATACTTCAAATGACAGGAAGCCAAGTTTTAGCAGGTATTTTCTATTAAAGCATTTAAAATACTAAGTGGTTTTCAGGATAGGGTAGTTATTGGTGCAGGGTAGAATAGGTTTTTTACTTTAAAAATGTTAGTGTTACTTTTCCTTTAATAACCCCTTGACAGGTAAATCCTTTAAAATTCTGGGACATCATATATGTGACACTAGTTTTGTGGTATACATGTTGGTTTGCCCTTGTAATGTGATCTATGTGGGGGAAACCACCCAAAGAGTGTGGGATAGGTTTTTACAACATATGTCTACTATTAAACTTTTTACTGCCAGCCGTTTTGATCAAAGAGGAACTTGTATTACCAGACAGTTTTTGAACATTTTACACTGTTTCTCTTTAGGGGCCTTTCCTTGTGGGGACCTTTAGTTTACCCAGGAAAACAATATATCATTTATTTCAGGACAACCTATGCTTTCAAAATATGGTAGCACTGCTTCAGAAAACTGCATACTTTAGATTTCAAGGTCAAAAATTCCACTAACAGAAGGTTTATCCCAGAAAATGGTACATTTTTGGAAAGAACAGATTCTGGGTAATCCAGAATAGGCACAACTGTCTGTCTACCCCAAACTATCAAGTCGCAATGCTTTCCTAAAATTATTGGTTTTTATCAAAATTTGTGACATTTTTAAAAAAAATCACTTCAAAGCTTCCAGTCTATAGTATCTTATCTCCTACAGGTCATAAAGTAACCAAATAAAACACCCTAAATATCAATGCCAGGGGTCCACTGAACAGTATGATGCCCAATATGTATAGGTTTACCTAAGTATGTAGCATGTAGGGGCCCCAATGTGAACAAACCCCCATATGATCTATCATTTCTTTAATTTCAGCTCCTGCAAAATCAACACATTTACATCATTATACAGTATGTGGAAAAAAAGCTAGTATAAAGTATGCTCACCCCAGAAAGTCATATTTTTGGAAAGTACACAGTCCCCCCGAATCTATAATGGGTAAATGTTTTTACTCCAAAGTACCAAGCCGCAAAGCTTTCCTAAGTTGCCGATTTATATGACATTTTAGAAAATCGCATAAAAATGTTGCAATTTGTCGTATTTATCTCTCACAATTTCCTGCAGAAATCACCCCAGATAAGAACACCTAAGGTCTACTGAACAGTTTGGTATATCTATGCATCACTGAAACCTGGTGTGATGAAAAATGCGACTGGGCCGTGAATTTAAATGGTTATACACTTTTTAGGAGGGACAGAGAGGTAAAAAAGGGTGGAGGGGTTTGTCTTTATGTAAAGTCAGATTTAAAGCCATGTAATGTCTTTAGACATTACCAATGAAAACGTCAAATCTCTTTGGGTAGAAATTTCAGTAGGGCTGAAGGTCGCAAAGAAAATGATCATTGGTGTATGCTATAAATCACCCCGTATAGATGAGGAGGATTAGACCCAGCTACTGTTGCAAATAGAGGAGGTTTCACAACTGGGTCAAGTTGTTAATATGGGGGACTTTAATTATCCGGACATTGACTGGAGTAATAGGGTGGCCAAGTCAGAAAAAGCTAGTAGGTTTGTAAATATGCTAAATGACAACTTCTTATTTCAGGTGGTTCAAGAACCTACTAGGAATGACTCTATGTTGGACCTGATAATATCTAATAACACTGAACTCATCTCTAACATTTGTGTGGGTGAGCATTTGAGGAACAGTGATCACAATATGGTCTCCTTTGAGATAATGCTGCAGAGACACCTCTATAAGGGAGTAACTAAAACGCTTGATTTGAGACGTGCAGACTTTGCCAGTATAAGGGCATCTCTGCAATATGTCAACTGGGAAAGGCTTTTCATAGGGTTAGACACAGAAGGAAAATGAAACATCTTTAAAACATTGCTTTGCAAGTATATGGATCAGTATATTCCCCTTGTAAGCAAGGAGAGGCATCGCAATGCAAAACCTTTATGGCTGAATAAAAGTGTTAGGGGCACATTTACTAATCCACGAACGTCCGAAAAGCGTCCGAATGTGGTTTTTTCGTAATGATCGGTATTTTGCGATTTTTTCGTAAATTGTTGCGACGTTTTTGTAGCCGTTACGCCTTTTTCATAAATTGTTGCGACTTTTTCTTAGCGTTACAACTTGCGCAGAGTACGAAAGTTTCAGATTCATTCAAGCTTCAGTATCGTGGCTTTCCTTGGGCCAGGTTGGAGCTGCAGAGTGCCATTGAGTCCTATGGGAGGCTTCCAAAATCATGCAAAGTCTGAAAGTTTTGGCCGCCGTTTACGAGCGCTCAATACGAAAAAGTTGCGACAATTTACGAAAAAGTCATAACAGCGTCGAAAAAAATCGCAAAAAATGAGAAAAAGTCGCAAAATGTTCGTTTCCAATCCGAATTTTTCCCATTCGGATTCGTGGATTAGTAAATGTGCCCCTTACTGTCGAGGTTGGTAAGAAAAAACGTGCTTTTAAAGCATTCAAGTTAGCTGGGAAAGCAGAAACTTTAATCAGGTACAAGGAAGCAAATAAAGCATGCAAAAGAGCTATCAGTCAAGCTAAAATAGAGATGGAAAGGGATATTGCAGCTAGGAGTAAAAAGAATCCAAAATTATTTTTTAATTATGTGAATAGTAAAAAAAATGAAGCAAGAAGGGGTGGGAACCTTATTATCATGGGGGGGGAGTAAGTTGATGGGAGTGGGGAAAAAGCAGTAATTTTGAACTCTTATTTTTCATCTGTCTATACATCTGAGGAGCCAGCTAATGAAGGCTTCCCTTTTAATATGCCCAGTTCTAGTAATTTAGCTACTGACGCATGGGTCACTCGGGAGGAAATTCAAAAGAGACTTGAACATGTACAGGTAAACAAAGGTCCAGGACCGGATGGGATTCATCCCAGGGTATTAAATGAGCTGAGCACTGTGATTGCCAAGCCTCTTCACATAATTTTTCAGGATTCATTGAGGTCTGGCATGGTGCCGAGAGACTGGCGAATTGCTAATGTGGTGCCGTTATTTAAAAAGGGATCCCTTTCTTAGCCTGAAAACTACAGTGGATATAAAAAGTCTACACACCCCTGGTAAAATGTCAGGTTCCTGTGCTGTACAAAAATGAGACAAAGATAAATCATTTCAGAACTTTTTCCACCTTTAATGTGACCTATAAACTGTACCACTCAATTGAAAAACAAACTGAAATCTTTTAGGCTGAGGGAAGAAAACCAAAAAAACTAAAATAATGTGGTTGCATAAATGTGCACACCCTTAAACTAATACTTTGTTGAAGCACCTTTTGATTTTATTACAGCACTCAGCCTTTTTGGGTATGAGTCTATCAGCATGGCACATTTTGACTTTGCAAGATTTGCCCACTCTTTGCAGAAACACTCCAAATCTGTCAGATTGCGAGGGCATCTCCTGTGCACAGCCCTCTTCTGATCACCCCACAGATTTTCAATCGGATTCAGGTCTGGGCTTTGGCTGGGCCATTCCAAAACTTTAATCTTCTTCCGGTGAAGCCATTCCTTTGTTGATTTGGATGTATGCTTTGGGTCATTGTCATGCTGAAAGATGAAGTTCCTCCTCATGTTCAGCTTTCTAGCAGAAGCCTAAAGGTTTTGTGCCAATATTGACTGATATTTGGAACTGTTCATAATTCCCTCTATCTTAACTAAGGCCCCAGTTCCAGCTGAAGAAAAACTGCCCCAAAGCATGATGCTGCCACCACCATGCTTCACTGTGGGTATGGTGTTCTTTTGGTGATGTGCAGTATTGTTTTTGCGCCAAACATATTTTTTGGAATTATGGCCAAAAAGTTCAACCTTGGTTTCATCAGACCATAACACCTTTTCCCACATGCTTTTGGGAGACTTCAGATGTGTTTTTGCAAAATGTAGCCTGGCTTGGATGTTTTTCTTCGTAAGAAAAGGCTTTCGTCTTGCCACTCTACCCCATAGCCCAGACATATGAAGAATACGGGAGATTGTTGTCACATGTACCACACAGCCAGTACTTGCCAGATATTCCTGCAGCTCCTTTAATGTTGCTTTAGGCCTCTTGGTAGCCTCCCTGACAAGTTTTCTTCTCGTCTTTTCATCAATTTTGGATGGACGTCCAGTTCTTGGTAATGTCACTGTTGTGCCATATGTTCTCCACTTGATAATGACTGTCTTCACTGTGTTCCATGGTATATCTAATGCCTTGGAAATTCTTTTGTACCCTTCTCCTGACATATCTTTAACAATGAGATCCCTCTGATGCTTTGGAAGCTCTCTGTGGACCATGGCATTTGCTGTGGGATGCAACTAAAAAAATTTCAGGAAAGACCAACTAGAGCAGCTGAACTTTATTTGGGGTTAATCAGAGGCACTTTAAATGATGGAAGGTGTATGCTGACTCCTATTTAACATTATTTTGAATGTGATTGCTTAATTCTGAACACAGCTACATCCACAGTTAGAAGAGGGTGTGCACACTTATGCAACCACATTATTTTAGTTTTTTTGGTTTTCTTCCCTCCACCTAAAAGTTTGTTTTTCAATTGAGAGGTACAGTTTATCGGTCCCATTAAAGGTGGAAAAAGTTCTAAAAAGATTTATCTTTGTCTCATTTTTATACAGCACAGGAACCTGACATTTTACCAGGGGTGTGTAGACTTTTGATATCCACTGTATAGGCCTGTTAGTAGTAGGAAAGATTTTGGAAGGGGTAATAAGGGATAGGGTGCTTGAATACATTGCAGTTCACAATACTATTTATATACTAAGTTTGTGCTAGCATGGTTTTATGCGTAACAGATCTTGCCAAACTAATTTAGTTGCCTTTTATGAGGAGGTGAGCAGAAACCTTGATGCTGGAATGGCAGTTGATGCCATTTACTTGGACTTTGCTAAAGCATTTGATACTGTACCTCACAGAAGGCTAATGATCAAATTGAGCAATATTGGCCTAGAACATAATATTTGTAATTAGATAGAGAACTGGCTAAAGGATAGATTACAAAGAGTGGTGGTAAATGGAACATTTTCTAATTGGACCAGTGTGGTTAGTGGAGTACCGCAGGGGTCAGTCCTTGGTCCTTTGCTTTTTAACTTGTTTATTAATGACCTGGAGGTGGGCATAGAGAGTACTGTATCTATTTTTGCTGATGACACTAAATTGTGCAAAACTATAAGTTCCATGCAGGATGCTGCCACTTTGCAGAGCAATTTGACAAAATTGGAAAACTGGGCAGCAAACTGGAAAATGAGGTTCAATGTTGACAAGTGCAAAGTTATGCACTTTGGTAGAAATAATATAAACGCAAACTATCTACTGAATGGTAGTGTGTTGGGGGTATCCTTAATGGAGAAGGATCTAGGGGTTTTTGTAGATAACAAGTTGTCTAATTCCAGGCAGTGTCATTCTGTGGCTACTAAAGCAAATAAAGTGCTGTCTTGTATAAAAAAGGTCATTGGCTCAAGCGATGAAAACATAATTTTACCACTTTATAGGTCCCTGGTAAGGCTTCACCTTGAGTATGCGGTGCAGTTTTGGGCTCCAGTCCTTAAGAAGGATATTAATGAGCTGGAAAGAGTGCAGAGACGTGCCACTAAACTGGTAAAGGGGATGGAAGATTTAAGCTATGAGGTTAGACTGTCGAGGTTGGGGTTGTTTCCTTTGGAAAGAAGTGCTTGCGTGGGGACATGATTACTCTGTACAAGTACATTAGAGGGGATTATAGGCAGATAGGGGGATGTTTTTTCCCATAAAAATGATCAATGCACCAGAGGTCACACCTTTAGATTAGAGGAAGGAACGGAGCTTCCATTTAAAACAGCGTATGTGGTTTTTCACCATGAGGGCAGTGAGGTTGTGGAATGCCCTTCCTAGAGATGTGGTAATGGCAGATTCTGTTAATGCCTTTAAGAGGGGCCTGGATAAGTTTTTGAACAAGCAGAATATCCAAGGCTATTGTGATACTAATAACTACAGTTAGTATTAGTGGTTGTGTATATATATATATATATAGATATATACACCGAGTTGTATTCCAAAAACAATCAATCGTGTATTAAAAACGCATGAACAGCCAACGTTACGTTTCGGTCCCCATCGGGACCTTTCTCAAGGCAACCATGCTAACCAACCCCATCTTCTATTTTTCCATAGTGAACCAGCAAATAGGAAGTGACATCAGTGCACACATGCCATAAAGGGACTATTGCAGTAAAGCATGTAACTAATGCTGCAAAGTGATCCGTGCCATAAATTATCATTAAAACATCACACGCCATAAAGTGACCATTGCAGTAAGATGTGCAGCAAATCTGTGCCATACATAATCATTAAAACATCACATGCCATAAAGTGACCATTGCAGTAAAGTGTGCAGTAAAGTGTGCAGCAAATGCTGTAAAATGATCAGTGCCATAAATTATCATTAAAATATCACAAGTGCAAATATGGTGCTATTTAAACTAATACCCCTTTAAAATAATCATTAAAGTTCAGTGAAGTGATTCAGCAAAGCAATCATTAAAAATCCGTGAAACAGTACATCATGTTAAAAATATACACATTACAGTGTCATGATTGCATAGTGTATACGCTGCGCCAATCAATTCAAACCGAATACTATCCTAATTAGTCGGGGCCCCCAATCTAATTCAAGATCTGTCTATTACATTCACATGCACATGCATATATCAATTCCACAGCAAGATATAACAACTTGAGGATCCCATTTACCTATATAATATAATAAATTGTAATAACAATAATAGCACAATCACAATGTGAAATTGGACTGAGGAACTCACAGAAAACAATTCAGCGATAAGGAACTATTTAGGCCCCTAGGAGCCACGCAATCCAGTTCATATGTCCAGAATGCTTCTCTTTGGAGTAAAATACGATCAATGTCGCCACCCCTTTGCACACCTGAAATACAATCAATTGGCATGCATTTAAACGATGAAGCTGGATGCTTAGCATGCAGCCAGTGTTGTGCCACAGGTTGTTTGGATATATCCTGATTTCCCTCCTTCTTTGCAGGTTTAGGGTCCAGAGCAGCCCTGATAAAAAAAAAAAAAAAAAAAAAAAAAAAAAATATATATATATATATATATATATATATAAAATATATATAGTTTATGTATGTGAGTGTATAGATTGGTAAGTATAGGTTGTGTGCTGAGTTTATTTGGATGGGTTGAACTTGATGGACTGTGGTCTTTGTTCAACCCTATGTAGACCTTAGGTGTTCCTGTTTGGGGTGATTTGTCTTTATCTGCAAGAAATTGTGTGAGATAAATGCGGCAAATTGCAACAATTTTTTTTAGGCAATTTTCTGAAATGTCATACTTTGGTTTAGAAAGGACTCTTTACCCATGTTGGATTTGTCAGAATGTGTACTTTCCAAAACCATATGGTTTTCTGGGTTTTTCTGTATAGTTAGGAGGTCTTACTGCACATAATATGTTGTCAGGGGGCTCTGTATGCAAAAGCTGAATTGGCAGGTGAGAAGTCCATATGTGCTATTTTCATTTTGGGGTCAGGATAAACCACAGACTTTGTTGCCCAATATGCATAGATATACCAAAGTCTGTGGTATATACTGACCCCAAAAGCTTTCCTAAAGTTAGTGGTTCCACCACTAAAGAGGTGATCAGGTTCAATCTCTTAAAAGAACTGAAGTACTTTTAAGTTTTGGTCTCCAGTGCTCAAACGGGACATTGAGAGGGTCCAGAGAAGGGCAACTAAGCTGGTAAAGGGGATGGAAAGTCTCAGTTTTGAAGAAAGACTGGCCAAGTTGGGTCTGTTTACACTGGAGAAGTGGCGCTTAAGAGGTGACATGATAACTATGTATAAATATATAAGGGGATCATATAATAACCTAATAACCTAACCTTCTAATGTTTTATTTACCAGTAGGTCCTTCCAACAGACACGAGGGCACCCACTCCATTTAGAAGAAGGGAGGTTCCATTTAAATATTCGGAAAGGATTTTTTACTGTGAGAGCTGTGAAGTTGTGGAATTCCCTCCCCGAATCAGTTGTGCTGGATAATACATTATATAGCTTTAAGAAGGGGCTGGGTGGATTCTTAGTGAGGGAATACAGGGTTATGGGAGATAGCTCTTAGTACAAGTTGGTCCAGGGACTGGTCCGATTGCCATCTTGGAGTCACGAAGGAATTTTTTCCCCTCTGCGGCAAATTAGAGAGGCTTCAGATGGGGTTTTTTGTCTTCCTCTGGATCAACTAGAAGTTAGGCAGGTTATATGTAGTCATTATGGTTGAACGTGATGGACGTACAGTGGCTTGCAAAAGTATTCGGCCCCCTTGAAGTTTTCCACATTTTGTCACATTACAGCCACAAACATGAATCAATTTTATTGGAATTCCACATGAAAGACCAATACAAAGTGGTGTACACGTGAGAAGTGGAACGAAAATCATACATGATTCCAAACATTTTTTACAAATAAATAACTGCAAAGTGGGGTGTGCATAATTATTCAGCCCCCTGAGTCAATACTTTGTAGAACCACCTTTTGCTGCAATTCCAGCTGCCAGTTTTTTAGGGTATGTCTCTACCAGCTTTGCACATCTAGAGACTGAAATCCTTGCCCATTCTTCTTTGCTAAACAGCTCCAGCTCAGTCAGATTAGATGGACAGCGTTTGTGAACAGCAGTTTTCAGATCTTACCACAGATTCTCGATTGGATTTAGATCTGGACTTTGACTGGGCCATTCTAACACATGGATATGTTTTGTTTTAAACCACTCCATTGTTGCCCTGGCTTTATGTTTAGGGTCGTTGTCCTGCTGGAAGGTGAACCTCCGCCCCAGTCTCAAGTATTTTGCAGACTCCAAGAGGTTTTCTTCCAAGATTGCCCTGTATTTGGCTCCATCCTTCTTCCCATCAACTCTGACCAGCTTCCCTGTCCCTGCTGAAGAGAAGCACCCCCAGAGCATGATGCTGCCACCACCATATTTGACAGAGGGGATGGTGTGTTCAGAGTGATGTGCAGTGTTAGTTTTCCGCCACACATAGCGTTTTGCATTTTGGCCAAAAAGTTCCATTTTGGTCTCATCTGACCAGAGCACCTTCTTCCACATGTTTGCTGTGTCCCCCACATGGCTTGTGGCAAACTGAAAATGGGACTTCTTATGGTTTTCTGTTAACAATGGCTTTCTTCTTGTCACTCTTCCATAAAGGCCAACTTTGTGCAGTGCACGACTAATAGTTGTCCTATGGACAGATTCCCCCACCTGAGCTGTAGATCTCTGCAGCTCGTCCAGAGTCACCATGGGCCTCTTGGCTGCATTCTGATCAGCGCTCTCCTTGTTCGGCCTGTGAGTTTAGGAGGACGGCCTTGTCTTGGTAGGTTTACAGTTGTGCCATACTCCTTCCATTTCTGAATGATCGCTTGAACAGTGCTCCGTGGGATGTTCAAGGCTTTGGAAATCTTTTTGTAGCCTAAGCCTGCTTTAAATTTCTCAATAACTTTATCCCTGACCTGTCTGGTGTGTTCTTTGGACTTCATGGTGTTGTTGCTCCCAATATTCTCTTCGACAACCTCTGAGGCTGTCACAGAGCAGCTGTATTTGTACTGACATTAGATTACACACAGGTGCACTCTATTTAGTCATTAGCACTCATCAGGCAATGTCTATGGGCAACTGACTGCACTCAGACCAAAGGGGGCTGAATAATTATGCACACCCCACTTTGCAGTTATTTATTTGTAAAAAATGTTTGGAATCATGTATGATTTTCGTTCCACTTCTCACGTGTACACCACTTTGTATTGGTCTTTCACGTGGAATTCCAATAAAATTTATTCATGTTTGTGGCTGTAATGTGACAAAATGTGGAAAAGTTCAAGGGGGCCAAATACTTTTGCAAGCCACTGTATGTCTTTTTTCAACCCAACTTACTATGTTACTATGTTACAATGCATACACTGATTGGACGCGCTGGCCCCTAAAGGGTTAAATAGGGATTTTGATTTGCACCTCTTTCTGTTCTGTATATATGTATATAGCATTATTAGTGCATAGTGTTTGTTATACTGAACTAATGAGCCTTACTTAAATATGTATAAATTTTATGTGCTTGCCAGATACTGATTGCTATATATGGAGAAGTCTTGTTAAAGGTTTGCTTATAAGTATTGCTATGGCAACGTTTAGTAACAATAGCGCAGGTGGTGTGCCGGCTTCCGTGTAGAAGCAATGCTGAGTTATATATTGTCTCCACGGTGATCGGGCACGTCATTTCTGCTTTCTTTCTATACATGAAACAACAAGTAAACAGGTATGTTACTATGTGAGATGATCAATGGCCATGCATTTGAAGGTAGAAGAGTGTTGCATATTCTAATACACTGGTTAGACTCCGCTTCCTTGAGGGCTCTGCTTGTAGCAGAGCGATGATTTCTAATACGTTCTCTTAAAGTGGTGACTGTTTTCCCAACATAGTACAGGCCACAGGGACAGGTGATGATGTATACAACATAGGTTGAAAGGCAGCCTAACCTAAAGTGACTCTTCAGCCTTTTGCCCGTGTGAGAACGTATTACCTGCAACCTTGAAAGCAAGAAAGTTGCAGGTAAAACTTAGTCCCTTTTCTAAATGTATATTGAAGCAGTAGAATTCTTAATGAATCGCATAAGTCAGTGTAAGACTGGCCAGAAGGGATGACTTTGACGCAGTTGGCCAGCTTGAAGTATATTGCAATATATGGACAAACAATCCCTGTTTTGCTTAAAGGGAAGCACATTTCTTAGTAGCTTAATGCACAGAATGTCTTAATGTCCTATATATATTGATAATGGGTGAGTGCAGAGGATCTCTTGTTGTTGTTTCTATATATATATATATATAGTATATAAATTTGAAAAACATGCGGCACACGGATTACTTGCAAAAAAGTGTATTAAAAGAATCACATCACATATGCGACGTTTCGGACAAAACACATGCCCTTTATCAAGCCTGTAATATTGTGAGCCACCTAGTGAATCACATTTAAAGGGATACACAGGAAATGACATCATGAAATAGGGGATAGCGATTGTAATTTATTAATCTACCACACCTCCATTTGTTTCAGCCTGAGCTCTCCATCACCCCCTCTTTTCAAAGGAGGTATAGATTCCAGTACCATGAACCTAAGCTGTTCGGATGTGTGGCCCTTCTCACAAAAATGTTTAGAAACCGGTAGTGTAGTATCTCCTAAGTTAATAGCTGACCGATTTTGTGAAATACGTGATTTTACCATCTGTGTGGTCTCACCTACATAAATGAGGCCACACTGACAGGTCAACACGTACACTACATATTTTGTTACACAAGTGAAATGCCCCTGTAATTGCACCTTCTGTCCCGTACGTGGATGTGTAAAGTTATTACTTTTTAAAATATATGGGCATTGTGTGCAATTTAAACATGGATACATACCCTTAGTTTTCACTCCCAAAAATGTATGGCCTTGCTTACTTTTAGTTTTGTGTACAGCGGAGGTAACTGAGGAGCCAATAGTTCTCCCCCTACGATACGAGATCAAAGGCGGTGCCTCAAATTCCTGTACCAATGGATATGCCCTTTTGAGAATATACCAGTGTTTACATAATATTTGAGCAACACTTTCACTATAAAACTGATCCTTAAAAGTGAAATAGTAACATCTCAATATAATCTCCAAAACTTGGATAAAAAAGGAAATCTGCTCATCAAGAATAATGAGCATACTTCCTAAGTATCCATTCACATGCCTCGATTCCATCTTGGTGTGGGATTGAGGTATAAAGACTGGCAACTTCTAATGTTGCCAGAATTATATTCCTATCCCCCAGACCCTCCTGGGAACGTAAGCGTTGCAAAAAATGTTTAGTATCTCTTATATACGAAGGTACCATTTGTATCAAAGGACTCAGAACTTTGTCCAACATAATAGCGAAGGGGCAGAACACTGAATCTACCCCCGACACTATAGGGCGTCCCGGTGGACAAATTGGGTCTTTATGCACTTTAGGTATAAGACCTGTGAGTGCGGATCTCTTCGCTGCTGTATCTAATTCTTCACCTGGACCTGCACCCAGGCTATTGTGACCCGATTGACGTGAGTGCCGGCTCTCTCCTGATGTGTGTGTGTATATACAGGTCCTTCTCAAAAAATTAGCATATTGTGATAAAGTTCATTATTTTCTGTAATGTACTGATAAACATTAGACTTTCATATATTTTAGATTCATTACACACAACTGAAGTAGTTCAAGCCTTTTATTGTTTTAATATTGATGATTGTGGCATACAGCTCATGAAAACCCAAAATTCCTATCTCAAAAAATTAGCATATCATGAAAAGGTTCTCTAAACGAGATATTAACCTAATCATCTGAATCAACTAATTAACTCTAAACACCTGCAAAAGATTCCTGAGGCTTTTAAAAACTCCCAGCCTGGTTCATTACTCAAAACCGCAATCATGGGTAAGACTGCCGACCTGACTGCTGTCCAGAAGGCCATCATTGACACCCTCAAGCAAGAGGGTAAAGACACAGAAAGAAATTTCTGAACGAATAGGCTGTTCCCAGAGTGCTGTATCAAGGCACCTCAGTGGGAAGTCTGTGGGAAGGAAAAAGTGTGTCAGAAAACGCTGCACAACGAGAAGAGGTGACCGGGCCCTGAGGAAGATTGTGGAGAAGGACTGATTCCAGACCTTGGAGGACCTGCGGAAGCAGTGGACTGAAATGGCGTGTGCAGGAAATGGGCTACAGGTGCCGCATTCCCCAGGTCAAGCCACTTTTGAACCAGAAACAGCGGCAGAAGCGCCTGACCTGGGCTACAGAGAAGCAGCACTGGGCTGTTGCTCAGTGGTCCAAAGTAATTTTTTCGGATGAAAGCAAATTTTGCATGTCATTCGGAAATCAAGGTGAGAGAGTCTGGAGGAAGACTGGGGAGAGGCAAATGCCAAAATGCCTGAAGTCCAGTGTCAAGTACCCACAGTCAGTGATGGTCTGGGGTGCCATGTCAGCTGCTGGTGTTGGTCCACTGTGTTTTATCAAGGGCAGAGTGAATGCAGCTAGCTATCAGGAGATTTTGGAGCACTTCATGCTTCCATCTGCTGAAAAGCTTTATGGAGATGAAGATTTCATTTCTCAGCACGACCTGGCACCTGCTCACAGTGCCAAAACCACTGGTTAATGGTTTACTGACCATGGTATTACTGTGCTCAATTGGCCTGCCAACTCTCCTGACCTGAACCCCATAGAGAATCTGTGGGATATTGTGAAGAGAAAGTTGAGAGACACAAGACCCAACACTCTGGATGAGCTTAAGGCCGCTATGGAAGCATCCTGGGCCTCCATAACACCTGAGCAGTGCCACAGGCTGATTGCCTCCATGCCACGCCGCATTGAAGCAGTCATTTCTGCAAAAGGATTCCCCACCAAGTATTGAGTGCATAACTGAACATAATTATTTGAAGGTTGATTTTTTTTGTATTAAAAACACTTTTCTTTTATTGGTCGGATGAAATATGCTAATTTTTTGAGATAGGAATTTTGGGTTTTCATGAGCTGTATGCCACAATCATTAATATTAAAACAATAAAAGGCTTGAACTACTTCAGTTGTGTGTAATGAATCTAAAATATATGAAAGTCTAATGTTTATCAGTACATTACAGAAAATAATGAACTTTATCACAATATGCTAATTTTTTGAGAAGGACCTGTATATATATATATATATATATATATTAGTGACTGGACTGCACTTTTCACACAAGGTAATAAAGTGAAATAAGAAATTGAGGTTCAGGCTTAGTTCAGAGTTTTTGTTCCTAACTGGAACTGACGGATGTTCCAGTTAGGAAGTGAAACGTTGGAATTAAATAAAGCTCAATTTCTTGTTTCACTTTATTACCTTGTGTAAAAATTTCTGTGAGTGCTGTCACTTCTTGTGAAGATGTCTACTATGAACTTGCACTGGCACCCAGGTATGACCTAAAGGTGTGCAGCTTATCGGCTGCCTTTAAGTGGATAACAGTATCCAACTGCCACAGGACGTAGATTCTACGTTTTGCAGCACTTCCAGGTTTGGGAGTGGAGGAGCAGCTTTCTTCACTCCCTGCTCGTTCCCCAGCCCCTAGGCAATGAGCAGAGGCTGGGAACGAGTGGCCCCTGGGGCGTGATTACCCAGGGACACCATAGGAAACGATGTTACTATGTGCCAGTCGTTTCCAGCTCTTCTGGTTTTGGGGGGGTCAATCAATTTTTTTGTCTATGTTTTTATCCTACAAAAAAATGGAATAAATGTTTTGAATTTTGAGTAGCTAAAGAGATCTCTGTGGCAATTTATATGCACTAACTTCCTTTTGGGATCTCTAAATGCCAGTTACTTTGGTAATCCTATGCACAATGGGCATCAAACTGTTCAGTGGATCCTTGGCTTTCATATTTAGGATGTGTTTTCTTGGTACCCAGTGTTATGTGGGAGATATGATGCTTGCAATTGAAAGCTTTGAGGAGATTTTTAGAATTTTCAACCTTTTTTAAAGAAACTGCTAAATTCAGGAAAGCATTCCTGTTTGCTACTTAGGAGTTGAAAGATTTGGAAGAAAGTGAAAAATATATGGTTTCCTGGGGTAAACCTAATGTTCCAGGATTTTGGCTTTGGAATCTAAAGTATTCCGTATTCTGCTGTAATGCTTTGAAAACTTGGTAATTTACTGCTGGGAGTTTTTGATCTATAGAAGTCAGAAATCTCCATAAAACTATACATATCGGGTATTGGCACGTTCGGGAGACATGAGGCTTTCCAAATCAGTTGATTTTTTTTGTCCATATTAAAATATGTTTCTGTTATAAATCCCTATATCATGAAAAATATAGAGCTCTAAATCCAGAAGTGGTAATACACAAAAAAAGCTCAGCTTTTGGAAAAAAGCTATATATAGTTTTCCTACCTAAACTAACCCCCCCCCCCCAGTAAATGCCCCTAAAATGAGAGAGCACAGAATGTTAACAAAACGTCTGGCACTGGCGGGAACCGAAATGTGAAATTCTGCTGGCACTTAAAGGTATAATAAGGGGCTTGACGCTATTTTGCTTGCCAGTTTCTCTGTGACTTACACAGAGTGCACGGGGCCTAACTAGGGATAGGCTTGCCTCTATTTCCCTATAACTGGATATTGGTGGGCGGTGTTTCCCACCAGCAACATGAGTGATTGCTATGCACACGGTGCCTAGCAACAGCACACAGCTTGGGCTGGGTGCGCATGCACATCCACCAATATAGGACTAACCACAGGGGATGTTTGGTGCCACGGGCGGTTAAATTGTTCCACCTGAGGGGGGGCACAGTCCATACAAAGATGGTCAGTAAATGGTTCCCTTCTGCCCGTCTGCTGTTTTTCTTTTTTCTTATTCTTTTATTGTTACTTTGCTGTTGCACCGATTTTTTTTTTTTTTGCCCTGAACTGTTCTGTCTCGGCATTACCTGATTTTAACCTGAACTCATTCAGGTGATTTCATTTGTTATAGTCACTTTATTTGTTTACATGTGGGAGTCAGCCTTTGGTTACCTAGCTACTTGTTTTGGCACCAAAACTCCTCAAGTCTTTAAACCTTTCCCTGCCAAGCACGTAGCTCCTACGTGCTGGCATAAAAAGATGTTAACTGCCAAGCACGTAGAAGCTACGTTTTCTTTATCTTGCGCTCGTTCTCTGTGCTCCCTGCTTAATCCGAGTGCAGAGAACAAGCGCAAAGTAAAGAACCCCCTAGAAAAAGTCGGGCACGTAGATTCTACGTGCCAGACTTTTCCTGCTCTCCCTTCCTGCGCTCCCCCCCTCTGCCCCCCCCGCTTCCTGTGCCGCCTACTCACCACTGCAGCTGCTGTCCCTGCTTCTCCTGCCTCCCTCCTGCGATCTTCAGCTCCTTTGACCCCAGGTAAGTGCTACATACACACACATACACACACACATTACACTAATACACACTTATACTCACACACATACATTTTGGGGGGGGCTTCACGCATTCACAACACTTACAGCACTCACACTTACTTGCACACTCACACACATGCACACAAAACACATTTTGCCTAGTGTACCCACACACTTACACACTTATGTAATTTTGTAATTTTTTATGTCATCGTTTTTATTCTTGCCTGAAAAAAATGTTTTATTGCCATTGCTAACCGCACTACGCAATACCTTTTGTGTATTATTTTGGTGTTTTTATTACATTTTCTGTAATTTTGGTGCATTTTTAGTCATTTTATTGCGTTTTTAGCCATTTTATTGCATTTTCAGTTATGCATAGTTGTTGTTTGCTTGACTTTGTTTGTGAAACTAATTTTCCCAAGCCAGAATACTCAAACTGTGATTCTGACTGCAGATATCACTAGGAAAAAAAAACATTGATTTTAGTTTTTTGGGGGGGATTTTTAGCGATTTTATTGCATTTCATATTGTTCTACATGGACATTTTGGGCCCGATTCACTAAAGTGCGATTAAACGTGCGCTATTTTTAGCGTGTGTTTTATCGCGTCTTAATTTTACCCAAAAAAACAATAAAAATCTAAGTAAGAAAAAAAAAAGAAGTGCTAGAGATAATAAAATGGGGGGGGGGGGCATTTAAGAATATTTAGCCAAATACTTAGGGATCTGCTTGCTAAAGTGGCTTAAATTAAGTGGGAGATTTTAGACACAGAATAAATGGCAAATATGTTATGGGCACTTTATTAAATGGGAACAAATATAATATTGCAATTATTCTGGCAACAAAACATATATTGGAATATACGCTACGTACTAATTAACGCAAGTTTTACTATTCAGCAAAATGGGCTAAAGACAAAATTGTTGGCAGAATATTTGCAAACATTTAACCCATATAGCATATTGATGCTGTTACTGATAAATGTACGAGTGTAGGGGAAACTACATGAAAGTATAGAATACCATATCAAGGAAGGATAAATAATTAGACATTACTCAGTTCAAAAGTACAAAAATAAAACAAATTTTATTTTTACAATTAAAGGGGAAAAACTGGGAAAGGAAAAACTTAGGCTGCCCTTGAGTTCTCTGACGTCCCTCCTGAGTTCTGCTATTTCCCCCCGGAGCTGGGCCAGCTCGACCTTGATGTTGGCCAGGTCCTCCTGCGCTGATGGTCTCTCGTGCGCAGGAGAACCTGGCACCCAGCGCTTGGCCTGGGGGGAGTCCGGGGCCTGGGGGGAGAACTCAAGCGCCTGGGGGGAAACTGGGGGAGGATGGAAGGGGGCAGTGTCCGGGGCCGATGATGGGGCCTCGGGGGCCTCTTCAGCCTCGGGGGGCGCTGGTCCTGGGGCCTCGGGGGCCGGAGGTCGGGGCCTCTTGGGCCAGTGGTCGGGCCTCGGGGGCCGGGGGTCGGGCCTCTGGGGGCCGGTGGTTGGGCCTCGGGGGCCGGAGGTCGGGTCTCGGGGGCCGGTGGTTGGGCCTCGGGGGCCGGAGGTCGGGTCTCGGGGGCCGGTGGAGCCTGGTGGGCCACAGGAGCCTGGAGGGCCTGGGATTGTGCCTGGGGAGGAGGCGCCAGCTGAAGTTCTGTGAGATTGTATTGCAAGATGTTATTTTGCGTAATATATTATACATATATACATTCATACACCATCATAAATAACGGGGCCCCTCACAACAACATTTTTTGGGCCCCCCTCCTCCCACGCCCCCAATGGCCCCTCCCCCAGTGAACCCTCACATCAATACAAAGGACGCACAGACATTGTTAGCCAGGGCCCCCTAAAACATTCGTGGCCCTTCCCCAAATGACTCATACTATGGGCCGAAGCCTGCTGCTTCCCCCCTGCTTTAAACTTATTTATGCATATGTATTTGAAAATAGATGTGTGTGTGTGTGTATATATATATATATATATATATATAATATACAATACGAAGTGCTGGGAAGCTGCACACCATAAGGAACAATAATACCTGGGTGCCTGTGGCAAAACAAAATCTAGACAGGCATGGGGTGACGGCACACACAGGATTTTCACAAGGAGTCACAAAGATGTGAAATAATATTCAGAGGTTTATTGTGACCAACCCAACTTACTATGTTACTTTCGTCATCCCTGACAATTCTTACATTTGTACTTTTAGTTCAAATTACTTGCTAAATCTTTTACTGAACGTATACTGTAAAAGCATAATAAAGTACAATAATTACCTTCGCAATTTCAGCCACCAGATCTGAACTCCTACACTTCAGGTCACACCACAGACGCTGGAGCGGGCGGAGGTCCACATCAAGGGCAAACCCGGCGAGCAAACCTTCTCTTAGCTCGCGCAGGATTGCCCTCTTCCTCTCGTGGTCCCCTAAGTCCCCCAGCGGCGGGTCGTCATATCCTGAGCGCAGGAGCATGCTGATAATATAGCGCCTCTCCCCTGGTAGCAGATAAGAAACCCCAGGCATGATCCTCTCTGTATTGTGACTGCAGGCTCAATGACACAAAATGGCCCCAAGTCGCACATGTCACGAGATTACAAAATCGCCACAAAATGTCCGCAAGTCGCGAAATTACAAAGTCGCGACAAAAAAAAAAATCGCCAAAATATACATAGTAATGTATTTTGCGCGACAAAATATTCACTGCTACAGTACTGCATATTATCGCGACAAAATATTCACCGCTATAGTACTGTATATTATCGCAAACAACATATTCAGCGCTATAGTACTGTATATTAGTAGCGAAATTCCATACATGCCAAGACTTTAGTAAAATTGAGTAAAAAGACACATACTTGAATAAATAACACTGTAAGTCCATATTTTATTGCCAAAAACTCATTTACTGTACTTTTCTATAATTTTTCGCCTGCCTGTAGTAGGTGTTAATTTTCGCATAGCCAAATGTGATATTTAGCGCGCCTAAGTGTTTGTGAATCATGCGATCGTATTCTTTTCAGCGCGGAAATTAACGCATGCATTAAAACTAGCGCGAAAAATACCGAATGCGAAAATGGCGACTTAACGCACGCGATAATACTATGGTGAATCGCGCTAATTATCGCGACTTATTTAACGCAAAAATCGGGCCCTTTGTCTGCTGTATTTCAATTTGGCTTCCTCTGTACCCCACATAGTTTGGTAAATCTATGCATATTGGGCATCAAACTGTTCAGTAGACCCCTGGCGTTCATATTTAGGGTGTTTTATGTTGATACGTTACAAATTGGTGTATAATGAGGTAAAATGCAAGCTTTGTGACGATTTTTAGAAATGTCTTAAAAACCGTTCTGTTTAGCATAGCTACAGTTTGGTAGTTTGCAGTAGAAAGATGTATTTACCCATTTTTGTTTTGTCAGAATGTGTACTTTCGGAAAATGTATGGTTTTCTAGGGTCTCCATACTGTTAGGGGGTCTTATGGCACATAATACACATACTGGGTGCAAAAACTGCACGAGCCGGAGCGTCATTCGTGAAAATTCATATGCACTATTTTCATTTGGGTGCCCCTATACTCCGCATAGTTTGGTAAATCTATGCATATAGGGAAACAAACTGTTCAGTAGACCTCTGGTGTTCCTATTTATGGTGGTTTTTTGTATGCAAGAAATTGTGTGAGATAAATGCGGCAAATTGCAAAATTTTTAGGCGATTTTCTGAAATGTCATAGAAACCACTAGATTTAGGAAAGCTTTGCAGATTGGTACTTTGGTGTAGAAAGGACTCTTTACCCATGTTGGATTTGTCTGAACGTGTACTTTCCAAAAATATATGGTTTTCAGGGGTTACCCTACATTTCTGCAGTTTCTATCCCACATAAAACTGCCATGTGTTTATGAATTAGGTAAAGGTAAGCCATGAAATTAGTGTGCACAAGGTATATTTTGGGTTCTCTATATGCTTTGATAAACCTATGTACAGTGGGCATCAAACTGTTCAGTAGACCTCTGGGGTTCATATTTAGGGTGTTTTATCTTGGTACCTAATGACCTATAGAAAATAAGATGCTGCATATTGGAAGTTTTGAGGTGATTTTTGGAAATGTCATAAAATCTTAGGAAACCTTTGCGGCTTGGTACTTCGGAGTAGAAAGACATGGTTACCCATTTTAGAGTTCGGGGAATGTGTACTTTCCAAAAATATATGACTTTCTGGGGTGAGTGTACTTTTTACTAACTTTATCCCACATAAAAAGATGTAAATGTGTTGATTTTGCAGAAGCTGAAATTACAGAAATGACGGATCATATGGGGTATGTTCACATTGGGGCCCCTACATGCCACATACTTAAGTAAACCTAAACATATTGGGCATCATACTGTTCAGTGGACCCCCGGCTTTCAAATTCAGGGTGTTTTATCTTGGTACATAAGGGCTCTGGCACATTGGGAGATTCGTCGCCCGCGACGAATCTCCCTGTTCGCGGGCGACTAATCTCCCCGAAATGCCATCCCACTGGCGAAAATGTAAATCGCCGGTGGGATGGCATACGCGGCGGCGCGATTTCAGTGAAATCGCAGAAGTTGAAATTAAGAAATTTCACAAATTTTAATAAAAACCAAGGAAAGCATTGCAACTTGGTAGTTTAGACAGGCAGTTCTACCTATTCAGGATTCCACAGAATCTTTTCATTCTAAAAATGTATAAATTTCTGGGATAAACCTTCTGTTAGTGGAATTTTTGACCTTGAAATCAAAGTAATGCAGCTTTCTGGAGCAGTGCTTTGGAAATTTGGTAGTGTACTCCTGGGAGTTTTTGACCTATACAAGTGAGAAATCTCCATAAAACTATATATATATTTGGTATTGGCACGTTCAGGAGACATGGGACTTTCCAAATCAGTTGTATTTTCGTGCATAAAATAATTTTTGTTTCTGGTGTATGTGTTTATATTATGGAAAAAATTTTTTTTTCATTTTTTAGACATTTAGAAGCCTATATCTTGTTACAGAATTGGAATTACACAAAAATTCCACCATATTTTGAAAGCTTAGGTTGTCCTGAAGAAACAATATATAGTTTTCCTGGGTAAACTAAAAGTTCCCCCGAGGAAAAGCCCCTAAAGTGAAACAGTGCAAAATGTTCAAAAACTGTCTGGCAGTATGTCTATGAAGATTCTCATTCATCCAGGTCATGATATACAGTATCTAGTAGAATTAAGTCTAAAACAACTGGACTTTTCTGAGTTTTTCTTGAAAACGTTTCACCACTCATCCGAGTGGCTTCTTCAGTTCAAATGACTGGTAGGGAATTCCCCGGTATTTAAACTCTTGATGGTAGTAGAGTCACAGACATCCAATCACAATGGTTCCATTGAACTTGTTTAGTTAGGTGTTAGCTGAAACTGACAGGTGTAAGAAGGTATGATCCAATCACAATGGTACCAAGATTCTCATTGATGAAGGTGTTAATCCTTCAAAGTACATGACTGGAAGTGTGAACTGTTGTGAAACTGCCGGGGTAAGGATGTCAACGCGCCATTGTATGTTGGTGACAAGCAGTGTCTCAGGCCCCCTCCTCTGTTCAGGGATGGTTTTTCCAGGCTGGCATAAATGGCCTCTTTCACACCTCTTTCAAACCATCTGTCCTCTCGGTCCAAAATATGCACGTTACTGTCCTCAAAAGAGTGACCTTTTTCTTTGAGGTGTAGATAGACTGCTGAGTCTTGTCCTGAGGAGTTTGCCCGCCTATGTTGGGCCATTCTCTTACAGAGAGGTTGTTTTGTCTCCCCAATGTATAAGTCTGAGCACTCTTCACTACACTGGACAGCATAGACCACATTACTTTTCATGTGCTTGGGTGTAGGGTCTTTAGGGTGCACCAGCTTTTGTCTCAGGGTGTTGCTGGGTTTGAAAAACACAGGAATGCGATGTTTGTTGAAAATCCTCCTAAGTTTTTCTGATGTTCCAGCAACATATGGAATGACTATGTTGTTTTGCCTGCTGTGTTCCTCCCTTTTGTTTGTAGGTCTGGTCTTTCTGTTGGTCTGATTTGGTTTTGATGAAGGCCCAGTCTGGGTACCCACAAGTTTTCAGAGCTCCTTTTAGATGTTTATATTCATTCTCCTTAGCCTCTGCATTGGATGCCACCGTTTCAGCCCGATGATGTAGAGTCCTAATTACACCCAGTTTGTGTTCCAAAGGGTGGTGGGAATCAAACAGCAAGTACTGGTCTGTGTGGGTGGGTTTTCTGTATACCTCAATATCCAGGTCCCTCCCCTCTTTGATAACTATAGCACAGTCCAAAAAAGCCAGTTTGCTGTCTTTCACATCTTCCCTTGTGAACGTGATGTTTTTGTCCACCGAGTTTATGTGTTTGGTGAAGGCTGGAACCTTGCGTGCTTTAATTTTGACCCAGGTGTCATCCACATATGGATGACACCTGGCAGTAGAAGTTCCACTTTGTTCAAAATGGCTGGCAGTGAAAGGGTTAAATAGATGTGGGGGGGGGGGGTGCAGTGTTTGTTTTTGACTCCAGATGAAGGTTTCTGTGTGAGACCAAAACATTGAGTAATAAACCTTTCTATTTTTACATTTACATTTTGTTCACAGTCCTTTAAATCCTAGGGGTGCTGTCCTTATTCCAGTTTATATACAGTAATCTCTGTACAGGTATAGGACCTGTTCTCTAGAATGCTCGGGAATAAGGGTATTCTGGATAAGGGGTCTTTCCATAATTTGGATCTTCATACCTTAAGTCTACTAAAAAAAACAGTAAAACATTAATTAAACCCAATAGGACTGTTTTGCCTCCAATAAGGAGTAATTATATCTTAGTTACAAGGTATTTTTTTTTTTGTATATTTTTTATTTTCCGATTTATATGCAAACCGTACATATCAAAGCCGGAGAACTTTCAACAGTAGGCATTTTGAACACTTCATGCATATTTAAATTGTTTTCAACCATACAAAAAAATAAAGATTTCTGTGTCAGTCTGCTTTAGTAGAGCTGGCTAAGTTAATTTTAGTGTTTACAAGGTACTGTTTTATTTTTACAGAGAAAAAGGAAATAAATTTTAAAAATCTGAATTATTTGATTCAAATGGAGTCTATGGGAGACTCCGTAATTTCCGTAATTCTGAGTTTTCTGGATAACGGGTTTCCGGATAACAGATCCCATACTTGTATCTATATTCCCTTTTTGGAGCCTATGATTAAGCATGAAACACGTTAGGCTATCCATATGGAGTTGTTAATGATTTTAATGCATTGAAATAAACATAAAACCTCTTACTGATTTTTACTGAGTAGTACAGGAGTCTATTGGCCTGAGGGACAGATGGTGGTATATACTGAAAGTGGGCCCATGTGTTGATCTACCAGCCAGGCATTAAGCTTGATACAAGGCAGGGGAAGGAGACTGGGAGCATATAATCTGTTTCTTCCCTTTTAATACAGCTGTTCCCTACTCTACAGATGATGTGTGGGCACATCTTACATTTTGGAGACTTTATTATTTTTAGTAAGAGCTGAAGACATCACACTTCTTACTTCACTTGTCACAGTGGGAAAAGAGAAGGATTTAGAACAAGCATGGGCAACCTGTGGCTTTCTGGGTGATGCTAAAACCCTTAATATTTTGCACTGCATCTGGCATTTAAGTATAAGTATTTCCTATATATATATCATGTTGATTATGTAACAAATGCAGAACTGCAGAAGGCAATTTGTTTGACTGTTGGAGTGTAACAACAGTAAATGGCACTGAACATTTCTTAGCCCCCACCAGAGATATATAGTAGGTAAACCAGTTTACCACAGGGGGTCTGGCAAATCCCTCCCCCTACTAAAACAAAGTGCTGTTAGTCTGGGAAGTGAGGGTTGTTGTTGTTGTTGCAGTAGGGGCTAAGTAAGCTGCATGGGTAGCTCCTGCTAGGGACATCTGAGACATTGTGGTCTGAGTCTGTGGCAGGACACCCCTCATCTGTATTTCCTTAGACTCACCCTAGCTGCGGCAGGAGGATTCCCTCCAACTGGTTGGATACCCCTACCCCTAACAAGATCTACCAATTTGTGGATGCTGTTACTTTGTAGGTATTTATCCAAGGGCCTAAGGGCTGCCTTATGAATTGCCTAAACTCTGCCTTTGTCTGTGGAATTGCCTGGATGAACTGTACTGCTAACTGTGGGTTGCCCCAGGGGATCTTTGTACCTTGGGATTTGGTTTAAAGTAGGGATGCACCGAACCCTGATGGATTCTGCCGAATCCCGAACCGAATCCTAATTAGCATATGCTAATTAGGACTGGGAAGGGTTAAAATTTCCCCCCTAAATTTTAACCCCTTCCGAATGCTAATTAGCATATGCTAATTATGATTCAGTTCGGCTGAAACCTAATCCATCAAAAAAAAGGCTGGATTCAGCCCGAATCCGGGATTCGGTGCATCCCTAGTTTAAAGGAAACTCTGCCTTTGTTCCCTGTGGACTTTACAAAGGGAATTTGCCCTGGGGTTGCTTAGGGAGGGCTTTCATTTGTGGTCTGCCACAGGGGGAGCCTTATATTGCTAGCCTGGGAAGTGTTATTGAGACTTATTGGTCTGACGTGCTATTGTGCTGTTCCTGATTTTCCCACTTCTATGGCTGTAATGTAACCTCTATTATTCAAGTATGGTGTCCCTGTTTGTGCTAGCCTCTGATACATCACACTTTTGTGATCATATTTGGCTATTGACTTAGTTTCATTTTAGTCTTACCTGCTGGCTCACAGCAACATAAGGAGGGAGAGTGCTACGAGGAGCGTGCACTCTTTTTGCCAAATCGCCCCTCAGCCAATCACCCGGGTAAGGGAAAACCCATACCCTAAAAATCTCTACCCATAAAGGAGGCTTCTCCGAAAGGAGGTTGTTACAGTTGTACTTAACAAAAGTACATTTTGTTCCATTTGGAAGATTAAAGGCAGGATCTCCCTTCTCTATCCAGAAAGTTTCACACTTACTCCAGTTAATCCAGCATACTCGCCACAGTCTCTGCCTCCTCACCGCTGGAGACAACTACTGTGACATTGTCTGCATAAGCGGAAACCCTCAGAGTCCTCCAGAGCCAGGGGGACCCTTGTCAATGTATCACCATCTAACCGCCTCAAGACAGGGTTGATAGCAAACACATAAAGGGGGGGGGCTAAAAGGACAGCCCTGCCTGACCCCAGAAGAAACCCTGATGGCCTCCCCAGACCAACCATTCACAAGTCCCTTTGTACAATACCTTCAGCACTACCGACTTTTTTTTCCCGTAAACTAAACAAAGATACACTGCACTTTTACACAGCACCTGCACTGTGAGGGAGAGAGACTGCAGATTCCTCCCTAACCAGAGGTATTTGTGGTTTACCCTAACAAAGTTTAAAGACTGATCCAACGCCAGCAGATACTTACCCCATTCACAGATCCTGCACCACTCTAGGACCTCTCAGATCCCAAGGACAGCATAAAAGGCACTGGGGCCCTTAACTGTGCATACTGTGAGGGGGACAAAAAGGTGATTAATCATGACTTTTGCCAAGATCTTCCTGTCTGTGTTAAGAAGAGCGATGGGATGCCAGTTCTCAACCTTAGGGGCAGATTTATCAAAATGTGAGTTTAGAGCTTAAAACATAAAAACTCACCCATGTTCTATTAATTCCTATGGGATTTTTAGAAGTGTGTTTATCAATGGGTAAAAGTGAGAGTTCACCATTTGGTCTGAGGACCGTATACATTAATAAAGTGAAGACTTTGCCCATTTAGCAGGATGTCTAAGACCATACATCTACCATTCTCTATCTCAACCATTTGTTTGACCATTGCCTTAAAAAGACTGCCATTCTGCTATAGGGCTCTGCCGCAAGAGACCAAAAGGAGGGCCCGCACGTCCACTCCTTCTTTGCTTTGTTTAGCTCTGGCAGATGGCATAGCGTGGTCTCCTCTCAGTTCTGGAGAGCAAAAAAAAGGCTGACTTTCTAGCACTCACAGACTTCATGCTTGTGACATTAATGGTCTTCCAATTCCATCCTTTCTCCCCAGGAAAGAGGTATAAACCTGTTGGCAGTAGAAGAACTACCCTGCACCCTTTGCATAGCACCCACCTTGTCCTCCTTCCTTGTAGCCAAAGATTTTTTTTCCCTGCCTATCCCACCTTTACCCATTCTACCAGAGTGTTCACCTTGCAAGAGCCTGATAAGGCAGAAGGGAAACTTTCCCTAGAGGGTACTGAAGACTGTAACACAGGGGAATCAGATGGGACAGTTAAGCCAGTTGGTAACTGGGTCTCCTCCACCACCTGAGGAAATCAAGCCTCCTCATCTGTCTTTTGCCAAGATGAGTTGCATGAACTATACGCATGGCTGAGCTTCCCACACAAATGACATCTTATACTCCTGGGCCAAACCTTTGCCACATGGTCTACTTCAAGGCACATGGCATACTTTAGCACTTTGCAACTAATGCTGAGGTGTCTGGTTGACCCACACATCCAGAACTCTCTAGGAGGCCAGGATAGGAACCGCACACCAGATCCCGGGCAGTGTATGTGGAATTAGGGATATGTTGGGTGATGTACCCTATTGTGCGGAGGCAGACTCTCACAGCTTAGCAACCAATCCAAATTCTCCTGTAACCTATGTTCCTTCCCAACTCCCCCAGGACCTCGACATATCTCCTCAACCAGACCTTCAGGTCTGCGGGCTGGCGGAATTTTTCATAAGAATGGTCACCTGCACAACTGAAGGTCTAGAGATAGGAATGGCTTCAAAACCCTCCCAGTAGTCTAACTAACTGTTCCAATTCTTTGTACTTGGACCAGAATTGATCCAGCTCTTGTTGTCTAACAAAGCTGACTGTATAATTTTTAAACATGCTATTGTGCACAAAGCAGTAGATATCAGATGCAGCAAACCCCTTATCCAAGAGTTAGTCAATGGCTACCCACCCAAATCCACCTGCATTTGCACTCACACCCAGAGCACCAGGTGCCACTTTCCCCTTCACCACACTAGTAAAACTTTTGGAAGCTGAGGTTACACACTGGCACACCGGCTTCCCCGCCATTACCCGACACACACTTGGCACTTACACTACCAGGAGAACTTAAATTCACTGTACCTCACACACTCTCCACCACCACAACTCCCCCTGAAACGGCCGAATGTACCTCCCCCGCTACCACATACATTTCCTAACCTCCTGCCCTCTATCACTTGACTCTACTTGGGCACACTCACCACCACACATTCCTTTCCCTCTTTCCCCTCAGCCTTATTGGAAATTGCGGAATTGCAACTCTCTGCACCATGAGCACCCCCAGATCTGTTAGATGATTTAACAGCATTTGCCACATAATTTGGGGGTTTTATACAAACCTCTCCATTTTCTTTACGGTCTTCCTTTCGCAAGGCTTCTCCAACACTAGCCTGCAACTCCTCTCTACTGGACTGAGAAACCGCTCGTTACAGTCTCCACCAGCTGTGGGGATGGGGAAACATCAATCCAATCTACCTGGGAGCCTCCAAAGACTGCTGCCACTCCTGCTGCACTACTGACTTTTTTCCTGTAAACTAAACAAAGATACACTGCACTTTTACACAGCACCTGCACTGTGAGGGAGAGAGACTGCAGATTTCTCCCTATCTTGTGTGGATTGTGGATTAACTCTTGGTGTGCATGTTTTTGGAGCTCAGGGAAATCCGTTTCCACATACACAAACTCAACCGAAGGTTGTTTCTTTTCTTTACGTTTCTGCATCTTTGGCTTTACCTTTTCTTTGGGGTCAATCTCCTTCACTTCATCTGCAGAAGAAATTAACTTTTGCAGCTGAAAGGAGGTAGGTGACTCTGCAAGCCTAATCTCCTTTAGAAGCACTGGAGTGCCCTGCAGAGACCAGGGGCTCCCCACTACTGGCGCTGTAGGACTGAATTTTCTTGCATCTATAATTGCGTTTTTTGACAGCTAGTTTTTGACAGCAAAACTAGGAGGCGCAGTGGGACAGCATTATTAGGGTTTACAACCCCTTTAATCTCAGGAGCTCCTCCAGACTCCTCCACACTGAGCAGGGACCATCCCCTGAGTTTGTTTATAGTCTGTAGAGAGAGATACCATAAAACGATACCAGCTTAGGTATTCCCCTGTACTAAGCACAATTCAGCAGGAAAAGCCTCCTAA
Organism: Xenopus tropicalis; assembly: GCF_000004195.4. Taxonomy (NCBI): domain Eukaryota; kingdom Metazoa; phylum Chordata; class Amphibia; order Anura; family Pipidae; genus Xenopus; species Xenopus tropicalis. Next base: position 16,491,238 of record NC_030679.2, on the reverse strand, counting down.
GTTTGCTTATAGCCTGTAGAGAGAGATACCATAAAACTATACCAGCATAGGTATTACCCTGTACCACTAACCACCATGACCGCATAGAACCTTAAATCATTGCACTAATAAAAACACTTCTTTCCCTGCATCATATAAACACCCCCCTATACCAGTGTCTTGGCAACATCCTATTTTGTCTCTATTAATTAGAACTTTATCACTTATCTCTTAGAAGAGTGCCGGCTAATCAGCAGATCTGATCTCTATCCCCATCACCTCTCATATCTCAGAGAGGTGATCTAAGCAGAGCCAGAAATGCTGCAGAATGACCTGTTGGAAGTTGTATAAATTAAGGCTACTTCCTGTATTTTATTACAATATTTTTCTTTTCTTCAGATATTTTTTTTTGTTTTAACCTTTAGTTTTACTTTAATCCCCCCCTTTACAGAAGTGAGTGAGTTGTGATGCTGTTAGAGCACCAAGATACAGTTTTCAGTACATGGTCCCGATAAACACCTTTATTAGAACCCTAATGATATGGCAATGGAGCTTTTGCAGCTTACTCAGCTTATCTTGATAGTAGTGCACTTACCTTGGGTGGGTACTTTTTTTAAAGGGGTGCCAGAGCAAAGTCTAAGATTAGCAATAAGGTTCACTGGAGGGCTGCCTAACTAATCCACACCCCAAGTAAATTGGCCTTTAACTGTGGGATATTGTGCACGGATAAAGCTGCCAACTTATTGTATATGGCTTATTGGGCTATGCATGGAGGCCTTCCAAAAGTCAGCCCAACTAATATATGCCCAAAAAATCAGCTGGATATCTATCAGGCGGGTTAAAAAATCCATTTAGGTATGTTGATTTGGTTCTCTCCTGACGGGTCATCATATGATCTGATCTTTGGGGCAGTGGTTGAACAATCAGGCCTGTCGATGAATGAATCAGGTTAATTGGTCACCAGTTGTTTGGTGACCTTGCCAAATGAGCGGATCCTAAATTGTATGCCCAATGTGGGCACAGGGGAAGGGACTGTGACTATGGGAGAGTATTTGTGTATACTGAGCTAAGTGGGTGCCTAAGGAAGCTTCTAAAGTGTTCTGGTTGCATTTCACCTGCCATCTTTGGTCAGAAATTCACATGTCCCACAGATCCTAAATGGCTAACAAGAACCAATCAGAACATATTATTTCTCTTCTTTATTATGTTCTACAATATATTAACCACTTCATGTTAAGGGTAACTATTCTTTCTCCCCTCTATCTTTGCAGCTCATAGAAGAAAATGAGTGTCTTAAACAAGAACTGGCCAAAACCAAAATGGCTCTTGCTGAGTCTCACATGGAGCGGGACAGACTTCTGCATCAGATAAAGAGGATACACATTGAAAAATAACATTGGATTTGCATGGGATGTTGCATTGAACTATAAACACTAAAGATAAAGATCAGCTGAAAAGCAAGAAGGAGTCAAATGGAAGGATTCTTATATTTTAAACAAACAAAAAAAAAAGTTTTCAGTCTCCCACTTTCTATAGCGATCATGCAGTACCAGTAAATGTAATTACTAGACCTAAAAATGATTAAAACACTAACATTTTATAAAAATGTTCCTTTGAAGGTTTTAGGAAACCACATAATTATTTAAGGAAAGTGTACCATGGAATATTGTTAAATATCTTTAGGGGGAAAAATTGTTTTTAATATTTGTTTGAGAATTATTTTAAGAATTTTTATTTGCACTATCAATAAATATTCCAATGCAATTCTATTTCAAAGACTTTATCTTGGACTGAATGATGTCCTTGCAAGGTGGGGGGAGGGAAAGGTTGTAGGAAGCTGAATATTTTCTCTAAACATTTGTATTTTAAGATATTACTGGGTGCCATGTATGGAGCGGGCTGACCCTCAGAGCACCCTGGGAGCCAGCATCTCTAATACAGGTGGGGGGAGTAGTGCTAGGAAGGGAAGGCAGGCTATTGTTGTAGGGGATTCAATTATTAGAAAGGTGGATAGGGTAATTTGTCACAAAGACCCTACATGCCGAACTGTGTGTTGCTTGCCTGGTGCTAGGGTTCGGAATGTGGTGGAACGAGTAGACAAATTGTTGGGAGGGGCTGGGGAAGACCCAGCGGTCTTGGTAGACATAGGTACCAATGACAAAGTTAGAGGAGGGGGGGAATTCCTCAAGAACGATTTTAAAAAGCTAGGCGAGAAGTTGAGGGCGAGGACTTCCAAGGTAATTTTCTCAGAGATATTACCTGTGCCACGAGCAATGTTAAGAAGGCAGTTAGGGAGGGCTAGTCCCCCTTTCTTGACTGAGGTTTGGAGCATTGGCATCTTGATTCTTGGCCATTCCCCTGCCCAGATAAATTCTCTTACACATGTATCTATTTTACTGAACCATTCCTTGATAGGCAGAATTGGTGCATTATGAAACATATAGAGGAATTTAGGCAGCCAAATCATCTTTAACATATTGATACGACCAGGCAAGGAAAGTAGCAGGCTTGCCCAGTGATGGAGTTCCTAAAGGACTTAACTGAAGTTCAGTTTAGCAAATTTCATTGGGTCTCTATGTATTACTATGCCTAGGTATGTGAAGAGGTGACCCACTGTAGTTGGGGTCCATGTAGCGGGTTTCTAGCACTTTCACTATCAATGGGGAACACCAGGGACATTGCCCAGTTAACCCTGAGGCCTGATAGACCCTCGAACCTCATGACCTCCATTAGGAGTTCTGTAAGGGACCGTCTGCGATTGGCCAGATATACTAGCATGTAGTCTGCATAGAGCAAGATTTTTTCCTCCACTCTCTGCAGTCTGAGTCCATGTATGTCTTTTTTGACGGCAAGGGGCTCTATGGCCAGTGCAAATAAAAAGGGTGACTGTGGACATCCCTGCCTTGTACACATCTTCAGGGGAAACTCCTGAGATAATTCTGCATTTACCAGAATTCTAGCAATTGGTGAGTCAAATAGGGCCCTCACCCATCTGATAAACTGGCTTCTTAGCCCATATCATGAATGAATGGTCCCAGAGATAGGGCCATTCCATTGAATGCCTCTTTGGTGTCTGGGGCCACAACCACCCTCTCCCCTTTGACATCATGCTTGGCCCAGATGTTGATGAACAGGCTCCTGATGTTGACATCTGTGGCCTTGTTGGACATGAAGCCAGGTTGATAGGAGTGAATCAGGAGTTCTATAGCCTGTTTGAGTCTATTGGTCAGGACCATGGCTAATAGTTTAGCAGTGATATTGGCCTATATGATTTGCACCTCCCTGTGAGTTTTCCCTACTTAAGGATCAAAGAGATGGTGGTCAATCTTGCACTTTCTGGAAGGTGGGCCCCTTATGTAATCATTTTGTACAGGTTGCAGAGTTGGGGCACCACTATGTCCTTGTTCGATTAGTACCACTCAACAGGAAGCCCATCCGGTCCGGGGGACTTCCCATTGGGGAACCCATTGCTGGCCTCTGTGACCTAATCTATGTTATCTCCAGGGCCGCCATCAGGGGGGCACAGGGGGTACAGTTGTCCCGGGCCCGGATGTTTCTAACTTTAAAGGGGGCCCGGCCATGCTAGAGTTTTCCTAGCTCGGGCCCCCTTTAGTCAATTCCGGGCCCTATCTCTGCCGGCGTTCTCCGTTATGGCCTGGTTCTCCCCGCTCCATCAGCGCTTATATAAGGTTGCGCCCCGTGCGTAGTGACGTCACACATACGGCGCGCAACCTTATATAAGCGCTGATGGAGCGGGGAGCAGGAGAGAGGAACTGCCGGCACAGGGGAGAGGAAGTGGACGAAGCTTGGGGGGAGCTGAAGGATGCTTTGGGGGCCCTGGAGGATGCTGGGGGGAGCTGGAGGAACATAGTGACTGGGCCAGGCCTCTATAATCCAGTGGTACTGGACAGTAGTGGGTGCTGGGGCAGTACCAGGGGACAGTACTTTATAGCGGGGCAGTACCAGGGGGAAGTACTATATAGCGGGGCAGTAGCAGGGGACAGTACTATATAGCGGGGCAGTAGCAGGGGACAGTACTTTATAGAGGGGCAGTAGCAGGGGACAGTACTTTATAGAGGGGCAGTAGCAGGGGACAGTACTTTATAGAGGGGCAGTAGCAGGGGACAGTACTTTATAGAGGGGCAGTAGCAGGGGACAGTACTTTATAGAGGGGCAGTAGCAGGGGACAGTACTTTATAGAGGGGCAGTAGCAGGGGACAGTACTTTATAGAGGGGCAGTACCAGGGGACAGTACTTTATAGAGGGGCAGTACCAGGGGACAGTACTTTATAGCAGGGCAGTACCAGGGGACAGTACTTTGTAGCAGGGCAGTACCAGGGCACAGTAATTTATAGTGGGGCCCTAGAGGATGCTGGGGGGAGCTGAAGGATGGATGGGGGGAGCTGGAGGATTGCTTTGGGGGGGCCCAGCAGAAAGCAGCAGGATGCTGGGGGGAGCTGGAGGATGCTTGGGGGGGCCCTGGAGGAAGCAGGAGGATACTGGCAGGGGAGCTAAAGGATGCGGGGGGAGCAGAAGGAAGCAGCGGTAGCGGGCCATAGTATTTGGGGGAGGACCACCAATGTTTTAGGGGGCCCTGGGCTGGCTAGCAATGTTTTAAGGGGCACCTGCTCTGGCACCAATGCAAAATGTAACCCTTGGCCACAAATGTTTTACGGGGGGCCCTGGCTACCAATGTCTGTGTGTTGTTTGTATTGATGGGAGGGGTCACTGGGGAAGGGCCATTGGGGGAGGAGCCATTGGGGAAGTGGGAGGGGGGGCCCAGAAAATTTTGTTGTGAGGGGCCCCGTGATTTCTGATGGCGGCCCTGGTTATCTCAATGGCTTAGTGTGGGAATTGGTATCTTGTTTTGAACCTCAATAAGTTACAGACGGCACAGCGATTGTGGGAGCTGCTAAGTGAGTATTGCATGTGAATTAAGTGTTTGGCAGGCAAAGTGTGCATGCTGGGAGTGCTGGGTGAAAGGAGGAAGTAAGTGCAATTAACTGACTGCTATGTGATTTCGAAGTGTTACCTGGCTGACTGAGCTCACTAGTGATGGGGGAGGAGTAAATCTGATAAATTCTTACCAGGCGCTGGGCTGTTTGGTTTGAACCTCAATAACTTACAGACTGCACAGCGAGTGTTGCATATGAATTAAGTGTTTGTCAGACATTAAAAAACAAAAAGGCGTTTAAATCTAAAAAGGCACTATATGAGGAATTGCACTCGGGAGACTGTAAGTACCTAGTGGCAATATAAGGTTCTAGTGTGATTGCCGGTGTTAGTGTGGTTCTTGTCGCATGTATGTGATCCTGGAGCAGCAGTTCCATGCAGCATTTACTTGTGAGATGCAGGTGAGTTTTCCTCTTGGATTCTGAAGTGCAGAACTGGATAGAAGGGAAAAACTGTAAGAAAACAATGAATGGGAGTAGAATGAGATTCATATATTAGGAGAGCATGGTGGATAGTATAGGAGAGTTCAGTAGGTAGACTTAAGGATTCAGAAATTATGGTGCTTGATTGATGGGACATGGATGAGTGAGGTATTAAAGCAGGGCTGTCCAGCTGGTGGCCTCTTTTTTTTTTTTGAAAGGTGCATTTTATTAATTTTTATACAAACAAAAACATAAAGTAACACATTTTACAGTGCAATGAGGAAGAAGTATTGGATTTTCTTTTCCAGGTCAATCTCTAGAATTTGTTACAAACATTAAAGGGATAGGTGTAACATTACAGAGTGTGAATGTGAGTCTGGCAGCAGTTCCAGCATGTTGGGTCCATCAGCTTCCTGAGTTAGTTGTTCAGGGTGTGGCAGAAAAAAGGTGGGGGGGGGATGCAGGGGGGGCTTATAATGCAGCTAGGAGCGGAATAGTTCAGTTTCCCTCTAAGTCACACCATGGGCCCCAAACTTTGTCAAATTTATCAGGTGCGCCTCTAGTCTCATATGTGAGTTTATACAGAGGAGCTACCGCATTCACTAGATTCTTCCAGGCTGTAACGGTGGGGAGGGTAGTGCCCATCCAATGCATTGCAACTGTTTTTTTTGCATAGAACAGGAGTATTCTGTAGCGCATCCGGGAGTTATTTTGAGCGATTATACTGTCTAGGACTCCTAGCAAGCAAGTTTCAGGAGCAGTCACAGTAGGGAAGGCTAAGTTATTCGATAAGTATTTAGTGACTGCTGACCAGAACTTAGCGATATGGGGACATGCCCAGATCATATGAAAAAAGTTAGCAGGGCTAGCTGCACATCTCGGGCACTTATCTGTTGGGGTACGGCCCATCTGGTGCAACCTTAATGGCGTGATATACAGGTGATGGAAGGTTTTATACTGTATCAATCTGTCTCTAGTAGAGATGAGACAGTTGTACATTGTGTCTGTTGCCTCCTCCCAATCATCTTGGGTGAGTGCTGGTATTTGGGAAGTCCACCATATTTGTGCCGAGTTAAATGGTTTGGGGCCTGCTGAGAGTAAGTTTTGGTATAGATTTGAGGTAAGCTTTGCTGGATTACTAGAGTGGAGGATTACCTCCACTGTTAAAGAAATAAGCTGAGGGGTGAGAGTGCCAAATTGGTCCGTGAATACTGATCGCAGCTGCAAATATTTGTAAAGGTGAAGAGCAGGTTGTTAGGCTTTCTCTCGGACCTGCGCATATGTTGGGAAGGCCGAGTGTTCCATAAGATCTCCCAGATATTTAATATTGTGGCGAGGCCAATATACAAAGTTATGTAATGATCTAAATTGTGGTAAGTATTGGTTACCCCACAGAGGAAGCCTGGGCGTGAGTAAGGGTGGCGGGTGTTTGAGTAGAGTGAGTGTGATGGTCCAGGCTTTATGCGGGATAGTTAGAGTTGTTGGCAATGGGCCTGTGTCTTTAAGGTGTCGGTATGGAAAATTGTTTAGTCCTTCCAGTGAGCCAAGTATTGTTGCCTGGAGCTGCATATTTGGGTTATAAGGGTCATGAATAAAGCACCAGTGTAGGAAGTGTATCTGTGAGGCTAAGAAGTAGTGATAAAAATGAGGGAGGGCTAGGCCTCCTTCGGTTAGAGGAGCACAGAGTTTCGTCCAGGCCATTCTAGGGGGCCGATTGTTCCAGACAAATGGTAGGATAGTTTGGTTAAGTTTCTTAAAGAAGACTTTAGGGATAAAGATTGGGGAATTATGCAATATGTACAAAAATTTGGGAAGGTATATCATTTTAATTATGTTTATGCGACCCCAGAGTGAGAGTGGTAACTTGGACCATTGGGCCAGTCGGGTTTTAAGATCCACCAGTAAGGGGTCTAGGTTAAGTGAGATGTATTTAGTAGGATCTACAGTTATCCAGACTCCTAAGTATTTAAATTGATTGACCCACTTTAGAGGTATATTGGGTACCACAGGTTGTGGTTGGAGAGGATCTACGGGACAAAGGATTGATTTATCCCAGTTGACTCGCAGACCGGAATAATGGCCAAAGTTGTCCACTTGTTGCAACAGAGAGGACAGCGAGTCCCTGGGATCTGCAAGATATATTAGTAGGTCGTCTGCATATAGTGATACTTTTTCTTTGATATTACCATATGTAAGGCCCTTAATACCCGGGGAGTTCCTGATCAGTATGGCTAGGGGCTCTATTGCCAGGGCAAATAATATTGGTGAGAGTGGACAGCCTTGGCGAGTCCCTCTTTCCAAGGAAAAAGGGGGAGAAGTGATCCCGTTTACTCGGACTCTTGCCGTTGGACGTTGGTATAGCAGCCTGATCCACTTTAAAAATGATTGGCCAAAGCCGAAGCCGGATAGGACCTCCCATAAATATCCCCATTCAATTGAATCAAAAGCTTTGGCGGAGTCTAGGGAAGCCACAACCCTGGTGCCCATCTCTAAGTGAGGGATTTGTAAATTGGTAAAGAGTCTTCTTAAATTAATGTCAGTGGATCTCCCGGGCATAAAGCCTGATTGATCAGGGTGTACAAGGTCGGGGACCACCCGTTGAAGCCTCACCGCCAGAATTTTGGCCAAAATTTTGGCATCTGTGTTAATTAGAGAAATGGGGCGGTATGAGGAGCAGAGGGAAGGGTCCTTACCCGGCTTCGGGATGACCACTATTAGCGCCTCAGCAAAGGAGGCAGGTAATGTTTGGTTATCATAGGCATGTTGTAAAGTTTCTAATAATTTAATGGGAATATATTCAGATAGTGCCTTATACCAGTTGGAAGGTAGTCCGTCCGGGCCTGGCGTCTTATTGGGTGGAAGGGTTGCAATTGCGTCCGCAATTTCTTGCTTTGTAATTGGGGCATCTAAGTATGCCCTATCTGCTGGGGTTAGTTTTGGAATGGGGATGCTTGCTAGGTATCATGCTAGTTGTATCTTAGGGTAGGTGACTGTAGTTGTGTATAGGGTTTTATAGTAGGAGGCAAACTGTTGTGCAATGATTTTTGGTTCTGTGGTAAGTGTGCCATCTTCTTGCCGAATGTGGGATATTGCTGTGGAATTGTTCTGGGGTTTAGACAGATAGGCTAATAGTTTACTATTCTTATCCCCTTGCTCAAAAATGCGCTGATTTTGGTATAGTACTGCCTTTCTTGTTAGTGAAATAGTAGCCCGACTGAGGGAGTTCCTTGCAGATAGAAGCTGTTCATATGTATGCTCTGTAGGGTTTTGGGTGTGTGTAGTTTCCGCTGCAATAAGACTTTTCTCTGCCTCGTTTAACTGTTCCTTTTTTCCCTCTCTCGCTTGGGATATTACTGCTATTAGTTCACCCCTCATAACTGCCTTAGAGGCGTCCCAAAGTATTGGTGGTGAAGCTGATTTATTGTTTAGTTCCCAGAATTCTGTGTACGCTTTTTGGTTGTGAGTGGCAACTACCTCATTTTGGAGCCATAGAGGACTCAACCGCCATAATCTGTCTACCGGAGATGGGTTCCAGCGGAGGGAAAGGCTGAGTGGTGAGTGATCTGATAGGGCTTGTGGTAGATATTGTATTGTGTCAACCATGGGCAGTAGATCTGCTGAGGCGAAAGCCAGATCAATTCTTGAGAGGGACTTGTGGGTAAGTGAGTGGCAGGAGAAAACTCTTGCTGTGGGATTTTTCCATCTCCAAACCTCTGTTAGGTGTAGAGCATCTGCCCACACCGCAAGTCTAGTAGATGTGTTGGGTTCTGTTTTGGATCTATCTAGAGAGGGATTCATACTATTATTAAAATCTCCCATGATGATAAATGGACTTATAGGGAACTCTGCCAGTTTAGTGCTAGTATTTTTTGGCCCGTAAGGTGGGTTTCCTGTAATAGGAGAATAGAAGGAGGGTATCTCTTTAGGTAGGTGAACATAAGGCTCCTTTTGAATTTGGAATTAAGCCCTCTTATATTCCAAGAGGTCACTGTCCGTCATTATTTCGCATTTACAAAAGAACATCTTATTGAGTTGTAAGACCTGGAAAATAGTGTTATAGACAAACAAAAAACATAACATCCCCAACCAGAATACCCTAGCCCGCCCTACCCACCTACCCAACCTAGGTGGGTCTAGTACCCAAAACTGTAGTATGCTTATAGAAGCTTTGGAGAGCGTGTCCGCACTCATCTAGACATTATAGTGAAAACTTAGAAAAAATAGAAATAACTAGAGTATGTTGAAAAAGTAAGAGGAGGGATAGCACAAGAGCTACCGCAGCATCAGAGCTCTGTGGTAAGGCCAGACCGGAAGTGTCGGCAGGAGTGCCCAGAGGATGAGGGCCACAGCGTAACCTGTGGGGTATTGTCTAGGTATTTCCTGGAACTCCAAGCTCTTTAAAGCATGCTTTGACGGGTCTTTGGAGTTGCAAACCTAGCAGCTTGGTACGTTCAAGGACTTGCTTGGATATGTGAGAGATTATCAGTGGTAAGTAACCTTAGAATGTTGTCCGAACCAATCAGCCATCAGGAGACTTTAAGGGTGATACAGGGTAACTGGTTGCCAGCTCTTCAGTCACGTGGTGGTGATCGTCTGGGATTCCTACGGCTTAGCCAGTCCTCGGCCTCCGCAGGTGAGTTGAAGAACTGCACTCGATCGCCGTCTTGTATTCGGAGCCTTGCAGGGTACATCATTCCATAGGGAATGCGTGCTTCACGAAGGCGCCTTTTAATTGCTGTAAATGTGGCTCTTTGCTTCTGTATTGTTGGCGAGAAATCTGGATACAGTGAAACTGTTGACCCATTGAAGGTAATGGGGCCCTTTAGCCTTGCAGCCTTTAGGGCAGCATCTCGGTCCCTATAGTTTAGCATCCGCAGCAGGAATGGTCTTGGAGGGGCTCCAGGCGGATGTGGCTTGGTAGGTACCCTATGGGCTCTTTCAACTACAAACATAGCGGAGAATATGTCGTTTCCTAAGGTTTGTTTCAGCCAGTTTTCTATGAAAGTCTCTGGGTTTTGGCCTTCCACTTTCTCAGGTAGGCCCACAATGCGCACATTGTTCCTACGGAGTCTGTTTTCAAGATCCTCTGTTTTACTGAGCGCTTGTTGAAGCTGTTGTTTGATGGCCGTAACATCATTTGGGATAGGGGAGACTGTGTCCTCCAGTGTGGAGACTCTAGTTTCTATCTCCGTGGTACGTTCTCTTATATTCTGCAAGTCATGGCGCAGGAGAGAAATGTCCACCTTGATCTCTTCCAGTTGTGAGGTGGTAGTGGTACGACTTTCAATTATTGCTGAGAGGAGTTCACTTGATGTTGGTTCTGGTGTCTCCGCTCTCGTTTCTGGTGATGGTGGAAGTGAGTCGTTGGGCGAAATAGATTGAGAGCTCTGTGGCTCAGTTCGAGCAAAGCGCTCCAATCGTGTGGTTGTTTCTGTCTTTTGCTTTTGAGAGTGTTTCCCCATTGTAATGATAGGTGTTACAGGCACTGTTCCGTTTTAAGTATCGGTACTGCTAGTAGGTCTGTTTGGCAGAGGTAGTATAGAAGGAGCGCTCTGTGCACGGTGCTGTTGTACCTTAACTATTAGTTCATCATCTCAGGGCTAAACCCCTGTTTAGTAAATAGTAGTTCCCAGTTGTCACAGTAGAGACTATATAAGTTTGTCTCTGTGTTATGGTTCAGCTGTATGTAGTGTAATCTGCAGCCTTTATAGTGAAGCTTATAGACTGGCAGAAGCTTGGAGTGGGGCTTGGTGTGGAGCACCACTGGAGCTCCACTACTGCAGCTGCACTGGGTTGGGGTTGATGGAAGGGCGCCCCCGGGGTCAGGGCTTACTCACCCTCCTCTTGTCTGCAGCTGTTGTGGGTTTAGAGGCTCTTTTCCGGGGTGCAACACCCGTGTTCGGTGCCCTCCGCGCCGACGCGACGCTATCGCGGGCAGGCCTCCAAAATTTAACCCGCGGCTTCCGGGCGCGACTAGGCCACGGTTAGAATTTTATTGCGGCGGGACCCAGAAGCGCGGCCAATGCGGCAGGTAGGAGAGGGGAGGTAAGGGGACCCCTTCGCTTCCGTGGGGTGAGGGTTGTGAGGGGATACCCCCTGTTTATGGTCCTCTGGAGACTCAGACCCCGGGAGCGCCAAGAGATGCAGCTGGTGGCCTCTTGGTCAGATGTTGCTGTCTTAGAGATATTTATTGCCCCAGCATGTCCAAGAATGTAATACTATTATATAGTAGGACCTTTTTCATGGACAACATACTATTAGACTATTGCTGGAGGGAAAAAATGGGATATGGCTGGTTTAGGGGTTTGTGAGGAAACTGTGGGTAGAACAGAGCAGTGAGTATGTTGCAGAAGTTAGGTTATGACAATTATAGGAGACAGTAGAGGATGGCAGAGAAAATGTGGAAGAAAAGTTTAGTTGGTGGCTGTTTGGAGAAATTCTGGGTTCATGGCGGTAGAAGGAGAACTTTGGTTGATGAGATAATTAGTAGGAAAAAGTGAAAAGAAGGAGAGACTTTGGGCTCACAAATGAGAGGTAAAAAAATGTGAAAAGTGGAAAGACTGGTGGGCAAAAATATGAGTGCTGATAGGAGAAGGAGAACGTAATGGGTGGAAGAGAGATTTAAAGGGGTACTAAACCCTGCTGCACTGCACTGCACTGCTCAACCATATGTTACTGGCTACAAATCCCAGACCAATTTAACATAATGAAGGTTGAGGCATGCTGGGAGCTGTAGTCCAGCAACATCAGGGTTGTATTCTTAAAGCAAAATTGCACAATAAAACTTTTCCAAAACTTTGCCCCGAATCTTCAGGGCCAGCAGCTGCATTAAAATGCAAAAAATCCTCCAGTAAGAATCCCAGCTGATCTGTGTAAATCATGTCTGATTTGAGTGTCATGTAATGAAGAAAATAAAATTAAATAATTATCTTTATATGTAAGATAATAGGAAGATGCCTGACAGAGTGCCTGGGAATACATATTCTTATTATTCACTTCCCTTGCACTTGTATCTATAATTATGTTTTTTGAAAACTTCTATAGCAAAACTAGGGGGCGCAGTGGGACAGCATTATGATTGGCTTTACAACCCCTTTAAACTCTGCACTATAGTTAACACACACAGTCACTTGGTTATCCAATTCCACATCTGTATATTCTGCAACACTAGTAACCATTTGTGAAATTTGTGGCCATCCTGACTATGGATCTTATAAGCAGTCTGGCCCATGCCACCAAAGGTGATTGTTAATTAAGTAATTTGTACCTTCACCTCTTGTAAGAAAATCTGCAGGATTATCCCTGCCAGCACAATGTGACCATGCTGTTGGTTCTGTGAGTGATTTTATCTCTTTTACTCTGTTTGCAACAAATGGTTTCCACAGGGTTGTGGGACTTTGGATCCAGTGCAATGGAATCATAGAGTCTGTCCATAAATGATGTTGGATAGACTGGATACTCAGGCAATCTAGTAAATACTTCATTAATCTCTCACCTACTAATGATCGAAGCAACTCTGGCCCTTGCACAGGTGGACCCAAGGGTGGTTTCAAGTGCAACAAGAGCTTCTTCCAGTCTCTCTATTATCTCAGATACTACACTCCAGTTAGTAATCTTCAAGCAGGACTGCTATTTTTGAGTCTTGGCCTTCATCTCAAACTGTAGGTTATCAGTTGGAACTTTCATAACTGCACTGCTGATTGTTGGGATTTCTAGAGCATCCAATTCTATCCATTTGTCATTGCTGTGAAGGTTCCTAAGGATGGACGTGACTCTTTTCTGATTGGCACTTACAGGGCTTTTGGACCCAAAACTTTAAGAAACTTGGGAATATCCTCACGAATGGAAGTTCTTTGACTTCCTCCATGAATTAAACAGCGCACAATTTTTTCTGGTTGTAGACCCCTCTGCCATGCTAGGGCAGTCTGCAGTAGCACAGTTTTGTTGGTTTGTCACAGTCATATCTTTGTTATCTGAAGATACTGTGTGTTTTGTGGAGCCCTTATTGTTTTTTGGTCACACACTGAATTGTGATGTCTCTTTCCACATGTTGAACATAAGACTCCCTTTACCCTGCTGTACTTTGCAATATGCTTAGGTCCCAAACACACAAAACACAATCCCTTTCTTTTAAGTCTTTCTTTGCATTTTTCTGGGGTAAGCTTATCACAGTCCTCAATCTTGTGCTCTGACCGATCACAAAATATACAGTTTGCAGGGTTTGAAGCTGAGTACAAGGCAGCTGCTGTTGAGTTTATGTTCAAAGTGTGCATTTGATTTCTGATGGTGCTGTTCTTGATTACACAACAGTGCTGTTTTTTCTGATCTGGATAGGTGTAATGCATACTCTCTGCTCTCAAACTTCTTTTTTAGGAAGATGCTCCTGCTGGCAACTAAATTCAAGAGCTTTATCCTCAGGAATCAGCTTCAGTAATATTGGGCATAGCCAGCCTCCATCACTGTCAATACATCTCCCATGGATTGTAAACTGCGCACTTGTATCTCACACTCCTCATATAGGTGACACAAAGGATCACTTTACTGCAGTCAGGTTTAAGGGCTTTTTCATATTAGTATTTATTAAGTCTTTGCAACCAAATCTGATTTGCAGTATTTCTATTGCCACGGTCTGATTTTCATTGGATAGAGGCAGCCCAGCAGTGGTAGTTGCAGGAGCATCACACAAGTATGATTTGAAATAGTTAAATTTGTCTGTTTCTGACTTGCTGGCATTTTTGTTACTTGCTGTTTCAAACTGCCTCCAAAATTCCTGCCAGTGACTAATCTCTCCAGAAAATTTGCTAGTAATCAAATTTGGAAGTTTTACTGTGCGATTCTGAGATGCTGATCTACATAGTTAAGTTTGGTCGAAAAAAAGACACTTGTTCCTCAAATTCAACCTTCTGTGTTGGGAGATGGCATCCAGTTCATATAATGTTGCATCTTTGAGGGAAAGCATCTCTAAACTCTCCTGCAATATGTCTGTCTGATGTGCTGACATGCCTAGCTCTTTTTCTATTCTTTGCAGCATGGAACTTCTGACTGAACCATGTTTGAGCTTTAGTCAATAAATTCTTTCTGCCATCCTCCCAGGTTTCGGCACCAGAAATTGTGTCCTAATGCAGGATCATTCAGCTTCAGAGAGCAAGAAATATAATATATACTCTCACAGGAACAGGTAAACACTCAACAGGAAACTATAATTCAGGAAGCAACTTAGAACCAATCACTTACATCACACATAGGAAATTACATTCTAACATCTTGCAAGTGAATTCTGGGAGCTGTAGTATTCTATATATAACATAACAAACATATAATAGAAATCTGTAATAAAGATTTGACGGGTGCTCTTTGACTATAAAACATACGTACAGTGATCTTCCACTTCTTGATTGCACATTGGGAAGGAGCGGAAAATGCTCAGAAAATGAAATTACTAAACACCATAGATGTATCTTTGTGCTACCAGTACTATTATTAGTAGGTGAATCATCTGCATTCATAACTCATATAGAGAGGGACAAAGCTTCTGCACATAAATCCTTGCACAAAACAAAAGGTCTCTCAAAACAAAAGGTCTCTCCTGGGCAGTCATGCTAAATATTTGTTGTTAGTGTTTCCACTGAAACAAGGAATTCCTTATTATCAGCAGCAGGTCCACATGCTTTGCTTGGAACCAAATGCTCTATAACAGGGGTCCCCAACCTTACTAATGAGCCACAGTAAAAGTAAAAAGACTTGGAGAGCAACACAACCATCATAAAAATTAATGGAGGTGCCAAAAAGGGCTAAGATTGACTATTAGGTAGCCTTTATGCTATCAGCTAAGAGGAGGCTTTGTTTAGTAGTAAGTCTTGTTTTTATTCAACCAAAACCAGCTAGTCAGGAATTCAAAAATAACTACCTGGTTTGGGGGCACTGAGAACAACATCTAAGGGGTTGGTGAGCAACATGTTGCTCACAAGCCACTGGTTGGGGGTCACTGCTCTATAATAAGGGAGGGTATTTATAGGCTGACCCAACACTGCATGTGGCTTGTGACAATGGCACAGCTGGTAGGGTGATCTGCCAAGGTCAGTCTGGACTGGCAGGAGACTGGGTAAATGTGGTGGGCCCTACAGCACCGCCGGCTCAGCCCTCTCCCCAGCTGCGGCCCCCGCTGGGCCGCTCCTCCCTACCTGTGCTCCCCCCCTCTGCCTGTCTGGAACTGTGGGAGGAGGAGGTGCAGTATGTGGCGCATGGACTGGGGTGGGGGGCCCACAGACGCCAGCCCAATCCAACACTGTGCTCTCCTTTGCTTGCATAACGGCAGCAAATTCACTGAGCTAATAATACAGGATGGTGAGAAAGGCAACCCATTCCATTGAATTTGTAGATTCCAGGCTCTTGTTTCGTTGTATGGAGATTCTTTATGATGATCTACACAAGTAGTTGTCTAACTATAAGGGCTGCTACGAGGGACCCAGAGCCTTCGCTAGAAAGAGACAAGACCAGAAGCGATTTAGGAGAGATTGGGGCAAATACATTTTTTTCTATTAGTTATACCTAAAAGCCCAGCTTAAAGGTCAATATTGGTGGGATTTGGGAAGGCCACTTTGAGAGGCCTGGAGCATTGGAGGGCAACTTATCCTGATCTATCTAGATCTACAATACCTATTTGGTCTCCTACATACACCTAAAAGCCCAGCTTGAAGATCAATTTGAGCGAGATTTGGAGGTGCCGCAGAGGGGAAAAAATTCCTTCCTGACTCCAAGATGGCAATCGGACCAGTCCCTGGATCAACTTGTACTAAGAGCTATCCCCCATAACCCTGTATTCCCTCACTTGCTAAGAATCCATCCAGCCCCTTCTTAAAGTTATATAATGTATCAGCCAGCACAACTGATTCGGGGAGGGAATTCCACAACTTCACAGCTCTCACTGTAAAAAATCCTTTCCGAATATTTAAATGGAACCTCCCTTCTTCTAAACGGAGTGGGTGCCCTCGTGTCCGTTGGAAGGACCTACTGGTAAATTAAACATTAGAAAGGTTATTATATGATCCCTTTATATATTTATACATAGTTATCATGTCACCTCTTAAGCGCCTCTTCTCCAGTGTAAACAGACCCAACTTGGCCAGTCTTTCTTCATAACTGAGACTTTCCATCCCCTTTACCAGCTTAGTTGCCCTTCTCTGGACCCTCTCTAACTCAATAATGTCCTGTTTGAGCACTGGAGACCAAAACTGAGCAGCATATTCTAGATGGGGCCTTACCAGCGCTCTGTAAAGGGGACAAATAACCCCCTCCTCCCCTGAATCTATACCCCTTTTAATACAGCTCAAAACCTTGTTTGCCCTTGCAGCTGCTGCCTGGCATTGCTTGCTACAGCCAAGTTTATTATTTACTAGGACTCCAAGGTCCTTCTCCATTATGGATTTGCCTAGTGCAGTCCCATTAAGGGTATACGGGGCTTGCATATTTTTACATCCCAGGTGCATGACCTTACATTTATCCACATTAAATCTCATCTGCCACTTAGCTGCCCAGATTGCCAGTTGGTCAAGATCCTGCTGCAGGGATGTCACATCCTGGATAGAATTGACTGGTCTGCAGAGTTTTGTGTCATCTGCAAACACTGATACATTACTCATAATACCCTCCCCTAAGTCATTTATGAACAAATTAAACAAAAGTGGACCCAGTACAGAACCATGAGGGACCCCACTGAGAACCTTATTCCAAGTAGAGAACTTACCATTAACAACCACCTTCTGTACCCGATCCTGTAGCCATTCATGTGCAAATGACTTCACTAAGACCAATATACCTTAGCTTAGAAAGCAGTCTTTTGTGGGGAACGGTATCAAATGCTTTGGCAAAATCCAAATAGATTATATCTACTGCATCCCCACTGTCCAGTTTCTTACTTACCTCATCATAAAAAGCAATTAAATTGGTCTGACATGACCTGTCCTTCATAAAGCCATGCTGATTACTGCTCATAATGGCGTTCTCCACTACATAATTTTGAATGTGATTCCTTAACAAGTTTTCAAATAACTTGCCCACCACGGATGTCAGACTTACTGGCCTATAATTGCCAGGCTGAGATCTTACTCCCTTTTTAAATATGGGAATGACATTCGCCTTCTTCCAATCCCTAGGTACCATACCTGATGAAAGCGAGTCTGACATATTGCTTCTTAAAGCAATATTGCACAATAAAATTTTCCAAAACTTTCCCCCAAATTTTCAAGGCCAGCAGCTGCATTAAAATGCAAAAAGTCCTCCAATGAGAATCCCAGCTGATCTGTGTAAATCTGGTGTAGGGACCCATAGGGTTAATGTGGTACTAAACCCTGCTGCACTGAACTGCTCAACCAAACATTACTCATCTTTTGCTGGACTACAAATCCTAGAACAATTTAACATATAATGGAGCTGTACTCCATCAACATCAGGGTTGTATTCTTAAAGCAATTTTGCACAATAAAACTTTTCCAAAACTTTCCCCCAAATTTTCAAGGCCAGCAGCTGCATTAAAATGCAAAAAGTCCTCCAATGAGAATCCCAGCTGATCTGTGTAAATCTGGTGTAGGGACCCATAGGGTTAATGTGCTTCTATGGCTTTAAACCCTACCTATGCTTTTCTCCTTGTCACTAGGCAAGGATGAATGTATCTATTTTGGTATTACCATATACCTTGTTATTGGCTAGACCACACCCTACCACACTTTAAAGGAACAGTAACAGTAAAAAATTTTCGCGCCCAAAGTGGGGCAAATCATACTGAACAGTTGGATGCCGAATATGCATAGATATACCAAAGTCTGTGGTATGTACTGACCACAAAATGAAAATAGCGTATATGGATTTCTCACCTGCCAACTCAGCTTTTGCATACAGAGCCCCCCCTGTCAATGTATTATGTGCCGTAACACCCCCTAACTAATGCAGAGACCCCTAGAAAACCATATAGTTTTGGAAAGTACACATTCTGATAAATCCAACAAGGGTAAAGAGTCCTTTCTACACCTTAGTACCAATCTGCAAAGCTTTCCTAAAGTTATTGATTTTTATGACATTTCAGAAAATCGCCTAAAAATGTTGCAATGTGCTTTATCTCACACAATTTCTTGCTTACAAAGGCAAATCACCCCAAATAGGAACACCTAAGGGCTACTTAACAGTGTGATGCCCAGTATGCATAGATATATCAAAGTCTGTGGTATGTACTGAACCCAAAATGAAAATAGCGCATAAGGATTTCTCGCCTGCCAACTCAACTTTTGCATACAAAGCCCCCTGTCAGCATATTATGTGCCGTAACACCCCCTAACTATACAGAGACCCCCAGAAAAGTTTTAGAAAGTACACATTCTGATGAATTCAAAAAATGGCGGACGGCGGTTGGGATGGCTGGCCAGACCCAGAGGTTCTGGAGGGAGCCAAGGGTTTCTAACTGCATGACCCTATTCCTGAGCCTACCAAGGACAGGTTTATCTGGACGGGGACTTTTGGTAGGATTTACCTATCTTGCACTTGCCATGTGATGATGCCCTATTGTGGAGGGTGTGGATGAGAGGCTGAGTGGGCCTACAGGGATGCTATCAACAGGTGTCCAGATTGTCTGCACCAGTGCTGGGCGGGTCCCCTAACAGCAAAGGAGGAACCCAAGGCTGCATCACCCCAGCCAACTGTGTCATTTTCCACAGGGATATCATCCCCCGTTCGGGCAGCAGAGAACTTCAGCAGCACATAGCTCGCCTACTGCTTCAGTGTCCCCTCAAGTGTCAACCACTTGAGGGGACACTGAAGCAGTAGGCGAGCTATGGAGGAAGTACAGGCCATGGCCGAAATGAGTTTCTGCTGTTTCTGCTGCTCCGGGTGAGGAGGCCAAATTTCCACCAAAAGGAGAGGTTGCGGATGCACCCTGGTAAACATGGCTGATCCTGGGCAGCTCATGCAAGGACAGTCATGTGTCTCTGCACTCTATGGAACCAAACTGGAGTGCTATGGACTTTGGTTCTCCGACTGAGGATTCTTCCCCTGAGAAACAGGGATATGTCTCAGCAGTCACCCCTTGCCGCCTTACCATCCTCAGGAAGAGGATGAATTCTGGGTGAAGTCTCGGTCGGTATCCCGTGTGCAACGTGTCATAAACCAGCGTGTCTTTAAAAAGTGGGGTTTCTGTATGCCCTATGCACCTGAGTGGGTGTATGATGAGATGCAAAAACATCTTCAGGAGTGGCTGTATGTAGAGCTTCTGGCCAGAACAGATGTGGAATCCGTGGAAGTGTTCCATGGTAATTCCAAAAAGAGGCAGAAAGACCTAAATTTCCTGAATGATGTGCTAGCTGAGTGGGGGTTCGGGAGAACTGTGCTAAAACATTCAGTAAAGAGCTGCGGGGAGAAGCACTTTACACTCAGTGCAAGACTTCCATGCGGGGGGAGGATAGATAAGCCTCATCCATCTTTCTACAGATCCTACAAGGACACCCTAAGGAAGTTTGTGGTTAAAAAGTGACTCTCCACAGTGGTTCCATTTGTGTTAATGGGAACCCGTTGAGCTTAGGGGATTTCCACCTGAAAGACTTGCTCTTCGGTGTTAGAGACTGGAATTTCCTAACTGGGTACTAAAGTGTACAGTTGTATCCAGCCTTCTGTTCATTTCAAGCCCTAAAAGGTTAAGTGCATTGTTGTTCTTTATTTTTGGGACTCTCTTCTGAGAGACTTTAATTTGTACATAGTTGGGTTCTAAAAAAAATGTTGAGCTCCCACCACATTACAACCTATACTTCTACCAACTAATAAGTAGGATTTTCAAGCGACTTTGGCCTGATTGCATTGCGTCTGCTGTTTTTACTGCTTCCCCCCCAGCGCTGCCGCCAACTGACTTCCTCCCAGGACTGCAGCCAGAAGGACAAGGCAAGCGATCTGTGCTTTAGGACAGGTAAGATGGGTTTTTTTGGCACTTACACACTTACACACACACACATACATTTACACACACTTACAGCACACAATTTAGCAGTTTTTATTTTTTTTTTTCATTTTGCACACATATACACTTATATACACTCATATACACACTTACACACTGTCACACAACTTTTACACATGTACACACATGTATACACAAACACTTTTTTTCCCTTCATTTTACCACTTTGTTTTTAGTTTCTTTTCCCTAAATACTGTTTATTTTGACAGCGTGACTATTGGATCAGATATTCTGACCACTAATTACACTGTTGTGTGACTTATTTTGTTGTTTCACTGATTTGCACAACTTTTGTGGTTTTATTGCATTTTTATCCCTGTATAAGTGTTCCTAATATGTTTTTAGCATAGCTTTGCCGTGTGTAACTTTGGTGTACAAAAATAACTTTACCTATTTTGAATTCATCTCTGTATAGTTAGGGGGTGTTACGGCACATAATACACTGACAGGGGGCTTTGTATGCAAAAGCTGAGCTTGACCCTTATGCGCTATTTTTATTTTGGGGTCAGTACATACCACAGACTTTGGTATATCTATACATATTGGGCATCAAACTGTTCAGTAGACCTTAGATGTTCCTATTTGGGGTGATTTGCCTTTGTATGCAGGAAATTGTGTGAGATAAATGCGGCAAATTGCATCATTTTTAGGCGATTTTCTGAAATGTCATAAAAACCAATAACTTTAGGAAAGCTTTGCAGATTGGTACTTTGGTGTAGAAAGGACTCTTTACCCTTGTTGGATTTGTCAGAATGTGTACTTTCCAAAACTATATGGTTTTCTGGGGGTCTCTGTATAGTTAGGGGGTTTTACACAGGGTCGGTCGGCCTGGCCCACCGGGATACCGGGAAAAATCCCGATGGGCCCCAGTTCTGCAGGGCCCTGTGCTGCGCACATCCTTCCCCCGCCAGCCCCATTAACCTGCTCCCGGGCCACCCACACAAATATCCTTTAGTCTGCTAGGCCTCCCGGTCACCTTTCCCGCCAGACTGCTGGCCTCCGGGCACCCTCCCTGCTGTGCCCCCCCGGCTCCCTCCCCACCATACTGCTGGGCACGATGCCGCCCTCTTCCCCGGACTGCTGGGCACCGCTTTTTTGCCCTGCTTTTGCAAAGCAGGGCAAGGAGCTTGGGAGGCGCACTGAGAAATAAAAGATGATAATGGAATTCTGCTTGTGTACAAGTAAGCAATGCTTTTAATCTTAATTATTTTCGGCACTTATCTTACTGGCATATCTGGGGTTAATTTATTTTTTGTCCATTTTCTGCACTGATGTTAGCCAGCATGTCTAGAGTTAATGTGTTTATTTTTCCATTTCTTGCTGCGACATATGTGCGGTTAATATGCATATATTTTTTTGAGACAGCCCTGCTTGTGGATATACATAGCATAGGGTTTGTGGAGTTGCGTACGCTTGGGGGTCGTGGAGGCTGCAGCAGCTGGCAAGTCCATATGGGGTGAGATGCTCTGGTGGGACCCAGGTACCCCAGTCCGACACTGATATTACAGCACAAAAGCTGAGTCAGTACATACCACAGACTTTGGTATATCTATGCATATTGGGCATCAAACTGTTCAGTATTCCTGTGTTCCTATTTGGGGTGATTTGCCTTTATCTGATCTTTATAAAGAAATTGTGAGAGATTAATGCAGCAAATTGCAACATTTTTATGCGATTTTCTGAAATGTCATAAAAATCTGCAAACTTAGGAAAGCTTTACAGCTTGGTACTTTGGAGCAAAAAGAAATGTTTACCCATTTACCCACCAGAAAACCTTGGCCCATGGGCCCACTTTGCACTATTATTATTATTTCCACTTTCCCACTATTATTCCTCCTTTGCTCATTTAGTCTCTTTAGTATCCTAATCTCTTTGTTCCTCTTTTCTCTCATACAAGAATAGAGAATGACCATGACATAGGCCACTGGTAGTTTTCCTGGTATCCCCATGGACCAACTCCAGCAAATAGTTAGAAGCAAGAGGGCCCACTGACACCTGGGCCCACCGGGAGTTTTCCTGGTATCCTGGTGGGCCAGTCCGACACTGATTTTCCCACATAAAGGATGTAAATGTGTTGATTTTAGTGGACCCCTGGCGTTTAAATTTAGGGTGTTTTATTTTGGTACACTATGTGGGAGATAAAATGCTGCAAAGTTACATAGTTACATAGTTACATAGGGTTGAAAAAAGACCAGTGTCCATCAAGTTCAACCCATCCAAGTAAACCCAGCACACCTAACCCACACCTACCAATCTATACACTCACATACATAAACTATAAATACAACCACTAGTACTAACTGTAGATATTAGTATCACAATAGCCTTGGATATTCTGATTGATCAAGAACTCATCCAGGCCCCTCTTAAAGGCATTTACAGAATCTGCCATTACCACATCACTAGGAAGGGCATTCCACAACCTCACTGCCCTCACCGTGAAAAACCACCTACGCTGCTTCAAATGGAAGCTCCGTTCCTCTAATCTAAAGGGGTGACCTCTGGTGTGTTGATTGTTTTTATGGGAAAAAAGAACATCCCCCAACTGCCTATAATCCCCTCTAATGTACTTGTACAGAGTAATCATGTCCCCTCGCAAGCGCCTCTTTTCCAGAGAAAACAACCTCAACCTCGACAGTCTCACCTCATAGTTTAAATCTTCCATCCCCTTAACCAGTTTAGTTGCACGTCTCTGCACTTTCTCCAGCTCATTAATATCCCTCTTAAGGACTGGAGCCCAAAACTGCACCGCATACTCAAGGTGAGGCCTTACCAGGGACCTATAAAGGGGCAAAATTATGTTCTCATCCCTTGAATCAATGCCCTTTTTTATACAAGACAGCACTTTATTTGCTTTAGTAGCCACAGAATGACACTGCCTGGCATTAGACAACTTGTTATCAACAAAAACCCCTAGATCCTTCTCCATTAAGGATACCCCAAACACACTACCATTCAGTAGATAGTTTGCGTTTATATTATTTCTACCAAAGTGCATAACTTTGCATCAACATTGAACCTCATTTTCCAGTTTGCTGCCCAGTTATCTAATTTTGTCAAATCGCTCTGCAAAGCAGCAGCATCCTGCATGGAACTTATAGTTTTGCACAATTTTGTGTCATCAGCAAAAATAGAAACAGTACTGTCTATGCCCACCTCCAGGTCATTAATAAACAAGTTAAAAAGCAAAGGACCAAGGACTGACCCCTGCGGTACTCCACTAACCACACTGGTCCAATTAGAAAATGTTCCATTTACAACCACTCTTTGTACTCTATCCTTCAGCCAGTTCTCTATCCAATTACAAATATTATGTTCTAGGCCAATATTCTTTAATTTAATCATTAACCTTCTGTGAGGTACTGTATCAAACGCTTTAGCAAAGTCCAAGTAGATGACATCAACTGCCATTCCAGCATCAAGGTTCCTACTCACCTCCTCATAAAAGGCGACTAAATTAGTCTGGCAAGATCTGTTACGCATAAAACCATGCTGGCACAAACTAATAGTATTGTGAACTGCAATGTATTCAAGTACCCTATCCCTTATTACCCCTTCCAAAAGTGGAAGCTTTGAGGGAATTTTTGGAAATGTCAAAATTGCTAACTTTAGAATAGCTTTGCGTCTTGGTACTTTGGAGTAGAAAGACACAGGTACCCATTTTAGATTCGGGAGAATGTGTACTTTCCAAACATATATGACTTTCTGGGGTGAAAGCTACTTTTTACTAGCTTTATCCCACATAAATGATTTAAACATGTTGATTTTGCTGGAGCTGAAATGACAGAAATGATAGATCATATGGGGGTATGTTCACATTGGGGCACTACATGCCACATACTTAGGTAAACATATACATATTGGGCATCAAACTATTCAGTGGACCCCTCGTGTTCAAATTCAGGGTGTTTTATTTTGGTACCTAATGATACGTGGGAGATAAGATGCTGCAAAGTGGAAGCTTTGAGGGGATTTTTGGAAATGTTATCAAAATTGCTAACTTTAGGAATGCTTTACAGCTTGGTACTTTGGAGTAAAAAGATACGGGTACCCATTTTAGATTTGGGAGAATGTGTACGTTCCAAAAATAAGTGACTTTCTGGGGTGAATGTACTTTTTACCAGCTTTATCCCACATAAAATGATGTAAATGTGTTGATTTTGCAGAAGCTGAAATAACAGAAATGATAGATCATATGGGGGTATGTTCACATTGCGGAAACTACATGCCGCATACTTAGGTAAACCTATACATATTGGGCATGAAACTATTCAGTGGACCCCTGGTGTTCAAATTCAGGGTATTTTATCTTGGTACCTAATGCTATGTGGGAGATAAGATGCTGCAAAGTGGAAGCTCTGAGGGGATTTTTGGAAATGTCATAAAAATTGCTAACTTTAGAAAAGCTTTGCGGCTTGATACTTTGAAGTAGAAAGACATGGGTACCCATTTTAGATTTGGGGGAATGTGTACTTTCCAAAAATATATGACTTTCTGGGGTGAGGGAACTTTTTACTAGCTTTATCCCACATATAATGGTGTAAATGTGTTGATTTTGCTGGAGCTGAAATGACAGAAATGATTGATCATATGGGGGTATGTTCACATTGGGGCCCCTACATGCCACATACTTACATAAATATTGGACATCAAACTGTTCAGTGGACCCCTGAGGGCTGATTCACTAAAATGAGTTAAAACAAGCGCTATTTATAGCATGTTTAATTTTTTACTTAACGCACAATTCACCAAAAGCATACTTGTGTTAATTTACGCGCGATGCTGCTTGCGTTATTTTAGTCGCAAAGACTATTTTCATGCGGTATTAGATGCAACGCGCGGTAACTAACGTGCGCACGCTACTTTTCGCATGCATGCTAATTAACACACGTGCGGTACTTTTCACGCGTGCGCTAATTAGCACGCGAATTGACGCACGCAGTAGCACATAAAACTAGTGCCATTTTGCGCATTTGCGCTGGGAGAGCACAGAAGGGGGTAGTGCTAAATTGTGAGACCAGTGAGGGAGGTAAAAGGTGGCCAAAAAGAGGGAGCACCTTCCAAGTGTTCCAGCTGCTGTGTCACCCAGCTCCGGCAGTGACACAGAGAGGCCTGTTTACCTGGGTAGCCTTGATGTGTCTGATGCTGAGGGCACAGACAGGGATTATTGCCCGGAGGAAGCCAGTGGAGAGGAGAGCGAGGAGCTTACCCCCCCCTCATCTGGCAAAAGGAAGAAACAGCAACAGGAGAGCAGGCTCTGGAATTTAAAATTCTCTGAGTTTGAGAATGAGGCGCTGGTGGAGAGCCTAGTGCCCTGTACTCTCCTATCAAGGAGGATTATTGTTTAAGCATTGTTTAATACAGAGTTTTTATACAGAGTATAATGGAGAGCCCTGGGAGTTAGCAAGGCCACTTAGCAGCAACTTGCAGCATTTTAGTAGGGTTTGTGTCAGAGCATGCCATAGTATTGTTACACTTGAAAGTAAAGGGAATTGATTGGGGCAACAATGACCAACAAAAAGTGACTGCGTTGTTATGGCTTGCTTATTGGAGCCAACACAATAAAACGATTTGTATATTTTATTTAGATCTGGAACTGGAAGTGGCCCTGCAAAGCGAGTCCATTTTAACAAATTTGAGGAGCTGCTGCTGTCTTTCCTACACACTGAGAGTGGGAGAGGTGTGTCCGGCACGTATGATTCGGACAGGAATGTTGGCCAAGGTAGGTGTAATCACATTAACTCTTTTACTGCCAAGCACGTATGGCATACGTGCTGGCAGTAAAAGGCCTTAAACGCCAACGGCGTGTCCCATACGTCGTTGGTGTTTAAGGTCTTCTCTCCTATCAAGGAGGATTAGAGTTTCTACCGATGACAGCCCCCCTGGGCAACGTGCCAGGGGGGCTGTCATCAGGGTCCTGCGAGCCGATCGCTCGCAGGACCCTCCAGGAAGCAGCAGACGCGATCGTATCGCATCTGCTGCTTCCTGCTTCCTCCTTCTCCCCCAGCGCCGGCGCCACTGAAGAGGAGGCGATTGGTCTTCAAGGACAGGTAAGAAGTATTTTTTTTTTTTTTGCATTTATACACTTACACACACACTTACATACATTTATACACACTTACATACATTTACACACACTTACAGCACACATTTTAGCATTTTTGTTTGTTTGTTTGTTTGATTTTTTTTTTCTTTCCATTTTTCACACTTTTATACACTTATTTACACTTATTTACACTCATATACACACTTACACACTATCACACAACTTTTACACATGTATACACAAACACTTTATTTTTTTTTTTTACCACTTTGTTTTTAGTTTCTTTTACCTAAAAACTGTTTATTTTGACAGAGTGACTATTGGATCAGATATTCTGACCACTAATTACACTGTCATGTGACTTATTTTGTTGTTTCACTGATTTGCGCAATTTTTGTGGTTTTATTGCATTTTTATCCCTGTATATGTGTTCCTAATCTGTTTTTAGCGTAGCTTTGCCAGGTGTAACTTTGGTGTACAAAAATAACTTTACCTATTTTGAATTCATCAGAATGTGTACTTTCCAAAAATATATGGTTTTCTGGGGGTCTCGGTATAGTTAGGGGGGTTACTGCACATAATACGCTGACAGGGGGCTCTGTGTGCAAAAGATGAGTTGGCAGGCGAGAAATCCTTATGCGCTATTTTTGTTTTGGGTTCAGTACATACCGCAGACTTTGGTATATCTATGCATATTGGGCATCAAACTGTTCAGTAGGCCTCTGGTGTTCCTATTTGGGGTGACTTGCCTTTGTACGCAAGAAATTGTGTGAGATAAATGCGGCAAATTGCAACATTTTTTGGCGATTTTCTGAAATGTCATAAAAACCAATAACTTTAGGAAAGCTCTGCAGATTGGTACTTTGGTGTAGAAAGGACTCTTTACCCTTGTTGGATTTGTCAGAATGTGTACTTTCCAAAAATATATGGTTTTGTGGGGTCACTGTATAGTTAGGGGAAGTTTTGGCACATAATACACTGACAGGGGGCTCTGTGTGCAAAAGCTGAGCTGGCAGGCGAGAAATCCTTATGCGCTATTTTCATTTTGGGTTCAGTACATACCGCAGACTTTGGTATATCTATGCATATTGGGCATCAAACTGTTCAGTAGACCTCTGGTGTTCCTATTTGGGGTGACTTGCCTTTGTACGCAAGAAATTGTGTGAGATAAATGCGGCAAATTGCAACATTTTTAGGCGATTTTCTGAAATGTCATAAAAACCAATAACTTTAGGAAAGCTCTGCAGATTGGTACTTTGGTGTAGAAAGGACTCTTTACCCTTGTTGGATTTGTCAGAATGTGTACTTTCCAAAAATATATGGTTTTGTGGGGGTCACTGTATAGTTAGGGGAAGTTTTGGCACATAATACACTGACAGGGGGCTCTGTGTGCAAAAGCTGAGCTGGCAGGCGAGAAATCCTTATGCAGTATTTTCATTTTGGGTTCAGTACATACCGCAGACTTTGGTATATCTATGCATATTGGGCATCAAACTGTTCAGTAGGCCTCTGGTGTTCCTATTTGGGGTGACTTGCCTTTGTACGCAAGAAATTGTGTGAGATAAATGCGGCAAATTGCAACATTTTTTGGCGATTTTCTGAAATGTCATAAAAACCAATAACTTTAGGAAAGCTCTGCAGATTGGTACTTTGGTGTAGAAAGGACTCTTTACCCTTGTTGGATTTGTCAGAATGTGTACTTTCCAAAAATATATGGTTTTGTGGGGGTCACTGTATAGTTAGGGGAAGTTTTGGCACATAATACACTGACAGGGGGCTCTGTGTGCAAAAGCTGAGCTGGCAGGCGAGAAATCCTTATGCGCTATTTTCATTTTGGGTTCAGTACATACCGCAGACTTTGGTATATCTATGCATATTGGGCATCAAACTGTTCAGTAGGCCTCTGGTGTTCCTATTTGGGGTGACTTGCCTTTGTACGCAAGAAATTGTGTGAGATAAATGCGGCAAATTGCAACATTTTTAGGCGATTTTCTGAAATGTCATAAAAACCAATAACTTTAGGAAAGCTCTGCAGATTGGTACTTTGGTGTAGAAAGGACTCTTTACCTTGTTGGATTTGTCAGAATGTGTACTTTCCAAAAATATATGGTTTTGTGGGGGTCACTGTATAGTTAGGGGAAGTTTTGGCACATAATACACTGACAGGGGGCTTTGTGTGCAAAAGCTGAGCTGGCAGGCGAGAAATCCTTATGCGCTATTTTCATTTTGGGTTCAGTATATACCGCAGACTTTGGTATATCTATGCATATTGGGCATCAAACTGTTCAGTAGACCATAGGTGTTCCTATTTGGGGTGAATTGTCTTTATCTGATCTTTATCAAGAAATTGTGAGAGATAAATGCGGCAAATTGCAACATTTTTATGCGATTTTTGAAGTGTCATATAAATCTGCAAACTTAGGAAAGCTTTACAGCTTGGTAATTTGAAGCAAGAAGAAATGTTTACCCATCATAGATTCGGGGGGATGTGTACTTTCCAAAAATATATGGCTTTCTGGGGTGAGCATACTTTTTTGTAGCATTATCCCACATAAAGTATGTAAATGTGTTGATTTTGCAGGAGCTGAAATGATAGATCATATGGGGGTATGTTCCCATTGGGGCCCCTACATGCCACATACTTAGGTAAACCTATACATATTGGCCATCAAACTGTTCAGTGGACCCCTGGCGTTCATATTTAGGGTGTTTTATCTTGGTACCTAATGCTATGTGGGAGATAAGATGCTGCAAAGTGGAAGCTTTGAGGAGATTTTTGGAAATGTCATCAAAATTGCTAACTTTAGAAAAGCTGTGCGGCTTGGTACTTTGGAGTAGAAAGACATGGGTACCCATTTTAGATTCGGGGGAATGTGTACTTTCCAAAAATATATGGCTTTTTGGGGTAAGCGTACTTTTTGCTAGCTTTATCCCACATATAATGATGTAAATGTGTTGATTTTGCAGGAGCTGAAATGACAGAAATGACAGTACATATGGGGGTATGTTCACATTGGGGCCCCTACATGCCACATACTTAGGTAAACCTATACATATTGGGCATCAAACTGTTCAGTGGACCCCTGGTGTTCAAATTTAGGGTGTTTTATCTTGGTACCTAATGCTATGTGGGAGATAAGATGCTGCAAAGTGGAAGCTTTGAGGGGATTTTTGGAAATGTCATCAAAATTGCTAACTTTAGAAAAGCTGTGTGGCTTGGTACTTTGGAGTAGAAAGACATGGGTACCCATTTTAGATTCGGGGGAATGTGTACTTTCCAAAAATATATGACTTTCTGGGGTGAGCATACTTTTTACTAGCTTTATCCCAGATATAATGATGTAAATGTGTTGATTTTGCAGGAGCTGAAATGACAGAAATGACAGTACATATGGGGTATGTTCACATTGGGGCCCCTACATGCCACATACTTAGGTAAACCTATACATATTGGGCATCAAACTGTTCAGTGGACCCCTGGTGTTCAAATTCAGGGTGTTTTATCTTGGTACCTAATGCTATGTGGGATATAAGATGCTGCAAAGTGGAAGCTTTGAGGGGATTTTTGGAAATGTCATCAAAATTGCTAACTTTAGAAAAGCTGTGCGGCTTGGTTCTTTGGAGTAGAAAGACATGGGTACCCATTTTCGATTCGGGGGAATGTGTACTTTCCAAAAATATATGACTTTCTGGGGTGAGCATACTTTTTATTAGCTTTATCCCACATATAATGATGTAAATGTGTTGATTTTGCAGGAGCTGAAATGACAGTACATATGGGGGTATGTTCACATTGGGGCCCCTACATGCCACATACTTAGGTAAACCTATACATATTGGGCATCAAACTGTTCAGTGGACCCCTGGTGTTCAAATTCAGGGTGTTTTATCTTGGTACCTAATGCTATGTGGGAGATAAGATGCTGCAAAGTGGAAGCTTTGAGGGGATTTTTGGAAATGTCATCAAAATTGCTAACTTTAGAAAAGCTGTGCAGCTTGGTACTTTGGAGTAGAAAGATATGGGTACCCATTTTAGATTTGGGGGAATGTGTACTTTCCAAAAATATATGACTTTCTGGGGTGAGCATACTTTTTACTAGCTTTATCCCACATATAATGATGTAAATGTGTTGATTTTGCAGAAGCTGAAATGACAGAAATGGCAGATCATATGGGGTATGTTTACATTGTGGCCCCTACATGCCACATACTTAGGTAAACCTATACATATTGGGCATCAAACTGTTCAGTGGACCCCAGGCGTTCATATTTAGGGTGTTTTATTTGGTTACTTCATGACCTGTAGGAGATAAGATACTATAGACTGGAAGCTTTGAAGCGATTTTTTTAAAAAATCACAAATTTTGATAAAAACCAATAACTTTAGGAAAGCATTGTGACTTGATAGTTTGGAGTAGACAGACAGTTGTGCCTATTCTGTATTCCCCAGAATCTGTTCTTTTCAAAAATGTACAATTTTCTGGGATAAACCTTCTGTTAGTGGAATTTTTGGCCTTGAAATCTAAAGTATGCAGCTTTCTGGAGCAGTGCTTTGGAAATTTGGTAGTGTACTGCTGGGAGTTTTTGACCTATACAAGTGAGAAATCTCCATAAAACTATATATATTTGGTTTTGGCACGTTCAGGAGACATGGGACTTTCCAAATCAGTTGTATATTCGTGCATAAAATAATTTTTGTTTCTAGTATATGTGATTATATTATGGAAAATATGATTTTTTTTTGCATTTTTAGACATTTAGAAGCCTATATCTTGTTACAGAATTGGAATTACACAAAAATTCTACCATATTTTGAAAGCTTAGGTTGTTCTGAAAAAAACGATATATTGTTTTCCTGGGTAAACTAAAAGTACCCCCGAGGAAAGGCCCCTAAAGTGAAACAGTGCAAAATGTTCAAAAACTGTCTGGCAATACAAGTTCCGCTTTGACCAAAACAGCTGGCAGTAAAAGGGTTAATACAAGTGTATTTACTCTTGCAGAGAAGCTTAATATTAATGTAAAACAATGTTTTCTCCAACAGATTCATCCTTAACACCACCTGGCACTAGCAAACACAGACAATCGTCATCTGCTCCCATTCCAGGTATTTTTGTTACCAAATTTGGTTAGACCTGTGTTTTGTGTTAGGCTTGTGCAGTGGCATAATAGTGAATTGTGTCCATGTATATTGCAGCTGTTTCAATTCCAGAAGTGCAGTGTGTTGCTAATAAGATAGGTGTGTTATTTGACAAGTGTGTCTTGCTGGGTTAGGTGCAGTCAATTCATCTTGGACTTTTGGACAGTCAATCTTTTCAACTTGATTTTACCTTTTTGCCTCATTTGGAATGAATCAATGTCCACAAGGCAGGAGACCATCCACGCTTGAATATTAAAATACTCCAGGCACCTTCCTCTGGAGGAGGCCTGGCTTTACCAAATCTCAATTTCTATTTTATAGCTGCCCAGCTTGTCTTTGCCCACTGGTGGATGGTCCCCAATGTTAACAATCCAGCAGTGGTCCTGGAGGCTGCTATACTAGGCTCTTATGAGGCTCCATCTAAGCTTCCTTACCGAGGCACCTCCCCTTTCTATACCACTACACCCCTCATGGCCACTGTGGTACAGGCCTTCCAGAAATCACAGAAGCTGGTCCATGGCTCGCTCGAGACTTGGTCACCACGGACCCCACTTTGGGGCAATAAGCAGCTCCCACACTTTCACGCTCTCCCAGATATTGCAAGATGGGCACAGCTAGGTATCAAAACTCTAGGGGACATTCTTACCGGGGGAGAATGCAATACATATGACACACTCAGACAAGAGGTGAATCCCCCCCCAGACATGTTTTTTAGATTTCTGCAGTTACGCCATGCCTTTAGTATTCAATTCCCCGCAAGACCACTAAGGGTAGCGCAAACAACCATGGAGACCTATCTCCACAGACTGGACCTGTCCAAACCTCTCTCCTGGTTTTACACCATACTGTCTGCCTCAGGCCCTTCCCCTCTGCAGAAAGCCAAAATCAAATGGCAGAGTGACATCCCGACAACGATATGTGGTCGGATGCCCTTAAGCAAGTGACAGAAATATCAATCTGTATGAGGGACAGATACATCCAGATAAAATTTTTAAACAGAGCGTACCTAACCCCCTACCGCCTGGCCAAAATTTATGAAAATGTGACTGACCAATGCCCCAAGTGCAGAAGCGATGTTGGCACTCTGTTCCATGTTTTCTGGTCCTGCCCAGTGATACAAAGATTCTGGGGGGAGGTTCTACAGTTCCTCAATGAGAAGCTTGCCTTCCCAAACATACGCTCCCCTGAACTCTGTCTGCTAGGACTAACCGGTGACCTGCACCTCCACCCCTACTCTAGACTGTGCTATTTGCAGCTGCTTTACTACGCTAAGAAATCCATTCTAATGCACTGGAAGTCTCTAGATCCTCCTCCTCTCCAATTTTGGCGGAAATTGGTGGATGATTCCCTTCCCAGTCAGAAACTGACCTATCTAGCTAGAGGGTGCCCGGAGAAATTTAATGCCGTATGGGGCTCGTGGCTGGACCTATAAATTTGGTGATTATGGAGGATCATTAGCCCTGTGCAACCAGAACTGGTACCCTAGCCTCACCCCCCCTCTTTTTTCTGCTTTTCTCTCCTTTCCTCTCTTTTCTACTCTGTTTTTTCTCTTGTTCAATTGTTTGTAAATATAAAATATGCAAAATAAAATCTTTAAAAAAAAAAAATCAATGTCCACAAATATTTTTGTCAAAATAAACTTGGTCATGTTTTACAAAAAATGACAATCATTATTGTCCATGAAGTTTGTCTGGCATCATGAACATAATAACAAGAAAGTAAATAAAGTCTTTTTTTCTTTTTTCCAAAAGGTGGACGCTCCTAGTCTGTGCTCCACTCCCCATGATGCGATCCTGCAATTGGAGGGGTTACGTTTAGTGGGGAGGAAAGTGAGAGAGGGTCACACGTAGGTGGCAGCGATGTAGCCTTGTTCTCATATGAGGGCCCGGACAACATTCCCCAGCAGCAGCAGCTCCCAACCCAGGCCAGAGGAGATAATGTGGCCCCCCAGGAACCTCAGAAAGATAGGTTCCACAAATCCCTAATAAGGCATCATAAAGCCTTAATGAAAAAATTGGATATTATGCATGTCGACTTGTGTGTGGCCACTGATGCCTACAATGCTAGTCAGGCACGGCAAGCCGCACATGAGTTGGCCATGCTAAGCCTCCAGCAGGCCAGCGAGGCACGCAAAGCGCAACATGAGGCTGCCACGTTAAGCCTGCAAGAGGAGCGGGAAGAACTGAAAAGGCAAAGACTGGCACTGTTGGCTCGCCAAAATTTGCTCCTAGAGCAACAAAATGCCTTACTACAGTGATCCCCAACCAGTGGCTCGTGAGCAACATGTTGCTCCCTGAACCCTTGGATGTTGCTCCTGGTGACCACAATGCAGGTGCAAATTTTTAATTTCTTGGCTTGGAGGCAAGTTTTGGTTGCATAAAAACCAGATGTACTGCCAAATAGAGCCTCCTGTAGGCTGCCTGTCCACATAGAGACTACCAAATTGCCAATAACAGCCCTTATGTGGCACCCCCAGAAACTTAGCAATGGTTGTGTTGCTCCCCAGCTCATTTTACATTGGAATGTGGCTCACGGGTAGAAAAGGTTGCCTTACTACAACAGACACAAAAGCCAACAGAGCCAACATGCTCTACCAGTCGAGCTACTCTTGAGAGCACAGCTCCCGCTCCTGCAGGTTCGACTAGGCAGCTTCGTAAAAGAAAATAAATCAGACACATTAGGGATTTGTGGAACCTATCTTTTCTAAGGCACATGTTTTTTTGAAATCTTTCTTTCTGTTTTTTCTATTTGTGTTGCGGGTGGGGGAATCACCTGCTCATTTATTTTGGAAGTGGGTTCCCTGGAAATAAACCTTTTTTTTTTGGAAAAGTTGTTTGGTATTTCTTGTGTATGGGATTAAAGATTGTAGGTACTTACAGGAAAAGTAATTGGTAACGATTTGTCCCCGGACTTCACTCCCTCTGGCATCCGCACCTCGGACAGGATCTTGTGGATGTATGGGGTCCTCCAGGTCATCGGCCACATCCCCTGGTAAGCCATGCCAGTTCACCAGATTGTGCAGTACAGCACACGCAGCCACAATGTTGGAAACTTTGGAGGGGCTGTACATGAGGCTGCCTCCTGATTTTTCCAGGCAGCAGAACCGGCTTTTAAGGACCCCAAATGCCTGCTCAATCACAGACCGCGCTCTCACATGTGCTTCATTAAAAGCACACTCGACCCGTGAACGCTGCCTGTGAATCGGTGTGATGAGCCACCAAAAGCACAGGTAGCCAGCATCTCCTGAAATAAAATAAGATGTAATAAGATCCTACAAACAAATAAGCTGCTTCCAGTCTCCCTGTGTCAAAACACGGCCCTTTTGCAACAGATGTGACAGTGTGAGACTGATAGGTGACACTACAAGTAGCTGCTTTGACTCATAAGGATGGCCACTCGCTCAGTGGACAAATGCTCCGACTCATAAGGATGGCCACTTTCTGGATTTAGTCTTTACCAAAAATCTGTCCCTTTCTGATTTTAACAGTGTCCCCTTCCCCTTCTCTGACCATCACCTGGTTACATTTTCTGTCTCTCACTCTCCTTCCCAACCTGCTCCTTCCCCTGCTTTACTAATCCGAAATACACGTGACATAGACCTCCTGGCCTTAACTCGCTCTTTCAGGTCCAGTCTCTCCTCCTTTAATGAGATGTCTGACCCTGATACCCTGGTTAGCGAGTACAACAGCATACTAGCCTCCACCATTGATTCATTTGCCCACGCCCGTGGCTGAATGTGCGCACCAAATTCCTACACTCCTGTGCGAGATCTGCGGAACGTATGTGGAGGCAATCCCGTACGCAAGGCAACTTTATTGATTATAAATTCCTATTGGCCTGCCTCAAACCTGCCCTGTCGAAGGCTAAACAGGAATACTTCAACACCCTTATAAACAATAATAAAGCCAACCCGAAACGCCTGTTTTCAATATTCAATACCCTTCTGCGTCCCTCACAGACTCCATTACCTGACGTTATGCACTTTCCCCAGGACTTTGCTGATTTCTTCATGAACAAAGTGGAGTCCATCCGCAATCAAATTCCAATACTAACCAGCTCCTCCTTCCTAAGCCCCCTTCTGCATGTCTTAACTCTTTTGGTCCCGTAACTGTCTCCGAAGTCTCCCGGCTTCTATTGTCTGTTCCCCTCACCACTTGTTCTCTAGACCCTATGCCTTCTTCTCTGCTCAAACACTGTGCTGCTGAACTTACTCAGACTCTTACTCACATCTTCAACTCTTCTCTGACTTCTGGAAGTTTCCCCTCTTCCTTTAAACAGGCTTGTGTCAAGCCTATCCTTAAAAAGGCCACGCTGGACCCGTTCTGTCTCTCTAACTACCGCCCTGTCTCGCTTCTACCTCTTGCCTCCAAAATCTTAGAACGTATTGTCTTCTCCAGTATAACTAACTTTCTTAATGCACATAATTTAATGGACCTGCTGCAATCTGGCTTTCGGCCTGCGCACTCTACTGAGACAGCGTTGCGCAGAGTTAGGAATGATCTTCAGGTTGCCAAAGCCAATGGTTACTTTTCCATACTAATCCTCCTAGATCTATCGGCTGCATTTGATACGGTTGACCACTCCCTCCTGATGCAGATTCTGCATTCGATTGGTATCCGTAGTCAGGCTGCATCCTGGATCCCTTCTTACATCTCTAACCGTTCATTCACTGTCTCCTATGCTAACAAAATCTCATCTCCAGTCCCTCTTAATGTGGGGGTGCCCCAAGGCTCTGTACTTGGGCCGTTGTTGTTCTCCCTTTACATGCTGTCTTTGGGAGATCTTATCTGTTCATTTGGTTTTAAATATCATCTGTATGCTGATGATACCCAAATTTACTTTTCGACCCCTTTGTTAACAGTCGAAACTGAGACTCAAATCTCTAACGGCCTCCTGGCTATCTCTAATTGGATGAACCAACGCCACCTCAAA
The DNA here is from genome assembly GCF_000004195.4 of Xenopus tropicalis. Taxonomy (NCBI): domain Eukaryota; kingdom Metazoa; phylum Chordata; class Amphibia; order Anura; family Pipidae; genus Xenopus; species Xenopus tropicalis. The sequence goes on along the minus strand of NC_030679.2, from coordinate 16,454,777 downwards.
CTGAACCTAGCAAAAACTGAACTAATGATCTTTCCGCCTAAGCCTGGTCCTACCCCCCCTTTTCTATCTCTATTGATGGCACCCTAATCAACCCGGTCAACTCGGCGCGTTGTTTGGGGGTGATCTTTGACTCCTGTTTCTCCTTCTCTGACCATATTAACACCACTGTCAAAACCTGTCACTTTTTCCTGCGCAATATTGCCAAAATCCGTCCCTTTCTCTCTACTGAAACAGCTAGGCTACTCATGCATGCTCTCATCTTATCCCGACTTGACTACTGTAACCTGCTACTAATCGGCCTCCCTAACTCCCATCTTTCCCCCCTACAGTCTATATTAAATACTGCTGCCAGAATTCTCCTCCTCTCATCCAGGAGAGTTCAGGCCCTTCTCCTGCTAAATCCTTATAGTGGCTTCCTATTAAACAAAGAATATTTTACAAACTCCTTCTCTTAACCTTCGAAGCCCTCCATTCATCTGCTCCTCACTACATCTCTTCTCTTGTGTCTCTGTATGTTCTTGGCCGACTCCTTCGTTCCTCGCAAAGCAATCGTTTGGTTGCGCCCCCCACTACAACTGCTGTTTCCCGCCTTAAACCTTTCTGCCTTGCTGCCCCTTACATTTGGAATGCCCTCCCTGATTTCCTCCGGAGAGAATCCTCCCTCAGTCTTTTTAAAACCAAATTAAAAGACTACCTTTTGGAGCACTCGCCTAGCACCTGATCTGGGAACCAGCACTTATATTGTATTGTCACCCACTGTGAACTACAGCACTTATATTTGCCTATTTGTGTCTGTAAGTTACCCTCCCATATAGATTGTAAGCTCTACGGGGCAGGGACCTCCATCCTCTTGTGTCTTTGACTCTTAACTTATTGCAACTGTATCTTGTATTTATTTGTGCTTATTGTAATACTTTGTAATTATCTATTTTAATACCCCTGTTTATATTAATGTATTCTACTGTACAGCGCTGCGGACATAAGTAGAGCTTTATAAATAAAGTTATACATACATACATACATACACTTTACAAATTGCAAAACAAGCTTATGGCAGGCAGGGACTGGTCTTACAGTGGAATACAGAAAGCAAATGTGGGCAAGTTGTGCTAGACGTGACACAAATACTTACCTAACAGCCACCCATGAGGCATTTGTCCTGTCTCGAAAGCATCGTTAAGTGCGGACTGCCTTAGGATATAAGCATCGTGAAAGGAGCCGGGGAACCCAGACACGATGCTCATGATGTTCATCTTGCCATCGCACACCACTTGCATGTTAAGGGAGTGGTAACACTTACTGTTTCTAAAAATGTGCTCCCTGTCTTGGGGGGGGGGTTTAAAGCCACATGGTTGCAATCAATTGCACCCCACACATTGGGGATGCCGCTTACCCCATAAAAATGCCTTTTCACGTCGTTCCACTCGTTCCGATTTTGGAGGAACAAGATGAAATTCCCGGACACTGAGCGTAGGGCGTCCAGGACCTGGCCAAGGCACCGCAAAAAGGTAGGCTGTTACACCCCCCATAAACCCCCCGACCCTCTGGAAACTGCTAGTAGCCAAAAAGTGCAGGGAGCACAGCAGTTTGACCATCCCGGGGACAGCGCGGCTTCTGCGAGTCAGTGGCTGCAGGGAAGGCTCAAGCAGGCTGGATATGGCTTGCCCTATTGAGACTGTATCGCCTGACCACTTCATCCTCGCTTAAAGGGCATGTCAACCCCAAAAATAATGTTTTGCATAATGAAAGAACAAAATTCTAAGCAACTTTCCAATATGAAATAATTAAAAATTTGTAGCGCTTTAAACGTTATTTGTAAATGTAATTGCTATTGAAAGCAGCATTTGCTGAACTCCAGGTTGTTACATTTTAAACAATGTTGCAAAGGTCTTGCTTCCACAGCAAGTCAGGTCTGTCAGTCTGCTGCCCTGTGTTACATTGTTTCAACAGTCTGAGCCGCCAGGGCAGAGAATAGAAAAGGACAGACAAACACTGCTTCTAATAGCAATTATAAATACAAATAACTCAAAAACCATTACAAACTTGTAATAAATGTATATTGCAAAGCTGCTGAGAGTTTTGGTTTCTTTTATTAGGCAAAACATTATATTTTGAGTTGCCTTGTCCTTTAAAGGACATGTAAACCCCACACACAAAAATCTTATCAGTGAACAGCCTCTTTGAAATCTTTCAATACCTGCCACACTGGTTGCCCAGAGGTTAATAGTAAGGCTGCAGCATCCCCTTAATTAATCCCACTTAGATTTCCTTCTCCTCCTGTAACCCACTCAGCCCCCACCCTCAGGAATTTGCTTTGGCCGTTGGCTTGTGGGCATGCTCAGTTGTTCTAGGCTCAGATTACTAAACACGCCCCCAATCTAGCAGCCAGTAAAGAGATGGAATTGTTGGTTCCCATAGAAACTCAGCTCTAGCTGTCTGCTTCAGTTTTTTTCTCCTGGGCTTAACTTTAACATTACAGTGCTCAAACAAAGCAGAACTTTTATCAAAGACAGTTCTGCCCGTATTCTTGATGAAATGTATGCTGAATAAGGGTCTTTGTGTGTGTATGCTGATGTTTTGTTCAAGACAAAAGTTTGTACACAATATTGTACAAGTCAGCACTTGGTGTTGGGGGGTTTGCTAAGAACTCTGGTATAAAAGGGAGCCTCCACCATGTGTCAGTATCTTCGCCTAGGACTCCTGAACGAGTGCCAGGACATTTGGATCATCACTTGGTTATCGGGAATCTGAAGGTCTTGCACCAAAGGAATTGATTGATTCACCTGAATCTGAATCCTGCAGAAAACGGATGAATCTTGGCCGAATCCCAAACTGAATTCTGAATCACTACCAAAAACCAACTGATGGATATTGATGTTGTACTCTATATTTGCCAAGGTGACATAAGCTGCTGGTTTGGCCTCTTCAGGCTAAGTCAGCAGTTTATTTGCCTTTGTATGGCCCCTCCCTGACAGAAATTGGTCAGACCTGTCTGGCATGTTTTAAAATCCCATTCTACAAGGACCAAATAATGTGTTGATGTATCGTCTCCCAACGGCTCTGTTATGAACCAAGCATTGGCCTGGGGGACCTAATGATCTGATTACCCTTATTAGGGCCAGCCTGCTGGAGGGCAAATGAGCAAATCTTAATGTATACGGACAGCTACAGATGGCTAAATGACACAAAATAACTTTTACTGTGGGGTACAATGGTGTAACTAGAAGTCAATGGACCCCATAGAAAAATCATTTAAGGGGTCCACTAAACTTTGGGAACAAGACATCATGCTTCTATAGTTATACCCTTGAGTGGGCATTATATACTTCCATAAAGATATAAGTAATCCTCTGGGTGCCCTATACCTACAGGACCCCCCAGCAGTTGCAGGGTCTGCCCTGCTTCCTCTATAGAGATACATATAGGTATATGTACATATGTATGTGTATATTTGTTGGTATATGTATGTGTATATATATACTTGTATTTATAGACGTGTATGTGTGTATGTATATATACAAATATATATAATGTGTGTATCTAGTATGTATGTGTATTTGTGTGTATGTATATGTCTATATATATATAAAGAAACAGAGTACCGCACACACAGGGACTTTGAAAAGATATAAAAAATATTTATGTGTGTGTGTACATATGTTCGTGTGTATAAGTATGTATGTATATATATATATATATGTATGTATATATACAGTATATATAGAGAGAGAGAGAGAGAGAGAGAGAGAGAGAGAGAGAGAGTGTGTATGTATGTATGTATATGCAGTTGGTGCGGAAGCTGGAGTGAAAGTCGCACGGACATGGATATCCGTCGCAGCGCAGTAGACACTCTCCCTTTCTTTCCTGTGTATTGCTGCTGATCAGTTTTCCCCTCAATGTCCCTAAAAGTCTTAATTCTCAAGGTGAAGTTGGACGTTTGTTTTGACTTTTGTAGATACCCCGAACACTATCTCCCTCCCTTTCATTGTTCCAATATTACCCCCTCCCATTCCAATATTACCCGCTCCCTTGAAAATCCCATTCTGCAAGGACCAAATAATGTGTTGATGTATCGTCTCCCAACGGCTCTGTTATTAGGGGCACCTAATGGAGGGGATTGGGGGCGGCAGTCACCCATTCTAATTGTCTCTCCCGGCATCATCAATCTGATGCTCTCTCACCCTTACATGAGTGTGTAGAGTACAGGCGCACTCCTCGAGCGCAAGTCCAAATCCTATTACCGCTTGTGTGGAGTAGAAGCGCACTCCCTGACTGACAGCCCATATCCATAGAAACAGAGCAGGCAGGGGCGCTACAGACACAAGCCCGGCGCTGGGGGAGAGAATGCGATCTGTCTCTATAGCCTTCAAGCTTCTACACTAGCCCTGTGTGCCACCCCTCAGACACCCTTTTACCCCCGGACGCATACATGCTGCTGGATACATAGGTTCGACCCCGCCTCCCCCGCACATCCTCGAAACGCTGCAGGTGTCCGGTCTCGTGAGACCCACTGATTTGGCAGATTTTTCTTCTCTCTCTTGGTGGGTGAGTACCCAATGGCTTAGCATATCTATCTGCTCCTTTCTCTAGGGGCTCCAGACTTGGGCAACTTCAAGGCTTTGACTCTCTATGAACCCTCCTGGCTGGGGGTATTGCACTGGCAGAGGGGTGGGGGTGGCATGTCTGGGGTGTGGGGGCAGTACAAGCAGCTGGGATGGCACCACAGCCAAAATACTGGATAGCATGCGTGAGGCTAGCATGTCATCTTAGCCACTTGTTCTGCATCACCAGCAGATGCTACAGGGTCGCACTGTATCCTATATTCTGCACACAGCTATCTTCTTCCAGTGCTGCACTCTCACATGCATCTTCATTCTCTATATATGTCTATATCTATTACTTCTGCAGATATATATCTACCATGCATATATTCCAATTCATATCAATACATATATATTTATATTTATTGCCTATATTTATCTCCTCAATGTCTGTGTCTGTTGGCAGATTTGTTCCAATCTAAGATTCCATGCTTGTGTATGTGAATGACTGAGAGGGGGTGGACAAAATCCCTCTAGGAATTTAAGCAATTTGAAATAGAATGTGAAGGCCTCCTTTAGATCACTGTTATAAATATATGTGTATATTTCCTGTATTAATAACAGTCTAATAAGTGATTAAATAGTGCAGGTCTTTTGTTTGAATCCATCTGTTCTACTAGTTCAGGCCTTCAGTTTCTAGTATTGTTAAATAAGCATGTATGTGTTTAAATATATATTTATCATCTACACTATGGCCATTTACGAATCACTCCATGACTTTTAATATCCTTATTGAATACAATAGGGGTTACACATAATACCCTATATATCGCACCAGAGCCATGAATAACCTGTGAAATATATAATTATATATGGTACATAGGGATGTAATTGGCTATGATCGGTTCTAGCATCACATGTCATTGAAACTAGTAATAAAGCAGGATCTACCTCATACTGTAAAATATGATATTAGAAGTCACCACAAATTCCCATGACCTACTTACTTGTGTGCAGAACTGCCTGGTAAAAGCATGGGCAGCTATCTGGGAAATAGAAATATTGTGGATTTCTAGAACAGAAGTTATTGGGAAGCAGCACAGCAGAACTTATATAAATGGGTATTATAGACTGGATTGTGGACGTGGGAGAGCAGATATGGTAGGGAGAGATTGTGCCTGTAGTAGCAGTGGGGATAATAGCCTCTGGGAAGGGACTGGGGCTGTAGCTTAAAACTATTAAATTGTCAGAATAATGGCATGTTAAACTAGTACTAGTAGGAGCTGTAGCTGTTTATCTTTAGAGGCATAACTGCTTGTAATTTGGGATTATGGCGCCTTAAATCCAGAATGCAGAAATTGAGAATATTAATGCTTCCTTTTCATGCAATTTTGAATCGGTATTTATAAGAGTAACTCAGTCTGTATGTGTATTACAGGACACTATATTGTTAAAATTTCCACCACAATTATTCTTTGTAAAGGAGAACACATGTTCCTCTTATTCTAGGGTATGAGAAAACCTATGGAAAGTGCCATTTACACCCCTTTTCAGCTAGCCACAGCCCTTGTGTCATGTCAGACTCCTAAACTGACAAAGCCTTATTCAGTTTTTCTTAGAATAGTATGATAAATACAATATCTAACCTCACTTACTCTGACTAACTTGTGGTCAGCCTACCAGTTGCCTTCAGAAACAATTGCCACTGACTCTTTCTTTTCATTCTTTTTTTCTGTTTGGGGTTTCAGAAAATTCTCACACACATTTTTTTTTTTTTGCCAACTCCATTCTTGATAAACAACCCCTGTAGTCTCCAATACAATGCTGTATAGGTATAGGACCTATTAACCATAATGCTCAGGACATGGGGTTGTTCCACAGTTTAGATCTCCATACCTCCAAGCCTACTAAAAAATAATTTCAAGGATTGTTTTGCCTTCTATAAGGACTAATTATATTTTAGTTGGGGTAAAGTACAAGCTTCTGTTTTATTCTAACAGAGAAAAAGGAAATCATTTTTAAAAATTTGAATTATTTGATTAAAATGGAGGGTATGGGAGTTGGCCTTCCCGTAATCGTAATTTGGAACTTTCTGGATAATTGGTTTACAGATAACTGATCCCATACCTTAATTTTATATTAATAAACATCTATACTTGGTAAGACAGTCGCATATCAAATGAATGAAGGATTTGTTTGACTGTATGAATGTTTGGTTGACTGGAGACAGGTACAGAGCAACAGTCTATTTTCAACCCTATGTAACTATGTGCCTGGAGTAGCAGTGGGATAACTGCCTCTGCGAAGGGGCTGTGGATGTGGGATAGCAGGTGTAGAGATTTCAACCAAACAGAAATAAGCATGATTAATATCAGTATCTCAGCATCAAAAAAGAAAGTAAATATTCCTCCAAAGCATTTTATTTCCTGTAGATTTATCAGTTTCCATTGTCTTATTAAAACACAGTTCATTGACAATGACTTTTGCAACATGTTCTGCAGGATCTTTTGTCTGCACAAGAGTCCATTTGCATGATGATTATATACTATGTTTCTCTGTCCATACCATTTTCCCTCCCAGCACCCACCACCCCATAGGTAAGTTCAGAGAAATTTAAAGTCTTTAAGCAGTTCAAGATGTAATATTCTCACTCAGCAGCTCTGATTGAGAGCTTTCCATACATTACACTCAATCATAAAATGCTCCCGTGACTCCTCCTTCCCACATCCCCAAGGACATTCCATACTAAAAACACTTTTGTACATGAGATTCCCCCACACAAATACTGTAGCTTCCCATGAAAGGACAGCCTAGCATTATCCTAAATTTTTCTTGGATTTATTTTACTGTTCAGGAACCCTACTAACACAGTCCTACACAATTGGTGGGGTACCAAAACCCATACATAAATACTTTTCATAGAAAAATAAATAAATTCCTGCTTCCCAATATTTCATTTCAGCAGAACCTTAACTGCCTAGCTCAGAAATGATTGGATGCTGCCTACTCTCACTTGAACCTCTTTCACTCTGTCACCAAGTAGCCAGTCTTTAATAAGCGACAATACCCAGTCCTCATCACTGACTTCCCATAGCAATTTCTTTTCCTTGGGTCACAGTCTTAAAATTAAATTTCAGGAAAATTACACAAAAAAAGCCACTGAACATAACATGCCCAACCCACCTCTTTTTCTCTGCAGGAAGGTCACACAACTTTTTCCAGGATTGATCCTGCTCCCCCATAGCATCTGGAAGAACAGGCTCTGAATTCTGACTTAGAGAGCTTTAGGCAATAAGTAGACATAGGAAGCAAAGAAACCAGTTAAGCCTTAAAGGAAAGAGAAAGGTAAAAACTAAGGAAGCTTTATCAGAAAGGTCTATGTAAATACAGCCATAAGCAGTAAGTCCTCTATCAAAAGATTTTTTTGTAAACATGATGTTCCAGTGTGTGACTTCCTCTCTCAGAAACATCCTTAATTCCCGGGGCCAGAGTCTGCACAGTTCTCTCCTCTCTCCCCTCTCCTGCTCCCCCCTCCCACCAGAATGCTAAGAATTCCCTCCTCCCTTAGGAATGTGTCATCTCAGCTATTATGGCTAGAGACTGCAGTAAGGAAGCAACTTGAAATGGCAGCTGCTATCTTAAAGGAACAGTAACACAAAAAAATTACTTTTGACATATCCCTTCTAAATACTTTATTAAAGGAGAATGCAAGTCAAAATTTAAAAAGCATACTGCCCAATAGTCCTCCTATTGTTTAGTAAAAACACCACACTTTTGGCTCACCTAATCAATTATTTACTCAGTCACACTTACTTCACATTTTCTAGAACAGGCACCCATCTCTAAAAAGGTATTCTCCCTTCCTTTCCCTCCTTGCTTCATACTGCACATGTGTTTCATTCCATCCCCCCCCCTCCCCTCTGGCAGATCAGTTTCTGATTGGCTGGTGGGCATGTGTAGATCAGAACAGGAGACAGGATCAAGTTACACACATGCTCAGAGAATAGGAAGGCTGCCGCTGGCAGCCTACAGGAAGGACAGAGAGATTTCAGTGATGTAGTCTTTACACTGCTGTAGGCTGCCAGAGAAGCAAGCAGGGATCTGGGAATTTAGATATGCAGTAAGTACTTAAAAAGAATGCCTTTAGACTTACTTTTAATTTATATTAACCTTTCATTGTCCTTTAAGATATGTAGCATTTAAAAAAGTGCAATATTCTTCATGGTTTCAAAATAAATTACCATTACCAATGCCTTACTGTGCAGAGCTTGAAAAGGCGATACGGCGACTGCTAGACTTTCAGTTTAATCTGGAAGTTAAATGCTGCATTCTTCAAGGAGCACCGTGTGTGCCTGCATGAGGAGAGGGAGGGGGTGGAGGGGGGAGCGGAACGGAAGCGTGGTGCGAGACTTAGGAGTGAACTGCAACCTGTTCTCTATAAATCAATGCTAAAGTAAGATTTTGTAAAGGTACCTGGTGGTCTAGTGGGGCGGTGGGGACGCCCGCCGCCTCCTCCATTGCGGGGACGCCCGCCGTCTGTTCCTAGGCGCGCGCGCCCGGCGTGCTGCCTTTTAATGAGTGCACAACTTCTTACCCAGGAGGCAGTTCTCCACACACTGCTCCAGGAATGTATGTAGTGGAGCCTAAGGTTCCTTTTCCTGAAAAGTTTTCTGGGGAGCGTAGTAAATTTTTTGCCTTCCAGGAGGCATGTAAATTGTATTTTAGCTTCCTCCCTCGTTCCTTTCCCACCGAGGAGCTAAAAGTCAATTTTGTTATGACCCTCCTGCTTGGGGATACACAGCTCTGGGCATTTACCATACCTCCCTCAGATCCAGCCTGTACATCCCTAGATTCCTTTTTTAAGGCTATGGCGATAATCTATGACGATCCTGATCGCTCTGCCTCTGCTGACGCCGTTGGGTGGTGGAAACGGGGTGGAATGATACTGCCTTACGAAGTCAATTTAGAGTGGGGGTATCTGACGCTGTAAAAGACAGCCTGATTAATTTTCCTACGTCCTCCTCCCTAGACTCCCTTATGCACCTAGCCATTCAGATTGATAGGAGGCACAGGGAGAGACACCAGGAGGGAATTCCTGTAGCAGCCCCACAACCTAGTCCTACAGACTATCTCTCCAAACCTGAGGTGGTTTCCTCTAGGTCCTCTGAAGAACCTATGCAGCTGGGTTCTACCCGTTTATCTTTTGAGGAAAAGGGTCGTAGACGGGCTAATGGCTTGTGTTTGTATTGTGGGGATAGGGGTAATTTTCGTAGCACTTGTCCCAAGAGGCCGGAAAACGACAGATTCTAAGCAGATCTGGGGAGTTCTGCTTGGGCAATGTCATTCCTACTCCCCAACAAAATTCTTCTAAAGTCATAATTCCGGTCCTTTTGGGATGGGATGCAAGTAGTGTAGAGAGCTTGGCTTTCATTGATTCTGGGGCGGAAGGGAACTTTTTCGATTTTAACTTTGCCCGCAGACACGGAATACCCACACTTCCTCTATTTCCTCCTGTCAAGTTACTTGCTATAGATGGTACTTCCCTAGGTTCTGGGGTTATATCTGTTAAGTCCGTAAGTTGTTCTATGTCCATAAGCTCTCACCATGTGGAACAAATTTCCTTTTTCATCATTGATTGCCCACGTACCCCGGTAATCTTAGGGCTCCCATGGTTGCGTAAGCACAATCCCCAAATTGATTGGTTAACTAATAGAATACTTCAATGGGGAACTGATTGTCAGAGCTTATGCATGAAGCCCATCCAAGTTCTGGCCGCAACCTCTGTACAAGGGCTACCTTCTCCTTGCTACCCCTTTGCGGACGTCTTTTCTAAAAAGGCAGCCGAATCACTTCCTCCACACCGACCTTATGATTGTGCCATAGATTTAATTCCTGGTTCCTCTCCTCCTAGAGGAAGAACTTACCCCTTATCTCTTCCTGAGACCCAGGCAATGGAAGAATATATTAAAGACAATCTGGAAAAGGGGTTTATAAGGCCATCTTCCTCCCCTGCGGGAGCTGGATTCTTCTTTGTAGAGAAGAAAGATGGGGGTCTCAGACCATGTATTGACTATAGGGGTTAAAAACCGTTATCCCCTTCCCTTGATTTCTGAACCCTTGATAGAGTAAAGGGAGCTACTATTTTCTCTAAGCTCGATCTAAGAGGTGCCTACAATTTAATACGAATCTGGGAAGGGGATGAATGGAAGACTTTAATACCCGCGATGGGCATTATGAATATCTGGTAATGCCCTTCGGATTATGTAATGCCCCTGCTGTCTTCCAAGAACTAGTGAATGACATATTCCGCGATCTTCTAGGTCGATCCGTAGTAGTATACCTAGATGATATTTTGATTTGCTCAAATAATCTGTCTGATCACCGTGCTCATGTTCGAGAGGTCTTACTTAGATTGTATGCTAAAATTGAGTAGTGCATCTTCGAAGTCACTTCGGTTCACTTCCTTGGGTATATTATCTTCCAGAAGGGTCTTGAGATGGACCCAGCCAAGGTTCAGGCTATCCTAAATTGGGTACAACCTTTATCTCTGTGAGCTATACAGAGATTTTTGGGGTTTGCCAATTATTACAGGCAATTTATTAAGAATTATTTGGTATTAGTGGCTCCGATTACTGCTCTCACTAAGAAAGGTGCTGACCTAAGCTTCTGGCTGGTAGAGGCCTTAACAGCCTTTAAACTGCTAAAGGAAGCTTTTATTTCCGCTCATGTACTTCTGCACCCTGACTTGGCTTTCCCTTTCCTAGTGGAAGTAGATGCTTCGGAAATCGGCGCAGGGGCAGTCCTATCTCACCATCATCCTGTAACGAATAAGATTCACCCGTGTGGTTTTTTTTCTAAGAAGTTTTCTCCTACGGAGATGAATTATGATATTGGTAATAGGGAGTTACTGGTCATAAAACTGGCATTCAGTGAGTGGAGACACCTCTTAGAAGGTGCCAAACACGTAGTAACAGTAATCACTGACCATAAGAATCTCTTGTATATTGAGTCTGCTAAGCGCTTAAATCCTAGGTGGGCAATATTCTTTTCCCGTTTTAATTTCTTTATAACTTATAGACCTGGTGAAAAGAACGTCAAAGCAGATGCCCTGTCTAGGAGTTTTGACCCCAATCCGCTGGAGAGATGTCTACCTGACCCTATTGTCCCTAAGGAGTTGATTATAGCAGCTCTGAGTCCAGATTTGCTTACTTCTTTGACGGTTGCTCAGGTTGACTCTCCCCCCAATGTACCCCCGGGGAAGACAAAATGTTAATAATTATGTTGATTCTTGTCCAACGTGTCAACGTTCCAAACCATCCAGGTCTCAGCCTCAGGGTCTGCTACAGTCACTGCCAAATCCCATGGACTCACATTTCCATGGATTTCATTGTAGATTTACCTCCTTCCAATGGGAATACTGTCATATGGGTGGTTGTGGACCGCATTAGCAAGATGTCCCATTTTATTCCCCTTCCCGCCCACCCATCTGCGAAGTCCCTTGCTGAACATTTTGTGTTGAATATCTTTAGGTTCCATGGGGCTCTGCTGAATATAGTCTCCGATAGGGGGGTCCAGTTCGTTTCTAGGTTTTGCCGGCTTTCTGTTTGCTGATGGGTACTGAGTTGTCCTTTTCCTTGGTTTACCATCCTCAGACCAATGGGCAGACAGAGAGGACAAACCAGTCTCTGGAGCAGTACCTTAGATGTTATGCCTCCAGTAATCAATCCCTTTGGGCTGATTTCCTTCCATGGGCTGAGTTTGCTTTCAATAATTCCACTCACTCATCCACTGGGGAGTCTCTGATTTTTGTTGTTTATGGGTCTCATCCCAGAGTTTTTTCGTTTTCCACTGTTTCTTCTGATGTACCTGCTGTCAATTCTGTAGGTGATAAGTTCTCTAACATTTGGCAAAAGGTTCATAGTGCTTTGTCTACTGCAGTAGCTGTTCAGAAGAAAGCCTTTGATAAGTGTCACAAAACATCACCCTGTTATCAGGTTGGTGAAAGAGTTTGGCTTTCTTCTAAGAATGTTCCTTTGAAGGTTCCCTCTTCCAAGTTTGCACCCAAATTTATTGGTCCTTATTTGATATCTGAAGTCATAAACCCCAACACGGTCCGTTTAGAGCTTCCTCCCGAACTCAAAATTTCTAATTCCTTTCATGTCTCTTTGTTAAAACCTGCTACTAGGGTTCGGAAGAGATCTCCTTCTCCTCCTGTTTCTATTGAAGGACAGTCCGAATATGTGATTCAAAGGCTAGTAGACTCCCGCCTCTCTAGGGGTAAGCTACAATACCTGGTGCATTGGAAGGGGTATGGCCCCGAAGAGAGGACTTGGGTTCCAGCTTCTGATATTCGGCAGATCGTCTGGTACGGCTAGGTTTACTGATAAACCTAGGGGTCCGGTGGCCCCCTCTGGAGGGGGGGGTAATGTAAAGGCACCTGGTGGTCTAGTGGGGCGGCGGGGACGCCTCCTCCATTGCGGGGACGCCCGCTGTCCATTCCTAGGCGCACGCGTGCCCGGCGCGCTGCCTTTTAATGAGTGCACAAGTGCGTCTATGCGCGCGCATGACGCGTTACGTCATATGGCGCCAAAATTCAAATATTTAAAGTGCTTGGTGCTTGTAATCCCTGCCCAACGTAGGTTCTGCTTCCTGTGAGTTCCTGGGTGTGATTTCTTTGCTTGCTTTGCTTCCCTTGCTTGCTCAGAACTCTCTCCTTGGGTCTCTCACAATAAGACCTGGCGGCATCCGAGTAGTGAAGGGCTCCTCCCGACGTGAAAGGCGGCTGTTATAGGCAGAAGCGTGAGCCAAGACTGGACCCTTGGAGTCTGTTCTGAGTTTTGGGATACCAATCGTGACAGATTCTAAAAAAAACACTACTGCTATTGAAAGTTCTGTATTTCATAATGAAAGTGTATAGAAGGGATATTTTGAATGTAAAAAAATTGTGTTACAGTTAAGCAAAAGGAGAAAGCTTCTAAAGCTGTTTACTCAGGTATGTTAATGGTTTCTGCAGAATAAATATATTGTTCTAGGTGGCACTAAAGAGGCAAATCTATTGGCAGTAAAATGCCAAAATTACTTTCCTTCTCCTTTAATAATGTTTATCCTTTCACTATAGGTCAGCCTCCATGCCTTCTATCACTGAACCTTTGCAATGCTAACATCCAGCTTCTCTTTCCAATTTACCTGAGCATTATCACCTCTCTTAAATTTGATACCCAGAATTCTAACCTGCTCTGGGACTACCAAAAAATTCTCAAGATCAAAACTATTCATGATGAAATTTATGAGGCTTTGGCATCTAGTGAGAGAAATTACCTTCCCCAATGACTTAATTAAAACCTTTACAAATTCTCTATTCTCAAGTACAACATACAGTCATGGCCCAAATTGTTGGTACCCTAGAAATTTTTCCAGAAAATCAATTATTTCTCACAGAAAAGTATTGCAGTAACACTGCATGTTTATTCCCTTTGTGTATTGGAACAGAACAAAAAAGGGAGGAAAAAAAGCAAATTGGACATAATGTCACACAAAACTCCAAAAAAGGGCTGGACAACATTATTGGCACCCTTAACTTAATATTTGGTTGCACACCCTCTGGAAAAAATAACTGAAATCAGTTGCTTCCTATAACCATCAATAAGCTTCTTACACCTCTCACCGGGAATTTTGGACCACTCTTCCTTTGCAAACTGCGCCAGGTCTCTCTTATTGGAAGGGCGCCTTTTCCCAACAGCAATTTTAAGATCTCTCCACAGATGTTCAATGGGATTTAGATCTGGACTCATTGCTGGCCACTTCAGGACTCTCCATCGCTTTGTTGCCATCCATTTCTGGGTGCTTTTTGACATATGTTTGGGGTCATTGTCCTGCTGGAAGACCCAAGATCTCGGACGCAAACCCAGCTTTCTGACACTGGGCTCTACGGTGCGACTCAAAATCTTTTGGTAAGCCTCAGATTTCATGAAGCCTTGCACACATTCAAGGCACCCAGTGCCAGAGGCAGCAAAACAACCCCAAAACATCATTGAACCTCCACCATATTTCACTGTAGGTACTGTGTTCTTTTTTTTGTAGGCCTTATTCTGTTTTCGGTAAACAGTAGAATGATTGTGCTTTACCAAATAGCTCTATCTTGGTCTCATCTGTCCACAAGACGATTTCCCAGAAGGATTGTGGCTTACCCAAGTACATTTTGGCAAACTGTAGTCTTGCTTTTTTATGTCTCTGTGTCAGCAGTGGGGTCCTCCGGGGTCTCCTGTCATAGCGTTTCATTTCATTTAAATGTCAACGGATAGTTCGCGCTGACACTGATGCTCCCTGAGCCTGCAGGACAGCTTGAATTTCTTTGGAACTTGTTTGGGGCTGCTTATCCACCATCCGGACTATCCTGCGTTGCAACCTTTCATCAATTTTTCTCTTCCGTCCACGCCCAGGAAGAGTAGCTACAGTGCCATGGGTTGCAAAGTTCTTGATAATGTTGCACACTGTGGACAAAGGCAAATCTAGATCTCTGGAGATGGACTTGTAACCTTGAGATTGTTGATATTTTTCTACAATTTTGGTTCTCAAGTCCTCAGACAGTTCTCTTCTCCTCTTTCTGTTGCCCATGCTTAGTGTGGCACACACAGACACACAATGCAAAGACTAAGTAACTTCTCTCCTTTTTATCTGCTTTCAGGTGTGATTTTTATATTGCCCACACCTGTTACTTGCCCAAGGTGAGTTTAAAGGAGGATCACATGTTTGAAACAATCTTATTTATCCACAATTTTGAAAGGGTGCCAATAATTTTGTCCAGCCCATTTTTGTTTTATGTGACATTATGTACAATTTGCTTTTTTTCCTCCCTTTTTCCTTGTTTTGTTCCAATACACACAAAGGGAATAAACATGTGTATAACAAAACATGTGTTACTGCAATACTTTTCTGTGAGAAATACTTGATTTACTGGAAAAATTTCTGGGGTGCCAACAATTTGGGCCATGACTGTATCTGCCAGATCCCCCCCCATGATTTCCCTCATTGCATAACAAATCTATTTTCACTTGGAAGGGTAATTACACCTGGACCCTGATCTTCCTTAATATTCTTTGATTTGCTGCCCACATCTTTCCAATCACCCCACAACCCTCCTCCTCTTGGGATGCCCGTACCTTTGTATTTTTATTCCCCTCATTCCTCTCCTTTTCACTCTTCCTGCCCTCTTTCTCTCCCTCCTTCCCTCTCACCTCTGTTGGGCACCCCCTGGCTGTCTCTCTTCCCCCATCTGCCCGATTTTTAAGCATGGCCAGATTGCATGCAGAGGTCCCACTTTATTGCCTTGACACATTTTTTGCTTGGGTGCCTAGTCTTCCCACACAAAGCACATTTCTGTATGTTGCACTTTACAGTATAATGCCTGTTGGACCCACATCATCTTAGTGGGCCCACCTTGCTTTGCCAATAAAAAAATAAAATTTGGAAATGCCTCTAAACATTATGATCCACATGCAATAAAGCGATACCACTTATAAAGCTTACCTCAGAGGTTCGGGGAACCCAAAACAAATTTGAACGTATCTGGTCACCATGGCTGGACTCAGGATACTAACTATGCAATACCATTTTTCTCTGTACCACTTTGTACTTCCAATAACCTGCACTTAACAAACTATTTTTATTCCAATGATTCTGATGTGCATTACATAGACCTGGAAACTATATGAATATCTATGTCTTGTTTTGTTTTTGTATTACAAAACAATAAAAAAAAAAAAACTTCATGATCCACCTGCAATTTCACTTCACAGAAATCCTCCTCAAACACGTGCACCAGGGAAGATAAGACCATGTGTAGATGTCCCGCTCATTCAGTGTCTCGCTCTTCATGATAATAGTGGCAAGTTTGGTTTCAGGTTTGGACACAGGTATTACCCTAAACCCCTCCCACTCTTTGGCCTCTTTACTTAGATCATACCTCCTCCAGAACGCCTCTAACCCTTGGGATAACTTAAAGCTGACATTAGATTCTGTGATACTCATAAAGTCATAAATTTCCCGTGGGGTAAAATCTAGCAATTGATTAATGTTTCTGGCAACAATCCTGCATCTCTTGAAATACTCCTTCTCCGTTACCCACTTAATTTAAACTATGTTTTTTCTCTTATCAAACTGTTCATCAGTGTCATCATCCTGTTCACATGCAAAGATTCTCCTTCTTTTCTAAACATTGCCCTGTTCACATATAAAGAATCTCCTTTTTTACCATTGCTCTTAGCATCCCCAGAACCCCCCTCAACCCCCCCTGCCCATTGCACTCCCCAGCAGAATAAACATCCTTTTTTACACCCCCTTCCCCACCACCTCACTCACATGCATTGCATTACCTGCACTTCAGCCACTTGCCCCACACTGCCCCCAGCACTCACAACACCTACACACACACTATGAGCATTATTGGAAAGATTGTTACTTTGCACAAAATCTGTAGCATTGCTACATTCAGCAACTTAAATGAGAAGGAAAGTCATTTTGGCATTTTAATACCAGTAGATTCACCACATTAGTGCCACCTAACACAATATATTTATTCTGCAGAAACATTGCCATACCCGAGTAAAGAGCCCTAGAAGCTTTCTCTGTTTGCTTAAGACAGCAGCTGCCCTTTCAAATAGCTTCCTGTTTGCAGTCTAACTCTTATAGCTTAGACCACACATTCCTAAGGGAGGGGGAGGGAGTTCTTAGCATTCTTATGGGAGGGGGGAGCAGGAGAGGGGAGTGAGGAGAGAACTGTGCAGACTCTGGCCACAGAATTATGGATTTTTCTGAGAGAGGAAGTCAGACACCCGAACAACATGTTCCCAAAAAGGAGACAAGAAATCCTGTATTACTTTTGATAGAATGCTTGTGGCTGTAATTACATAGACCTTTCTGATAAAGCTTATTTAGTTTTTACCTTTCCTTCTCCTTTAACAGCCAGAATATCGTTAATGTAAGCCTCAGTCTCTTCCAGCTCCGATATACTGAGCTCTCCTTTCAGCAGTTTCAGTTCCTTTATAAGTCTATCAATGTCTCTGTTTCTCCTCCAAACTCCTGAACTCCTTCAGTCCATTAATAATAGTGTCATAATCAATCACAGTCTCAGGTCCTTTGTGCACTTCCCCTGCCTTCCCCATGGGTCTGGCAGCCATTACCCATGCTCCACACTGTCAGGCTCCTTATTGCTAGCAGCCATTTTGCAGCCGTCTGCCTCTGTTGCAGCTCCGCAACTCCCTGCAGTCACTTCAACACCAGCATCCAGTTCCACAGAGTCAAAGTTACTTCCCATGAGGCTTTGGGAATTACTTTTGCTTTTCTTATTCTTCTCTTTAATAGAGCAAGAAACATTGCCCTTTGCAGTGTGCTCCACTGTTACCACCATGTTAGACCGAGCAGCCCTCCTGCCCAAATGAGTCTTTACTAGCTGGCTCATGGGTTTTATCGCCTTCTTCCCCATGGACTGGGGAAAAGCAATAAAAATAGAGAAAAAATGCCTACAAAATTAACCCCCACACCCAGTCAGGCCTGGGAGAATGTCACAACTCCGCAGAGAGCTCAAAGCACAGTAGTAGTAGTAGCAGCCATGAGAAAATAGGGTGAGGGGTGTGGCTGTGGGCTAGCAGGTATAGTAGGGAGAGATGGTGCCTAAAGTAGCATTGGGATAATAGCCTCTGGGAAGGGACTGCGGCTGTGGGATAGCAGATATAGCTATTGTAGCTGTAGGGATATGAGCTTTAATATACACACAATCACTATTTCTACTCTTTTCCTCTGACACTATCTGGCCTGGATAACCCAGTATCCCAGTAACCCAGATTAAGGTTACCGTATATTCGAGTATAAGCCGAGTTTTTCAGCACTAAAAATGTGCTGAAAAATTCACCCTCGGCTTATACTCGAGTTGGGTGAAATACAAGCAGGTTTTTAGAAAAGTCTCGCCTGCACAAGCCCCTGCCAGCAATCGTGATTAAGATTTCCGCTACCATAGATGAATTTAAATTAAGGCTTGGGAAGACTAAGGGGCACATTTACTAAGACACGAATCCAAACCGAATTGGAAAAATTCCGATTTGAAAACGAACATTTTGCGACTTTTTCGTATTTTTTGCGATTTTTTCGGTGCCTTTACGACTTTTCGGAAATTATCGC
Source organism: Xenopus tropicalis (assembly GCF_000004195.4). Lineage (NCBI taxonomy): Eukaryota > Metazoa > Chordata > Amphibia > Anura > Pipidae > Xenopus > Xenopus tropicalis. The sequence goes on along the minus strand of NC_030679.2, from coordinate 16,436,064 downwards.
GACTTTTTCGTTACCAATATGATTTGCGCGAAAAAACGCGAGTTTTTCGTAGCCATTCGAAAAGTTGCGATTTTTTCGTAGCGTTAAAACTTGCGCGAAAAGTTGCGCCTTTTTCGTAGCGTTAAAACTTAAAAGGCGCGACGTTTCGCGCAAGTTTTAACGCTATGAAAAAATCGCAACTTTTTGCGCAAGTTTTAATGCTATGAAAAATCGCCAGAGTTTGCGCAACTTTCGGAATGGCTACGAAAAATTCGCGTTTTTTCGCACAAATCGTATTGGTAACGAAAAAGTCGCGATAATTTTCCGAAAAAATCGCAAAATACCGATCATTACGAAAAAAACGCAATCGGACGCATTCGGCCCGTTCGTGGATTAGTAAATGTGCCCCTAAGCCTCCCCAAACGTTCCTTACAAAAAATAAATAAAAATACTGACTAGGTATTGTGTTGAGGGTCAAAGTAAAGGTAAACGTAACTTAGAGCTCATTTGGGAGTTATAAAGATATTACTGCACCTCCGATCGTGTGTCAATACCACAGGAGTTCAGTAAAGTCACTCTCACTGTGTCTTTCCCCTACAACTTTACTTGTTCCTCCTTCCTGTCGCGTCATCGGAATCCGCTTCACCCCTCCCGCACATTTGCTGGATTTACTGTTGCAGACTGACAAGCAGTACACCTCCGTGATCGTTCTGACGGTAACAGCCGTTCTACCCCCACTCTTTCTAAATATTTTCACTCTTGTTTCTTGCTGCCCACATTTTCAAGAAAACCAGCAAAAGGAATAGTGAAAGCTTTCGCCTTACAACTTAGGTTACTTTTATGTGTGACATATTTAATATTTGGAAATATTTAATGATGGTGACTAATAATGATGGCCTTCCTATAATTCAGATATTTATGCAATGATCTGTTTTCTGGTTGTGATCTCACTGTTGTGTCTGGGGTTAATGTAGTTCCTTTATCCATGTCTGTATTGATCTTACTGGTATATCTGGGGTAAATGCAGTGCTCATCTATTTGGTACAGTGGTCTTACTGGTACATACTGTAAGATCTGGACCCAGAGTGTACAGTAACAGGTGAATTACATATTGTCAATGCCAAATGTCAATGTCAGGATGGTAGGGGGCCAATCAGCTATTTATCCACAGTTGTTGCTTCAACTTTGCATGTGTTATTAGCCTTAGCCTCCCAAAACAAAAAAGTCACCCTCCTATGCCCACTCCCACCAGCCCCAGTGTCTATGCTGATAACCTCACACCAGCTGAAGCTGAAGCTCTGTTTGGGCATGTCCATTGGCTGTGACGTTAGTGTATTGAATCTGTATACCCTTATTTGTTAAACAATATGGTATCAACCAACAATATGGTATCAACCAAGCTAAAACACAAAGAGTTAAAATCCTTCAAAACCAGATTTGGATTTTAACTCTTTGTGTTTTAGCTTGGTTGCTGATTGAGCTAAGGGGGTAGTTATTGGTATCATTGTTAATACCATATTGTTTTGTTGACCCTCTTCTCCACTTACAGAGCTAGTTTACTGTTTTTCTTTGAAATACATATTTAATAATATATACCCCACTGATGCCTCAATTAATGTAATTTTATTGGTATTTATTTTGGTTATTGAAACCTAGCAGTAGCTGCTGCATTTCCCACCCTAGGCTTATACTCGAGTCAATAAGGTTTTCCAGTTTTCTTAGGTAAAATTAGGTACCTCGGCTTATATTCGGATCGGCTTATACTCGAGTAGATATGGTATATATACAAGCAAGAGTGGAGCACACCCTATAAAGGCTCAAATGCCTTGGGTGCTGGCAAAATGAGGAAATATAAGGACAGAGAGCTGCACGCACAAGGACTTAGCGATTAGTGAAAAAATTTAAAATCCAACGTTTCGAGTACTGACTGTACTCTTCTTCAACCACACCTGGTTTGTCCCTGAAGAAGAGTACAGTCAGTACTCAAAACGTTGGATTTTTTCAAATACATTTTTTCACTAATCGCTAAGTCCTTGTGCGTGCGGCTCTCTGTCCTTATATATATATATATATATATATATATATATATATAAATACAGTTTGCTAGGAAGCTGCACACCATAACGTACAGATAATACCTGGGTGCCAGTGCAAAAAAATGTACAGGCATGAAATGACGGCACACACAGGATTTTCCTCGTTTAGGTCTCTATTGGCTGGCACGGAGTACCTGCGGATGATGGCACTGGATTTGTACAAATGATTGACAATATACTGAGATGTTCAAGATGCTTTGTACAGTTATATGGCTAATTTGGTGGATTTAAAGGGTATCTGAACACAAAATCTATTTTTCTTTCCTTCTATTCAAATGTCCATTGGCTGTGACGTTAGTGTATTGAATCTGTATACCCTTTTTAAGATCCCTGTTTGATTAAGCTTATTGTGACGTGCTGAGTAATTTGCTGGCGCTATAAAATTAAATGATGATGATATATTTGTTGTTGGAAGCAGTGTCTGTCTGTCCTGTTTCTGTCCTTATTCTTGATACAATGTTGCAGAAGTCAGGTCTCTCCCAGGGCTGGGGACTTCTGCTATATTACACATACCAATGAACACTGGTACTGAATGTAAATTGAGATGGTGCTAAAAAATCCATTGTCTTTCATCAAGCAAAGAACTGTAGAGTTCCCCTTTAATCATCCCTCCCGAGCCTTGCACACCATTTATAAAGTGCCAACATATTCTGCAACGCTGTAAAACAAGTGGGTTTATACATTAAATAGTTACATATAGTTACATAGTTACATAGGGTTGAAAAAAGACTAGAGTCCATCAAGTTCAACCCATCCAAGTAAACCCAGCACACACAACCTATACTTACCAATCTATACACTCACATACATAAACTATATATACAACCACTAATACTAACTGTAGATATTAGTATCACAATAGCCTTGGATATTCTGCTTGTTCAAAAACTTATCCAGGCCCCTCTTAAAGGCATTAACAGAATCTGCCATTACCACATCTCTATGTCAACATTGGGCATATAAATTACATACAAAGCACCCAATAACTGATACAAGAGGTGAAGAGGCCCCTGCCCAAAAGAGCTTCCAGTCTATAATGACAGGGGGTTAAAACACAAGGTGTGGGAATGGGCAAGATCAAAATTAAGCAACACTTAAAGGGGTGCTAAACCCTGCTGCACTTATCTTGTAACTTAAATTTTATTGAAAGATTTATCAAAAAGAGACAAATAAGACATCGTGATCTGTTATACATTACAGTCCATAATGTTATACAGTGCCGGCACATGGTTTACAGAAAGTAAAATTTTGTTAGAGTCAGCATGTCATATTCATTTAACACATTGTTTTGTCTTAGTATCGTTTTAAGCCTTATACGGTATACTGGGGGGGGGGGGGGGGGGGGTATAAACCTGGATATGTTAACCGGAGGTGGGGGATAAAACATAACAAGGCTGCATTGTGTATAAATTTTAGGTTTGAGGGCTAGGTTATATTTAGCTCTTTATATATGTCTGTGGTTGTAAAAATATCCCATCTGGCCCATACTTTATTAAATCGGGGGATTGTACCCCGTATTCTGGCCGTCATGTATTCCATTTCTCTCATGTCAGTGATCCTGGGGATGATTTCTGAGAGTAATGGTGGTTGTGGATTTTTCCACCGGTATGTGATCCCCATTCTGCATGCAGTCAGGATGTAGTTTGTTAATCTCTGTTCAGCTGAGGTGTTGAGATCTGATGGCTTCCCAGTTAGAATAGTTAGTGGGTCTAAGGTGTGTTCTCTATATAATACCTTGCTCAGGAGCGTCTCCACCCTTTTCCAGAATATGGTTAGAGAGGGGCAATACCACATTATATGTGGCAGCGTCCCTATCTCCCCGCAGTTTCTCCAGCATCGTTGGCTTTCATTAGGGAACATTTTATGTAGTTTGCTTGGTGTATAGTACCAAAAAAATAACACTTTGTACAGGCTCTCTTTTTGTCTCACGCAGGATACATTTTTCCGGGCGTTTTCCCATATTTCCTCCCAGGTATCCATAGTTATTTCTTGGTTAAGAACTTCTTCCCATTTTAACATGTATCTGTGTTTTGGGAAAGGGTCAGTTGGCAAGCTTGTTATAAATCTATATATTATAGCAATTAGAGCTTTTTGTGGTAGGCCTGTCTGACATATACGTTCAAATCCTGTGAGGGGGGTTAGTCGGTCCTGTTTTGGTAAAGATGTTTGATTAAAATGCTTCAGTTGCAGGTAGCTAAAAAATTGAGTAGATGGTATTTGCAGTTTTGTTTGTAGCTCCCCAAAAGCTAAGGGTTCGTAGGTCCGTGGATTGATGTAGTCATAGATAGTGTAAAGATTTCTAGATCCCCAGTGTGATTTGAATGCGTTCTGTTTGCCTGGGGGGAATAGGGGATTGTCCAGGATCGGTGTCAGTAGTGGAGATGTGCTCATTAGGTTGTATTTCCTTTTGGTCTGGTGCCAGTTGCGTAGAGTAAATGTTATGGGTCCTAGGGTTCCCTGTGGTATTTTGTTGCTTGTTCCAGTCTGCCATACATAGGTGCTAGGGTGGGTAGGAGACAGCCATAGAGTTTCTATATATGCCTATTTTGTGGTTGGTTACATAGTTACATAGTTACATAGGGTTGAAAAAAGACCATTGTCCATCAAGTTCAACCCATCCGAGTAAACCCAGCACACAACCTATACTAACCAATCTATACACTCACATACATAAACTATATATATATACAACCAGTAATACTAACTGTAGATATTAGTATCACAATAGCCTTGGATATTCTGCTTGTTCAAAAACTCATCCAGGCCCCTCTTAAAGGTATTAACAGAGTCAGCCATTACCACATCACTAGGAAGGGCATTCCACAGCCTCACTGCCCTCACCGTAAAAAACCACCTACGCTGCTTCAAATGGAAGCTCCATTCCTCTAACCTATAGGGGTGACCTCTGGTGCGCTGATTGTTTTTATGGGAAAAAAGAACATCCCCCAACTGCCTATAATCCCCTCTAATGTACTTGTACAGAGTAATCATGTCCCCTCGCAAGCGCCTCTTTTCCAGAGAAAACAACCCCAACCTCGACAGTCTAACCTCATAGCTTAAATCTTCCATCCCCTTTACCAGTTTAGTTGCACGTCTCTGCACTCTCTCCAGCTCATTGATATCCTTCTTAAGGACTGGAGCCCAAAACTGCACTGCATACTCAAGGTGAGGCCTTACCAGGGACCTATAAAGAGGCAAAAATATGTTCTCATCCCTTGAGTCAATGCCCTTTTTTATACAAGACAGCACTTTATTTGCTGTAGTAGCCACAGAATGACACTGCCTGGAATTAGACAACTTGTGATCTACAAAAACCCCTAGATCCTTCTCCATTAAGGATACCCCCAACACACAACCATTCAGTAGATAGTTTGCGTTTATATTATTTCTACCAAAGTGCATAACTTTGCCCTGGTCAACATTGAACCTCATTTTCCAGTTTGCTGCCCAGTTTTCCAATTTTGTCAAATCGCTCTGCAAAGCGGCAGCATCCTGCATGGAACTTATAGTTTTGCACAATTTAGTGTCATCAGCAAAAATAGAAACAGTACTCGCTATGCCCACCTCCAGGTCATTAATAAACAAGTTAAAAAGCAAAGGACCAAGGACTGACCCCTGCGGTACTCCACTAACCACACTGGCCCAATTAGAAAATGTTCCATTTACCACCACTCTTTGTACTCTATCCTTCAGCCAGTTCTCTATCCAATTACAAATATTATGTTCTAGGCCAATATTCCTCAATTTGATCATTAACCTTCTGTGATGTACAGTATCAAACGCTTTAGCAAAATCTAAGTAGATGACATCAACTGCCATTCCAGCATCAAGGTTCCTGCTCACCTCCTCATAAAAGGCAACTAAATTAGTCTGGCAAGATCTGTTACGCATAAAACCATGCTGGCACAAACTAATAGTATTGTGAACTGCAATGTATTCAACTATCCTATCCCTTATTACCCCTTCCAGAAACTTTCCTACTACTGATGTCAGGCTAACAGGCCTATAGTTTTCAGGCAGAGAACGAGATCCCTTTTTAAATAATGGCACCACATTAGCAATTCGCCAGTCTCTCGGCACCATGCCAAACCTCAACGAATCCTGAAAAATTATGTGAAGAGGCTTGGCAATCACAGCGCTCAGCTCATTTAATACCCTGGGATGAATCCCATCCGGTCCTGGACCTTTGTTTACCTTTACATGTTCAAGTCTCTTTTGAATTTCCTCCTGAGTGACCCACGCGTCAGTAGCTAATCTACTAGCACTGGGTATATTAAAAGGGAAGCCTTCATTAGGTGGCTCCTCAGATGTATAGACAGATGAAAAATAAGAGTTCAAAATTTCTGCTTTTTCCCCGTTCTCATCAACCAACGTACCCCCCCGTGATAATAAAGTTCCCACCCCTTCTTGCTTCATTTTTTTACTATTCACATAATTAAAAAATAATTTTGGATTCTTTTTACTCCTAGCTGCAATATCCCTTTCCATCTCTATTTTAGCTTGCCTGATAGCTTTTTTGCATGCTTTATTTGCTTCCTTGTACCTGATGAAAGTTTCCGCTGTCCCAGCTAACTTGAATGCTTTAAAAGCACGTTTTTTATTACCAACCTCGACCCTAACTCTTTTATTCAGCCATAAAGGTTTTGCTTTGCGATGCCTCTCCTTGCTTACAAGGGGAATATACTGTTGTGTATACCTGCAAAGCAATGTTTTAAAGATGTTCCATTTTCCTTCTGTGTCTAACCCCATGAAAAGCCTTTCCCAGTTGACACATTGCAGAGATGCCCTTATACTGGCAAAGTCTACACGTCTAAAATTGAGCGTTTTAGTTACTCCCTTATAGAGCTGTCTCTGTAGCATTATCTCAAAGGAGACCATGTTGTGATCACTGTTCCCCAAATGCTCACCCACACAAATGTTAGAGATAAGTTCAGTATTATTAGATATTACCAGGTCCAAAATAGAATCATTCCTAGTAGGTTCTTGAACCACCTGAAATAAAAAGTTGTCATTTAGCATGTTTACAAACCTACTAGCTTTTTCTGACTTAGCCACCCCATTACTCCAGTCAATGTCTGGATAATTAAAGTCCCCCATAATAACAACTTGACCCAATTTTGAAGCCTCCTCCATTTGCAAAAGTAGCTGGGACTCATCCCCCTCATCTATACGGGGTGGTTTATAGCATACACCAATGATCATTTTCTTTGTGACCTTCAGCCCTACTGAAATTTCTACCCAAAGAGATTCAACGTTTTCATTGGTAATGTCTTTATTACATGGCTTTAAATCTGACTTTACATAAAGACAAACCCCTCCACCCTTTTTAATCACTCTGTCCCTCCTAAAAAGCGTATACCCATTTAAATTCACAGCCCAGTCGCATTTTTCATCCCACCAGGTCTCAGTGATACCAATTAAATCATAATTTTCAATACATGCAATAGCCTGCAGCTCCCCTAATTTACCCGACAAGCTACGCGCATTAGCCAGCATGCAGCGGAGATTACTACTTCTTCCTCTGATGCTTACATTAGCTAAAGGACAGTTAGAGCTAAGGTGAAAATTAGTCTGTTTCCCTTGTAACAATGGAAGCTCCTTATCTGATAAACTATATGCCCCCCTCATTCCTCCCCCACAACCCTTTACTGGTCCCACTGCCCCATCTACACTAGCTCTCCCATAAGAATCTAGCTTACCAACCCCCCCCCTTGTCTAGTTTAAACACTCCTCCAGCCTCTTAACCATTCTCTCCCCTAGCACAGTAGACCCCCTTCCATTGAGGTGCAATCCGTCAGGGCAGTATAGATTGTACCCCAAAGAAAAGTCAGCCCAGTGCTCTAGGAACCCAAACCCTTCCTTCCTACACCAAGACTTTAGCCACGCATTTAGCTCCCTAAGCTCCCGCTGTCTGCCTAAACTAGCACGCGGCACCGGCAAAATTTCCGAAAAAATGACATTGGAGGACCTTTGCTTAATTTTAGAGCCTAGATCCCTGAACTCACTCTTTAAGGTCCCCCACCTACCGTTCATTTTGTCGTTAGTACCGATATGTACCAAGACAGCTGGGTCATGCCCAGCCCCTCCCAATAATGTGTCGACCCGATCAACCACATGCCGAACCCTGGCACCAGGAAGACAGCAAACTGTCCGGTTGAAGCGATCCGCTCGACAGATTACCCTGTCCACTTTCCTAATGATCGAATCCCCTATAACCACCATCTGTTTAGGCCTAGCTCTGCTCTCCTCCCCACCACTACTAGAGAAACTGGTCTCCTGGCTGTTAGAGAGATCAGCCTCATCTAGAACCGCCAGTCCAGAGTTCACACTCCCATCTTCTTCACACAATCTGGCAAATCTGTTGGGATGCGCAAACCCTGGAGCAGCCTCCCTTTTCCTTTTCCCCACACTCGATTTTCTAACTGTCACCCAGCTTACTGCCCTATCATCCTTTCCTTGCTCCCCTCCCCCCATACTATCTGACCCCGCTAGTTCTTGTTCAGTTAGCAAGAGACTTCTTTCAAGATTGTCAATAGAACGCAGTGTTGCAACTTGTTCCTCTAGAGCTCTAACGCGAGCCTCTAAAGTGGCAACTCGCTCACATCCACAACAGAGGTATGCACTTTGGAACTGTTGTTCCACAACTGCATACATGCAGCAGGCTGTGCACTGTGTCATACCTTCAATGTTGCTGCCACTCATTCTCCCAGTTACAGAAACAGTTAAACAAAAATTGGTGAAAAGGCTTTAAAATAAATACAAATAAAATTTTTTTTTGGTTTGTAGGTTGTCCATCCTGCTATCTGTCGCAGGTGTGCTGCCATGTAGTAGCACTGTAGACTGCCAGTCCCCCTTGTCCTTTGCTGGATATCATGACTGTTTTGGGTATCCTGTGTCTGGATTTAACTCATATAAACTTAAAGAAAGCTGTTTGTAAGTCTTTAAGTACAGTTCTAGGAACCGGGATTGGAAGGGTCTTGAACAGGTATAATAGTTTGTGTAGAATGGTCATCTTAATCGTTGTAATCCTTCCCAGCCACGAAATAGTATATGAGTTCCATTTATGGAGGAGGCCCTTAATGCTATGTATGAGTGGAGGGTAGTTATGTTGGTATAAAGAGTTGTATGTTTTAGTTAGGTGGATCCCTAAATATGTTAGTGTATGTTCCTTCCATTTATATTGAAATATTGCTGATGCTCTATGCTCAAAGCATATAGTAAAGGTGACAGGGGGCAGCCTTGTCGTGTACCATTCCTTATGGGAATGAAGTGTTCAGATGCCCCTGGGAGTTTAAGGGTTGCTGTAGGGGTAGAGTATAGCCCTTGTATGGCTGCTAAGAAGGGACCTTTCATTCCCAGGTTGGACAATAATTCTAGCATGTAATCCCAGTTAAGGCGGTCAAACGCCTTCTCAGCGTCTAGGCTTAGCAGGAGAGCTGGGATTTTGTTTTTGTTAATGGCCTCAATTAAATCTATGGCGTGTCTGGTGTTATCTCCGGCCTGTCTCCCATGTATAAATCCGACTTGGTCTGCGTCAATGAGTTTAGGCATTAGAGGGGCCAATCTATTTGCTAGAATTTTGGTGAAAATCTTTAAGTCAGAATTTAAAAGGGCAATGGGTCTATAGCTGCTGCATTGGTGCGGATCTTTGCCTTCCTTATGTATCAGTGTGATATAGGAGGTTAGCATAGAGGTGGGAATGTCCTCTCCCGTTAGGAATGAGTTAGGAACAGCTTAGTTAAGTGGGGTGCTAAGGTTTCCAGAAACTTTTTATAATATAGATACGTTAGGCCATCTGGGCCTGGGGCTTTTGAGGTGGGGAGAGATGTAATCGTTTCCTTGACTTCTTCAGCTGTTACCTCTTTGTTTCGTTTTAGTAGGTCCTCAGGGGTAAATCTAACTCCAATATTATTCTCTAAAAAGGTCCTTCTTTGAAGTTTTATTTTGTTCTGTAGGTGAATTGGGGGGTTTGGCAAATTATATAATGATGTATAGTATTTATGGAAAGCCCCCGCAATTTCTGTTGGCGCATATGCCATTTTGCCTTCGTTCAGTGCGATTGCAGTTATAGCTGATTGAATTTGTTGGTCTTTTAATTTTTTGGCTAGAAGGGAGTGTGGTTTATCTCCCCTTTCATAATATTTTTGCCTGGTCCATCGTAATGTTTTTTCAATGCTATCTATTGTTAGAGATTTCAGATGTTTTCGGGTTTGTGTGATTTCTTTTAATATGTTTTTTGTGGGGTTTCTATGTGCAATGTGTTCTAGTTCTTTTAGTTTTCTTTCGAGTGTACTTTGGGTATGGAGTTTGGACCTTTTTTTATGAGCTGCTATTGCTATAAATTTACCCCTGAGGACTGCTTTATGTGCTTCCCACAATATAGACACATTAGATACAGAGTTAATATTTTCCTTAAAGTAGTTTTCCATAGTTTGTAGAATTTCTGAGCATATTCCCGGATCACTTAAAAGAGTCTCATTTAAGCGCCAATGAGTAGTCCTATGAGGGGGTTTATCCAATTCAATATCTAATAGGACTGCGGAGTGGTCAGACCAGTGGATTGGGATAATATCCGTGCTTGACGAGTAAGTTAGCAGTGTCCTAGGTATCAGGAAAAAATCAAGCCGGGAATATAGCTGGTGCCGTGCCGAGTAGAAAGTATATGATTTTTCGTTAGGGTGATGAACTCGCCAGATATCTTGTAGGTCTAGTGTGCGTATAAGTTGTCTGAACCTACGGCATTGTGCCTTGTACTCATTTTGTAGCGGGGGGGATGATCGGTCTCTTAGCTCTGAGAGTGTTAGATTATAGTCCCCTCCAATGAGAATAGGTGAGTTGTAGGCTCGGCAGACCTTAGTTAAAGTGGTTCTAAGAAATTTCAGCTGGTTCCTATTGGGAGCATATATGTTTACCACTTTAAGTGGCTTTCCTTCTAGGGTCCCCTCTAAAATTAAGTAGCGTCCATTTGGATCTGAAATAACGTTTGCAGCTTCAAATGGACAGTCTTTGTGGATCATCGTGAGGAGCCCTGCCCGTTTAGCATTTTTATTTGATTGATATACTTTTGGGTATAAATTAGTTTTTAAGGTTTGGTTTTCTGAGGCTTTAAAATGAGACTCTTGTAATAATACAATATCCGGTCTAAGTTTGTGAATTTCTCTTATTGCCATATACCGTTTCATAACATTGTTAAGACCATTAACGTTTAAAGATAAGACTTTCACCATTTATACACATTAGTTAATATGCTAACAGTATATTCCCATTTATACTTTAACATGCAGTACCTAGACATATTGAGTAAACTATAGCCCTGTAAACAATTGCAGCAAGTTAACAAACAGTAAGAATAACAACATAAACTGTATAAACATCGGTCGTGACCGTTTGCAAGGTTACGTGCCATTATATGTAAGCTTAAGAGGTGGCCTTGGTTGGGCCAATGTAGCTGAGGTGGCATTATGAGGTATCTTTGGTCCTGTAAGTAGGAGCATGGATAAGGCATGTGGGATGGTTGGGTAAATGCCTCAGTTATGCCGTGGCAGTTTGAGGTAACGGAAAGCCAGCTTGGCTTAATCAGGGGAACGTCCAGGTCAGCAATGGAGTATATGGGTATTATAGTAGTGATACTCACGGAGGGGTCCAACCCGAGATTTCCTCTGCAGGTGTTGCGGGTTGGGTTGTAGGTTTATGCCTGTGAATTCAGGCTGATGGTTTTGATGTTGTTGGTATTGTTTTTGTCCATGTTGGTCTGAGGTTCTCCTGTTGTCTGTTTTTCTTAGTGGGTGGGTGTAGTTGTTGCTCGGTCGGCTGGATGCCTAAAGATTGGAGAAATTGAAGGCCTTGGGTCGTATCTTGCAGAGTGTGTTGGTGATTGTCTTTTTGTACTATAAGTTTGAAGGGGAAACCCCATCGGTATGCTATGCCTTGTTCTCTGAGTCTTTGAGTTATTGGACGTAGGTCTCTTCGTTTGGCTAGTGTAATTGGTGATAGGTCGCTGAAGATTTGGACTCTGTGTCCTTGGTGGTCTGTGTGAGTAGCATTGCGTGTTTTGGCGATGATGCTCTCCTTACTTTCAAAGTAATGCATACAGACTACTATATCCCGCGGTATGGCTGCATTCGATTGTCTGGGTCCCAATGCTCGGTGTGCTCTATCGAATCTCCAAGCCTCTACCGGGAGCTCTGGATTGATAGTAGAGAATAGGGAGCGTAGGTAGGGCCTGATTTCTTGTGCCCCTATGTCCTCAGGTACTCCCCTTATTCTTAAATTTTGGCGGCGCGACCTGTTTTCTAGGTCTTCAGCATATGATTTTAGAGAGTTCATTTCTGCTTTAAGGGAGTGGTTTTCCTCCTCTAGTATGTTATGTCTTTGTATGAGATCATCCACCACATTCTCCAGGTGGTCTGTTCTTTCCCCTAAGCTCGTTACTTCGGTCTGGACATCTTTAATGGCTGTTCGTATAGTGTCTGCTATAGTGGCGGTAAGCCGTTCATGTAGTGAAGCGAGCTGTTGGGATAGTACCATGGCAGTCACCGGATCGGAGTGCTGTGGTTGTGAGGTAGTTTTTATATTAGTTCGGTCCTGTTCTAGTTGTCCGGGGGAACTTGGGGCCGAAGAGTCAAGCGGGAGTTCAGGCTCAGAGTCTGCGCCGCCATCTTGGGTGAGCCGATATGGCGTGGGTGCTTTCTGTAAGTACGGGGACATCGTCCCAGTTGTATCTTTTAGCCGCTTTTTCCCCATCGCTGATGTCCCGCAAGTTATATCTAGCACCCGGTGATTTTGGAGGCTAGGGTTTTAAAGTGTGCGGGTGTTTGAGCGTTTTCGGGTCGGAGCCTCTGTGAAGTGTGTCCTGCTTACTCCATTGCGCGCATGCGCCCCCCCCTGCTGCACTTATCAACCAAACTCTACTCAGCTGTTGCTGGACTAAAAATCCCAGGCAATTTAACATATAATGAAGGTTGAGGCATGTAGGGAGCTACATCAGGGTTGTATGCTCAAAGCAATATTGCACAATAAAACTTTTCCAAAACTTTCCCCCAAATCTTAGGGCCAGTGTCTGCATTAAAATGCAAATAATCCTTCAATGAGAATCCCAGCTGATCTGTGTAAATCTGGCTCTATGTTCTATGTAACTGCAATTGAAGTTGGAGTACAGTTTCCCAGCAATGAACAAGCCTGTCTTTTATTCCCATGTCTGGTTCGAGTGTCATGTAATGAAGAAAAAAAATGAAATAATAGAAAGATGCCTGACATAATGCTGGGAATAAGCATTCTCTCTCTGGTCAACTTCTCTTTCACTTATAATGAGATTTTTAGTCAGTAGAATGCTCAGGGAGGGAATTTTCTTGCATCAATAATTATGTTTTTTGACAACTTTTATAGCAAAACTGAGGTGTGCTGTGGGACTTTTTTTTTTCATTATACAACCCCTTTAATGAGGGTAAGCTTCTCTAAATAAATGAGTTTTGAAGGCAGAAAGATTAGGAGAAAAATGTAATTTGAATGCAGAAAGATTGGGAGAAAGTTGGGCAGATTGTGGGAGGGGAATCCAGAGAAGGGGTGCAGCCCTTGCAAAGTCTTGAACTACTGTAACTATACTGACCTGCTCTTTCAATTGCAGTGCTTCTGGCCGGACCCAATACCTCTATGAGTCTGTAGTTATAGGGTCTAATACCTTAAAGTGTGCGCACTATACAGATTTTTTGTATGACGGCAGTGGCTTGTGTGTGGGGGCGGCTACGTATTCACACAGGAGACCTTCCTTGCACACCCTGGCCCTCCAAGGCATTTTATTGAAGTGTTTGTGCCCTGAGGAAATATGGATGCAAGACGAGACGCATTGGGTTATTGGACTGTTAATACAGACTGTACTGTTTGAATATGTTGCTTCAAAAGTGTAAGTGCAATATCTTTTAAATATTTATATATAAATATATTGTATTATTGATCTTATACTATGGGAGCGTGCCCCTCTTTTTTCTTTTAACATTTTTAGAATCTAGTGGCCTGACCAGCTGTACAGAGGAGGCAGCACCCCACTTCAGCAACGTTACTTTGGATTTTTAAGAGTCTCATTAATATTAAAGCTGATCAAATGAACCTTAAAAATCCAAAGTCTACATTTTTCTTTTATGGTTTTAGCACCCCTTTCTTATTCTTTTTAGAATAAAAAATTGTAAGTTGAAGTGCAGGTCAGTAGAGGTACAGTAGTCCAGGCTTGATATGATAAGAGAGTGACTAAGAACTTTTGCAGCATCTTGAGTGATAAATAATTGTATTTTGGATATATTTCTTAGGTGAAAGTGACATTTATAAGTGACTGTATATGAGGAATGAAGGACAGGGCAGAAGCATAGAGGTGGTATTGGAAACCATATGAGTTGATTAGTTTGCCAAGGGAAAAAGTATAGAAAGAAAACATAAGAGGCACAGGACCTCTGTCCTTGAGGAACCCCAACAGAAAGAGGTAAGGGAGAAGATCAAGTAGTTTAGAGATGAAAGGGAGCAAAGAGATAAGTTGGAGGTAATCAAGATTGGAGGGATCAAGAGAGGGTTTTTTCAGAATAGGTGTTACAAGTGCATGTTTCAGTTGGGAGGGAAAGATTATAGTTGAAAGTAAGAGATTGAATAGAATACGACTAAGGTAGAATAAGGTATTGGCATTGCGTAAAGGTTTGAAAAGAGTGGGGAGGTTGTAAGGTGAGAGGAAGCCAAAAGTTCTTGGACTTCCTGTTCAGTCAATGGGGAGGAAGAGCCAAGAAGAGACTGGGTAGCGTGGAATAAGGGAGGTTAGGAGTGGTTAGGGGGATTGAGTTGCGCAAAGTCATTTCTTATGGTGTCAATTTTGTTTTGAATGTGCTCAGAAATTTCTTGGGAACAGAAGAGAGTTAAGGGTAGGGAAAATTGTGCAGGTGTTTTAGAGAGTGAGTGCAGTAAAGTTTTTTAATTTGGCAGAGGTGGTATTATAAGAGAAAAAGAAGATTTGTAGCTGTCTGATTCCGACCATCTTTGGAAGGCTTTGGTGTGAGCAGTGTGCCAAGGTTGGAGCTGTTTGGGTCTAAAGGTGGCCATACACGAGCAGATCCGCTCGCTTGGCGATGTCGCCAAGCGAGCGGATCTTCCCCCGATATCCCCACCTACGGGTGGGCGATATCGGGGACCATTTAGGTAAAAAAAATAATAATCCGATCGTTTGGCCCTGGGGCCAGACGATCGGATTATGTGGGCGGCAATGGGGCAGTCGGATCGGGGACCGCATCAACGAGCCGATGCGGTCCCCGATCCGACCAGATTTTCTAACCTGGCCGATCGAGATATGGCCAATTTCAGGCCAGATATCGGTCGGCCAGGCCGCTCTGCTCTCCCCATACACGGGCCGATTAGCTGCCGAATCGGTCCAAGGGGTGTATGGCCACCTTAATGTGTTTTGTCTTGGCAGGAGCAAGCTCATTAAGGGTGAGTGTGTTGTAATAAGCAGAAGTAGCCTGATTAGGACAGGAGATGGTTGAGATATTAGAGTGAATAGAGTCAAAGGAAGAAGAGAGACTTGTCATGTCATTCCACAAATGCCCGGGCGGCAGAAATTTAGGGGCGGCATGCCGCGCAGCCTCATTGTAATTTTGCTCATACAGAGTATACTGCACAAGCCCAGAGGTTAAGAAGCCTAATTAAAGTAATGATTTAATGCTTTAAAAGTTGTCCAAAGGGGGCCAACATTTTGTTACTGTGTTAGATCATCTTTTTAAGATTTAGGGCTTGCACATGCTCAGTTTGCTCTGTTGGGAGGCTAAGCTTAGGGAATGTAGTAAATTATCAAAACAGCACGTCAGGTAATATCTGCCATAGAATCTGATTAATAATTATAATCATAATATGCAGACTGCACTGGTTCCTGTGTTGCCATGTAATGTAATGTGGGTTTTAGAGTTTTTTGCATTGTTTAATAAAACATTTCCCAGCTCTCCAGAGCCAGTGGCTGCATTAATATGCAAAATAATCCCCCAATGAGAATCCCAGCTGAGCTGTGTAAATTTTGTTCCCTGTTCTCTGTTCTTGCAATTGGAGTTGGGAGCAATAAGCAGTTTCCCAGCACTGAACAAGTCTGTCCCTTTATTTATGATTTCTGTGCCATATAATGAAGCTCAATATGATGTAATTATCTCTATATGTAAGATAATATAAAATGGCTGATATAGTGCTGGAAATCTAATTAGCATTCTCACTGGTCAGTTCTCTTGTGTATATAAGTTTTTCTTCAACCTCCATAGAGAACTAGGTGGAACCTGAAAATTATCCGATTGGCACAGAGACACAGGTGTATCATGGGTACAGGTACATATAAACTAGTGCTGCCCTATTATACACATTTTATTACAAAATATCAATAAAAACAAGCTTTAGCCAATATTTATACATAACTTGTTTATAAAAGACTCCCAAATACCAAATATTACCATATCTCCATCCCCCAAAATACCAGTTCAGAAGATAATTGTGGCTTTACACTGACCAAAGCAAAGGTTTGCTGAGCAGACTGGGGGTTTCATACACAGCCTGTGTATAATAGTGAGAGCACAAACTCTGAACTCAGTGTCAGTCACTTTGCATATGCAAATCAGCATGTCTGGGAAGGAACATAATATTTGTGTAGAGGTTCACAGTTTGGCCTCACCCCATGTGTAATGCACAGAAACCCCCATGCAGTTGCATGGGGGTTTCTGTGCATTACACATGGGGTGAGGCTTCATAAACACTTTGAGTTATTGGTATGTTGTGTGGTTGTATATAAAAAAACAACGCAATTCAACATTACTAAAGCTAATGTTCTGTATGTTAGCCACGGGGGAGGTTGTAAGGTGCATATGCAAGTCATTGTATTACATACAGAAATACCTTTACAATGGAAAAATTTATTCCTAGAAGGGCTGTTTTGTAATAGCAAAGTGACTAAAACTTTTGTCATAGCTTCTGTCTATGTTTCCAACCTTTGTA
The DNA here is from genome assembly GCF_000004195.4 of Xenopus tropicalis. Lineage (NCBI taxonomy): Eukaryota > Metazoa > Chordata > Amphibia > Anura > Pipidae > Xenopus > Xenopus tropicalis. The sequence continues at coordinate 16,418,995 of NC_030679.2, read as the reverse complement.
ACTTATATTTGTAATATAGCTCAGTATTTGGAATCATTACAAGGTGGAAAGAAAAGTCACACAATGAGGATTTACCCAAAGTCTCGCTCCAAGCTTAAAGTGCAAGAGCAGGACTTGAGTTTTTTAGGGAGCAGCCAGACAGGACTGTGATTGGTTGGCTTATATGCATGTTTAATAGGGAACAGGCAGTGACTAGAGTAAGCAGGCAGGGGAAAGAAGAATATTGTGAGTCGATCCCTAAGCTCAGGTCAATGACATCAGCCAAAAGCAGACTGAGCATGTGCAGTAGTTGGGCAAGGCAAAAGATGGAGAGCCACTGTGGGCATCTTAAGGGCTTGGGGCTTTATTTCTAAAGAGCTTTGGTGACTTTGGGCTGGTAAAAGAGCTCAAAACACATAGCTAAACATTTCTAGCTATATTCTTTTTTTAGACTTTAGTTCTCCTTTAACCTTTAATAAATAAAAATTTAAAAAAGTATGTCTGGGAGTATAAAATCACAGGCATGGCTTGGGTAACACCTTTAAGTGCCTGTAGCAGTGCACTATGCCGCACGGGTACAGGGGCAGGGGACAGGGGCAATAGAAAAGGAGGAGGAGTGTGTCTGTTCATTAAGCAGGATATTAAAGAGGAAGTGATGGGGGTAACAGAGGAAGCTGAATCCTTATGGGTTGAGCTTCTCACAGATAGTAAAGAATCTACCAAACTAATTGTAGGGGTATGCTATAGACCCCCTAATGTAAGCGAAGAGGAGGAGGCCCAGCTCCTGTTGCAAATAGAAAAGGCTGCTAGTTTGGGGCAAGTGATAATAATGGGGGATTTTAATTACCCTGATATTGACTGGGGCAATAGTACTGCCAGGACAGTAAATGGGAACAAGTTTATAAACTTGCTGCCTGACAAATTTATGTCACAGGTTGTTGAGGAGCCAACCAGGAACCATGCTATATTTGATCTAGTGATCTCTAATGGCCCAGAGCGTATAGCAAATGTGCAAGTAGTTGAACCCCTGGGTAATAGTGACCATAATGTTATTTCATTTGATGTTTGGTGCAGGACCAAATTTACACCGGAGCAACAAAGACACTGAATTTTAGAAAAGCACATTTTAGCTCCTTAAGGGCAGTGCTTCAGGGCATAGATTGGGGCATTATGTTTTCTGATAAAAACACAGAGCAGAAATGGTTGTCATTTAAAATGATATTAAATCATTACTGTTCTCAATTTATTCCATTAATAAGAAAAAGTAGAAGTGTTAAGAATCACCCTATGTGGCTTAACTCTGAGGTAAAGAAGTTAACAGGGAAAAAAAAGGAAAGCTTTTAAGAAATATAAGTCAGAGGGGACAGTAGCTGCGTTTAATGAATATAAACACTATAACAAGTGTTGTAAAACAGCAACCGGGAAGGCAAAGATAGAAAATGAGGAGCGCATTGTGGCAGAGGCCACAAAGTATATTAATAGTAAAAAGATGCAGGTTGAGGGCATGGCCCCGTTGAGTTATAGTAACAACAACTTAGATTGTAAGCTCTACGGGGCAGGGACCTCCTTCCTACTGTGTCTCATACCACATGGCACTTATATATATATATATATATATATATATATATATACATATATGTATTTATTGTATTTATTTATTATATCACTTGTCCTCCCTGTGTGTAATTTTGTATTCTGTAAGACTGTACAGCGCTGCGTACCCTTGTGGCGCTTTATAAATAAAGTTATACATACATACATACATACAACAATATGGTTACAGTGGATACAGAAAAGGCAGCTGTGCTTAACCAGTTGTTTTCTTCTGTGTATACAGTAGAGGAGCCAGGATGCCAAGTCCCACCCAATAGCTGCACTGTTGCCTCAGCTTCAACTACGCAGTGGTTGACACAAGATATGGTGCTTAAAGGGTTACACAAGATAAATGTAAACAAGGCACCTGGGCCAGATGGAATACACCCTCGGGTACTGAGAGAGCTAGGGTCAGATTTACAGTGGCCTTTGTTTCTGATATTCTCAGACTCTCTTTCATCAGGTATGGGATTGGAAGAAGGCGGATGTCATTCCTATATTTAAAAAGGGAGTAAGATCTCAGCCTGGCAATAATAGGCCTGTAAGTTTGACATCAGTGGTGGGCAAGTTATTTGAAGGCTTGTTAAGGGACCACATATAAAATTATGTACTGGAGAATGGCATTATGAGCAGTAAACAGCATGGCTTTATGAAGGACAGGTCATGTCAGACCAGTTTAATTGCTTTTTATGATGGGATCGGGTACAGAGGGTGGTTGTTAATGGTACGTTCTCTACTTGGAGTAAGGTTCTCAGTGGGGTCCCTCAGGGTTCTGCACTGGGTCCACTTTTGTTTAACTTGTTCTTAAATGACTTAGGGGAGGGTATTATAAGCAATGTATCAGTGTTTGCAGATGACACAACACTCTGCAGACCAGTCAATTCTATCCAGGATGTGGCATCCTTGCAGCAGGATCTTGACCAACTGGCAATCTGGGCGGCTAAGTGGCAGATGAGATTTAATGTGGATAAATGTAAGGTCATGCACCTGGGATGTAAAAATATGCAAGCCACTTATACCCTTAATGGGACTGCAAATCCATCATGGAGAAGGACCTTGGTGTCCTTGTAGAGAATAAACTTGGTTGTAGCAAGCAATGCCAGGCAGCAGCTGCAAGGGCAAACAAAGTTTTGAGCTGTATTAAAAGGGGTATAGATTCACTGGAGGAGGGTGTTATTCTTCCCCTTTACAGAGCGCTGGTAAGGCCCCATCTAGAATATGCTGTTCAGTTTTGGTCTCCAGTGCTCAAACGGGACATTTTTCAATTAGAGAGGGTCCAGAGAAGGGCAACTAAGCTGGTAAAGGGTATGGAAAGTCTCAGTTATGAAGAAAGACTGGCCAAGTTGGGTCTGTTTACACTGGAGAAGAGGCGCTTAAGAGGTGACATGAATAACTATGTATAAATATATAAGGGGATCATATAATAACCTCTCTATTGTTTTATTTACCAGTAGGTCCTTCCAACGGACACAAGGGCACCCACTCCATTTAGAAGAAGGGAGATACCATTTAAATATTCGGAAAGGTTTTTGTACTGTGAGAGCTGTGAAGTTCTGGAATTCCCTCCCCTAATCAGTCGTGCTGGCTGATACATTATATAGCTTTAAGAAGGGGCTGGATGGATTCTTAGCAAGTGAGGGAATGCAGGGTTATGGGAGATAGCTCTTAGTACAAGTTGATACAGGGACTGGTCCGAAGGAGTCAGGAAGGAATTTTTTCCCCTCTGCGGCAAATTAGAGAGGCTTCAGATGGGTTTTTTTTTTGCCTTCCTCTGGATCAACTAGAAGTTAGGCAGGTTGTACTGTATATAGGCATTATGGTTGAAGCTGCATATCCTACGTCATGTTTCCATGGCAACGCCTCCCCTGCTGAGACGCACCAATGCGAACAGGCATGGAACCGCATACGCCCAAGAGAGGAAGCCGCACAGAAGAAATGTCAAGACACCACACAAGAGGCATTGCACCTCCCAGCAACCACTCTCAGCCAAAATGTCCCAAAGCAGTACTGCCCTGATGGGGGAACAGACAATGCATCTCCATGGCAACAAGTGACCATGGAAATACTTTTTAAATGACAATGCATATGGATTTGGACTGGATACAAAACACCTTTTAACCATCAAGGTGTATTGTCAATCCAGTATATCCCAACCAACACTCCCTAAATTAGATATAGAGTGTATAATCAAATAGGAAACAATTCAATAGTGATGTTCAGACAGCTTAATGGTTTATAATGTTCCATGATCATATAAATACATTGAGGGTAATACTCTCATTTAAACCCTCGGGCCCATGTGCATTCATGCGAAAAATCCATTCACTCTCCTTCCTCAGTAAAACTGTTTTTAGATCCCTGCCTCTTATGCCCATGAAAATATGTGATAAGCCTGTGGCTTTCAATTCCATACTCTCACTTTGATGACATTCATAAAAGTGTCTGCTGATGGGCAACAGATTTTTATGTGTCTTAATCAAATCAGGGGCATTATCAATACTGGACACATGTTTAAATACCTTCTGTTTGATAACACGATGGGGCTGATTCACAAAAGGTCGTTATCACTTAATGCATAATTTTATGCGTTAAAAAATTATCTTTAATTAAGCAACAATTCATCAAAGTCATTTCGCATGCACAATCGCATGTACAAAAAAAATTATTGCAAAGTGCTATTTCCATCGTATTTCGATAATTATCGAAAAGAAATAGTCCTAACGCATAATTCACAGACATATTTTAAGTGTTAAAAGCATGAAATATTGAGATAATTATTGCCAATATTAACACCTCCTAGAAGTGGGAGTTACTAAAAAAATTTGCGGTTCGTAAGTGTTTGTGAAGACAAGATGGAGTTTGCAGTTGGATATTTGCTTGAATGTGAAGAAGGGAATCAAGTACCTTTATGCGATCGTCCTAGAGTGATGCATCCTCAAGTTTTCAGGAAAATATCAACTCTGGATGGAGTACAGGGAATTAACAATTTTTTTGCATGTTATTGTAATGCCCCCCCTATTTTCTGTATTAATTTTTTGTTGTACTCAACAGCCTTGGGTACATAAGTAGCGCATATAAAGATATGCGTGCGTACGTAACCTATGTACATACTGTACATACCATAGAAGTAAAGAAAGCAGTAAAGAAGAAAAAAAAGGAAGGAAAGGCAGAAAGCAAAAAGTAAAAGCAGATTAGTAAGTGTTAAAATAGAAATATCTCGTGCTATGAAATAATGCATAAACATATTGCATGCTTTAAAATATTGTGTCATCGCACGAAAAATAACGACAATAAAATCGCTTCTTAATTCAGACAAGTAGTCTTTTTGTGAATCGATTGTTAAAAAATTAAAAGAAGTTATACTATTTTTAACGCATGCTAAAAATAACACTTGTTTTTTCAACCTTTTGTGAATCAGCCCCGATAGGTCTTAACCTATCGTGTTTTCAAACGGAGGGTATTTAAACATGTGTCCAGTATTGATAATGCCCCTGATTTGATTAAGGCACATAAAAAGTTATTGCCCATCAGCAGAGGTAAGCCTATATATATCTTATCTCATGGCATTATAAATAACTCCTTCCGTTCTGCAAGTGAAGTATTGTGCAATCCTGTGTATGGTGCCAAACCTATCTATAAATTGGAGTTTATTAAACATATAGATATACATGCCTTACTTTTTCCGCAGGCATATGTAAAATTGGACGTCATATTAACCGATATTTTATTTGTGCGAAATTACTTCTGACTAGTTTGTCACATAGGTGCACGTCAACAACAGGTCTGTGGATATTGACCAATGGCAGAGTACACTGTGGAGTAACATCCACAGATCCACTGGATCTGTCTGTAATATATGCCATTGTCTCCTAAGAATCTGTTGTATCACCTGCCACTTGGTTATTAAAGGTACCAATGAAACATATCATGCAGGTGGACTGGTCTTTATTTTTATTTTTCAGTAAATTGGTGCGAGGTGTCCGAATTGCCCGAGAATATGCCCTATGGATCATGTTTCAAATGTAGCCTCTAGCTAACGACCAGTCTTTCAGTTCATGTATTGTGGTTATTGGGTGTTGACTGTCAAAATAGAGAATTGAGTTGGTGGCTGTGCTTTTAGGGAAAAGATCAGTACTTACAGAACCATCAGAATGCCTGGCGGAACGCCTTTGACAAAGCTCAGGCGCACCGAGGCGAAACACATGTCAGTCGCATAGTTTTATTTGGGCAGGCAGGTGTTAGTCTTGGAAATGGTCTTGGTGTGGGAGAACAGAATGGGGTGTTGATGGGTGTGGGTTGCTGGATAGTGATGGTAGGCTGGGTAATGTAATTTGCCGACCAATGCTGGAAGCGAAAGTCTGCACTTACCTTTTCTCTCCCCAATCGTTCCCTACCCGTGAGGCATAGAGCACTGCTACAGGCACTTAAGGGTGTTACCTAGCTGTGCCCCTGATTTTAGACTACCAGACATACTTTTTTAATTTTTATTTATTAAAGGTTGTTTTAATGTTTGAGATTTAATGCTGTTCATTTCAGAGGGTGGTGCAACAATATATTTTTTTGATCACTTTTTTCTTTTTTGTATTTATATTTATGCAATTGATCATGCACACCCCTGGAGACCTATTAAGCTTTTGAATGGTGGTGTGCTCCAAACATATTGTTTTTTGCCACAGTCATGTGACCTGTGCTCTGATAAACTTCAGTCACACTTTACTGCTGAGCTGCAAGTTGGAGTTATATCGCCACCCCTTCCCAGCAGTCGATCAGCAGAACAATGGGAAGGTAGCAAGAGAGCAGCTCCCAGGAGATATTAGAATAGCGCTCAATAGTCCAGCTTGCACCTCCTCCAGTTACATGGGAGTAGGAGAAACAATAAGTTTAATTATAGCCCCCTCCTAGCAAAGCCCTAATACAGAATTTTACTATTTCCCATAAAGCTCTCTGGCTATAGTACTCTAACAGCACATCCACCTCTAAATTACCCTTTTCAGATGAAAACTCAAAGACCATCTCATCCTCAGCACCCAACCCCGACAGGTACAGATCCCATGCCTCTATTGTCCTGCTGGCTGTTTGTCCTTGTGCGGTACAAAACCACAGTGTAATTGAACTGCAGTGAATTGAATTGCAGCAAATGAGTTTTATGTTGATGCAGTGCGGAGCATTCCTGAGACACATGGGATTAATGACCCAGATATCACTTTGCAGCCGCAACTCTACAGCTGGGGATAGTGCATTATCTGCAACTGAGATTTATTTTTGTCAGTTTGTTAGCTTGTTTATTTTTATTATTGGGGGGACCCTGAGACTCCCTGGGGGGCTGGGGCATCAATTTAACAACAAGGTTTTTTTTTTATACCAAGCTGTGGTACATGAATAATGTCCACTATTGGCCACAAAACTATACCCATCAGCAAGCATTTCAGGTGTTGTTGGTGGCAGTGGCAGTTGCAGTTATTCACATTGCAAATTTAATGGTGCATGCGACACAGGGGGCTGAGTGCTGAACCTGGAGTTCTGAATTCTTACTGAAAAGTCCCTCATTTCCCTCTGATCTCCTGCACTGAAACTAAAAAAGATACAAATTTAATTAAAAGTAGCTACAATGTTAAAAGCTTTTGGCAGAGAGCCCAGAAATCTTAATGAGCGTCGCCTGCACTTAGAAACATTGTTTCTCGCTTTTAATTAAATAAGAAAGTTAAAAGCCTCCCCTGCACTGAGATACAATTGTAACTAATAAAATAAACAGGCCTCTTAGGGGAACTGAGACTTGCAGCTTAAAGGGCAATTTCAGCTTTTTCTGCAAAACTGTAACAACACATAAAACAACCCCAAAACCCCCAGAAATGTGTTCAAACTTTAAATAACCTGGCAAATTTAGTCAAATGTGAGTGGTATTTAGATCTTTTGGATCTTGGATTTGGATCTTATATTCAATTTCCAACTTTACCAACTCCCCTTTTCCCTTTGATCACAATCTGCTCACATTTCAATTCTCATTAATTCTCGCCCTCTGCAGTCCCCCCAAACTTGCAAATACACGGTATTTGCAATCACAAGACATGTCACATCTTTCTTCTTCTTTTGACTCTCTTCACTCTAATATCACAACTATCTCCTGTCCTGTCTTTCTACTACAACTACTGTATATTGATACATATATACTACATATATTGGTAGAGTTTACATAGTGCTCTGGGGTTGCACTTGATAGACTTTGGTCTTTTTATTAATGAAAAATATGTAATTATGTAAATTGTAAACAAAATGTGAAAACATTTTGCTAGAGTAAAAAATAATAACATAATGCTAGAGTAAAAAAGATTCTAAAAATGCAAGCTTGCCTTTGCTTAAACTTGCTTCTCTTGCATTAGCCCTTGATTGTAAGAATCTATCCCTAGTTAGCACAAAATACACTGAGACCTTCTGATAGCAGAGTGAAAAAATACCCTAAAATGTTCTTTCTTTGACCCTAAATAGTGAAATCTGGCCCTGGTTTGCACACAAAACACTGGAGTCCTCTAATAGTGTAAATAATAGTCTAAAACTGAATATATTTTGTTATTTCATCCACAATTAGCCATTTTTATCCCTAAGATGTAGGGTCCATGTCAAATGTCCTTTCTGCCCTACCCAGAAACCTTCTGCATTGCCATTTTTGTGTGTTGTTTTTTTTTATCCAGGCGGGCTATCCCATCAGACAATGTGTGCACGGCAGCATGCAGGCAATCACCATAGAAGTCTGTAAAGAGGCAATTTCAAGTATTTGCTACCCTCCTGTCATGATGGAAAATGTGCAGGGGTCAAAATATTCAAATTTGCCCCATGGCCAAAGGGGAGTAGTTCTCAAATTATTGGATTGCCCCCTGGAGGGGCTTAGAGTAGTGGCAGTGGGGCTGACCCTGAAGGCTAAGAATTGGAGAAAATGGTTATTTGCTCTCCTAAATACACCTGAAAGGGCAGTTAGGGTGGGATTTGGGTGAATATGTATTTGCTTCTCTAGACATTCTTTAAATGTTCTGAATAGTACTGATTTTTATATCTTTACTCATTTCATTGGGACACTGATCAGGGCCGCTCCTGCTGTGAGGCAAGGTAAGAACCTTGCCTTAGGTGGCACTGAGCAGCCAGTTACCAAGGGCCTGTAACTTTATGAACCACATTTAAATTTTTTTAAAAAGTAAATTTGGCTCTGCTAGTGCACTAGCAATGCAGCCCCCTATATACCCACTCTGACACAAACGTTTAAGAGCAGAGCTGGAGAGAGGGGTCGGCAGCAGCCCCAAAATCGGCACTGGCCCTGACGAAAGTTGAACCTTCATGTTGGACTTGCAACGAAAATGTTTGCCAAGTGAGCCATGGAGGGCCATCCTTTATGTCCCCCTCCATAACCTGTGTGAAGCGGACCGTTTGTTGGAATATATATATATATATACAGTATATATATATACTGACTGAGCCCAGTGCACTGCAAATTTCTCTAGTTTTTAAAACTGACCAATTGCTCAAAACTATTTCAGTTTCAGTTCTCAATGCCTGCTCTCACTCTGTGACCCATAGTTAGGAAGGGGGTCAGAGGCCATCTCCTATATCTTCGACCAATGAGATCTAACAAAAACTCATTGGCTGCAATAGTTGTATAGTTGACCACTTTGTAAACAGAAGGGGTGTTTTATACTGACACTAGGCTACACCTTCATACTGTACTGGGAGTATGGCAGCTCCCACCCGTATATACAATATATACAGAATGGTTTTAGTTCACAAAAAAAGCTATACCCTCTCTTTGTTTTTGTATGGCAGATACCTAGGGGCCCATTTACTTACTCACGAACCGGCCAAATGCGTCCGATTGCGTTTTTTTCGTAATGATCGGTATTTGGTGATTTTTTTCGGAGAATTATCGCGACTTTTTCGTTGCCATTCCGAATGTTGCGCAAAATCTGGCGATTTTTTCGTAGCGTTAAAACTTGCGCGAAAAGTCGCGCCTTTTTCGTAGCCATTCCGAAAGTTGCACAAAATGTTGCGATTTTTTCGTAGCGTTCGGATTCATTCAAGCTTCAGTATGGTGACTTTTCTTGGGCCAGGTTGGAGCTGCAGGGTGCCATTGAGTCCTATGGGAGGCTTCCAAAATCATGCTAAGTCTGAAAGTTTCGCCCGCCGCTTACGAGCGCTCAATACGAAAAAGTCGCGACAAGATACGAGCAAATCGTAATGGATACGAAAATCGTATTGGTAACGAAAAAGTCGCGACAATTTCCGAAAAGTCGTAAAGGCGCCGAAAAAAATCTCAAAAAATACAAAAAAGTCGCAAAATGTTCATTTTCCAATCGGAATTTTTCCAATTCGGATTCGAATTCGTGTCTTAGTAAATCAGCCCCTAGGAGATAAGGCCATTAGAAATGAGATCAGACATATTATGTTCATTCATTGTCAATAATGTGCCGTGATGAATTAACCCTCTAAGATAACATATTAGCCTGCAGACACTCTATGGCTATGCTATGTAAATATAAAGATGTTACATTAGAGGGGTACTAAACCCTGCTGCACTGCACTGCTTAACCAAACTTTTCTCAGCTATTGCTGTACTACAAATACCAGAACAATTTAATATATAATGAAAGTTGAGGTATTCTGGGAGCTGTAGTCCAGCAACATCAGGGTTGTATTCTTAAAGCAATATTGCACAATTTATTTTTCCAAAACTTTCCCCCAAAACTTCAGGGCCAGTGAGAATCCCAGCTGATCTGTATAAATCTGGTTCCATGTTCTTTGTTCCTGCAGTTTAAACTGGATGCAAAGATGAAAAAAAAAGGCACTACCCGCTCTATATACACTTTTGCAGTTGTTTTATCATATTATAAAATAAATAAAGCTAAAACACAGGCCTTAGGCATCAATCTGAAGACAAATGAACTGGAGATACTGAAGACGAATTATGAATTTAACTGGAAAGATAGATTCATCCATTATTTAAGAGTTTAGCTGCCGAGATCAATGCATTCATTTCACAGGCTGAATTTTATTTATTTAAGAGATTGTATTTGGAACAAAATTTCTTCATGGAAGACACACAGTATCTCCTTGTTGGGCCAAGTGAACGCCATAAAAATGTTAAGTCTTCCAAGGGTACTTTATTGTTTACGTACAATACTAATTCAGTTGCTAGGTTTATACCTGCAAAATCTCCAGAAAATAATGTTAGTGTTTATATGGAAAGATAAACGGCCAAGATCTGCCAGAAATATCCTTTTTTTATCTATAGAACAGGGAGGATTATCTTTCCCAAATATTACCGTATATACTCGAGTATAAGCCGATCCGAATATAAGCCGAGGTACCTAATTTTACCTAAGAAAACTGGAAAAATGTATTGACTCAAATATAAGCCTAGGGTGGGAAATGCAGCCGCTATTGCTAAGTTTCAATAATCAAATTATTTAATAAAAGGACACTCACAAGTGACTACCATATTAATAAACACAAGGGGGCACATTTACTAACCCACGAACGGGCCGAATGCGTCCGATTGCGTTTTTTTCGTAATGATCAGTAATTTTGCGAGTTTTTCGGCGTCTTTACGATTTTTGCGTAAAAACGCGAGTTTTTCGGCGTCTTTACGATTTTTGCGTAAAAACGCGAGTTTTTCGTAGCCATTACAAAAGTTGCGCAAAGTCGCGATTTTTTCGTAGCGTTAAAACTTGCGCGAAACGTCGCGCCTTTTAAGTTTTAACGCTATGAAAAAGGCGCGACTTTGCGCGCAAGTGTTAACGCTACGAAAAAATCGCGACTTTGCGCAACTTTCGTAATGGCTATGAAAAACTCGCGTTTTTACGCAAAAATCGTAAAGACGCCGAAAAACTCGCGTTGTTACGCAAAAATCGTAAAGACGCCGAAAAAATCGCAAAAAATACGAAAAAGTCGCAAAATGTTCGTTTCCAATCGGAATTTTTCCAATTCGGATTCGAAATCGTGTCTTAGTAAATCAGCCCCAAGGTGTGGGCTGGAAAATGAGGCGCATCCAACATAAGATAACCACATGCAAGGTTGTACAGGTTAGTCGTCCTATCATGCATGCACTAAATATACAAGGAAAGTAGCACCAATTTAAATTGTGTTAAAGCATCGGGCTGAGATAAGATCTTCAACTAACAGCATCCATTACCATTTGTGTTCCTGTGGTGTGGCCCAGATCCCCCTTCAGTGCAAGTCCATGGGCACCCTGAAGCCAGTTCTTTCTAATTCCTTTTTAAACAAGTTCAAGCAGTATAGCCCAAGGAGTATAGTCCATCTGCTATCGTATACATACTCTGGCAGACACACTGCACGGGGGGGGGGGGGGTTGGTGCGCACGGCTTGACTGGCGTGCACAAATATATACAATCTCTGGCAGACAAACTTTTCCAGTTGCGCCGCACGCACCCCCCGTGTGCGCCATGTGCGCGCATACCCGGGCGCTGTACGGGGGGATGGGGGGTGCGCGCGGCTCAACTGTCATGCACAAGTAAACGCGACAGGCGTGCGGCAGTATATACGGTACTCTGGCAGACACAGGGGGTGGGATCACGCGGCTCGACTGGCTTGACACACTCTGGCAGACAAACTTTTCCAGTTGCGTGAACTCTTTGGGCTATACTCCCATTTTACAGTTGCGTGAACTCCTTGGGCTAGACTCCCATCTGCTATTGTATACATACTCTGGCAGACACGGGGGCATGGAGGGGGGGGGGTGCGCACGACTCGACTGGCGTGCACAAATATATACAATCTCTGGCAGACAAACTTTTCCAGTTGCGCCACGCGCCTGGGTGCTGCATTGGGGGATGGGGGGTGCGCACGGTTCGTCTGGCATGCACAAGTATACGCGACAGGCGTGCGGCAGTATATATGGTACTCTGGCAGACACGGGGGTGGGATCACGTGGCTCGACTGGCTTGCGCAAGTATACGAGACTGGCGTGCGGGAAGTACTCCACCAGTGCCCCTACTTGACTCGAGTATAAGCCGAGAATTCCTTTTTTAGCACATTTTGAGTGCTGGAAAACTCGGGTTATACTTGAGTATATATGGTACTAATTATTATTATGCTACAGTGGTTGAACAAATGTTAGCATGGTATCTACCAAGGGGAGAGAAGCATTGGGTGGATATTGATGCCTTGTTTGTAAGATCAAATTATGGGAGAACCACACAAATATATTGACTGTTTCCATACTAATAACTATAAAAACAGCATTAGATATTTGGGTTAAGTGTAGAAAGCAGGACACGATGGCACCTTTTCCCTCATTTGCAGCAACAGGCTAAAGAATTTTTTGTGGCCCAGCTATTGCAGGATTCACATGTTAAGTCATTTGGGCAATTGCAAGAGGAATTTGGATGTCCCAAATTTTTTTTTATAAATATTTACAGATTAGACCTTTTTAAAAAGTTAGTGGAATCCATAATAGGGGAGCCACAAAGTTGGAAATGCGCATGCAGCAACGGAAGTATTTCAGGGGGGGGACTATCTATGATATATCAACTGCTAGGATCTGAGGGCCGAGAGAGAGCAGAGGATAACGTGGGAGAGTGTTTTACAGCAGACATTTCCCTTTGATAGCTGGAACTTAGCTTACCAAGCCCCACAAAAATATACAAGATGTTTAAATCATTTTGAGACAGCAAGGAAAATTTTGTATGGTTGGTATCTGTCCCCAGATAGGTTGCATAGAATGTACCCGAGAGAGTCCAATAAATGTTGGTGAATGTGTAATCAAGTAGGCACTCCCTTTCATGTGTGGTGATACAAGTTTTGGATGGAAGTAGTAAATGGAATCTTGTTGGATATTATAGATGGGAGCTACCAGATTATGCCACCTAAACTAATACTTTGTTGAAGAGTCTATCAGCATGGCACATTTTGACTTTTGACATTTTGCCCACTCTTCTTTGCAGAAACACTCCAAATCTGTCAGATTGCGAGGGCATCAGACTGGGGGGTGAAGAGTCCACCGGGGCTCCCGCCCCAGGGGCCCTGCAGGTGCCCGCACCCCCCTCCCTAACCCCACCCGACGTTCTCCCCCAAGCGCGTAAATTTAACACGCCAGGGGAGGAACAGTCGGGCAGGGGGAGCGTTGGCTAGGGTCAGGTCTGGGCCGCCAGGGCCCACTAGAGCCGGGACCCACCAGGATTTTTCCGACCCTGTGCACAGCCCTCTTCAGATCACCCCACAGATTTTCATTTGGATTCAGGTCTGGGCTCTGGCTGGGCCATTCCAAAACTTTAATCTTCTTCCGGTGAAGCCATTCCTTTGTTGATTTGGATGTATGCTTTGGGTCGTTGTTATGCTGAAAGATGAAGTTCCTCCTCATGTTCAGCTTTCTAGCAGAAGCCTTAAGCTTTTGTGCCAATATTGACTGGTATTTGGAACTGTTCATAATTCCCTCAATCTTAACTAAGGCCCCAGTTCCAGCTGAAGAAAAGCACTGATGGATCACGGCTGTGACTGGATTAACCTGCTGGGCTATCATTATGGGTGACCAAGCAGGCCCATGCAGACCTACTCCGGAAGCCCTGGAAAGTGTCCCTACTTCACCCCCTCCACAGAGGTACGTCTGACTGGGTACCTTTGGGGTGAGGTATGGGAAAGGGGCTAGTTTTGCCCTACTGCTGCTGGGGGAATGAGGTGGACCAGGCCCTATATGATGTGGAAACAAATGTTGGACTGAGCCCATGGTGAGGGTGACAGATCCCTCCACAGTGATGGAGGCTAGCCCCTCTCCACTTCCACCAAGGCCTGACAGACTCCCTGCCACAGTATCCTACAGCTTTTCCGATTCAGGGGAGGAGGACTCTGCACCCACTGTGGTAGAGCTGGAAGTTACCCAGCCGGCCATGGTCACCATTGTTGCAAACTGACCCAGGCGCAAATTGAGCTCCAAACATTGGCCATCTTCGTGGGTTGAGGCCGCGGAAAAGCTCTCACGCAGATGGAGCAAGTTTGACCTCATCCCCCGGGAGTGCCTCATCACCAGGGTGCCCAGCAACCAAGAAGTATCCAAAGCCCAATTGGGGGGGCCATGGAATTAGGCTCATCTACAGGGTATCCTTCACCCCGAGAGGAAGGAAGATCCACAGTGCCCCGCACCCCACCACCTCCATACGTGCCCAGCTGGGATGATGTATTCTGGGTAGTCCCCGGCCGTGCTGATCCTGAAAAGCAGAGGAGTGTATCTGGTGTCCAAAGGATCACCAACTCGCATGTCTATGAGAGGTGGAGGTACTACATGCCCTAAGCTCCCGAATGGGTCTACGACGAGGGGGAGAAACATCTACGGGGAGCTGATCCATAGGGAAAAGTTGGGGTTTGGCGGGGTTCTGCACCAGAATCCCACCAGGTGATGGCAAGTTGTTGACTACCTGTATGACGTGGCCAAGGAATGGTGGTTCGGGCGGACCATTCTGAAGCACAGGGTGAGGTCATGCGGCAAATATCAGGAGGAGAGGAACTTTGCCCTCAGCTCTGACCTCCCAAATGGCAGGCGCATTGACAAGCCGCACCCCGCTTATTACATCTCATTTGCAGATACCAAAGCAAAGTTTGACAGGCATCTGTAATTGTCCACAGGGATCCCCTCAGAGATGAGGTTTGTTTCCCGGGAGGAGGTGGGAGTAATCCACAGAGGATGGAATTTCCTGACTGAGATTCCTAGGGTGTGACTTGTTTTGATTATGTTCTATTTTGAACCCTCTCACTTGAGAGACATTAATTAACATTGTAAATAGTTGGCTCTAAAAATACTGCTGAGCCCCGCTTTAACTTCTACATCAACCTGCCAATTTAGGTGGGACCCATTGCCTTATCTCCAACCCTATGAAGTGCGCAGAGGGCACCCTACGAACACTGGGTCAGGGTGGGATAGGATGGACTTAATAAAGTTTGGTTTGTGTAGGGCCATATTATGCAGTAAAAGTATTAATGAGTGTTGCACTGACCTTTTCCTCTTTACAGCCAAGCACTTGCCTGGGATGCCTGGAGTAAGCAGCAGATTTTCGCATGTGTTCTTTAAGTTGTGCCTGAGCACCCCTGTAGCAAGGTCCAGGAAGTATCTCAAGGACTTCTGTACGTAAAGAGTGGTCCATAGTGACATGAGGTTGGAAATGGTTAATTAACAGTAACAAGTAACGTAACAGTTCATGTTCTGTGACTTAAGTATTTTTCTACAGGAACCATTGTACGTGGTATTCCTCAGGAGATGATACCAGAAGAGGATGTTTGGTACTGTTGGGTTTATTTTGCACTAATTCTTGCACTATTTATTATGCTTGAAAATGTGTATTTATTTTCTACCATTGCAGGGATGGAATGGATTCTTTCCTCTGGGTGAAAGAATCTGCTGGCACTTGTCTGTTTTACAGCCACATAGGGGTTACAGAGACATTACAGGAGTGTGGCTTCCCTAAGAGTAGGTTGGGTCAAAAAGAGGTCCAGGCTTGGTTTGTTGTATTACTTGTCTCATCCACTGTTTATAATAATTAGTGTCCAATAACTAAATAGGGAGCCCATAGAGATGCTAAAGTGAATTCCTGGGGCATCTTGGTTATGTGCCTACACATGATCATGCTCATTATGCATCCAGGCCACAACTAATTACACTTATGCCACATTCTCTGATCATACTTTGCCTGTTAGATTTAGTTTATGTTTTCAATTCTTTTTAAAGGCAGGGGATGTAAAATTACTGATAGTGTCTGAGCTGTTACTGCAGGTTACAAGATGAGAGGAGTGGCAAATTAGGGTGAGGGGGTGGAGTGCAACAAAAAAGAGGTAAAGCCGTGACATAAAGGTGCTGGAATCATGCTGATTGGGCAGGGGATTTGGTGAGTAGGACAGGATTATAAAGATGCTGATGAGATAAAGTGGAGCTAGGAGAGGGCACTGGGTTAGATTGAAAAGACTGGGGGTTACAAATACAATTTGTTATACTTGCCCCAGCCTTAAATGGCATTTTACAGGCTATGACATAAAATACCAGACAGATGGCCACCCTAACATGAATACTGGTTGGAATCAGTGGGCTAAATGGGTACATGAAATTGAAATTATTAGTACAGGTTGTATGGCGAGCTTTAGTTTTATAGGGCTGTTTAGTGTATGTCTGATTTGCAGCATTAGTAGGCCTAGAAATAGAAAAACATTTCAGTCTATGGTATAATACACACAAGCATTCTCCCATGTAAATGTGTAGGCATTGTCGTGCATTCAGCAATAGGTGGCCTAGCTGAAGTGTATCAGGCTGGGCCTGGTCTGTGGGTCTGAGGGGCTGCTGAACAATGTATGCAAGGGCCTGTCTATGCCGCACAAGGAGCCGCATAAGGAGCAGGAGCACCCGACTCCACCCAGTACATCCCACTGTCCCGGATAGTTCAATGAATGTCCTGCGTTTCCATAATCTATTACGGAAATGCGGGGCATTCATTGAACTATCTGGGACAGCGGGATGCACTATTAAAACCGGGACAGTCCCGCGGAAAGACAGTATGTTAGAGATGGATGAGAAATATAATGCTGTACAGATTCTGTGGTATAAAACTGATCTAACGATGTTTGTATGAATTGTGCAGCTAAAATGAATTTTAAATTAAAGCATTCAAAACATAAATATGATTTTTTTTAGAAAGATTCTTGCTCAAGCTAAGGGAGTGGGAGTAGGACCCCTGGAGGGGGTGAGACAACAATGTAGGGGGAGGAGTGGCGATGCAGAAGTAGTTGGACTAGCGACATAGGTGGGCAGGCTGGAGGCCAAGCAACAGAATCCTTGTGTGAATGGGCAATAACAACCTGGCTTGATTAGGAATTATGGCCAGGTTGAGGTTAGGCTGGAAGTAGAATGATGGGTAGACTGGTAAATACTGGCCCCGGCCTTGTCTGGTATTTTACTAGCTAGGCTGGCAAAATACTGGCCAGGTAGCAACACTACCCCTGACAAGTCAATAAAACATAAGATATTAATAGCATTATTTTAAAAAACCCTAACATTAGCCCCTCATGTAGGGGCTCCTTGGTATAGTACTATATACCAAACATATATTTATGGTAGCAGTATAACTCAGCAGTATATGTGAAACACTTATAAATACACCAGTGAGTAGAGCACAAACCCATATAACATAAATCTCCTTCCTCCAAGGATACCAGCTGATTCATATCTTTACACTGCAATATGAAGTTGCACAAGTTTGCATAATTCCACCACTGTAGTAGTGACCCTAATAAGCTTTGTACATGAGTGTTAGGCTCCAATGCGGTAGGCTCCTCCTAGCTATAATATTGCACCAGTTAGCTGATAGCACTCTAGTAATGATGTGTTTAGCTATAGATCAACTAGTACATAATATGTGGTATCCATGTGATTCAGCTACTTCAGAACTTGATGCAGACAGGCTGGTTGTATAGTATGATGTGTAAGCCTTATGAGCAGTATCCTACTTAGCTGTAGTCCAACCACAACATAAACGAGTACTATGTGCAAACAAAAGGGATCATCATTTATATGATGTATTATGTGGTGTTGGACTGAGGTGTCCAGGGTCTACCAGGGCTGCTGCTTCAGTTGCCAAAGTTTACCCCCCTTCTTCCTCCTTGCAGCCACTATTAAGGTTTGGGGTGGTGCACCAAAAGTGGGGCCCACTGGGTTTTTTTTCCCTGTGGCTACATAATGTAGTAGCTAAACTATAGATAAGCATATTATTAAGAGATCGCTGTAAGCTAACTAATACTATTGTACTAATAATAGGAGGAAGGCAAACATTGGATTCTAACAGTCATCTACAAATTTTTTACGGTCACTACTACTAAGTTGTGAAATTTCATGTTGTAGTGTAATGATGTGAATCAGCTGGTATCCTTGGAGGGAAGAGCTTAAGTTAGATGGTTTATACTGTACTCATGTGTTACATTGCTACTATAAATATCTGGTGTATTGTACTCACTCATTCTACTAATATTGGGGGGGATTAATATGATAGAATTAACATATTGTGTTTTATATTTAGGAATAGCATCTCACCTTATGTCATCATATTAATGTTTTTTTTTTTTTCTTTTCTTTAAAGCTCATTATCAGGAACAAAATCCCTAGAAACATCAGTGTTGTGCCACAGCATTAGTACAGCACTATATTTCTCAACCTTCTGGGTAAAAACCTAAAACACAGCAGATATAGAGGGCGCCCTCTATAGTAGGCAAGACTTGTGGGGTAGAGCTGGCAGCTTTTCATCTTATTAAACAAATCCTACAAACAAATCCTTTGTGTGTGTGGGTGCGCGCACGCACATGGGTCAACATGGGTCAACACAAATTAAAACAGTGTGTAGACCAGTAAATTGACTCCAGTTAAAACCTGCACATTATTGGTTCAAGAATTTGATTGACAGTGTTGTTTCACAGAATGAATATTTTATCAGTTTTATGGAACCAAGTATTTATTTTGTTGATGACTGAATTCTGTGCTATAGAATCTTGCTTTCTGTCACAAGCATCTATTTTGTCATGAAAATCTAGCTGGAATATGTTATTCAGTTACACCATTATAGATTTTGTCAAAGTTTTGTTTTAAGTAATTAATTCTGTAAGTAACTTTACAAATAACTAGTTTTGTTGTATGGATGTTATACATTTGTGAGATAGAATGCTTGTTAAAATTTACAGAATTGAGTTTGCAATATAATAAACGCCTTTTGTGCAAAAAAAAAAATCTTTGTTCTTATTCTTCACTAGAAATATATTTTTTGTATATTTTTTACCACACACATTAATATTCTGTGTACTGGGAATTATTTTTCGTATATAGAATGTATTTTTGTAGACAAAATGTGCTTTGGACAAATGGCAACCCATAGTAGTCCAGCAAAATCAGGGTCGTATCCTTGAAGCAATATTGCACAATATTACTTTTCCAAAACTTTCCCCCAAATCTTCAGGGCCAGCATAAATGCAAATAAGCATTCTCATTGGTCACTTCTCTTGCACTTTTTTTTTGGTTTTTGTTTTAATCAGTAGAATGCTCAGTGGTGAATTTTCATGCATCTATAAATATGTTTTTCGACAAATTTTATAGCAAAATTATGATTGGGTTTACAACCCCTTTAATCCCGTGGGGTTCAGTGAGGCAGCATTATGATTGGGTTTACAATTTACTAAACAGTAAATAGATTTTTCACCTGCAAATTGGATCAGAAGTGGCATTTTTGCACAACTGTAATTTTTTTTTAATGATAAGGTGATTTTAGGTTCAATTATTTTTTTTTGTGTGTGTTTTTTTTATACAATGCAAATTTTTGTACAGTTTACTAAAGCCCTTTTTGGTATCTTGCTTTGTCCAAGTTCTTAGCTGTTATAAATCATTGTAGCCATTATGGCTATGGAAGTGGGTTAAAGGCACCTAAGATGCTGTCCTATGCACAAGCCCAGTTTTGTGGGTAGGCCACAAAGACCCAGGCCTAGGGCGGCAAGGATATAGGGGTGTTGTGCTGCCCACTGGCTGCATCTATCTTTTACAGCTGTTTAAATCTCCTGCCCACCCAGTCCTCAGTGCAGCCAATCAGCAAGGGAGGGGAGATGTGGGGGGAGGGGCTGTGTGCACACAGTGCACGGCAGGCGGGAGCACAGTAGCAAGTAGCAAGCAAGTAGCAAGGGTATGAGTGCAGGGGTATCAGTGGCCTAAAAAACCATGGACAAAAATGTAAAAAAGGCACAGAAAGTTCTGATCAGTGAGCTGTGTGTGAATATTAAATAATGCTCTTTATTTATACAAATTTCCTTTACAGTACTACCATTCATAAAAAATTTTTTCTATACTTACATATAAAAGTACTGTTAACCTTCACCAGTGACCTAACTATAGAGGAAGCAGACTCCGTGGCTGGGGGGGGGGGGGGGGGGGGTATTTGCTGCATTGACACATGGGGGCCCAGAGAAAAACACTGCATCACGGGTAAAAAACATGATTTCATCACTAAATATAATCAGTGTTCTGTTCTCCTGGCAGCCCACCAGTGCCTAGACCCTTCCTTGTTCCCACTACCAATGAAAGAGGAAAAATAAAAAATTATATAATGTCCTGCTTGGCTGCATCTAGGGAATGATTTAGCCAACCATGCAAATTCAACCGAGTCACAAGTTCTTCATTACAAAGGAGGCAAAATGTTTTTGGTTTTTTTTGCCTTTAATCACAGATGCCAGTAGATGCCTGGTCAGCAGAGGAGCTTTGTTTGGATCCAGTGCCAACTCCCTGTGACGTTGTAAAAGTCGCGGTGTGTAATTGATTGACCTTGGCTACTGTGTGAAATAAAAATCTACAACATCATCCAGGTGACAGCTCTATTGCAGCCACCTTCTCTGTGACAGACAAAGAGAGAATATACTTGCTTTACCATTCAGGGGCTTTGCTAGTTGGGGTTGACGTTTCCCTTTAACATCCATTTACTATGGAAATGTATAATACTCTGATTAATGGTCCAGGTCAACAACCAAGTAGAGCTTTCCAAGTCCAGTATTCCAGTTCAGCTACCTCATTCAACCAGGCTATCACTCCTGTGCTCCTGTTGTAGCACTAATTGCATGTAGACATCATATAAGGTAATGGAGGACACCTGACACTGCAGGGCTTTGCTGCAAATTAGTGTTTAATAGTGTGTTACACTACATGTTTCGGGCAAAGCCCTTTTTCAAGTGAACAACATAACATCTGAACAAAAAAACATTTAAGTGGTCCAACCTCCCCCATCACCGCATTGGTTCCAAGCAGTCCAAAGGGAGGGGTTTCTGCTCCAGGGCACTCAGTTAGGAGCCTGACCCCAAGGAAACTCTTTTAAAATCCAAAGTTATTTTTTATACATGGCCCAGGAACTACCAAGTAAATTGGTCTTCCACCATAGTGTAACTGTAAAAGAAAAACAAATTCCAGGTACAAGCACAATACATATACTGCCCATCTTAACTGATACCTATTTTCTACTTGGGTGTCTTACCACATGCTGACCAAGTCTCACTAGGGCAGTTCATTTATATCTGTAAAAGAACAGAGGTTACCATTAGAGGTGTATAGTTTACAGAAAACATTTTACACTCCATGCATCATTTAAACCATTAGGCGCTAAACTGTTCAGTTTTTTTATCCATACTGCCTCCTTTTGCAAGAGTAGTTTTGTTATATTCCCCCCCCCTTGAGGGGTATTTAACTACCTCTAGCACCATTCAGCGCAGTTGCGATTGGTTATGTTTTACCTGGTGGAAATGCCTGGACACAGCTGTATCGCCGGCGGAACCTTCTTTAAAATTTCTAATGTCCCCCTTATGTTCCTTTATCCTGGTCTTGACAGGTCTATTAGTTTGGCCAACATACACCTTGCCGCAGGGGCATTTGATCATATAGATCACACTCTTTGTATCGCATGTTGAAAAATGTTTTAATTTTATAGGGTAACCTTTTGTTGGATGGTTAAACTTGTCACCCTTAATTACCCCAGAGCAGCAAACGCAATTAAGACATCGTGCTGTTCCCCACTTTGGGGTACCCAGGAATAGCTGCCTTCCATCTTTCCTTTTATATTCACTTGGGCATAGAATGTCCTTTAGTGTACTGCCCCGTTTATAGCTAAACATGGGGGGTTCTCTATAGCAGTTACCATACTTCTTATCCCCCTGCAATATTGGCCAGTACTGCTTAACCAAAGTTAACTATTTCAGGTTTAATGGAAAGTATTTCTGGCAAAAGCAAGGGACGTCAATGGGTTCTTCGGTAGTGCCTTCATTTGCTAATATCTTTGTATACACCCTTGAGCAGAAATATTTCATGGCACATCGATTCAATGGTTTTATAAAATCATATCTGCACTATGTGGATGATGTGCTAGTAATTTGGGATGGAACAAAAGAACAATTCCAAGAAATGGTAAAGGAGGCAAATTTAAAGCACCCCACTATAAAGTTTACTTATGAAATTGGGGGGACTACACTTCCTTGATGTGCTACTGACCATTGAGAATGGTCAGATTTCCACAGGCCTGTTTAGAAAGCCAACGGACAGGAATAACCTGTTAACTGTAAAGAGCTTCCATAACCCCAGGGTTATCAATGCCATCCCCAAAGGTCAATTTATGCGGGCACGCAGAATAACATCCGAAGATGAAAAATATAAGACAGCAGCTAAGGAGCTGATAGGCCGTTTCAAAGAAAAAGGCTACACTAAGCATAAACTCATACACCCTACTAGAAAAACCTAAAATATGTAGAGAAACTACACCGCAACCCATTTTCGTGAGTAAATACTGTGAGGCTAGTAAAAAACTTTACCAATTTACTTGGTAGTTCCTGGGCCGTGTATAAAAAATAACTTTGGACTTTAAAAGAATTTCCTTGGGGTCAGGCTCCTAACTGAGTGCCCTGGAGCAGTAACCCCTCCCTTTGGACTGCTCGGAACCAATGCGGTGATGGGGGAGGTTGGACTTGGGTCTTGTAACCACTTAAATGTTTTTTTGTTCAGATGTTGTTCACTTGAAAAAGGGCTTTGCCCGAAACATGTAGTGTAACACACTATTAAACACTAATTTGCAGCAAAGCCCTGCAGTGTCAGGTGTCCTCCATTACCTTATATGATGTCTACAACCAAGTAGAGCTACGATTGTATTACCACCATTTGGGAAGCCAGATCAGGTCAAGCTCTACTTGGTTGTTGACCTGGATATTTAGTCAGTTTGATCATTGGACAAATGACTGGATCATGCAGGGGGGCAGTGCATAGTGATGACAGCCTTGTATAAAAAAAAAAAAAAAAAACTATTGAAACTATTTAAGGGTGACAGGTGCTCTTTAAAGGTGAGGGGAAAGTATGCCTGAGTTGACATGCCTGACATGTATGCCTGAGCTGACATGTCTCATTATAAGTGAAAGAAGTGACCAATGAGAATGTTTATTCCTAGAACTATGTGAGGCATCTTCCTATTGCAGCCGCAGACTCTGAAAATTGGGAGGATAGTTTTGGAAACGTTTTATTGTGCAATTTTGCTTTAAGCATGCAACCCTGATGTTGCTGGACTACAGCTCCCAGCACAGGATCATTCAGCACTGGGAAAATTGTGCTTATTGCTTCCAACTCCAATTGCTAGAAGTTGCATTACTTTGAGATGGGTGGGAACTTGAACACACAGCATTAATACAACCACTGGCTCTTAAAGGGCATGTCAACCCCAAAAATAATGTTTTGCATAATGAAAGAAAACATAATTCTAAGCAACTTTCCAATATGAAATAATTAAAAATTTGTAGTGCTTTAAACGTTATTTGTAAATGTAATTGCTATTGAAAGCAGGTCTTGCTTTGAATAGCAATTATAAATACAAATAACTCAAAAACCATTACAAACTTGTAATAAATGTATATTGCAAAGCTGCTTAGAATTTTGGTTTCTTTTATAAGAATATATTTTGAGTTGCCTTGTCCTTTAAAGTGGGTGTTCTGTTTTAAACCATAGGAGTTTAAAACAAAAGGAATTAAAAACAAGGTATAAAGTTTGTTATTTATTCCATGGGGCCGATTCATTAAAACACGAGTTCGAATCCCGAATGGGAAAAATTCAGATTGGATATGATCATTTCTGAAGATCGCAAATATCATGAAAATGCTTAAAAAATCATATTAAGAAACTGGCACACCTGTTTTGTAAAGATAAAATATAACTTTTAATTCCCTGTACTTTAAAATAAAATGTTGCTAAAAAAGATAGGAAAGACAAGAAAACAGAATTAACTGATAATTTGATTGCAGTAATATTTAGATCTCAAGATATAAAATACCTCAATTATTGGGAGATACTATTTGTCTGCAAACCCTAAACGATACTCACCTTGTCTTGACATACAGTAAACAGGGTATACATGACTGACAGTCCTTAATATAAAATTGTTGTATATAATAAAGAACGATTAAAACATATAATTGCTGTTATTTAATAAGACGCTGTATATTAACACAGATAAAAAGATCAAAACGCTTGATAGTGGTTAACAAAATTTATTACATTTATAAGGTAAATGTATATAGTTTATATCAGATCCAATTGCAATCTACCCATAGCAATTAGTCGCTACATTTGTTGCTAATTCAAATCAATGGTGTTAATAAAGATACATGTTAGGTAATAGTATCTAAGAGCGTATCAGCTACAATTGAAGCAGATTCAGGGTGTGAACCATAATTTTAACTTCTGTTTTCTTGTCTTTCCTATCTATTTTAGCAACATTTTATTTTAAAGTAAAGGGAATTAAAAGTTATATTTTATCTTTAAAAAACAGGTGTGCCAGTTTCTTTTTATGTGTTTGTAACACTATTTACTTCAATTTAATATATATACTGTGCACCCTGGTTGTACTGGAGTGCGAGGTTTTCTCTCAAATTTGTATATAAAAAATTCTATTAGTCACGATAATATCGTATTGGCGATCCGAAACAGCGGCAGAACCTTTCCGAATTTTTCGCGCAAGCTTACGAAAAAGTCGCACGGGCACGAAACAAGCGCGCAAGCTTAACTATTTTTCTGTAACTGAGACAATGAGTGGCAGTAAGATTGAAGGTCTGAAGTAGTGCACAGTCTGCCACATGTATGCAATTTTGAAACAACAGTTCCAAAGTGCTTACCTCTGTCATGGATGTGAGCGAATTGCCACTTTAGAGGCTCACGTTAAAGCCTTAGAGGAACACGTTGCAGATTAACAATCTTGAGAGGAGTCTCTTGCTCATTGAGCAAGAGCTAAAGGGGTCAGATAGTTTGGGGGCAGAAAAACAGTTGAAGGATTATGAGGCAGTAAGATGAATGCCAGTTAGAAAATCTAGGGGCTGATTTACTAATCCACGAATCCGAATGAGAAAAATTCGGTTTGGAAAACGAACATTTTGTGACGTTTTCGTATTTTGGCGATTTTTTCGTCGCCGTTACGACTTATTCGTAACTGTTACGACTTGCGCGAATTGTCGCAACTTTTTCATAGCCAATACAAATTTTGTGAATTGTCGCAACTTTTTCATAGCCAATACAAATTTCGTGAATTGTCGCAACTTTTTCATAGCCATTATGACTTTCGTGAATTGGCCCCGACTTTTTCATAGCCATTATGACTTTCGTGAATTGTCGCAACTTTTTCATAGCCATTATGACTTTCGTGAATTGTTGTGACTTTTGCATAGCCATTACGACAATTTGCGAAAAAGTCGCAAAATACCGATCATTACGAGAAAAACGCATTTGGACGCTTTTCGGACATTCGTGGATTAGTAAATATGCCCCCTAGTGTGGAGAAAATCAAAAGGGAGACTGTTTGTGCATCCCAATAGATTTGCCAGATTATGTGAAGAAGATGGGAGAGTGAACTCTGGACTGGCAGTTCTAGATCAGACTGATCTGGGAGACCAGCTTCTCTAGTAGTGGTGGGGAGGAGAGCAGAGCTAGGCCTATACAGACTGTGGTTATAGGGGATTCAATTATTAGGAAAGTTTACAAGGTAATCTGTCATCCTGGTGCCAGACTTCAGCATGTGGTTGATCGGGTTGACAAATTATTGAGTAGGGCTGGGCATGACCGATCTGTCTTGGTACATATCGGTACTAATGACAAAATTAATGGTAGGTGGATGAGGTTAAAGAGTAAGTTCAGTCCTCTAACTGCCCAAGATGCAAAGCCCACATGGCCAACTTTTTGCACCTAATGGGACTGCCCTGAAACACAAAAATTCTGGCGCAAGATCACAGAATTCATGGGAACAGAATTGGAATTACCGCAAGTACTTAATCCAGCCACCTGCATACTGGGCACCCTAGACACACTGGTACCCAGAAGGAATACTAATGAGACTGCTATTTTTTTATGCCAAAAAAACCCATCGCTCTACAGTGGATGGGCCCAACACCTCCATCTCTTCGTAAATGGATTAACTTGGTCAATTCACAATTGGAACTGTACAAACTTACCTTGCCAGAGGCTGCCCGGCAAAATTTGAACACATCTGGTCTCCTTGGATAGACTCTCCAGCCACAACAGCACAATAACTGTTTACTCTCCAATCTCTCCTTTCTTTCCCTTTCTCTTCTTTCCTCCTATTCTATCTTATTGTTATAAAAAAAAAAAAAAAAAAAAAAGCGTAAGTTCAGGGATCTAGGCTCTAAGATTAAGGAACGGTTCTCCAATGTAATTTTTCTGAAGTTTTGCCTGTGCCACGTGCAAGTTTAGGGAGACAGCGGGAGCTTAGGGAGCTTCATCCCCATGCATGTAGCTCCCTAAGATCTCCCTGTCTCCCTAATCTCCTTCACATAATCTGGCAAATCTATTGGGATGCACAAACAGCCTCCCTTTTGATTTTCTCCACACTAGATTTTCTAACTGGCATTCATCTTATTGCCTCATAATCCTTCAAATCCTTTGTGTAGGAAGGAAGGGTTTGGGTTCCTAGGCTGGCTTTTCTCTGGGGTACAATCTATATAGCCATGATGGATTGCATTGGCAATGGAGTCCATTGTGCTGGGGGAGATAATGGCTAAGAGGCTGTAGGAGTGTATAAACTAGGCAAGGTGGGGTGAGTGAGCTAAAGCTTTATGGGAAAGCTAGTGTAGATGGGGCAGTGGGATCAGCAAGGAGACATGGGAGAGGAGTGAGAGGGGCATACAGTTTACCAGCTAAGGAGCTTCCACAAAGGCAACAGTCTAATATTAACTTTAGATCTAACTCTCCATTACCTAATGTATTTAGATTACTACTTTTCCATATCTTTCAGAGGGAAAAGTACTAATCTCCACTGCATGCTGGCTAATGCATGGAGTTTGTCAGGTAAATTAGGAGAGCTGGAGTCTATTACATATACTGAGAATTAGGATTTAATTGGTATCACTGAGTCGTGGTGGAATGAAACATGTGACTGGGCTATGCATTTAAATGGTTACACCCTTTTTAGAAGGGACAGGGGGATTAAAAAAGGGGGAGAGGTTTGTCTTTATATAAAGTCAGATTTAAAACCATGTGCTAAAGAAATTACCAGGGATAGTGTAGAATCCCTTTGGGTAGAAACTTCAGCAGGGTTACAAAGAAAACTATAAATGTGGGGTATGCTATAAACCACCTTGTATAAGTGAGGAGGATGAGGCCCAGCTACTATTGCAAATGGAGGAGGCTTCAAAACTAGGTCAAGTTGTTATTATGGGGGACTTCAGTTATCCAGACTTTGACTGGAGTAATGGGGTGGCAAAGTCAGAAAAAGCTAGCAGGTTTGTAAATATGGACCTGGTGATATCTTTAACATTTGTGTGGGTGAGCATTTAGGGAACAGTGATCATAACATAGGTCCCTGGTAAGGCCTCACCTTGAGTATGCAGTGCAGTTTTGGGCTCCAGTCCTTAAGAAGGATATTAATGAGCTGGAGAAAGTGCAGAGACGTGCAACTAAACTGGTTAAGGGGATGGAAGATTTAAACTATGAGGTGAGACTGTCGAGGTTGGGGTTGTTCTCTCTGGAAAAGAGGCGCTTGCGAGGGGACATGATTACTCTGTACAAGTACATTAGAAGGGATTATAGGCAGTTGGGGGATGTTCTTTTTTCCCATAAAAACAATCAGCGCACCAGAGGTCACCCCTTTAGATTAGAGGAAAGGAGCTTCCATTTGAAGCAGCGTAGGTGGTTTTTCACGGTGAGGGCAGTGAGGTTATGGAATGCCCTTCCTAGTGATGTGGTAATGGCAGATTCTGTTAATGCCTTTAAGAGGGGCCTGGATGAGTTCTTGATCAATCAGAATATCCAAGGCTATTGTGATACTAATATCTACAGTTAGTACTAGTGGTTGTATATATAGTGTATGTATGTGAGTGTATAGATTGGTAGGTGTGGGTTAAGTGTGCTGGGTTTACTTGGATGGGTTGAACTTGATGGACACTGGTCTTTTTTCAACCCTATGTAACTATGTAACTATGTAACTATGTATAACATGGTCTCCTTTGAGATAATGTTGCAGAGACAGGTCTATAAGGGAGTAACTAAAACACTAAATTATAGACATGCAGACTTTGCCAGTATAAGGGCATCTCTGCAATGTATCAGCTGGGAAAGGCTTTTCACAGGGTTAAACACAAAAGGAAAATGGAATATTTTTAAAACATTGCTTAGCAAGTATAGTTCCCCTTGCTTTTAAAGCATTTAAGTTAGTTGGGACAGCAGAAACTTTCATCAGGTACAAGAAGCAAATAAAGCATGCAAAAAAGCTATCAGGCAAGCTAAAGAGATGGAAAGAAGTGCTGTAGCAAGGAGTAAAAGGAGTCCCAAGCTATTTTTTAAATATGCAAATAGTAAAAAAATGAAGCAAGAAGGGGTGGGACCCTTGTTATCACAGGTTAGGGGCAAGCTGGTTGACGAGAACAGGGAAAAAGCAGAAATTTTGAACTCTTATTTTTCATCTGTCTATACAACTCAGGGGCCAGCTAATCAAGGCTTCCTTTTAATAGACCCAATTAATATAACTACATGGGTCACTGAAGAGGAAATTCAAAAGAGACTTGAACATGTAAAGGTTGCCAAACCTCTTCACTTAATCTTTCAGGATTCATTGAGGTCTGGCATGTAGCCGAGGAACTGGTGAATTGCTAATGTGGTGACGTTATTTAAAAAGGATCCCATTTTCAGCCTGAAAACTATAGGCCTGTTAGTCTGACACCAGTAGTAGCAAAGCCTTTGGAAGGGGTAATAAGGGATAGGATACTTGAATACATTGAAAATCAGAATACTATAAATTTGTGCTTGCATGGTTTTATGCGTTACAGATCTTGCCAGACTAGTTTAGTTGCCTTTTATGAGGAGGTGAGCAGGAACCTCGATGCTGGAATGGCAGTGGATGTCATCTACTTAGACTTTGCTAAAGCATTTGATTCAGTACCTCACAGAAAGTTAATGATAAAATTGAGGGATATTAGCCTAGAACATAATATTTGTTTTGGATAGAAAACTGAGTGTGGTAAAAGGAACATTTTATAAATTGGCCAGTGTTGTTAGTGGAGTACAACAGGGGTCTGTCCTTGGTCCTTTGCTTTTTAACTTGTGACCTGGAGGTGGGCTTAGAATGTACTGTTTCTATTTTTGCTGATAATACTAAGTTGTGCAAAACTATTAGTATACTATACTATAAGTTCAATGCAGGATGCTGCCACTTTGCAGAGTGATTTGACAAAATTGAAAAACTGGGCAGCAAAATGGAAAATGAGGTTCAATGTTGACAATTGCAATGTTATGCACTTTGGTAGAAATAATATAAACTAAGTGGTAGTGTATTGGGGGTATCCTTACTTGAAAAGGATCTGGGAATTTTTGTAGATAAGTTGTCTAATTCCAGGCAATGTCATTCTGTGGCTATTAAAGCAAAAAAGTACTGTTTTGTATAAAAAAGGGCATTGACGCAAAGGATGAAAACATAATTTTGCCTCTTTATAGGTCTCTGGTAAGGCCTCACCTTGAGTATGCAGTACAGTTTTGGGCTCCAGTCCTTAAGAAGGATATTAATGAACTGGAGAGAGTGCAGAGATGTGCAACTAAACCTGTAAAGGGGATGGATGATTTATGAGGTTAGACTGTCAAGGTTGGGGATGTTTTCAAGTACATTAGACAGATTATAGACAGATAGGGGGTGTTCTTTTTTTCCATAAAAATGATCAGTGCACCAGGGGCCACCCGTTTAAATTAGAGAAAGGAACTTTAATTTGAAGCAGAGTAGGTGTTATTTTACAGTGAGGGCAGTGAGGTTGTGTAATGCCCTTCCTAGTAATGTTGTGATAGCAGATTCTGTTAATGCTTTAAGAGGAGTTTGGATGAGTTCTTGAACAAGCATAGTATCCAGTTAGTACTGATGTTAGTATATATGGTTTATGTATGTGAGTGTTTAGTATAAACACTCACATACATATATACCAACATCAATCCCAGCTGATCTGTGTAAATCTGCCTCCATGTTCTTTGTTACAAAGACCAGAGTAAATCAAATCAAAAATATATAAATAGGTCAGTACTTGGTTTGTACTGGGTTTACTTGGAAGGGTTGAATTTGATTTACTCTGGTCTTTGTAACAAAGAACATGGAGCCAGGTTTACACAGGTCAGCTGGGATTCTCATTGAACGATTTTTTGCATTCTACTGCAGCCGCTGGCCCTGAAGATTTGGGGGAAAGTTTTGGAAATGTTTATTTGTGCAATATTGCTTTGAGAACCTTGATGTTGCTGGACAGCAGCTCCCAACGTGCCGCAAGCTTTATTATATGTAAAATTGTTGTGGAATTTGTAGTCCAGCAACAGCTGACTAAAGTTTGGTTCAGCAATGCAGCAGGGTTTAGTACCCCTTTAAGCCATTCATGGCCGCCCAAAACAAAAATCATATCTGTTGATTGCCCAGGCCTAGGGCGGCATGCCGCACCGAAGTTCCTCCCATACGGAGCAATGAGGATCTCTCCCCACTGCTCCATATGAGTTTAAATGGGCGCCCGTGTGAATGCGCATGCGTGCAGCAAATGGGTCCGGTCTCGGGGCACCCGGATTAAAAATCCGGCACTGATTGGATGAGAACTTACCCTAACTGTAACTGCAACAACTGAATACCAAGACAGAAAATGGATACTCTACACCTATTTTGGGGTAATGTAATATGGCTGCTGCTAGTCTTATAACCCATAGCAACCAATGAAAATGGGATATTTACTTGTCATTTGTTTCAATTTGATTGGTTGCGCTAGGTTAAGAGACCTAGGGACCTTTTATTACATTATACTGTGGAAAAAGTATAGCCCTTTCACTGTCCCTCCTTTATTGTGTTCTCCCTATTATATTGGAGGGTAGTCTGAAAACTGGAGGGTTACAGAAATAAGAAAACATTGGTGCATCAGTCATTCATAGTTCCAAGCAAAAGTGCAAACTGCAATTTGGACACAAATGTCTCTGTTTCTTTTTACCCATAATGTAACATTTCCCTGCACAATTCCAGCATCATTGTGTATTTGTGCCTGCACCAAATCTGCTTGATGCTTTAAAACAAATGCAGCTGTACATTTTGATCAATCAGATTTAAATAGAGGCCAAAACCGTGTGAGGATTGTGTAATTTCCGTGGCACAGTGTTAAAACAGCGTGGTATTTTTTGGGTGCAAGGCTGTTGTGTCTACTGAGTCAGGAAACCTGGAACATCTGCTGTTCTCAGGGTAGCAGTCGCAGAGTAGAAAACTTACTTGGCCCTCTGCCCTGATGTGTCCTCCCATCAGCGGGGGGCTGATGGGAGGACACATCAGGGCAGAGGGCCAAGTAAGTTTTCTACTCTCTCATAATTCGGAGCTGGTGTGGAGCTGGGATTTACATGTAAAATAGAGGAAGCAGACCCTGTGGTCCAGACCCACTGGTATAGGGATACCTGGGGCACACTATTCTAGGTGCAGCCTATACTATGTGCACTTACTTTATAGGGATGCAATCTATTAATGAATATTGAGGTTTTTCTCCTTCCATTGTTGCACCTAAAGGCCCTTTATTTTGGTATGACAGCTGAGCAGATGAAGAGCAGGTAGTGAAATTGCAAGGAAACAGCTGACAATGATAAAGTGCTGAGAGAAGAAAAAGAAGAGGTGGACAGGAAGAGCTAGATGAGAGGAGAATGTGTGGGAGACGGCTATGGAAAGCAATATCTGCCTGTAAGTGTGACTCAGAAGTCGATTGGCAGATTTCAGACCTGGAAGTGGGAGGTTCATATATATGGGATGTTGCACAAAATATTCTTTTAAGATGACACATTCTCCTGATTGATGTTTTAATCACACTCCCATCCACTGAGAGAGACGTGAAAGACGTGAAACACTTGTTTTCTAGGACAATAATTCCCCATGTCTTTGGCCAATACCAACAAAGTTGTTTTATGATAGCAATGAACTTTAAAGGGGATGTCAACTATGAAATATCTCAATATTTCATAGGTGATGGTCCCCTTTAAAGTTCATTGCTATCATAAAACAACTTTGTTGGTATTGGCCGAATGCAGAATGTGCTTGGTAGAGACGAATCCCCCTGAGAAATATTATTTGTGGTATCACTGTGCAGGTGATTCAGCCAGGACTGTTCCTGCTGAATTGTGCTTAGCACAGGGGGATTTTTTCTTTATTTAGTTCTTGCATCCTAATACAACAAAAGCTAAAGAAATAACATAACAAATAAGCAAAACATTAAACATATTCACAAACTAAGGATATGCAAAACACAACTAACTGATTCATATAATTAACAGAATACTGCTTCTTCTGTGGGCAACTCTACATACAAACCTTCATGTATTAAGTTGCACTCTCATATTTGCAATGCAAATCATTTAATTTCTAACATTTTTTCTTAGAATGAGCAGCACAGCCTGACTGTGTGCCACTCTAACCTCAACCAAAAGGAGCACAAATCATCTGACTCCAGGAAGACAAAAGATTGGGCTACTCACCTAAAACTGTATGAAACCCCATCAGAAAAATACAAAGAGAAAAAATCTACAGGGGTGTGTGTGAGAAGTATTAGCCCATCACCACAGAGACATCAGCATTAGCAAGAGACTCACAGAGGGTCAAACTTAGACCTTAGACCCTTCCACATTGCTTTATCCATCCTTTGTCTCTCAAAAGACCGTATCTTCCCAAGCTCTCCCAGTACCATATCCACCACCACTAGACAGAGAGGGACTTCATGGCTGTGAGAAACCTTGCACCATGCATTCCAGGTGTAGAAGCAATAACAGAACTGACTAAGAAGAGAGTGCCCAAATCATAACCCCTGTGTCGCTTGAATGCCCCATAGGCCCACTCCTGGTAATCACAACTAGAGAAGCAAGGAATACCCAAGGCAGCAGAGACGTATGTTAAAGGAGAAGGAAAGGCTAATAAAGAGTTAATCTCAAGCTGCAGGCATACCTTCAGTTCTCTCAATAGTGCCCTTAAGTCTCCCCATATTTCTCCCGTTCAGATGATCAGAAGCCAAACAGGAAGAAAACGCAGATCTGTGTAAAGAAAGTTCCCATAATGCCTCATTCCTGCACAGACACCCAGACCAAGTGTACATGCTTAGTTAGTAAGACTATGAGTCAGCTTCCTGCTGATTGGCTCAAATCCACGTTCCTAAGGGAGGAGAGTGAGTTATTAGCATTCTTGAGGGAGGGGGGTGCAGGAAAGACCAGAAAGCAAAGAGCTGCATGTCTCTGGCAGAGGAAAACAGACACAACTAATCTTTTGACAGGGAACTCAGTGCAGCGTTTCTGTGAGTGCTTATGGCTGTATTTACCTTTCTGATAAAGCTTACTTAGTTTTTGCCTTTCCTTCTCCTTTGACTGAAGCAAGAAGTGGTCAATTGTTTCCACTTAGAACATTCCTTGCATGGGCAATCAGCTCATCGGTGCATCTGTACTTCAGATTCCAATTAACATAGAGCTTCCTGTGGAAGAAGTGCCAGATGATGTCCCTAAGCTTTGGGGGCACCCTTGGGGAATTGAGTAAAGAGAACCCTGACTTCAACACTTTGTCTGGACAGTCCTTAAGGGCCGATGATGCATGAAAGTCACCAGAACTCTCCCCAATGCACCCAAGACTCTCCCATCAATCTCTCTTCTGGGAGAAGCCCTGAACTACCCAACAGACACACACACTGCAACCTCATCACCTTCACCTTCAGACTCACTTCACAAAGAACCCCCCTTTTTCCTTTGTAGGTAGGTAACATTCCTTTTGATGAGGTTTGTATTATTCCCCCATAACAGTTGGAAGAAGAGACCTTTGATCTTAACATAGAAAGCGTCTGGCAAAAGGCACACATGGTTGAGATAGAGAAAGATTGGAATTAGATTTGATAAGATCTGCCCTTTCTCTAAGGATATATTTTAACCTTTTCCACCAATTCTCTAGAGGGAAGATGTCCGGGAGATTGAAGGCAGGATCTACCTTCCCCATCCAGAAGTTTCACATTTATTCTGGGTAAACAAGGACACAGAGGCCCTTGAGTAGTACCTTAGCATACATGCCACAGTTTCTGCCTCCACCCCACTAGACACGACTACAGTGATATAATTTGCATAACCTTCAGGAGACAGAGAAACCCCTGCCAAAGCACCACCCTGAAGGACTGATTTACACACTGAATTTGAGCACCAAAGAATTCACATTCACACTATAATAATGTGTCCTTGAATATCCTACTTCCACATGCTCCTCTAAAAAAGGTGAAACCTGTGCAGTTAGGGAAGTGCCAAATCTGCACGTCCTCTAGACTGGCCTAACCATGCTATTAAAGAAGATGCTATCATAGCCCAGCTGACCTGCAGCACCTACCCTATCCATAGGCCTAGTCAAGGTATTAAAGTAACCACCAAAAACTATTGGCTGGGCTGTAAAAAGAAAGGACTTAATCTTGCTAAACAGGTCCCATTTCGCCTTTAGAGCCTGAGGACCGTACACATTAATAAGTCGATTAAGAAGGTTCTGCCCATTCAGGGGATTAGTAGATAGACTGCCACAGCCTGCACCATACCTCCAATATAGTTCTATGCGTCGGGTTGTCAAGGTAACCGCCCCGCTCGCTGCTCGCAAGTCCCATTCTCATGGTGTGCAAATGTTACAGGAACACTCAGTCTCTTCAGGCGGGTATAATCAGGCACACGATATTACCACTCTTGTATTAGTGGAAAAGCTGTACTTATAATCGTGTTCTCCATTTTAGGTACAGCTTTTCCACTAATACAAGAGTGGTAATATCGTGTGCCTGATTATACCCGCCTGAAGAGACTGAGTGTTCCTGTAACATTTGCACACCATGAGAATGGGGCGGTTACCTTGACAACCCGACGCATAGAACTATAATGGAGGTATGGTGCAGGCTGTGGCAGTCTATCTACTAATCCCCTAACTATTTACAAGCAGAGTCTTTATGGCTCAGAATTTTTACTAGCTCTACCTACTCATAGCGCATGACGCTGACTGTCAGTGTGGCTTGGTTACCATGACAACCCGCACCTACGGTGTGCGCGGCTATACCACGATCTATGTTCCTCGTTTCTCCCGCAAACTAATCCTTCTCGTCCTGGATATTAACTAGATGTAAGTCTGACCGAATGACTTTGACGGTATTTTTTTCCCCTGATCCTTACTGATACGTGTGGCCCAGAGCGTGTGAGTTACAGTTCAACCATACGGGACAGCTCTCTGCATTCGGCTCTATTTTGTTGTTTTCATTTACTTTCCCTTTTCTTTCTCTATTTCTGGCTTTATCCTTTATTTATATTTTGATTTTGTGCAATACCTTTGACTTTGGTTATTCAATAACTGTTAGACACTTGTACTTTCACGGTGACACTGGTGAATGGTGATTGGTTGAACACAAAATGACGTCATGAGCTACAGTTTGGCGCCAAATTCAGTTTAAGAGTGGGTTTGTAATTTTTCTGTTCACTTTGAGAAAGGCTGTGGATACGGCCGAAACGTTAGTTTGACGTGTTTCCATCAAATAAAATTTTTCTTTATTTCTACTAAGTCCTGTGAGTGCGGCATCTATTTTGGATGATTGTGCTACATTTCTTCATACTGCACCCAGGCATACTTTGACCTGGATAAACCTGAGTGCCTACTTGCATGCATTTTTATATATATATATATATATATATATATATATATATATATATATACAGTATTTACTCTCCATACTCCATTCTTTGTAGAATACAAAGCCACCCCAACCCTAAGGACAGAAAGACAAAGATGCAGGTTATTCACCTAAAACACCATGAGCCCAATCATAAAAATTTGTTGGAAATTAAAAAAAATCTACAGGGAGTGAAGGAGACCAGCCCCACACCAAGGAGGCTAATCAGAAAGGGCCAGGTAAATAAAGGGGTTCAAGGAGGCCAAAACCTGCACCATAAAGATGCCCACCTTGCTGCATTTATCCTCTGTATCTCAAAAGAGTGAATCTTCCAAACTCTGAACAGGGTCTCCCCTGTTTCCTAATTTGTGCCTAGTAGGAACCTACATTCCAAGTATAATAGCGGACAACACAACTGACTAGAAAAAGTGTGCTCAAATCAAAACCCTGATGACATCTGAATGCCCCGTAGGCCCATTCCTGGTAATTTAAACCAGAGAGGCCGGGAATGCCCAAAGCGTTAGAAACTTTTTTGTATGCTTTAATGTTAAAGGGACAATGAAGCAGTTAGTGGGGTATGGACCATGGGGTCTCCACCTTCCCAGAGCATTCCTCCCGTGGACAGTGTTAGGTCCTGCGCCTCTTTGTTGGTTCCCACATAACTTCAGAAGAACCACAGCAATTATTTAATCAGAGAGGGAAACTTTATTGGTTAAGTACAAAATACAGAAGTATTCGCTAGCTTGGAGAGATCTCCCCCAAGCTGACCATTACAATGTCTTTTTTTGATCTTATCAAACTTATGTATCTTTATCGTATTGAATAATAATCTCTTAATCATTATGATTAAGCAAAATCGAATTAAGCGAATCAGGTGTAAAAATGTTTATTGTGCCACAACAAACACTTTTACACATGATTTGGTGTGCTGCAGCATGTTAGATTCTATCATCAAGCAATATTTGTTCCTCTTTATGCTTATATTGTCACATATCTGAAATAATTGACCTGTTAATATCTGTTACATAGCTTATAGATATATAGGTAGATATATAGATATATATAAGTTCTATAATAAAGGCAATGCATTAGAAAAATTTCCACATCCAAGGACCTGTCCAACAGGTCTGCTTTCCCCTTCAGATTACTGAAGGTGCAGAATAAGATTTGTGTGGAGATTTCATCTCCAAAGGGGGGACTGTTAGCCCCCATTTCCCCCATTAGCCCCCATTTCCTTATGATAGCAGCTACTGATAGCAGCTATCAGATGCCTTTAAGTGAACACATCCCTCAATAAATACCTTAACATATCATGTGATACTACCATGTGACCCATTAACCTCATCCACGGCCGCACAGTTATTAAAAGTCCCATGCAGCCATCTCACCAATCAGTTATGTGTAAAACGACAGTCCAGATTCTTAGCAGTCTTTACAATTCATAACCTGTAAAAATGTAACCATAAATACAAAGTATCACATTAAAAAGCAACAATACAAATTATCCCACGATAGACACAATTGCATGGTTTAAAAAAAAAAAACACATCTTAAAGGAGAAGGAAAACCAAAATGTTAGGCACCGCCAAGTGACTTTAATTGCTTACCTTGTACCCCGGGCTGGTGCCCCTGTTAAGAGATAACAGTACTAGCCCGGGGTAGCTGTGAGCGCTTCCTTCTTCCGTGTTGGCATGCTTGCACATGCGCATTAGAGTGAAAAACCGAACTTTAACAACAAAGTCGACACCCAGGGATTTCGCCGGCAGAAGAAACACGGAAGAAGGAAGTGCTCGCTACAGGTACCCCGGGCTGGTGCAGTTTTCTCCTAACAGGGGCACCAACTCGGGGTACAAGGTGCTTACCTTGTACCCCGAGTTGGTGCCCCGGTTAGGAGAACTCGGGGTAAGTCACTTGGGGGGTGCCTAACATTTTGGCACCCCCAAGTGACTTAGCCTTTCCTTCTCCTTTAAAGGACATGTAAACCCCACATACAAAAAATGTAATCAGTGAACAGCCTCTTTGAAATCTTTCAATACCTGCCACACTCACTGGTTGTCCAGAGGTTAATAGTAAGGCTGCAGCATCCCCTTAATCACTTAGATTTCCTTCTCCTCCTGTAACCCATCCCTCGGGAATTTGCTTTTGGCTGTTGGCTTGTGGGCATGCTCAGTTGATCCCAGCTCAGATTACTAAACACACCCCCCAGCAGCCAGTGAAGAGATTGCATTGCTGGTTCCCATAGAAACTCAGCTGTCTGCTTCAATTTTTTTCTCCCAACCAACTCTCTTGAGCTCAACTCAAACAAAGCAGAACTTTTATCAGAGACAGTTCTTCCTGCATGAGCCTGTATTCTTAATGAAATGTATGCTGAATAAGGGTCTGTGTGTGTGTGTATGCTGTTTGCAGATTTAAATGTATCTGATTATGTATCAGAGGAAAAATGGCCACCGGGTGAAAGCTACTATTTGCTTTAGGAACATGTGATGGTGCTGGCAAGTGGAGGGGATATATGCAGTACAAATTATGCCATTTGGGTGGGGGAGACATGCCCAACTGATATACATTGTAGGTAAATGTAGGCTTTAAGCTAAAACTCTCATTTAAACCTTGAGGACAAAGAGAAACCAAATTTTTTAATCCACACTGCCTCCCTTTTTAACCCTTTAAGGGCCAGCCGAATTCGTCATTTCAGTTCCCCCCAGTGCCAGACGTTTTTTAAGCATTTTGTACTCATTCACTTTAAAAATGTTTTTTGGTAGGAAAACCTCCATGAAACTAGGGAAATTATATATCGTTTTTTTTCTCACTAATTGGGCTTCGACATACATACCAAATTTTATAATTTTTCTGGAGATATGATGTGTATTTTGGGTGAAATATGTAAAAAAAAAAAAATTATGAAAAATTTCTGTATATTTTGAGTTTTTTTTCCATAGAAAAGTTAATTTTACACACTTTTTGTTGTTGTTTGTAAAAGCCCTGATACTCCCAAGTCCAACGATACCAAATATGTGGTGGTACCCCACAGTTCCTGTCCAGAAGTAACCCCCAAACTAAAGCAATACTTTGTACAATATCACACCAGAACAAAGCGGAAAAGCGCTTGTAACAGTTGATGCAGCATAACTTATATGTAAATCTAGAATATCCCCTCATGTTTGGTATCTTTAGAAAGTACAGACCTTCAGGTTTCTAGGTGCAATGTAGTTTTCACTCAAAAGCCAAATACCTTTTGTCAGTGCATTGTGAAATTTGGAACTTTTTTTGACATTTTTTTTTTTCTAAAACGTAAACTTGGACGCATGATCAAATGTGGATTTGACAAAAAAAAAATCTCATAAAAATTTTCTAACAAAGGCAAATTTGAAAGACAAACTTCTCCTGAATAAAATGATGCCCCATATGTATGGGTGCACATAAAGACATGGGCATCAAACACTCCAAAGCAGGGGCAATGCACAAGGGCAATTACAGCTAAAAATGTGGGTGCTGTGCTCTATGTGCACTACCTGCAGTTTTTCAGTGTTAACCCCCCCTACTTGTGAAATAACCCCCACAAACTATATATTTTTGAAAAGTGCACACCTTCAGCTATTCAGAGACGCCACTCTCCTCTTTCTACATGGAAAATTGTGGCCGCAGTCCCTTGCAGAAGTCAGCGCTTTGGTCAGAAATCAAGGAAAAAACAGATAAAAAACCTAGATTTCTCCCCAAAATCTCCATGGCAACTACCAAAAACTTACTAAACATCAATCTGCAAGTTCCCCTGAATAAAACGATACCCCATATGTATGAGTGCACATAAAGACGTGGCCACCAAATGCCCCAAAACAGGGGCAATGCATAAGGGCAATTTCAGTTGAAATTTTTGGGGCTGCGCTCTATGTGCACTTCCTGCAGTTTTTCAGTGTTAACCCCCCCTACCTGTAAAATAACCCCCACAAACTATATATTTCTGAAAAGTGCACACCTTCAGCTATTCAGAGACGCCACTCTCCTCTTTCTACATGGAAAATTGTGGCCGCAGTCGCTTGCAGAAGTCAGTGCTTTGGTCAGAAATCAAGAAAAAAACAGATACAAACCTAGATTTCTCCCCAAAATCTCCATGGCAACTACCAAAAACTTACTAAACATCAATCTGCAAGTTCCCCTGAATAAAACGATACCCCATATGTATTGGTGCACATAAAGACGTGGCCACCAAATGCCCCAAAACAGGGGCAATGCATAATAATGGGGCTGCAATTTATGTGCACATCTCAAAGTTTTTCAGACAAAATTGCCCCTTACCTGTGAAAAAACCCATATAAACTATACATTGATTAAAAATAGACCACTTCAGCTATTCAGAGACACCACTCTCCTC
Source organism: Xenopus tropicalis (assembly GCF_000004195.4). Classification (NCBI taxonomy): domain Eukaryota; kingdom Metazoa; phylum Chordata; class Amphibia; order Anura; family Pipidae; genus Xenopus; species Xenopus tropicalis. The sequence goes on along the minus strand of NC_030679.2, from coordinate 16,378,359 downwards.
TTTCTACATGGAAAATTGTGGCCGCAGTCCCTTGCAGAAGTCAGCGCTTTGGTCAGAAATCAAGAAAAAAACAGATACAAACCTAGATTTCTCCCCAAAATCTCCATGGCAACTACTAAAAACTTACTAAACATCAATCTGCAAGTTCCCCTGAATAAAACGATACCCCATATGTATGGGTGCACATAAAGACGTGGCCACCAAATGCCCCAAAACAGGGGCAATGCATAAGGGCAATTTCAGTTGAAATTTTGGGGGCTGCACTCTATGTGCACTTCCTGCAGTTTTTCAGTGTTAACCCCCCCTACCTGTAAAATAACCCCCACAAACTATATATTTCTGAAAAGTGCACACCTTCAGCTATTCAGAGACACCACTCTCCTCTTTCTACATGGAAAATTGTGGCCGCAGTCCCTTGCAGAAGTTAGTGCTTTGGTCAGAAATCAAGAAAAAAACAGATACAAACCTAGATTTCTCCCCAAAATCTCCATGGCAACTACTAAAAACTTACTAAACATCATTCTGCAAGTTCCCCTGAATAAAACGATACCCCATATGTATGGGTGCACATAAAGACGTGGCCACCAAATGCCCCAAAACAGGGGCAATGCATAAGGGCAATTTCAGTTGAAATTTTGGGGGCTGCACTCTATGTGCACTTCCTGCAGTTTTTCAGTGTTAACCCCCCCTACCTGTAAAATAACCCCCACAAACTATATATTTCTGAAAAGTGCACACCTTCAGCTATTCAGAGACACCACTCTCCTCTTTCTACATGGAAAATTGTGGCCGCAGTCCCTTGCAGAAGTCAGCGCTTTGGTCAGAAATCAAGAAAAAACAGATACAAACCTAGATTTCTCCCCAAAATCTCCATGGCAACTACTAAAAACTTACTAAACATCAATCTGCAAGTTCCCCTGAATAAAACGATACCCCATATGTATGGGTGCACATAAAGACGTGGCCACCAAATGCCCCAAAACAGGGGCAATGCATAAGGGCAATTTCAGTTGAAATTTTGGGGGCTGCACTCTATGTGCACTTCCTGCAGTTTTTCAGTGTTAACCCCCCCTACCTGTAAAATAACCCCCACAAACTATATATTTCTGAAAAGTGCACACCTTCAGCTATTCAGAGACACCACTCTCCTCTTTCTACATGGAAAATTGTGGCCGCAGTCCCTTGCAGAAGTTAGTGCTTTGGTCAGAAATCAAGAAAAAAACAGATACAAACCTAGATTTCTCCCCAAAATCTCCATGGCAACTACTAAAAACTTACTAAACATCATTCTGCAAGTTCCCCTGAATAAAACGATACCCCATATGTATGGGTGCTCATAAAGACGTGGCCACCAAATGCCCCAAAACAGGGGCAATGCATAAGGGCAATTTCAGTTGAAATTTTGGGGGCTGCACTCTATGTGCACTTCCTGCAGTTTTTCAGTGTTAACCCCCCCTACCTGTAAAATAACCCCCACAAACTATATATTTCTGAAAAGTGCACACCTTCAGCTATTCAGAGACGCCACTCTCCTCTTTCTACATGGAAAATTGTGGCCGCAGTCGCTTGCAGAAGTCAGTGCTTTGGTCAGAAATCAAGAAAAAAACAGATACAAACCTAGATTTCTCCCCAAAATCTCCATGGCAACTACCAAAAACTTACTAAACATCAATCTGCAAGTTCCCCTGAATAAAACGATACCCCATATGTATGAGTGCACATAAAGACGTGGCCACCAAATGCCCCAAAACAGGGGCAATGCATAAGGGCAATTTCAGTTGAAATTTTTGGGGCTGCGCTCTATGTGCACTTCCTGCAGTTTTTCAGTGTTAACCCCCCCTACCTGTAAAATAACCCCCACAAACTATATATTTCTGAAAAGTGCACACCTTCAGCTATTCAGAGACGCCACTCTCCTCTTTCTACATGGAAAATTGTGGCCGCAGTCGCTTGCAGAAGTCAGTGCTTTGGTCAGAAATCAAGAAAAAAACAGATACAAACCTAGATTTCTCCCCAAAATCTCCATGGCAACTACCAAAAACTTACTAAACATCAATCTGCAAGTTCCCCTGAATAAAACGATACCCCATATGTATTGGTGCACATAAAGACGTGGCCACCAAATGCCCCAAAACAGGGGCAATGCATAATAATGGGGCTGCAATTTATGTGCACATCTCAAAGTTTTTCAGACAAAATTGCCCCTTACCTGTGAAAAAACCCATATAAACTATACATTGATTAAAAATAGACCACTTCAGCTATTCAGAGACACCACTCTCCTCTTTCTACATGGAAAATTGTGGCCGCAGTCCCTTGCAGAAGTCAGCGCTTTGGTCAGAAATCAAGAAAAAAACAGATACAAACCTAGATTTCTCCCCAAAATCTCCATGGCAACTACTAAAAACTTACTAAACATCAATCTGCAAGTTCCCCTGAATAAAACGATACCCCATATGTATGGGTGCACATAAAGACGTGGCCACCAAATGCCCCAAAACAGGGGCAATGCATAAGGGCAATTTCAGTTGAAATTTTGGGGGCTGCACTCTATGTGCACTTCCTGCAGTTTTTCAGTGTTAACCCCCCCTACCTGTAAAATAACCCCCACAAACTATATATTTCTGAAAAGTGCACACCTTCAGCTATTCAGAGACACCACTCTCCTCTTTCTACATGGAAAATTGTGGCCGCAGTCCCTTGCAGAAGTTAGTGCTTTGGTCAGAAATCAAGAAAAAAACAGATACAAACCTAGATTTCTCCCCAAAATCTCCATGGCAACTACTAAAAACTTACTAAACATCATTCTGCAAGTTCCCCTGAATAAAACGATACCCCATATGTATGGGTGCACATAAAGACGTGGCCACCAAATGCCCCAAAACAGGGGCAATGCATAAGGGCAATTTCAGTTGAAATTTTGGGGGCTGCACTCTATGTGCACTTCCTGCAGTTTTTCAGTGTTAACCCCCCCTACCTGTAAAATAACCCCCACAAACTATATATTTCTGAAAAGTGCACACCTTCAGCTATTCAGAGACACCACTCTCCTCTTTCTACATGGAAAATTGTGGCCGCAGTCCCTTGCAGAAGTCAGCGCTTTGGTCAGAAATCAAGAAAAAAACAGATACAAACCTAGATTTCTCCCCAAAATCTCCATGGCAACTACTAAAAACTTACTAAACATCAATCTGCAAGTTCCCCTGAATAAAACGATACCCCATATGTATGGGTGCACATAAAGACGTGGCCACCAAATGCCCCAAAACAGGGGCAATGCATAAGGGCAATTTCAGTTGAAATTTTGGGGGCTGCACTCTATGTGCACTTCCTGCAGTTTTTCAGTGTTAACCCCCCCTACCTGTAAAATAACCCCCACAAACTATATATTTCTGAAAAGTGCACACCTTCAGCTATTCAGAGACACCACTCTCCTCTTTCTACATGGAAAATTGTGGCCGCAGTCCCTTGCAGAAGTTAGTGCTTTGGTCAGAAATCAAGAAAAAAACAGATACAAACCTAGATTTCTCCCCAAAATCTCCATGGCAACTACTAAAAACTTACTAAACATCATTCTGCAAGTTCCCCTGAATAAAACGATACCCCATATGTATGGGTGCTCATAAAGACGTGGCCACCAAATGCCCCAAAACAGGGGCAATGCATAAGGGCAATTTCAGTTGAAATTTTGGGGGCTGCACTCTATGTGCACTTCCTGCAGTTTTTCAGTGTTAACCCCCCCTACCTGTAAAATAACCCCCACAAACTATATATTTCTGAAAAGTGCACACCTTCAGCTATTCAGAGACACCACTCTCCTCTTTCTACATGGAAAATTGTGGCCGCAGTCCCTTGCAGAAGTTAGTGCTTTGGTCAGAAATCAAGAAAAAAACAGATACAAACATGGATTTCTCCCCAAAATCTCCATGGCAACTACTAAAAACTTACTAAACATCATTCTGCAAGTTCCCCTGAATAAAACGATACCCCATATGTATTGGTGCACATAAAGACATGGCCACCAAATGCCCCAAAACAGGGGCAATGCATAAGGGCAATTTCAGTTGAAATTTTGGGGGCTGCACTCTATGTGCACTTCCTGCAGTTTTTCAGTGTTAACCCCCCCTACCTGTAAAATAACCCCCACAAACTATATATTTCTGAAAAGTGCACACCTTCAGCTATTCAGAGACACCACTCTCCTCTTTCTACATGGAAAATTGTGGCCGCAGTCCCTTGCAGAAATCAGTGCTTTGGTCAGAAATCAAGAAAAAAACAGATACAAACATGGATTTCTCCCCAAAATCTCCATGGCAACTACCAAAAACTTACTAAACATCAATCTGCAAGTTCCCCTGAATAAAACGATACCCCATATGTATTGGTGCACATAAAGACATGGCCACCAAATGCCCCAAAACAGGGGCAATGCATAATAATGGGGCTGCAATTTATGTGCACATCTCAAAGTTTTTCAGACAAAATTGCCCCTTACCTGTGAAAAAACCCATATAAACTATACATTGATTAAAAATAGGCCACTTCAGCTATTCAGAGACACCACTCTTCTCTTTCTACATGGAAAATTGTGGCCGCAGTCCCTTGCTGAAGTCAGCGCTTTGGTCAGAAATCAAGGAAAAACCAGATACAAACCTAGATTTCTCCCCAAAATCTCCATGGCAACTGCCACAAAATTGCCCCTTACCTGTGAAAAAACCCATATAAACTATACATTGAAATAGACAACTTCAGCTATTTAGAAACACCATTCTTGGTTTTCTACAGGCAAAATTGTGGCTGCAGTTCCCTATACAAGCTGGACTTTAGTCTGAAAAAAAATATAAAGTTAGATTTCTCCCCAAAATCTCAATGGCAACTATCAAAAAACTTGCTCAGTATCGATTAGCAAGTTACCCTGAATAAAATTACACCCCATATGTCTGGTTGCACATAAGTACATGGCCGCCAAACCTGAAAATGCATAATATTGGGGCTGCACTCTATGCACCCCTTGCAGTTTTTTTACTTTAACCTCCCCCAAATAAACCCCTAAATTGTACTTTACTCACCTATTTCAGTTTAGCGGAGCATCTTTGATTTGAGTTCCATCTTTCCTGTGGTGTTATGATACCAGTTTTTTGCTTCTTCCTACACTACTTTAGAAATGACAAAATCTGCACCACATTTAGAAGGATATTTGCCAAAAAAATCCATAGTAATTTGGCCCATAAATGATGCAAGTGTCCTTAGAAGTTGCACTAAAGGTGCCAACAATAAAGCTTGGGGCATTAGCATCAGAGATAAAATTATGTGCACAATTACGTGCCGTGCAGCAGTCACCAGTGGCACACCAGTATTACACAAAGTTTTTATATTTAGAGAGCCACTGCAACTTGTGTAACCTAACCAGAACATACAGTAGATATTCAATTTGTACTACAAGCACAAAAAACCGTAATGTATCTGTCATCCTGTGCTCAAGAACCTTTGCAAAAAACTTAAGGCCTACACTTACAGTAGTTAAATGCTGCCCAGAAATACAAAGTAATATACAAAACTATGCACAGATAACTGCGCTGACAGGCAAGCTTTTGAGGTGCCAGTAAAAGGACTTGTGGCATCAGCTTTAGAGATAAAAACATCTCATTCATTCATCACACACCACAAGTTTTACCCTGTCAGTCAACCAGCACCTCAGTTCGCTATACCAACAGCACAATACAAGTCCTACCCCATAACCAAAGAAACACTGCAACTAGCCTGAATAACCATAGCTCAAACACAAAAATCTGAATGCCCAAGAACAAGTCTAAACAACCACAAGCTACAAGCACACTTTGTTTTTCTGACAACCTGTGCAAAAAACAAAATCACACACCATAAAACCCTACTTTACTAAAAAAAAAAACTTTTGCCAATAATATGACACACCTTACCAAACTTTTCATCACATATATCTATAACCTAGTTATAAGTAAAGTACGGACCTGCCAGAATAGATAAACTCAATAAATAAAAAACAGCGTCACTTTGCCAGCACAGCTAAGTTTGGAGGCCTGCAACCTTGTGCATAAAAACCTAGAACATGCCAAGTCCACTATTCTGATATGCTAAATCCTTATTCCACCAACAAACCCAGAGAACCATAACCTACCTATAAAAACACAAAATTCAAGTCCTCTCATAGTGTACCACAGTATGGTACACTTCAAAACATGGGTGGAAACACAAAGCAGGCTTGCTAGGACACTTGGGACAATAATACCGGACATCTCGCCTAACACCCTTGGAACGGCAAACCTTACATTTTCTCTGGGCATATCTTTTATTAGGTGTTGGTGGAATTTGTGCTATAAAATAAGCATTTATATTTTGGGTAAGCACCCACCATTCGGGCAACATTGTCATTACCTGGCATGTCAGGAACCTCCTCTACATCACCAAACAACAAGGCAGGGAGCAACTGCAGCAAATAATTGTAATAAGACAATCTGGGGCCTGGTACTGCCGCCTTGTAAACGACATAAGAATTATAAAGGGCCATTTGGATCATATAAATTGCTGCTTTTTTGTACCAGGCCCTGGTTTTTCGGGTGGCATTATAATAATGTTGTATTTGGTCGGATTTATCAACACCACCCATATGCTTACTATATTCTTTACTACACAGGGGCTTTGTTTTTGAGGGCCTACCGCCACTTCTGTGTTGGACAATCATGGTCTCATCGTGGATAGTAGTAAGCATAAGAACAACTTTGGTGTCTGAATATTTTATGGCCAAGAGCTCATTGCTTCTTAGAGCATGTACTTCTCCACGCTTCAGTTTCTTATCCAGCAATTCCCTGGGCAGTCCTTTGCGGTTACGGTTGACTGTGCCGCAGGCTGGGGTGTCCAAAGAATTTAGGGCTCTAAATAAAGGGATGCTTTATCCACGTATAAGTGGTAACCTCGGCCCAGCAGTGGAGTTATGAGCTCCCAAACAATTTTACCACTGGTAGTCAAGTCAGTGGGACAACCGGGGGGGTCCAAATTAGTGTCCTTTCCCTCATACAGCATGAAATAACTAGTGTAGCCCGTGCTGCTTTCACAGAGTTTGTAAAATTTAATCCCATAGCGAGAACGCTTACTAGGGATATATTGGCAAAATTTTAGGTGCCCTTTGAAGAGCAAAAGGGACTAATCTACACAGACATTTTGGGAGGGGGTGTAAACCTCTGCGAAGCGCTGAGACAGGCTATCTATAAGGGGCCTCAATTTATAAAGCCTGTCATAACCGGGCTCATTAGGGGCAACAGCCGTTGTGTTGTCGTTAAAGTGAAGAAACCACAATAAAATTTGATAACGGTTTCTTGCCATAATGGCTGAAAAAAGAGGGATGGAAAGGACTGTATTGGTATCCCAGTAGGAAGCTAAAGAATTACGTTCTACGAGTCCCATTGCCAATGTAAGAGCCAGGAATCTTTTTATTTTGTTTATATTTGTGGGATACCATGCCTGGGCTCTTGAAAAACCTGGTAGAGGGTTGCTGGCAAGATACTGCTCAGCATACAGATTTGTGTAACGGACCATGTCCTGTAGGATGGCCTCTGTAATATAGAGATTAAAAAAATCTATAATTTCAAAATTAGTGGTGTCCACACTGAGGCCAGGGACTGCAGTGAAAGGGGGAATTTCAGGGACATAATTACAGGGAGGCCCCCACGCAGGCTCTCCAACTGCTGCATCAGTGCTACCCTCACCCTCTTCTACATCCATGGGTACATCTTGGGCACTACCACCAGCCTCTGCCTCTTCAGCAGTAAGCGTGCCACCACTACTAAACTCTGCGCTAACCGTGTCACTATCCTCTATCTCTGATTCCTCAGTAGAGTGGTCAGATGGCACATACTCAGACCCAGAATCGCTAAATTCCTCTGAGCTGGAGTCCATGCAATACCTAGCAGCTTCCTCGGTGCTGTAAAACCGTTTGGCCATTGTGCCAGAAATATACAGACAACTGCAAATCTAGCAATCAGCAGGCAAAGTCAAAACAAGCAAGCAAAAAAAAAAAAGAAAAAAAAACAAGACAAAAAAAACCTCACTGTAACCTTTTGATAAACTCAAGCCAGCAAGAGATGACCAGGAGTTAACCTTTGGCAATAGAAACTACCAGAACAATCTGAACTTAGCACCTCTGGACCTTTCTAGAACAACTGAAATCAAATGGAATAAAACCACTAAATCAAAGAACAATAATTGCAATGAAATCGGTGGTCAGAGCCCTGGATCCACCAATGTCACTGCAAAAGCAACCTTTTTTGGGGCACTAAACACACAATAAAGAACAATGCAAAGATAAAACACCATAAAATCAGTAAAACCCAATAAAACCACCTAAACCAACAGAAGAACAATAATTGCAATGAAATCGGTGGTCAGAGCCCTGGATCCACCAATGTCACTGCAAAAGCAACCTTTTTTGGGGCACTAAACACACAATAAAGAACAATGCAAAGATAAAACACCATAAAATCAGTAAAACCCAATAAAACCACCTAAACCAACAGAAGTACAATAATTGCAATGAAATCGGTGGTCAGAGCCCTGGATCCACCAACGTCACTGCAAATTCAGCACCCAATAGCAATACAAAAGTTACAGTGCAATAAAAACAGAAATCAATTATGAAAATGCCAAAAAAACACTAAAATGCAACCAAATAAATCAGATAATTATAGAGCAAGATCAGAAATAAAGTTTTAGTAAAAAAAAAGACTGCCAAAGAAAGCAAAGAAAGAAAGAAAAGAAAAGAAAGAAAGTTTTTTTTTTTTTTTCTTCTAAGTGTAAGTGTGTGTGTAAGTGTATGTGTGTGCTTGGGAAAGTTGTAAATAAGTGTGTATGTGTGCAAAAGTGTAATAATGACAAAGATAGAAGAAGAAATGGAAAAAAAAAAAATTTTAGACAGTTGAGATAAAATAAGCAAAATAAACAGTGGTTAGAGAGTTGTAGTTCAGCTCACTCAATGCAGGCAGGCAATCAGGGCGACCAATCCAGCAGGAAGGCAGCAGGAAGGCAGCAGGGGGGCTCCAGCAGTCACAAGTGCGCAGCAGGAGTGAAGAGGCGACGGCGGGGGCGGCGATATTTAAAGGGACAGCAGTGGACACGTCATCAATGCGTGTCCACTGCTGTCATTGGCTGAGGGACCGGATCGGCGGCGCTGGGGGACCAGATCGGTAAGTATGTCCTTCCTTGCTCGTTGCCTAGGGGGTTGTGCAGGCTTTACAAGCGCTGCGCTGCTTTAAAAGTGAGCGCAGCGCTTGTAAACCCGATAGTGCCATAGGAAGTAGATTCTACGTTCTATGGCACTTTGGTCCTTTAGTACCTAGGACGTAGAATCTACGTCCTATGGCACTAAAAAGGTTAATAGTTTAATATTACAAGGGTAAACAGTGAATTTAAAATGGTTTTACAAAAAGAGACATATACATACAAACAGTAAATAAAATAAAAGGAAATAAAACACAGAGAAACCCTATGTACGTTACCGAGTTATCTTTTGTGGACAAAAGAGTTTGGAAAATTGAGCCCATCCCAAACAGATTGGGACCCCAAGAATGAGCTAACTAGTACCTGGGTCTGTGCTCTTTTTATCTTCCTGCTGGGTCCCTCCTTCATTACTGTATGCATGGGGAGGGAGTGTCCAGGAACTTTTCACATAACCCCCCCTGTAGAGAGCTGCACTTCTCATGCCAGTTTCTTGTCATATAATATTGATACTTGCCAATATTATTATGAAAATAGGGGCTTGTTTAACCCATATGTGGGTGATCAAAATGATACCAAACATGAGGGGTGTCTCATGTACCAGTCCCCCAGAAACTCTTACCCAATATCTGGCCACTTTGGGGCAGTGCCACCATATATGGCCCATCGTACCTGGGGCTGAACAACCTCTGAAACAATGATCATTTGTGTTGTGATATATTCTTGCTAGTCTAACTGGGGTTAGATACCACCTAAATAGTACCTTATATCCAGCTTCAGATATGATTGTATTTGAGGAGCTGTGTTTGAGATTTTCCCATAGTTGAGGCCATTGTGCATCTGTAAGGCTTACTCCCAAGTCATTGCCCCATTGTTTAATATAGGAAATATCCGTGAGGCTTTTAGGTGAGACCAAGGTAAGATATAGGAGAGATATGGTTTTTGGCGGGGGGGCATTATTCAAGCACCATCTGAGCGGCTCGAACCCCAACACTTTTGTGCCCAATGAAGTAGCTGTAGTGCTCTATAGTGCTCTGTCTTTGGGAGGTTATAGTTCTCAATTAGGTATGTCATAGGATATGGACCTCTAACTGAGATTAGATCCTTAACCCTTAAAAATTTGTTAGTTGTCCCCCAGGTAAAGGCCTTTGCTTGGAGCCCCGGGGGAAATAAGGGGTTACCTATAATGGGTCTACTGGGTGAAACTAAATTGCATACAGGGGCATAGCGGTCCCACATAAAAAGAGTGTGTTTCAGGCAAGGGCTCATAGCTGGTGACCTGGAAGACGCCGGGGACCAAAAAAAACCTTCCGCTGTATACGGATACGTTAAATAATTCTCAAGGTCAACCCACAGTGGAGGGGCTGATTGAACATGAATAGTAGGTATTTGAGCTAATTGTGAAGCCACATAATATTTTTTCAAGTTAGGAAGTCCCAATCCTCCTTCCAGAGGTCTTCTATACAGTATTGATTTATTAACTCTCGGTTTCTTTGCCATCCAAATGAAAGATAAAACATGTTTTCAAATATTTTCAGGTCTTTCTCATTAATATTTATAGGGAGCAGTCTAAATAGATAGAGTAGTTTAGGCAAAAGTGTCATTTTCACCACTGTTATCCTCCCTATCCATGAGATATGGTACTTGCTCCAATCCTCTAGCATTTTCTGTAGTTTCTTGTACGTATATGGATAATTGGCAAGATATAGCTGGTTGTATTCAACCGTGAATCTTATGACCAATATAGTAACATATTTTTTACACCATTGGAATTCGAAATTCAGTGTTAATAGTTTGAGCAGTTCAGGAGGGAGGTTTATATTTAAAGCTTCTGTTTTCGTAGGGTTAACCACTAGCCCTGAGATCGTCCTAAATTTTTGTATAAGGTTATATAGGTTTGGCAGAGATTGGAGCGGGCGTGTTACTAGGACTGTAATATCGTCTGCAAATAAGCTGAGTAGGTGGTTTTGTGGGCCTACACTAAGGCCGTGAATATCTGGATCGTTTCGGATAGCAATTGCTAAGGGCTCTATGATTAAGTCAAACAACAAGGGGGATAGGGGGCAACCTTGTCGTGTACCCCTTTCTATTGGGAAGGGATTCGACGCTTGAGGGCCTATGGTGATTCTGCCTATCGGGTTGCAATATAAGGCTTTTGCAGTCTGTTAAGTCCGTATTGGGTTTCGGGATAGGACTTATGTTAGCTGTCAGGGTTTGTTGTGGAAACTTATCACCTGTTAGCAGTTGATTAAATAGCACAGTAAGGTGCTCGGATAAAATGTGGGAAAACTTTTTATAACATAAGGCCGTTAGCCCGTCAGGGCCCGGGGCTTTTGAGAGCTGTAGCATTTTAATGGCTGATTTGATTTCCTCTACTGTCACTTCATTTTCCATAAGGGATTTTTGGGTTATAGAAAGTTTCGGAATCGTTATATCCTTAAAAAATTCTCTAAGTCTGGATACAGAAATGTTATTCGGGCTTGCATATAGCTTCTTGTAAAACAGATAAAATTCTTGAACAATTTTGGGAAGGGCGCTAGTAAGTTGTCCTGTAGATGTCTTAAGGCTGACTATGGGTATAATCAAGTTTGTTACGTAATCTTCTTGCAAACATTCTGGTTGGCTTATTAGAATGAGAGTATAGCCGTTGTTGCGTCCATTGTATTGCATTTTTGGCTTTAGTGGTAAGTATCAGATCTAGTTCTATTTTAGTTTTATTAATTTGGTTAGAAAGATCGATCTTGGGGTTAGCAGATTGGGACGCCAACAATGCGCCATCTAGTGTATGTTCTAGGGATAGTTTGTATTTTAATTTTGTGGGAAACTTGAGAGTGGTCTGACCAGGGGGTTACCAATATTTTAGGAGATTGAGATAGTGATAGTAGCCCTTGAGACACCCAGATATGATCTATTCTAGTATAGAGTTTAAAAGGCGCTGAGTAATGAGTATATTGCTTAACGCCCGGGTGTGTTTCACGTCAAATATCAATCCATCCCATGGACCCGCACAGTTTACTTATTTTCCCACCTTCAGTATTAGCAGAGGTAGAGCCCTTTAGCGAAACTATAGCTTGCCTATCCCAGTATTTATCTAGCGTTGCGTTAGAGTCTCCTCCCATCAGCAGTTCTCCCTCCGCCCAGTTAGATATAAAGGCTACCAACTGCTCAAAAAATCTGAATTGAGCTGTATTAGGAGCATAATATGATACTAGTGTAAGTTTAATACTATTAATTTGCACTTTAAGAGCTACGAATCTGCCTTCCGGGTCCTCATATTTATCTATAATTTGTACCGCCAGTCCTGTCCTAAAACAAATAGCGACCCCTTTCGTTTTAGTGTCACTGTTAGCCATGAAAACCTTTGTAAATTTTTTATGTAGGAATTTCGGATAAGAGGTTCTCGAAAAATTAGTTTCTTGAAGAAGTAACACATCCGCATGCGTTGAAACATAGTACGCAAATGCCTTTTTCCTTTTTATAGGTGAGTTAAACCCCTGAACATTATGTGTTATAATTTTCAGACTCATAATACCTGTGTATTACCCTAGCTTCTGCAAGGTGTGTCTTACTCAGAGATAGAATCTCTCCCTTTAGCTCCACCTGTACTTCCTTCCTAATACGATAAGGCTGCGTTGAATATAATACAATTATGTATCCCCAAATAACTAAAACTAAGAACCTGTTAGATAAAACATAAAAAACATAGTGGTTAGGAACCGTAACTATTTTGGTAGACATTGACCCGTCGACTTACTTCCTTTTTGCAAGGGAAAGTCGGGGTGAATAGCCCGAGGGGGTAGTTCGTGAAGAAAAACTGTTGAGCTTACCCCACCAGTACCGAGGCATCAATGTAATTATTCACAAGTGTAAAGGGTGGTCAGGTCTGTGATAAGTTCTCCTATCTCGTCTTGAGGTAGTGAAGCTGTAATGTTAAACAAAATCCACCAAGATTATTATTTATGTACTCTTTCCGTGAATTTAAACCGTCCGCCTTCTAGCAGCCTTTGGTGTAGGGCTATGTGGTTACTAAATCATACCGGTCTCTTTCTAGGAGAGTTGGATATTCTTTCCCATATCGGGGAGACCCTTCTCCTTGGTGATATTTGGTGTTGCCTGACTGGGTCCCCTAGCTGTGTTTCCATTAGTCCCAGGTGGGCAAGTAAATCCAGGCCCGTTTGCACTGAGTTCAGCTGATGTTGTTGCCCGTTATAAGAAAATGCCAACTTAACTGGAAAAAGCCATCTGTAACGTATGCGATGGTGTTGCAGAACTTTGGTGATAGGTGCCAAGATTTTGCGTTTCTGCAATGTGATGGGAGCCAGGTCCGTGTAGATCTGAAATTTGTGTCCATCATGCTCGAGGGTATTCTTTTGCCGAGAGGCTTGTAGTATGGCCACCTGGGTTTGATGGTAATGTAGACGCAAAATTATATCCCTCGGAGGGTCTCCTTCCCCAAGTGGGCAAAGGGCTAGATGAATTCTGTCGCACTCTAGCCTTTCCTTTGGGAGATTGGGAACCAGGGTATTGAAAATGTCATTTACCGCGGCCTGAAAATCTGTCACCGTTTCCGAGAGTCCCCTTATGCGCATATTATTACGGCGGGATCGATTGTCTGAATCCTCGATTTTGTCCATGGTTTCTCGCAATTGTGCTTGTAAATCCACAATATCTTGTTCGTGTGCATCTAGTACCGTCGTTATATCGTCAACCTTTTGTTCTAGGACGTCGGTTCTGTGGCCCAAGTCCTGTATTTGTTTAGAAATGTCGGCCGTTATGGAGGCCGCTGTGGTTGCAAGTTCCTGTTGAAGCATAGTCTTGAACTTGTCCAAAAGGGCGGATTCATCGCCTGTGCTGCGCTGGGACGGTGTTAACATATTGGGTTGCGATTCCGGGCCCAGCCAAGAGTCCTCTTGAGACTCCATCTGAGGCGGCGGGGCTGGTGCGGAGACCGTTTGCGGCCTGGTAAGGAAAGATGCGACACTGCGCGTTACAGGATGCGGGGCACTTTGCGTGCCCTTCTTTTCCCGTTTGCGACGCTTGTGTGCCATATACCTCCTTTAAGTGCTTATTAATCTTGACCTCTTTTATGATGCCGTTTTAGAAGCTATTGCGAGGTGCTTTACGGGGTCAACTAGCTCAACGGTCTGCAGCTCTTTCAAGACGCGGCCATCTTGGTTGGCTGCTCACGAGCGCCCCCGAGATGTCATATTTTTTACAAATTAGTGGTAGGAGCATGGGCTCAAATGTTGCCAACCTCTACATGACTTACTACGAACAGACCTTCATACTCCCCAAGTTTGGGGAACATATTTACAAACTGTTTCGTTACATTGATGATCTGTTTTTGATTTGGACGGGCACCACTGAACAATTCACACTGATGATTGAGGAACTAAATCGACTTCCTACCACCATCAGGTTCACAGCTGAGATTCATCAACTGAAGATTTATTTTCTAGACCTTTCTCTCACCATTCAGGACATTCAGGAGCAAACCACCACTTATAGAAAACACACCGATCGGAATACACTTCTCCATCATTCCTCATGCCACCCTCCACACCTTTTGAAAGGTATTCCCTATTCCCCTATTCACAGATGGTTAGGATGGTTAGAAATAACTCACATCCCGTACAACTCCACCAACAACTGGATGAACTAATAGAACGTTTCTGTGATAGGGGATATGAACTACAAGATCTCCTATTGTGTAAAGATAAAGTGCTTCGCCTGAACCAGGGTACCCTACTTCGAGGCAACACCAACAGATCTATTGGTTCTCATGAGGAAAGATTAACTTTTCTCACCACCTACACACCTGACAAACGACCTTTTGTCCAGTCTATTTTTAACCATTGGTCGGTCCTTGCTAAGGACAAAACCCTTCCCCCTATTTTCAGAACACCCCCAGGTATCGCATATCGACGTGGGAGGAATTTGCGGGATCTACTCGTAAAAACTGATCCCACCCATTGCTACCAAACAGAAAAACCAACCACTTGACTCAATCCAACTAAATTGGGATGTTACAAATACCCCTCCTGTACCACCTGTGGCTATTTGATGACTGGACCCAGTTTTGAATTCTCTGCCAAACCTGTGAAAAATGCTCCACCATAGAATTGGCAGCAGGAACAGCATAAACGTGTTCAGAAAAAGAAAAACCTCTTGGATGGAGACCATAAACAATAAAAAAAGGAGATTCCCCAGTGGAAGGAATTATTAAAAGCAAACTCAGCCCATGGAAGAAACTCTGTCCACTGAGACTGATTATTGGACACATAACATCTCAAATACTGTTCCAGAGACTGGTTAGTTCTTTCAGTTTGAACATTTGTTTGAGGATGATAGGCCGAAGAAAAGGACAGATCAGTACCCAAAAGAGAGCAAAATGCCCTCCAGAACCTAGAGACAAACTGAACCCCCCTATCAAAAACAATATTCAATGGAGCTCCATGGTATTTAAATATATTAGCAATGAAAAGACCAGCCAAAGTTTTGGCAGAGGGGAGGGCGGGAAGGGGAACAAAATGACACATCTTACTAAAGTGATCTACTACCACCCAAATAACAGTATTACCATTAGTGGAAGGCAGATCAACAATAAAGTCCATGGAAATATGAGTCACCGGCCTCTCAAGAATAGGGTGTGGTTGTAATAAGCCCTGAGGTAGAGACCTAGATGGTTTGGAGCGTTGGCAAACTGCACAAGAGTTAATATACTTGCCAACATCTCATCATCTGCCCCCGCAGGGGATGAGGATGGTCTAATGAACACCCGTTCCAAATTCTCCTTAATGTACTCTTCCATTGCTTGAGTCTCAGGAAGAGAAATTGGATAGGTTCTGCCTTTGGGAGAAACAGCCCCAGGAACTAATTCAATAGTCATAGGATCTATGTGCAGGTAGCGATTCAGACGCCTTTTTAGAGAAGACGTCAGCAAAGGCTGTATATGGGGGAGGAATACCCTTCAAAGAGGTTGTAGCAATGAGAACAGACCCTTTAGAACAAGACACTTCACAGTGTAATCCCCAACCACGTATCCTACCGGAGACCCAGTCAATCTGCGGGTTGTGTTTTTGTAACTATGGGAGACCTAAAATCACAGGAGTATCAGGACAGTTGATTAGATAGAAAAATAACTGTTCCTTATGAGAACCTTTAATGGACATGACTAGATTCTGAGATCTGGAAGACACGAACCCACACCCTAGGGGATTCCCATCAATCTCCAGTAACCTGACTGGAGGGACTACAGTGGTACAAGGAATACCCAGTTTACGGATGAAATTAACATCCAAAAAATTCCCAGCCACTCCAGAATCCAAAAAGGCCGGAATCTTAGCATTACCGTACACCCAATCGAGGAGCACGGGAATGAAGATTTTAGAGGAGACAGATTGGGGAGTAGAAACTGCATTACCCAAACAAGACTCCCCAGACTTGTTTAGGCTTTGCAGTTTCCTGGCCTCTTTGGACAATCTTTGCGGAAATGACCATCCTCACCACAATACATGCATAACCCATTAGTGCGTCTACGGAGCCTTTCCTCCGAGGATGGACAAGTAGAACCTACTCCTCCTCTACTGGCATAGGAGTAGCAATGTTACGTATGGGTTCAGGCACCAGAGATAGAGAGTGGGTTATAGAAGACATTAATGGCATGGTCGTGACTCTGAGGGGCTTTTGATCCTTACCCCCGAGCCTTGTGCTTAGGGGCTATAGCCCCTCAGCACAAGGTAAGGAGCAACATCACAGCACAGGGCTATAGATCTTTACCCGCGAGCCCCGTGCCGTGATGTTGCTCCTTCTCCGAGCCGGAGTCCAGCATTTGGACTCTGTGGGATTACTTACCTTTACCCGCGTGCCCTGCGCCGTGGTGTTTTCTACTTTACTGAGCCGGGGGACAATCATCAAAGTGATAAGTGAGTAAGATACAAGCAGGTGCACCGTAACGGTATGGGCTGCCATTTTTTTCCGGATTCCTGCGTTATCTGACTTATCTTTCTTTGGCACTCAGTATTCTGTTATTTCTTTTCCTTCTCTTTATTTTGACTTATTTATATTTACTCTTTTTGTACCCTACTCCAGGTTTTTATAACAATGCTACTCACTGTCGCAGCAGGCTAGCACTAACTTGCTATGGTTGCCTTGGTTACACCGGTATACCTAGTCGATATTGCTACAAGCTACTGAAGTGTTATTTTTTGGCCTACTTTTTATTGACTAAATATACGGTTCATGGCCTTAACATTTCCTCACACAATCGTAAATAAATTAATAAATAATTGTTGTGTGCACTGGTTGTTCGCATTACATGCGATGCAATGTATTTCTTTATTGAATGTTCTACCTTTGATCCACCATATTTTTCTCCTCTGGTTTGTACACTTAATGCAGTATGAATTGTTTAGTATTTTCTATTTGATTATTTGATCATCCTTGTCCGTTTGGTTACACATCACTCCTACGTCATTGTTCTTTGTTTCCCGCCACTTTTTGTATTTAGGTTTGCCACACTGTTAGATTTGTAACTTAGAGAAAGGCTGGACTACCAGCCGAAACGTCAGTCTTTATTATAATTTGGAAATAAACCTCTTTGTTTCTCATAAGTCCTGCGTGGAGCGGCCCGTTTGTTTGAGTATTTATATAAATATATATATGTACATATATAAAACACCTGAAATATAGGACTTCTTGCTCAAGTTCTGGTACTGCCATTCCCTTTTAACAGACTTAAAGAAAGCCCAAAATGCCCTCTTGGCCTCTTCCCGCCACTGTATTGGCAAATCATAAAAATTCATTTTTGACATAATATTTTGCAGAACAAACTCACAGCAGGGTTTTGGTGCCTCTTCCTTTAACATTTCTGACCCCAACCTCCACAGATACACCATATTCAAACAAAAGCACCAAGTGGTTAGAAAACCCCACTTCAATCTCCCTAACCCTGAAAAATGAGTAACAGCCTTAACATAAATCTGGACTATTCTGCTACTGTGAGAACCTCCAAAATACTTATTTTGTGTGCCTTGGCTTCCTTCCCCCTTCAGTAGCCACATCCACCAGACCTTCCATCTGGATCACCTCCAGGAGTAAAAGGCCCTCATATTTGTTCTATTTTCCAGACCTGTTCCCTGGCCCTGTCGTCACCTGACTAAAATTCCCGTCTCGGATGACTGCCATTGAGGTGTTCCCTTAGGAGTTCTTTCTTACGTGCCACTGATTGGGGCCATGTATATTAATTAATCTTAAATCCTCTCCATCTATCTTAATATCCAGTAATAAACAATGGCCCGTTTTAACCTCCACCCACCTCCTCCTTGTTTCAGGCCTTGAGATTTGGATTGCCCTAAAGCCTTCCCACTCCTTTGTGCTTTTCTTTTACTCATAAAGAGCCCAAAATATATACAGCCCCTGGGACAGTTTAAAACTAATATAATTTACAGTGTCTGACATGTTCAGAAATGCAAAAACATAATTAGGTGTAAAGCCCATAGACTCTTTTAGATTGCATGCCACCAGTGTCTGACTGTTGTGCCAAGGGCCCACCAGAAAACCTTAGACCTTAGGCCCACCCTCCCCTTCTCTGTTCACTCACTTTCTTAAGTCTCTTAATTACTACTTTTTATGTACTCTTATCTATCCTTCCCTCTATTTCTTCTGTTTCTTCTCATATAGAATTAAGTAATGGCCATGGTATAGGCATACAAGGCAAATGGCTGGGTGAGCAAGAGGGCCCACTGACAGCTGGGCCCCCCGGGAGTTTTCCTGGTATCCTGGTGGGCCAGTCCGACACTGTATGCCACATACCTCCAACCTGGAAATTTGTCTCACTCCCCCTCCTATTTATTGCTTACCACATTGTGACTGGGCCATCAACGGATCTATTTACCATAGTTACTAAAGTCTTTTTTATTTCTTCCTCCACCTTTTTATTATACATAGCTGTCTTTCAGATTCCCTGCCCTCTCAGTTCTCCAGTCACCATTGCAACCAAACTGATTTCCCTTGCAATCACATTTTTCAGTTCTCTTTTCCTTTGCTGCATTTCATAGTCTTTTGGGCTCTGACAATTTCCCACTAAGTAACAGAGTGGGAAGTGGGTCAACAGCACCAGCCTTGTCAGAGCCTGGGGCCCCAGACAAGTCCTTAGAGACACAGTGTGTAGCAGCCACATTCCCATTACTGGGAGCCCCCTCCCCCACACCAGGCCTTAAGAAAAATTCAGTTTGTTTGTTACCTACCTGCACAGTCCTGCTCCAGCCCCTGTAATGCCACAGTCTCTGCCAGGAAGCCACAGTCCATGTTCAGTTAATTTCCTTCCATTGGTGCAGCAGCAGTCAGTGCCAGTTGTCGGGGGGATCTCTGTTCCATTCCTCTTACCTCCCTCTGGCTCTTTTAAGGAAGATTCCCTTTCCCTTCACAGCCTCTGCTGGATTTCCTGCAGCTCTCACTGGGTAGGCGGAGCTTCCCCTTTGCTGTACTCAGGCTTCTCTCTGCTTCCAAAATGGCACCCTCCTTCCCAAGCACATGGCCAGCCTCCATTACAGCAGTGCAGTTTGTACCAGCTTTCTTCCTCAGCTGGGGGTCACTGTCCATAGCAGCAGCGGCTTGTATGTCTGTACAGCTGCTTATACCTTCCATCTACCTCAGCTTGGGGTCACTGTCTATAGCAGCAGCGGCTTGTAAGTCTGTACAGCTGCTTGTACCTTCCATGTGCCCTAGCCCAGCACCACTGCCCTCTGCTCCCTGACTGATGCACAGACCAGGGGCTCTAGTCTGCACTGGCCCCACTCCATAGCTATGGGGGACTTGTTCACTCCAAGGGGGGTGCTCTCAGGGACACAGGTAACTTGGGATTCACTGACCATTGCTGAAGTGTACAGCTGCTTGTACCTTCCATCTGCCCTAGCCCAGCACCACTGCCCTCTGCTCCCTGACTGATGCACATACCAGACCAGGGACTCCAGTCAGCGCTGGCCCCACTCCATAGCTATGGGGGACCTGTTCACTCCAAGGGGGGTGCTCTCAGGGATACAGGTAACTTGGGATTCGCTGACCATTGCTGTAGTTCCTGAAGCAGGGCCTTGTAGTTCCACAACATGTTGCACAGAGGACTCAGACACTAAAAACCCAGATGAATTGGAATCAGGGGCCTCATCTAGCTTTCCTTCCTACTCCTCACTCTCCATAGACACCTGTTCCACCTCCTCCTCCTTCTTTGGCAAAACAGTGAAAGAGAACCCCAGCATTTCATGACAGACTCAGTGGAGGTCATTTATAAAATCTGTGCAGTGCAGAATGATTAAACAGTAAACATATTTGCCCTGCCCGTGTTAAAGCTAGATAATGTACCAACATTTAATGGGCATAATTGCTAAATTTTTATTCACAGTGCAAATTTCCTTAAAGCTTTTTAAAAATGGCATGTTCGCAAATTGCGAAAATGTATTTACACACAAGCCGAGTTACGCGACAGCTTTAGTGACAGAAAAACTGATTTTGCAAATTGTGAATTTAAATTTGCAAAGAGAAAATCGGCGATATTTTTGCACATAATAAACGTGCACAGAGGTTATGCTCATGCAAATCTCAATTCGCATTTCACTGCGATTTGCAAAATAGGAAAGATGGGCGCAGCAGTGCAAAATTGTGTTTAGGGGAAAACATGCTCAAACAACCATTCTTGAAAAAATATGCACTGCACAAACTTTATAAATGACCTCCAGTGTTGCACAAGCTATGGCCCTAGGTGGTAGTGATGTGTGGGCTGGCCAGTGCACTTCAGCAACCCCCCTTTAACTTTACGTCTCCCTTCAAGAACACTTCAGAAATCTGGCCTTCTTTGTCCAAACTCTGTTCCCCACTGCATCCTCCCTGAGCTTTCCCTGGTCGTAGCATTTACAATTAGGAATGTGTGTGTAGCCTGCCTAAAGAGAAGCGTTCCTGTCTTTAAAGGTGGGGGCCTTTAATTGGGAAGAGCCTTATACAGAAAGCTCCAGAGCATAAAAATAAAACCTCCAGTATGCAAAAACTTAGCACCCCACCAGATGGGATGTTATTTGGTAGAAAAAAAAGTAGCGGGATGGCATCCTGCTGCATCCTGCCCCAATTCCAGCACTATGTACAGTTGGTCTGTGCTGGTAAGATTTGTGTCTTTGGTTTAGTAAAAGTTACTATAGTTTATATAAATAAGCTATTTCAAGAGACGAAAGCAGGCAGGCACCCCGGATACTTCAAAAAGTAGATGTAGAACTCAGGTGTGAAGTAAAATCATGAAGAATTTATTAATAATTTTACATGAATGCTACGCGTTTCGTACCTTTTTGGTACTTAATCATAGGCTAAATGACATCCTACAAACACAAAGTATTTAAAGTCAAAATGGCCAATCAGGCGTAAGCAAAATTGACCAATCACGAAAAACATCCAATTCAGAAATAATTTACAGGATTATTTATAGTAAAAATACAAAACGCATTCAGTATAATAATAGTGACATTTATATAAATGTATTGTTTAGATGTAGAATGCTAAAAAAGTGCCATAGAGTTAATAGTAATGATAAATAGACCGATAAGTACAGTATCTTATTAAAGATAGGATAAAGTAAATATGCTTTTGACATGTCAGAGAAATTGGGGGCATATATAAATCTTATTCTCAGTGTCATATAATTTTAATTATATGAAGATACGTGGAATACTAATCGTTTAATGTAACATAGTAAAACATAGTCATAATTCAATCTTTTAGGTTGTCTGGTAAATAAGGAATATACATAAAATATTAATCGTTAAACGTAGCATGACACATCGTAGTCGTAGTTCAATCCTTCAGGTTGTCTAGTGTGTAAGTAAAAGTAAAATATCCATTTAGTTTCCTTTTTTATCAGAGCGTTTGTCATATTACCGCCACGGGGGTCAGGGTATTTTCTATCTATACTGGTGACTGAAAGGTTTGGAAGAGAACATTCAGAGAAATGTCTTGCAACTGTGGTGTTACTTTTTACATCAGTGATATTCAAAACATGTTCTCTAATACGTTCTTTTAGTTTTCTGCTGGTTTGTCCAACATATTGTTTACCACATTTTAAGCAGGTCAGTAAATAAATTTAGTATTACAGTTGATGAAATATTTAATATTGTATACTTATTTTGTGACGGTTGATGTAAAGGATTGATTTTTTTGTATATATTTGCATGTGATACACTGTTTTGCGCCACATCTATAGACACCTTTGGTTGATAGCCAAGTATTAGAGGGTTTGTTGGATTGAATCAGACTGGGGGAAAGTTTGTTTCCTATGATTTCTGTTTTTCTGGTTACAAATTTAAATCTATTTTCTAGAATCTCTCTAAGGATAGGATCGGATCTTAAAATATAGAGATTATTATCAATAATATTTTTAATTTGTTTGTATTGAGGGTAGTAAGTAAGAACGCAGGATAACGAATGAGGAACTTTATTTTTTACTTCTTTAAGATGTGTGTCACTAGTTTCTAATTTAGCATTAGGTTTAGTAATCTCTATATAATTGGATTTATATCTCTCAAATACATTTTTTCCACTTATTGTAGCAGACACTAAAAGAACGCATTAGAGAACATGTTTTGAATATCACTGATGTAAAAAGTAACACCACAGTTGCAAGACATTTCTCTGAATATTCTAACAGAACTCTTCCAAACCTTTCAGCCACCGGTATAGATAGAATATACCCTGACCACCGTGGCGGTAATATGACAAACGCTCTGATAAAAAAGGAAACTAAATGGATATTTTTTTATACACTAGACAACCTGAAGGATTGAACTATGACATAAAATATTAATCGTTAAACGTAGCATGACACATCGTAGGATGTGTCATGCTACGTTTAACGATTAATATTTTATGTACCATATATACTTGAGTATAAGCCGAGTTTTCCTGCACGAAAAATGTGCTTAAAAACCTCAAGCTCAGCTTATACTCGAGTGAATGCAGGCTGTGCAACACCAACCCCCCGTGTGTACCTGCCCACCAGCAGCACTCGCCGCGCACACCGCACCCCCCCCTTCCTGTGTACCTGGCCGCCAGCAGCGGTTAGGAATTAGGTTAATTCCACGACCTTTCTGTTTCCCTTCGCCTTCTGTGCACTAACTGTGGGATAAATGCATACGCCATATGTGTAAAAACTTAAATACTTTAATATAAATAAAACTTCCCAATACACTCACAAACAGAGTATAGGATGCGCATGTCAGGAGTCACTGGTATGGATCAGGTGGCTGCTCCTTTTTCTTTCCCTGTTCCCGACCTGCAGTGTCATTTCTGGGTTCAGCAGTCCTGCCCTGTATAGTGCTCCTCCTCTGCGTCCTCTCTCACCGCTGACGCGTTTCGCCACTTCCGGCTTCCTCCTGAGCGATCAATTTCTTTCGGGCCACATGTGCATTTGGAAACATTTGTGTGTATAGAGAAGTGGTCAGCACCAAATAAGTACGACTTTAGGTCATTTGGGAAATGGTGGTGTAACTGCAAATTAACTAGGACCAAACTCTCTGAATAAACTCTGCCTCAGACACGGAAGGTACATTTGTTTAGCCAGCAAAAATAGTACTATATAACTATGTGCTTAAATTATTCAGCAAGTAATACAAGGTAAGATGTACTGATCAGTAAGGGACAACCCTCTCAGAAATAACCTTGCTAAACAAATCCCCCACGGCCACAGACATGTGAATGGGAAATGCCCTGGGTATGTCACAGATCTGGTAGGAGGGGGAATACTGGCATACACATCCCCAAGGGCTGCGGCACCTAACACTCCTGTGGCCCTTAAATCAGCCAGCTGACTATTTTTAGGACGTGGCTGCAAAAGTTCAGGAGCAACCACATCATTGCAAATTAAGGTCCGTTCTTTAATAATATCAGTAATATTTCACATTGAAAGCCCTTTACTCTCTCCGATTTACTGTTTCTGCACACTTGAGTCTTCATAGTTTCTGGATATCACAGTGGTTCCTCTCACAGCCACTGTTTTTTTCTCACTTACATTTACTGCTTCCTTATGTATTAACCAGGGCTGTTTTAATAAATGGGCATTTGCCCAGAGCCCACCAGTATAGGGGGGCCACTAGCACACCTTTCATGGGTCCTGCAGACCCCTCATTTGAATCTACTAGAAGAGATCTACAGTATAGTTTATATCTTTGCCATTTTTTTTTTGCCATTATGTTCTGTGGTTGACCACTGAGGGGCATTGACTTCTGGATGGTGTTTGTGAGTATATATATATATATATATATAAACCAGCAATGAAAAGCAGGCACTCACGTAATGATGGAGCCAAAGGTGCCTGGGTGCAGTATGTAGAAATGTAATACAAAAATGGAAAAGATACCGCACTCACAGGTCTTAGTGCAAAAAAAGAAAATTTATTAATGCAGACTAATGTTTCGGCTGTCCCTTCGAGTAAGGCTGAAGGGACAGCTGAAACGTTAGTCTGCATTAATAAATTTTCTTTTTTTGCACTAAGACCTGTGAGTGCGGTATCTTTTCCATTTTTGTATATATATATATATATATGATGCTTGATGTGACAACTTTGAATGACTGGATATTATGCATCAGCTGGAAAACTCAAGCTTTGGCAGCTCTATTACATTTTACTGATACATACTCAGTAAGTAAATAAAAGTCAATTTTATGTATAATTGCCTAGAACTTATAGCAACATTACCACAGTAGCTGCTGCATTTCCCACCCTAGGCTTACACTCAAGTCAATAAGTTTTTACAGTCTTCTTTAGGTACCTCGGCTTATATTCGGATTGGCTTATACTCGAGTATATACGGTATATTCATTATTTACCAGACAACCTAAAAGATTGAATTATGACTATGTTTTACTATGTTACACTTAACGATTAGTATTCCACATATTTTCATATAATTAAAATT
The DNA here is from genome assembly GCF_000004195.4 of Xenopus tropicalis. Lineage (NCBI taxonomy): Eukaryota > Metazoa > Chordata > Amphibia > Anura > Pipidae > Xenopus > Xenopus tropicalis. The sequence continues at coordinate 16,353,169 of NC_030679.2, read as the reverse complement.
ATATGACACTGAGAATAAGATTTATATATGCCCCCAATTTCTCCGACATGTCAAAAGCATAGTTACTTTATCCTATCTTTAGTATAAGATACTTATTGGCCTATTTATCATTACTATTAACGCTACAGCACTTTTTTAGCATTGAACATCTAAACAATTTATATAAATGTCACTATAATTATACTGAATGCGTTTTGTATTTTTACTATAAATAATCATGTAAATTATTTCTGAATTGGATTTTTTTTTCGTGATTGGTCAATCTTGCTTATGCCTGATTGGCCATTTTGACTTTAAATACTTTGTGTTTGTAGGATGTCATTCAGCCTATGATTAAGTACCAAAAAGGTACGAAACGTGTAAGGCTTTGTAGCATTCATGTATAATTATAAATAAATTCTTCATGATTTTACTTCACACCTGAGTTCTACATCTACTTTTTGAAGTATCTGGAGTGCCTTCCTGCTTTCGTCTCTTGAAATTTCCTAAAAAGGCTGAGGGTCTGGGGCATGAGCACCCAGACCAATATAATAAACTGGTAAGCCTTCTCTACTTAAACACTGTAGGCTTAGATCTATATATATACCCTTTGTGTATTATTAGTATATAAATAAGCTGCTGTGTAGCCATGGGAGCAGCCATTCAAGCTGGAAAAAGGAGAAAAGGCACAGGTTGCTTAGATAACAGATAAGCTCTGTAGCATACAATAGGAACCTATTGCCCTCTGCAACTGCTCTGTACCATCTAGTTCAGTGGTTCTCAACCTTCCTAATGCTGCGACAATTTAATACAGTTTCTTATGTTCTGGTGACCCCCAACCATAAAGGAGCGGTGTCTCGGTTCCTAAGATCATTGGAAATATGTGTTTTCTGATGGTCTTAGGCGACCCCTGTGAAAGGGTCATTTGACCCCCAAAGGGGTCCCGACCCACAGGTTGAGAACCCCTGATCTAGTTGCTGCTGAGTTTTATTATATAGCAAATAATGTACCTTGTATTGTAAAATATAAGGATATTATAAGTCATGAGGAGCTGAAAAATATACGGCCAAATGCTACTTAATATCCTTATATTTTACAATAGGAGGTACATTATTTACCATTACACACAAGTTTCATGAGTCATGTGTCATTAATCACCAATTATAACTGAAGACATCACTAAGCACCATTTATAGTAACCCATTTATAGAGACTGTCCTTTTAAGGGAACAGGGAAAAATGAAAGCGTTTTAAAGTATTTAATATATTATGTGTTGTTGCCTGCACTGGTAAAAGTTGTGTGTTTGGTTAAAAAAAACTATAGTTATAGTTTATACAATAAGCTCCTGTGTAGCTGTGAGGATAGCTCTTCAAACTGTTAAACTGAATAAAGGCACAGGTTACATAGATAACAGTATCTATGCAACCTGTGCCTTTTCTTAGTTTTTCAGTCCGACCCCGGGAATGATAAAAATGATTGCTGAAATGAGGATGAGGATGGCCCCTGCCCCCACCACCCACCCAACATCCTCCCCTTGAGTGTGCGTAAGTGACACATCAGGGGAGGACATCGGCGGCCAGGAGAAGTGGCAACAGGGATCGGGTCTGGGCGGGCGGGGCTAGTAGGTTTGTAAATATGCTAAATGACAACTTTTTATTTCAGAAGGTTCAAGAACCTACTAGGAGTGACTCTATTTTGGACCTGGTAATAACTAATAACACTGAACTCATCTCTACCATTTGTGTGGGTGAGCATTTGGGGAACAGTGATCACAACATGGTCTCCTTTGAGTTAATGCTGCAGAGACAGCTCTATAAGGGATTAACTAAAACGCTTGATTTTAGACGTGCAGACTTTGCCAGTATAAGGGCATCTCTGCAATGTGTCAACTGGGAAAGGCTTTTCATAGGGTTAGACACAGAAGGAAAATGGAACATCTTTAAAGCATTGCCTTGCAGGTATACACAACAGTATATTCCCCTCGTAAGCAAGGAGAGGCATCGCAAAGCAAAACCTTTATGGCTGAATAAAAGTGTTAGTGTCAAGGTTGGTAAGAAAAAACGTGCTTTTAAAGCATTCAAGTTAGCTGTGACAGCAGAAACTTTCATCAGGTACAAGGAAGCAAATGAAGCATGCAAAAAAGCTATCAGGCAAGCTAAAATAGAGATGGAAAGGGATATTGCAGCTAGGAGTAAAAATAATTAAAAAATTATTTTTTAATTATGTGAATAGTAAAAAAATGAAGCAAGAAGGGGTGGTAACCTTATTACCACAGGGGGGTGTAAGTTGGTTGATGAGAATGGGGAAAAAGCTGAAATTTTAAACTCTTAATTTTAATCTGTCTATACATCTGAGGAGCCAGCTAATGAAGGCTTCACTTTTAATATGCCCAGTTCTAGTAATTTAGCTACTGACGCATGGGTCACTCAGGAGGAAATTCAAAAGAGACTTGAACATGTAAAGGTAAACAAAGGTCCAGGACCGGATGGGATTCATCCCAGGGTATTAAATGAGCTGAACGCTGTGATTGCCAAGCCTCTTCACTTAATTCTTCAGGATTCGTTGAGGTATGGTGCCTATAGACTGGCGAATTGCTAATGCGGTGCCGTTATTTAAAAAGGGATCTTTTTTTTTTTTAGGCCTGTTAGTCTGACGTCAGTAGTAGGAAAGATTTTGGAAGGGGTAATAAGGGATAGGGTACTTGAATACATTGCAGTTCACAATACTATAAGTTTGTTCCAGCATGGTTTTCTGCGTAACAGATCTTGCCAGACTAATTTAGTTGCCTTTTATGAGGAGGTGAGTAGGAACCTTGATGCTGGAATGGCAGTTGATGTCATCTACTTTGGACTTTGCTAAAGCATTTGATACTGTACCTCACAGAAGGTTAATGATCAAATTGAGGAATATTGGCCTAGAACATAATATTTGTAATTGGATAGAGAACTGGCTGAAGGATAGATTACAAAGAGTTGTGGTAAATGGAACATTTTCTAATTGGACCAGTGTGGTTAGTGGAGTACCGCAGGGCTCAATCCTTGGTCCTTTGCTTTTTAACTTGTTTATTAATGACCTGAAGGTGGGCATAGAGAGTATGTATCTATGTACATATCTATTTTTGCTGATGACACTAAATTGTGCAAAACTATAAGTTCCATGCAGGATGCTGCCACTTTGCAGAGCGATTTGACAAAATTGGAAAGCTGGGCAGCAAACTGGAAAATGAGGTTCAATGTGGACAAGTGCAAAGTTATGCACTTAGGTAGAAATAATATAAACGCAAACTATCTACTGAATGGTAGTTTGTTGGGGGAATCCTTACGGAGAAGGATCTAGCGGTTTTTGTAGATAACAAGTTGTCTAATTCAAGGCATTCTGTGGCTACTAAAGCAAATAAAGTGCTGTCTTGTATAAAAAAGGGCATTGACTCAAGGGATGAAAACATAATTTTGCCTCTTTATAGGTCCCTGGTAAGGCCTCACCTTGAGTATGCAGTGCGGTTTTGGGCTCCAGTCCTTAAGAAGGATATTAATGAGCTGGAGAGAGTGCAGAGACGTGCAACTAAACTGGTAAAGGGGATGGAAGATTTAAGCTATGAGGTTAGACTGTCGAGGTTGGGGTTGTTTTCTCTGGAAAGAGGCGCTTGAAAGGGGACATGATTACTCTGGTGCGACCTTTGGTGCGTTGATCGTTTTTATAGGAAAAAAGAACATCCCCCATCTGCCTATAATCCCCTCTAATGTGCTTACATTAGAGGGGATTATAGGCAGATGGGGCATGTTCTTTTTTCCTATAAAAACGATCAACGCACCAGAGGCCCCCCCCTAGATTAGAGGAACGGAGCTTCCATTTGAAGCAGCGTAGGTGGTTTTTCACGGTGAGGGCAGTGAGGTTGTGGAATGCCCTTCCTAGTGATGCCTTTAAGAGGGGCCTGGATAAGTTTTTGAACAAGCAGAATATCCAAGGCTATTGTGATACTAATATCTACAGTTAGTATTAGTGATTGTATATATAGTTTATATATGTGAGTGTATAGATTGGTAAGTATAGGTTGTGCGTGCTGGGTTTACTTGGATGGGTTGAACTTGATGGTCTTTTTTAGTGATGGGCGAAATGTTTCGCCAGGCATGGATTCGAGGCGAATTTCTGCGTTTCGCCATTGGCGGATTGTTTCGCGAAACGGATGAAAAATTCGACGCACGTCCAAAAATTGTCGCCGGCGTAAAAAAAGAATAGTCGCGGGCGTCAAAAGAATAGCCGCGCGACTAAATAATAGCCGCGGGCGACAAAAGAATTAGCCGTGCGACAAAATAATAGGCGCGGGCGTCAAAAGAATAGCCGCGTGACAAAATAATAGCCGCGGGCGACAAAAGAATAGCCGTGCGACAAAATAATAGCCGCGGGCGACAAAATAATAGCCGCACAACGTTTTTGCCGTTTGTGAATTTTTTACCGCTTCGCGGTTCTTTTGAAAGATTCACAAATTTTTTGGCGAAGCGGAACAGATTCACTCATCACTAGTCTTTTTTCAACCCTATGTAACTATGTAACTATGTAGGGGTTATTTCAGCACTTCTTAAATGCCTTTTTAAAATGTATAAACTATGTATTGCTTGGGGTTAAAGGCATAGTTCACCTTCAAATTAACTTTTAGTATGATGTAGACATAGACAATTTAGAATTAGTCATCATTTTTTTTATACTTTATGGTTTTTCAAATGCACTGCACTGCCTGCAGATGAAAGACAGGTTACCCACTCCAAACCTGGCCCCACTCCCAGAATGAGGGGACATGCTTGAAGTGGAAGGACATGATACAGAAAACTACTAGCCAGGTCTGTGGGGAGTGTCTGTGAGTACTTGTGTCTGTGTTTGTCTGTGTGTGTCTGTATATATGAGTGTTTGTGTGTGTGCATATCTGTGTGTGCCCCTATTTTCTCGTTTTCTATATATAATATACTTGGGGGCACATTTACTAAAACTCATTTTTTTTTCTGGTCTTGAAAGTTGTATAACTCGACATGGAAAAAATTTGAATTAAACATCCGAAAATCCAACATTTTTCAAGTTGAAAGTATTGTTAAAACTCGAAAAATTTGAGTTTAAAAGGACTTCCCAAACAGGAATTGCTCCAGCACACATTTTAGAAGCATTTGGCACTCTTTCTTGGAAAACAATAATGTGCTTAAGTTTTACTTTAAACTGGGTGAAATAGAAAACAATGAGGGGATTAACTTCTCCTTGAAAATATGTCAAGGACAGGCTGTCACTGACTAGTCTATTCCTCTACTATTCTAAACCTCCATAGGATTCAATGGTACTTGACAGATCAAACCTGCCAAATTTTTTTTGACAAAAAAAGTTAACCAAACCGAAAAACTCAAATTTTTAGAGAAACAATATCAGAAAAATCGAGTACTGGCATAAACCCATTCGTAAATCTAGTAGTAGAATAAAATACATTTTTCTCAAAATTGCTTAGTAAATATGCCCCTTGGTGTGTCCGTAAATGTGCTTGGGGGCCATATTGTGCCATGGAATGTTGGGCAGGGCATTGTTTGCACACCCAGCTCTGCAATCCCATGCCAGCCAGCAACACTTTGTCTAAGGGGTCCCACCAAAATGGTCCCAATTGGGCCCCGGCTGTATGGAAGTTGGATAGGACCGCACAATGCTATGAATGGACAAGGAATACAGCTTTGAATCTTGGGCAGTGGCCAAGAGAAGCCATAATGCTGGCAAGGAATTTAGATCACGGAGCGAAAAATGTTCAGTCCTTTAGAGATGGACTTTCCCAACCTCTCTGCTTTCAGTGTAGTAGCATTGCAGCATTGTAGGTACTGCAATATTGTAAAATGCATCCCAACTCTCTTTTCCCAGCCACAAAACCGCAAAGCTGTATCCGGCTGGAGGATCCCTGGATTTCCCCCACATTATGATGCAGGGAGATGGACGGAGGAGAAGAAACGAGAATTATTTTGACGACATACCCAGATCCAAGCTGGAAAGACAAATGGCACAGGTAAGTACGGTTCTGGTGATAACAAGAATGAGTGAAAAAAGGAATGAAATGCTCAGATTGTTGATGAACCAATACCCTCAAAGCACTTTTAATATATGTAAAAGTGGTGCCCCATTGAAGAAAAGATGGTGGCAAGCACACATCTAAAGAGAGGCAAGATAGGGGCAAGCACACATCTAAAGAGATGCAAGATGGGGGCAAGTACACACCTAAATAGTACCCAGGCTGTCAAGTTTTTTTGTTTTTTTTAGAAGAGGCCCTCTGGCCTGGGATTTCAGGTTAGCAACTGACTGTCAGTGCCCAAAATTGTGATTGTATTTTATGTTTATACTGTGAAGCGATGATATAAGGAAGTGTGAAAGTATATATAGTGAGAAAGCGTGCGACAAAGAGATAAGGAGAGATGCCAAGGTCAGGTTTGTTAGCCAATGGAGTTAGGTTACCTTCTTGCAAATCAGCCATCTCCCATTGTGTAAAATGATTCCTTTGTGGCACCATGGAGCAAGAATTTATATCCATGATTCATTACATTCATAGAACATAAAATGCTGATACTGTCTAATTTGGAAGAGTGGTAGCTTTAATTCATTAGTGAAATTCAGCAAGAAATGGAACGGACCAAAGTGTATCCAGGTGGTGAACCAACATTCTTCCCCCATGAATACAGCACGGCAGTGTTTATGTGGGACAGGACAGGGCAGGTATGTACATGCCACCCTCCGCTAATTTGTCAGAACGCAGGCCCCTGTACAGGACAGGACTGGCCAGTGCCAGTAATCATATGCTCTGCTCCTTGTGCCAGACTTTACCCAGCTCAAGGTGCAGAGCACAGCCAGACTCCCAACAAAATTCATTTTTCCCTTTCTTTCTATTAAATAATCCCTATGCAATCATTTTTTTTTTTTTTAAAGATTTTATTTAGCATTTTTAATTTTAACAACATGAGGGAACAGTACCGTTAAGTAAAAGCAAGGAGAGAAGATTAAGAGGAGTCAAGAGTGAAGAGAAGAAGGAGAGAAGGAATAGAGTGAGCTGGCGGGGGGGATGTCAAGTCAGAGGACTACATTTGTCCTGTCACGTGTACTCTTTTTAACATTACAAAGAAGCCAGAAGCCATGTCCCCCATATGGCCTTGAATTTGTCCTGGCATCTGCGGACTTGATACACCAGTTTCTGTTTTCGTTCAAGTTCAGCGAGGATGGTCCTGTAGATTTAATAATGGCTTTTTGGCGTAGTATTGTAGGTAGCATCGTTTAGCTGGAGGTCTCAACTGTAGGGTTTCCAGTATGCCCAGTAAACACAGACTGGGTGACAAAATATTGGGGAGTACTAGTGCCGACTTAGCGTAGCTAAGCACCTCTCGCCAAAACCCCTTTATTACTGGGCATTCCCAAAAAACATGGTAAAAAGACCCCACCTCATTAAGACATTTAGGGCACAGGTCAGAGGCCCCAGGATATATTCTAGCCACTCTTTGTAGGGTGAGATACACTCTATTTAAAAACTTAATCTGTACATATCTATCTCAACTGGAGATGGTTGTTTGGGATACCTGTATTATGGCACCTTTTCTCTTCCTCTAGGTCTAGTATGTCTTCACACCATTAACCTTATGTTGTTGAGTGGTGCTCGTTTGCATTATTACAATGTACATGTACGTTAGCACTTTCCCCAAGTCAGGTCAGCGGAGAATCTCGCAAGTGTAGTTTCAGTAATTACTACAGGCCTTATGGGGAATTGTGACTGAAAAGCATGTTTTAATTGTAAATATGAAAATAACATGTTTGCTGGAAGTTGGAATTTGGCTTGAAGTGCATTAAATTGTTTACATCCCCCTCCCCCATGGTAACGTCTCCTATTGTTTTTATTCCTGTGACTGCTCACCTAGCAACCTCAGGCACCCCATTTTGACCAGACGGGTTGTTTATTTTGAACTATTTTTAGTGCCCTCTGAAAAGACTCCACTACTGTTTTTATAGTAGGTCCCACAATGACAGCCTTTAATAATAATGCTCGGTTATCTAATCTCGGGTCTGTCCATCAGTGTACATACACCAACTGACTAGCGAGGAAGTATCTTTCAAAGTTGGGCAGGGTCAACCCACCACCAGTTAATGGAGCTTGTAGCATCTGAAGAGACATTCTGAGTCTTTCCCCTAATGTCTCCTAGTGTTTTTATGGGGGTGCCTGAGGTTGTTAGGTGGGCAGCCACAGGAATTTTGACCAGAAGGGTTGTTTATTTTGAGCTATTTTTAGTGCCCTCTGAAAAGACTCCACTACTGTTTTTATGGAAGGTCCCACAATGACAGCCTCTAATACTAATGCTCGGTATCTAATCTCGGGACTGTCCACTAGTGTGCGCATACCAACTGACTAGCGAGGAAGTATCTTTCAAAGTTGGGCAGGGTCAACCCACCACCAGTTAATGGAGCTTGTAGCATCTGAAGAGACATTCTGGGTCTTTCTCCTTACCATATATAACCCCTTATAACAGTCTAATGCCTTAAAGAAGGTTTTGGGGGGCACTATGGATGCATTATGGAATACGTATAGAAATTTTGGTAAAAAAAACATTTTTAACAGGTTGATTTTCACTGGGTCTGACAGAGGAAGATTTTGCCACATCAGTGTTCTTTTCCGTAACCGAGCTAGAACAGGGGAGATATCCAGCTGTTGTATAGTTTATGGATTTGTATCCCCAGATATCTGAATTCAGATACAGTATTCAGATGTGTGATAGGGCATAAAATATTTTGTTGGAGATTACCTATGGGGAAAACAAGGGACTTGTCATAGTTCACTTTTAGACCAGAGTGTTTTCCAAAGTTAGTTAGTACTCAAATTAAAGCCTGAAGAGAGTTTTGATTGTCAACTAAATATAGCAGCATGTTGTCCACATATAAGGACACTTTCTCCTCTAAATCTTCTAATTGGAGCCCCACATTTTCTGTGTCCTCTCCTGTTTGGATTGCTAAAGGCTCTACCACTAAAGCGAGAGCAGCGGCGACAGTGGGCACCCTGCTTGGTGCCCCTCTTGAAGTATATAGCTGATGAGAGCATACCCGCTACCATGACTTTGGCTTGAGGATGGGCATAGAGCGCAAAGATTTCCACATCACTTATGAGGGGGGTTTACCTTCCTTTGGAGTCAGTGTGATATGTGCCTCATAGCAGGAGTTTGGAAGGAGGGAGTGCAAGTTCTAGGTGCTGCTTGTAACATTCGGACGGATGCCAATCAGGCCCAGGGGCTTTTCCTGTGGGTAGACTATTTACTGCCGCCTTAACCTCTTCCAGTGAGATGTCCCTGTCTAATTCAATAGCACTTGGATCTGCAAGAGCTGGGATGTCTACAGTATTTAGAAGGGCATCTAGCCCAGTATTTGTCTGGTTTGGTTGGAAATCATATAGGGTTAGGTAGTAGTGGGCAAAATGGTTTACCATTTCTCTCTTAAGGGTGGTCTTCCAGTAGTAATTTTATTTTCAAATTTTATTGACGTTATTTATCTGGCACATTTTCAAGCGGTATTTTCCGCCGCATGTGATATTACCACGTGATATTCTGCAAGTAAGCGTTGCGCATCACGTACCACATGACTTCCGTCATTTTGTGCAGTTCCGCTGTGATGCTTGAGAAGGAGAGCTCAGAAGGTGCAGATGCGCAATTAGCTCCTGTGGAGCGACCAAATAAACAGCAATATTGGACATAGTAGTGGCGGTAATAAACCAGTAAATAACATGAAGGAGGCATGAGTTCTCACAGATGCCAAAAACCAAAGAACACAGTAAAAAAAAACAGAGGTCACAATACACAAAACACACAATTGAAAACAGAAAGGAACAAAGCAACTTCTAGATCAGACATTTAGCCCAAACCACCAAACATGCAAGTGTTAGTAAATGTTAATTGTTGTGATGGGATTGCTTATTGTAGGCAACACTATAAAAGCATTCATATATTTTTTTATGTCTGGAACTGGAGGTGGTCCTTGTAAAAAGGTTTTCTTCACATGAACTTTGTAATATCCAAAAATACCAGAATTAGATTATTGTCCATGAAGTTGTATGTTTCATGTCATGATGATCATCATTGAGAAGATTGGCAAAAATATATAATTTTTTCCAACAACATCTCAGTTCCACAGAAAACTTGTCTCCTGAACAATCTCCTGAAATGGAAAAGAGGTTTATTGTTGATGATAATGCAAGACCCATGCAAACATTAGTCCTATGTGAATCTAGTGCTGTGTAATTAAACATTTCTGTTTTTACTATTTGTTGTGGGGGGTGGGGGGGACTCACCCACTCCAGGGGACATAAGTCTCAAGTGCTTAGTGAATCCTAGTTACTGTGAATGCAGAAATGTGGCATATTGCCACTCACTACTGCTGAGCTCAATTAAATAAATGAGCATTTTTTTAAAAGTGTGCAACTATTTTTACAGGAAATAAAAAGAGTATTGTTTGAAATGTTGTTTTGTGTTTGTCTTTTATTGTAGCAAAGATTGTAGGTACTTACACATAAAGTAATTGATTGGGATTTCTCCCTGTACTCCATTGCCTCTGTCATCTGCACTTTGTACACGATATATGGGATTATTTGGGTCATCTAGGTCATCAGCCACAAACCCAGGCAATCCATGACGATTGGCAATATTGTGCAATACAGCAAAAGCTATTACAATTTGTTCCACTTTACTGGGGCTCTACACCCGACTTGTCCAGGCATTAGAAGGGCATTTTCACAACCCCAGCACAGAAGTTTGACAGTGCCAGAAACAGCATGGTTTCTGTGTGCTATTGGCTGCAGATAAGGCTCCAGTACCTCATACAGGCCATAGATTGCTGCTCTATTTAACCTATAGCACCTCACTATTTCCTCCTCTGATAATCCCTCTAGAGTTGATCTTTCCCTGAAAACTGTAGGATGTATCACTCTAGGAGGATCACATACTTGATCCTCTTCTTCACAAGGCAAGAAAAATCTGACTGCATAGTCCATGTTGTGTTGCCAAACGCTCACAAGGCACAATGTTCTTTAACCCTTTTACTGCCAGCCATTTTGGTCAAAGCGGAACTTGTATTGCCAGACAGTTTTTGAACATTTTGCACTGTTTCACTTTAGGGGCCTTTCCTCGGGGGGACTTTTAGTTTACCCAGGAAAACAATATATCGTTTTTTTTCAGAACAACCTAAGCTTTCAAAATATGGTAGAATATATATAGTTTTATGGAGATTTCTCACTTGTATAGGTCAAAAACTCCCAGCAGTACACTACCAAATTTCCAAAGCACTGCTTCAGAAAGCTGCATACTTTAGATTTCAAGGACAAAAATTCCACTAACAGAAGGTTTATCCCAGAAAATTGTACATTTTTGGAAAGAACAGATTCTGGGGAATACAGAATAGGCACAACTGTCTGTCTACTCCAAACTATCAAGTCGCAATGCTTTCCTAAATTTATTGGTTTTTATCAAAATTTGTGAAATTTTTAAAAAATCGCTTCAAAGCTTCCAGTCTATAGTATCTTATCTTAACCAAATAAAACACCCTAAATATGAACGCCAGGGGTCCACTGAACAGTTTGATGCCCAATATGTATAGGTTTACCTAAGTATGTGGCATGTAGGGGCCCCAATGTGAACATACCCCCATATGATCAATCATTTCTGTTATTTCAGCTCCAGCAAAATCAACACATTTACATTATATGTGGGATAAAGCTAGTAAAAAGTATGCTCACCCCAGAAAGTCATATATTTTTGGAAAGTACACAATTCCCCGAATCTAAAATGGGTACCCATGTCTTTCTACTCCAAAGTACCAAGCCACACAGCTTTTCTAAAGTTAGCAATTTTGATGACATTTCCAAAAATCCCCTCAAAGCTTCCACTTTGCAGCATCTTATCTCCCACATAGTGTTAGGTACCAAGATAAAACACCCTAAATTTGAACGCCAGGGGTCCACTGAACAGTTTGATGCCCAATATGTATAGGTTTACCTATGGGCCCTAATGGGAACATACCCCCATATGATCTATAATTTCAGCTCCTGCAAAATCAACACATTTACATCCTTTATGTGGGATAATGTATATGTATGTATGTATGTATGTATAACTTTATTTATAAAGCGCCACAAGGGTACGCAGCGCTGTACAGTCTTACAGAATACAAAATTACACACAGGGAGGACAAGTGATATAATAAATAAATACAATAAATACATATATGTATATATATATAAGTGCCATGTGGTATGAGACACAGTAGGAAGGAGGTCCCTGCCCCGTAGAGCTTACAGTCTGAGTGGTTGGGTAACATACAGGCACAAACTGGAAGGTAAGAGTGCATCAGGTATGGGCATTTGCCCTTAAGCGCAGGACTGGGCAAAATAATGTTTTAGTGCTCCAGAAGGTAACAGCTGAGTTTTTTCTTAAAGAGAGTGGGTGAGTTTTCCCTACGGAGGGATTCAGGGATAGAGTTCCAGAGGTAAGGAGCAGCGAGATAGAAAGGTTTAAGATGAGAGAGCGCAGTGGGTGTGGATGGTGTAAAGAGATGGAGGCTCTGAGAGGAGCGGAGGAGACGACCAGGAACATGTAGGGAGACCAGTGAAGAAATGTAGTGAGGAGCAGAGGAGTGAAGGGCTTTGAATGTCAGCAGAAGGATTTTGTAAGCTATCCTTTGCTTGACAGGCAGCCATGCTAGTGAGCTTAATTGAGGCTGAGCAGGATCCCTCTTAGGAGAGAGCAGGAGGATCCTGGCAGCAGAGTTTAAGATTGATTGCAGGGGAGAGAGGTGGGAGTCTGGGAGGCCGGTTAGTAGGAGATTGCAGTAATCTAAGCGGGAAAGGATAAGGGCATAGTGTTTTAGCTGTTGCTTGTGAAAAAAAGGGGCGTATCTTGGCAATATTGCGGAGGAAAAAGCGGCAGGTTTTGTTATTAATATGGTTAGAGAAGGAGAGAGACTGGTCAAAGATAACCCCAAGGCAGCGTGCAGAATTTACAGGGTTGATGGTCATGCCATCAATAGTAATGGTGAAAGGAGGAGGAGGGCCAGGTTTGGGCGGGAAGACCATGAGCTCTGTTTTAGCTAGGTTAAGTTTGAGCTGGCGTCGGTTCATCCAGGAGTAGATAGCCAGGAGGCAGTTACTAATCTGGGTTTGGACATCAGCAGTTAGTGCAGGGGTGTCTAAATATATCTGGATGTCATCTGCATATACCTATATGCACCTGGTATTTAAGACCAAAAGAAGAAATAAGGTCTCCTAGAGAGAGAGTGTACAGGGAGAACAGCAGGGGACCAAGCACAGAGCCCTGAGGCACCCCCACACTAAGCGGAACCGGGGTAGAGGATTTGTTAGTAAGAGCGACAGAGAAGGAGCGGTTAGAGAGATAGGAACAGAACCAGGATGCAGCTTGATCCCGGATACCCAGAGAATGGAGAATTTGCATAAGAATAGAATGGTCGACAGTATCAAAAGCAGAGGAAAGGTCTAGGAGAATGAGAACCGAGTAGCGTCCTTTGGCCTTGGCAGTCTGGAGATCATTTGCCACTCTACATAAGGCCGTCTCAGTGGAGTGCGCAGGCCGAAAACCAGACTGCATAGGGTCCAGCAGATTATGGGTGCAGAGGAAGTTAGTTACACGAGAAAAGACAAGACGTTCCAGGAGTTTAGAGGCTAGGGGCAGGAGAGAGATGGGATGGTAGTTAGAAAGGCAGGATGGGTCCAGTGTAGCCTTTTTAAGAATGGGTTTGACACATGCTTGTTTGAAGAGAGAAGGAAAAGTACCAGAAGCCAGAGAGGAATTGAATATGTGGGTAAGAGCTGGAGTAAGGGCAGGGGCACACTGTTTTAGTAGGGATGAGGGCATAGGATCCAGCGAGCAGGTAGTAGGCGGAGAGGATCGGAGAAGCTGAGAAACTTCAGACCCTGTTACGAGACTGAAGGAGCTGAATACGGAGAGAGGAGATTTAGGAAGGTTGAGATTACCGGTATCTGAGGGTTGGGAAAATTGATTGCGGATAGAATTGACTTTGCTTTTAAAGTCAGCAAAGTCCTGGGGGATGTGTTCAGATATGATTGATTCATTAGGTGAGGGATGAAGTAGCGAGTTAAATATGGAGAATAAGTGCCGCGGGTTTGATTTATTATTATTTATAAGTGAGTTATAGTATGCTTGCTTGGCCTGGGATAGGGCAGTATTGAGGCACACCATAAGAAATTTATAGTGGAGGAAGTCAGCTTTAACGCGTGATTTCCTCCAAATGCACTCAGCAGATCGTGCACAGGAGCGCAGAAATCGCGTCTGAGGGTTAAGCCAGGGGCAGGGATTGCGGGCACGACTGCGTTGGGGCTGCAGGGGGGCATGGGTGGTAATTGCAGATGATAAAATTGAGTTGTAGGTATTTACCAGTAACTCAGGATCAGAGGAAGCACAGGAGGAGGAGAGGCTAGAACTAAGAGAGTTAGAGAGAGCAGTTATATCAACCATTCGCGTGTTGCGAATCAGGGTTTTAGGCTGAGAGTTAGAGGGAGAATGAGACACGTGCGAGATAGAAAAGGAGATAAGATTTTGATCTGAAAGAGGAAAAGGCTCACTGTTAAATGTAGATAGATCTAGATTTTTAGAAAAGACCAGATCTAGAAAATGACCATCCTTATGGGTAGCTGTATTAGTCCATTGCCGGAGATCAAAGGAGGAGGTTAGATGGAGAAATCGAGAGGGCCAGGGCTGAGAGAGGTCATCTATATGGCAATTGAAGTCACCTAAAATGATTGCAGGGGTGTCAGAACATAGAAAAAAAGAGAGCCAGGATTCAAAGTCAGAGAGAAAAGTAGCCAAGGATTTTGAAGAAGGAGGTCTGTAAACAACTGCCACCCGCACAGGGAGAGGGTGGAACAGCTGAACCGTATGCACCTTGAAAGAAGGAAACCTGAAAGTAGGGGGTATAGGGATTAGTTTAAACCGGCAATGAGGGGAGAGCAGAACCCCTACCCCTCCCCCACGGCCAGTAATGAAGAATGAAAGGCCGCCATAGGAGAGAGCTGCCTCAATAGCATTATCATTCTGAGAGAGCCAGGTCTCTGTTATGGCAAAAAGGTGAAAAGACTTGGAGCAAAACAGATGATGAATAAAAGCGGCTTTGTTAGTTACAGAGCGGGTATTGAGAAGGGCACAAGAGAAGGGGAGATAAGAAGAGGAGAGAGTGGGAATGTGAATAATGTTAGACGGGTTAGCGGTTTGTGAGGGTTTTACCAGAGGAGAAGCATTGCGCGGGCGATAGGAAATGGGTATATGGCAGGGACCAGGATTGGGAGAGATATCACCTGCGGCCAGTAGTAGCAGTAAGGAGAGGGAGAGGAGGTGTGAGAATGATTTAAAATCGTTATGCTTTTGTGAGGTATTGGTTGGAGGTGCTAGATTTTTCAAAAATGTATAAAGATTGTAAGCAGCAGTGTGTAGTATGGAGAAGAGAGGAAGATATTGTTATAGAGTAGGGACAGTCAGCTGGGGGGTTACAGGAAGAATTTACCTTTGGAAGCACAAACATGAAAGATAAAACTAATAAGAGCAATGACATTTTGCAAGTAAACTGGGTATTGATTCAAATGGACTGAGGCTGGCCGGTCATCTGCTGTTGTATCCCTAGTTGTTTCTCCTGTTGCTCCTCTTGTTGAACTCCTTGTTAAACTCCTTTTCCTGGTCACTCTCCATATCAGCATTACAACCGGGAGGCCCCTTCCGCCCCGCCTACCAATCAGACTGTCCCTCCCTAACCAAACCTTTAAGTACCCCAGTAGGTACCCACCTACCTTGTCTTTTTTCTTTCTGTCCTGTCTACAGTTTCAGGGTCTCTACCAGCTGGGTATATTCCTTAAGTGGTATCAGATGCTACTTTGGGTGAATTGGGCAGAGTGCTCCCGTCTTCCTTCTCTTCTTTAAAAGTTGATGAAGCAGCGGGGTCTGTATCCATGTGTTTGCCTTTAAGTGTAACTATTTTGGCTACACATCATTTTCAGAGTTCTGAGGCTGTGACATGTAAGTGGCTCTTTGAGGTTGCTTGTGTCACAGGATCCTTCTTCTTCCTGCTTGGGCTGGTGTCGGCTGCAGATCGTTTGGCCTTCCTCTTTCCCTTGCTTTCGGCGTGCGTTCCAAGCATGCGTTCCAAAGGGCGGAAGTTCGGCTCTTCCTACTTCCGGTCCCGCGGTTTTTAAACCTGGCATCTTTGGCGTTCGCGCTGCTCTCTTTCCCTTGCTGCAGGGGTGTCCCTTCTCGGTCCTGAAGCTCTCTTCACCTTTTCTTCAAGTCGGTAGGTTTTTGGGCTTCTGTTGGGGTTTTTTATCCTTATGGCTTCAGAGCATTTCTTGCTGCGGTTGTTTTATTGAGCATTTTTTGTTTTCATATTTTATCAGCTTCTCCCTTGTTGTCCTTCTTGGGAGATTCTCTTTGTTTGCTCTTAAGTTTTGTGCCTGTCTCTTGCAGTGTTCTATTATTCTTATGGATTCCTCAGCCTCAAATGCCTCTGCCTTCCAAGCTAGGTAGGTCCCTCTCCTTTTCTTCTTGTCCTTCCCTTTTCTTATTTTTCTTGGTAGCTTGCCAGAAGATGGTCCGCCTAAGAAGCGTAAAAGCAATTCTAAAGCCCCATCCTCATCTGAATGTGTAGGCTGCTTCAATGCTCCTTCTTCAGGGAAAGAAGTTTTGTAGTTGCTGCTGGAGAGATTTTTGCAAGACTTCTACTGCTCCATCTGTAGAACCTGAGGTCTCCTTCTCTGCTGTAGCCCGAGGCCATAGAGAGTTCTGGGCTTCTGAGGATTCTTCTGATGAAGATTGTTTATCTCATTCATTTCCTTCTGAGGATCTCTTGGATTCTGATGAGGATTCTGAGGGGGCAAGGGATTCCTTCGATTTGTCGCTAGTCTCCCCCTTAATTAAAGCAATCAAGTTGACACTAGGAGTTGATCAAGAGTCAGAGGGGTCGGTTTCTCGCAAGGTTCTGCCTACCCCAGTAAGAAATCATCAGGCTTTTCCCCTGTTCCAAGAAGTTTCAGATCTCATCAAGTCAGAATGGCAAAGAGCTGCTAAAAAGGTATCTCCTGTCTCTCAAGGATCTAGATTTTCCAAGCTTTATCCGTTCAAGGAGTCCGAAGTAAAGGATTGGGTTTCTGTCCCCTCAGTTGATCCGGCTGTCATTCATCTGGCCAAAAAGACTACTCTTCCAATCGATGATTGTTCTGCTCTCAAAGATCCCATGGACGTCTGTCCATCGAGACAGAGTCATTCGTTTTCTGGAGGCTCATGGGTGGCTTCTGAACTGGGAGTCAGCTGGTCCCTTCCCAGTCTCTGATCTACTTGGGAGCCTGGTTCAACACAATCAAGGGTTTAGTCTCTCTACCTCCTCAAAAGATCTCAGCCCTCATCATTTGGCAAGTACCTTTGTTCTGAGGGAACAGGTTCCAGCCAGGGAACTGATGTCTCTTTTAGGCTCCATGGCATCCACTATCCCAGTAACCAGGTGGGCTCGTTGGCACATGAGACCGGCTCAATGCTTCTTCCAGAGCCAATGGGACAGGTTCAGGAGGGATTGGAATCAGCCAATTCTGCTCTCTCAACCCTTCAAGGCCTCAATTCACTGGTGGCTTTCCAAGAAAAATCTGGAGCAGGGGATGCCTCTCTTTCAGCCGAAATGGAGAGTCTTGGTCACGGATGCTTCCACCCTGGGCTGGGGCGCTCACCTGGGTCCAGAGTGGGTTCAGGGAAAATGGTCCATCAGGCAGTTGGGAGTCCCATCCAATGTCCTGGAAATCAGAGCAGCAAAACTGGCTCTTCAATCCTTTTCTCAGACCCTCCAGGGTTCCTCAGTCAGACTGTTGATAGACAACACGTCGGCTGTGTCGTACATCAAGGGGGGACAAGGAGCAGTTCTCTGCTTCAGGAAGTAGATCCCATCCTGTCCTGGGCAGAGAGGAATCTTTTTCTGCTGACTGCGGAATATCTGCCGGGGGTGTGCAATCAGGAAGCAGACCTAAGCGGGAACTCGGTCTCAAGTCACGAATGGTCTTTGAATCATCAGGTCTTTCAGGAACTGATGGTAAAATGGGGTCCTCTGGAGATCGATCTCATGGCGACTCATCGCAACTGTCAGCTTCCGAAGTTTTTCTCCAGGAGTTTTTGCCCAGGGGCAATGGGCACAGATGCTCTTCTGCAGGATTGTAACTTCAGTCGGGCGTATGCCTTTCCTCCTTTTCCCCTGATTTCCAGAATCCTCCTGAAAGTCATTCAGGGGCTTAATAGCCCCGAATTGGCCTCGCAGACCCTGGTATCCTTTACTCCTGAAGCTGGCAACGGATCCTCCCTGGCCTCTTCCCGGGAGGAGAGACCTGTTGACCTGTCCTCTTCTTCATCCAAATCCCTCTGCTCTGTCCCTTCAGGCTTGGAGGTTGAGCGCAAAAGACTTTCGGATTTAGGCTTCTCTCAGTGTGTAGTAGACACCTTGCTTAAGGCAAGGAAGCCTTCCACATCAGCAGCTTACTACAGAGTGTGGGAAAGGTTTCTCCTTTGGAAATTTCACAATGATTTGCCAATGGAAGAGGTTACTCTTTCCCAAGTTCTAAGCTTTTTGCAACAAGGCCTGTACAAAGGATTACAGTTTAGAACCCTCAAGGTCAATGTATCTGCCTTATCTGGGAGATCCTGGGCTGAGGACTCCATGATCAAAAGGTTTTTTCTGGCTGTTCTCAAGATTCGACCTCCAAGAGCCAAGCCTCCTCCCCTGTGGAGTTTACCATTGGTGTTAAAAGCCTTATCCAGATCACCTTTTGAACCTTTAGAGTCAATCTCCAATTGGCTCCTCACGTTAAAGACTCTATTTTTGGTGGCCATAGCTTCGGCCTGTAGAGTGGGTGAATTGCAGGCCCTTTCATGCGGTCCGGGCCATATCTCCTTTCTCCATGACAGAGTCATTTTGAGGCCAGTCAAGTCATTTCTGCCCAAAGTTGTCTCGACGTTCCATTTAAAGAGGGAAATTTCCTTGCCTATTTTTCCTCCGGATTTGCAGGACAAGGAGGAACTACAAAAGGTTGATCCGGTCCATTGCCTAAGGCATTATCTGGAGGTCTCAGGTGCCTTCAGGAAGTCAGATAGATTGTTTGTCATCCCGGCAGGATGTCGCAAGGGACAAGCGGCTGCTACTTCTACTGTTAGCAGATGGATCTCGATCTGTATTGAGAAGGCTTATCAAGCTCAAGGCAAGCTAGCTCCAGAAGGTTTAAGGGCACACTCAACTAGGGCTGTTTCTGCTTCCTGGGCGGCTTGGGCTGAAGTTCCTTCGGCGCAGATTTGTGAGGTGGCTTCATGGTCTTCAGCCAGGACCTTTGTCAGACACTATCAGCTAGATTTGTCTGGTTCCAGTAGTCATGCATTTGCTTCGGGAAGTCATCTTGCCTTTTCTTCATTAAATTAATTGCAGTTTCATTAAGTCCCTGTGAGTTTTTCCCACCCTTTTTGGCGTGCAGCATGGCTTGGTACATCCAGTTGTAATGCTGATATGGAGTGACCAGGAAAAGGGAGAATTGTTTTCATACTTACCGTAATTCTCCTTTCCTGGTCACTCTCCATATCAGCATTTCCCACCCTTGTAGTCTGGTACTTGGTATTAGACAAGGTAGGTGGGTACCTACTGGGGTACTTAAAGGTTTGGTTAGGGAGGGACAGTCTGATTGGTAGGCGGGGCGGGAGGGGCCTCCCGGTTGTAATGCTGATATGGAGAGTGACCAGGAAAGGAGAATTACGGTAAGTATGAAAACAATTCTCCCTTTTCCAGTTCACTTGTGAATGATTCACTTTGGAAGGATTCACTTGTGCGCTGCTACCCTAGCGCTGCTTTCCCAAATGAGGTTCTTAAGATATAGGGAGAGCAAGCTGGGTCACTCCTGGACACAGGACTGGGGAATCAGGACTGATTGCAGCTAGTTAAATTACAAATTAAATCAATCAGCTGAGTCCCAGTTTGAGAGAAGTGCACAAGTAAAGATCAGCCCAAAGATATGCTGAACTACAAAGTTTGTTTAGAGGAGTTTACGATGGGGGTCATAAAATCAACAAATTGCTGGAGCACAGGATTAGGGGGCATGCAATATTTGGGAATGGAAATAGAACTAGCTAAATTACCCAATAAACTAGCAAAAAATGCAGTATTCAGGGCCACAGTGCAGATGGAAATAGTGCAGCAATTACCCAATAAACTAGCAAAAAATGCAGTATTCAGGGCCACAGTGCAGATGGAAATAGTGCAGCGATAATGCTACAAAAATGTACACTCACCCCAGAAAGCCATATATTTTTGGAAAGAACACATCCCCCCGCATCTATAATGGGTAAACATTTCTTTTTGCTCCAAAGTACCAAGCTAACATTAACATTTATTTATAAAGCGCCAACATATTCCGCACAATAAGTGGGTTTCATACACTGGACATACAGAGTTACATATAAAGCAATCAATAACCGATACAAGAGGTGAAGAGGGCCCTGCCCAAAAGAGCTTACAATCTACAACAGGGGTGGGCAAACTTTTTGGCTCACTTTTTAGCTTTCCTAAGTTTGCAGATTTTTATGACATTTAGAAAATCGCATAAAAATGTTGCAATTTGCCGCATTTATCTCTCACAATTTCTTGATAAAGATCAGATAAAGGCAAGTCACCCCAAATAGGAACACCTAAGGTCTACTGAACAGTTTGATGCCCAATATGCATAGATATACCAAAGTCTGTGGTACGTACTGACCCCAAAATGAAAATAGTGCATATAGATTTCTCGCCTGCCAATTCAGCTTTTGCACAGAGCCCCTTGTCAGCGTATTATGTGCTGTAACACCCCCTAACTATACAGAGACCCCCAGAAAACCATATATTTTTGGAAAGTAAACATTCTGATGAATTCAAAATAGGTAAAGTTATTTTTGTACACCAAAGTTACACCTGGCAAAGCTATGCTAAAAACAGATTAGGAGATTGTAGATCAGGGGTGGGCAAACTACGGCCCGCGGGCCACATCCGGCCCCTTGGCCTTTTTAATCCGGCCCGCCGACGACACCAAGTCTTATCACACGAGACTTGATGTCATTGGCGGGCCGGAATTAAACAGACTAAGGGGGCGTAACACTGGCCTGGCCCTGCCCGCCCTGGCCCGGTCTGGCCCGGGGGTAAGTAAATGTGGCCCGTGAGCCAAAAAGTTTGCCCACCCCTGTTGTAGATTGTAAGCTCTTTTGGGCAGGGCCCTCTTCACCTCTTGTATCGGTTATTGATTGCTTTATATGTTACTCTGTATGTCCAGTGTATGAAACCCACTTATTGTGTGGAATATGTTGGCGCTTTATAAATAAATGTTAATAATAATAATAATAATAATTAGGAACACTAATACAGGGATAAAATGAGATAAAACCACAAAAATTGCGCAAATCAGTGAAACAACAAAATAAGTCACATGACAGTGTAATTAGTGGTCAGAATATCTGATCCAATAGTCACGCTGTCAAATAAAACAGTTTTTAGGTAAAAGAAATTAAAAACAAAGTGGTAAAATGAAAAAAACAAAAAAAACAAAACAAAGTGTTTGTGTATACATGTGTGTACATGTGTAAAAGTTGTGTGACAGTGTGTAAGTGTGTATATGTGTGGAAAAATGAAAAAAAAAAAAGAAAAACTGCTAAATTGTGTGCTGTAAGTGTGTGTAAATGTATGTAAGTGTGTATAAATGTATGTAAGTGTGTGTGTAAGTGCAAAAAAACCCCAAATCAACACCTTACCTGTCCTGAAGCACCCGATCGCTTGCCTCTGTCCTCCAGGCTGCAGTGGGCAGCGGCATTGGGGGGAAGCAGCAGACGCGATGCATCGAGCCAGGGGGGCTGTCATGTGGGTCCTGCGACCCGATCATTGCAGGACCCACATGACATTGCTAGAAACCTTCAAATGCAGACGACGTATGGGGCACGTCGTTGGCAGTTAAGCCCTTTTTCTGCCACGACGTATCCCATACGTCGTTGGCAGTAAAAACGTTAAGTACCGCCTCCCCCAAGTAGGTGTTAATAAAATAACGCATTGCGGTAATGCGCTATTTAATGCATGCGATATGCGGATTATCACATGCAAAATTACTTACGTAGTTATTTATTGCATGCTTTTTAACGCAAAAAAAAACAAGCGATAAGCGTTATCGCCCTTTAGTGAATTTGCCCCAATGTTGGGTTGGGTTGTACCTACATTTGTATCCCAGTACTGGCGGACAGTCTCCATCTCAAGGATAGAGTATCTCTATCCCAATCAAAGGCCACCAATAGTGGAGCGTGCTTAAAGCAAACTCGAGAAGAAACTTACTGGATGTCAGGCCCTGCAGTAGATCTGAAGTTACTAAACCAATATGTGAGGGGGCAGCTGAGGCGCTAGTGTAGCAGGAATACTCCCTGGCATCAGGGTTTGTTGAATCTTTATTATAGATCTGTTAGTTAGTTATGTTATACAGAATACTACATTTCCCAGAATGCACATGCCATATGTTACCATGCAATTTCCTGTGTGTGATGTAAGCGATTGCTATTGGTTCTGGGGGTGGTGTGATCTTGATCTTTTAGTTCCTGTTCCTGTTTTCTGTGTGAGAGCTCTCTCTGTAGCTGCATGTTCCTGTATTTACTGATTAACATTGCTGATATGCATCTATCCTAAATAAAAGTTATTAACAGCAAAGGATTGTGTGGAACTACACCACTCTGCGTGAGAATCTGATACCAAGGAACTCTGGTAGGTCATCAACCCTGAATATAAGATTGTTGTACAGAATAGTTGCAACATAATTTCTGGTGCCGAAACCCGGGAGGATGGCAGAAAGATTTGATTTACTTAAATGCAAACGTGGTGAAGTCAGAAGTTCCACTACAAAAATGCTGCAAAAGATAGAAGGGGAGTTGGGCAAGTCAGCACCTCAGACAGACATTTTGCAGGAGATCTTAGAGCAGCTCTCCCTCAGAGAGGCAACATTATATGAACTGGACAGGGACATTGAAGCTCTGATAACCTCTGCAGAGGAGATTGAGGCAGAGTATGAGACAGTCCAGTCCTATCAGGATCGCATTGTTATGTGGAAAAGCAGAATTACACGTGTAATACAAAGAGACAGGGAGGAAGTGAATAGTACAGCCAGCTATGCTGTCCCCCAATCCAGATCAGCATCTCAGAATAACACAGTGAAACGTCCAAAGTTGATTATTGGGAAATTTTCAGGAGAGATCAGTCACTGGCAGGAATTTTGGAGTCAGTTTGAAACAGCAATTCACAAAAACAGCAGCCTGTCAGAAATTGATAAATTTAACTATTTGAAATCATACATGTGTGGCGCTGCTGCAACTGCCATTGCTGGGCTGCCCGTATCCAAGGAAAATTACACTGAGGCAATAGAAATACTGCAAACCAGATTTGGTCGCAAGGACTTAATTATAAATGCTCACATGAATAAGCTCTTAAACCTGACTGCAGTAAAGAGATCCTCTGATGTGCCAGCTCTGCGTCACTTATATGATGAGTGTGAAATACAAGTGCGCAGTTTGCAATCTATGGGAGTTGTATCTGACAGTTATGGAGGCCTGCTATGCCCAATATTACTGAAGCTGATTCCTGAGGATATAGCTATTGAATTTAGTCGCCAGCAGGAACAGGAACAACAGCAATGTAATGTGGCAATGTTTCTGAAATTCCTAAAAAGGGAGGTTGAGAGCAGAGAGCATGCATTATACTTAACCAGATCAAGAATCAAGAACAGCACCATCAGAAATCAAGGGCACACCTTGAATATAAACCTAAGAGACTAACAATGCCAACAGCAGCTGCCCTGTACTCAGCTTCAAACCCTGCAACCTGTGTATTTTGTGACCAGTCAGCGCATAAGACTGAGAATTGTGATAAATTCACCCCAGAGGAATGCAAGGAAAGACTTAAATGAAAGGGATTGTGTTTCGTGTGTTTGGGGCCTAAGCATATCGCAAAGTATTGCAGGGTGAAGGGAGTCATATGTGCAACATGTGGCAAGAGACATCACAACTCAGTGTGTGACCAAAGAACCAACAAGAGCTCCATGAATCCAACAGAGGACACAGTTATATCATCAGTATCTCCGGATAACAAGGATATGGCTAACAGCAAAACAGTTTTACTGCAGACTGCCCAAGCATGGGCAGAGGGGCCTACAACTAGAAAAATTGTACGCTGTTTACTAGATGGAGGAAGTCAAAGAACCTTCATACGTGAGGACATTTCCAGATCCCTTAAACTTCCTGTTGTGGGGAAGGAGACACTCAAGCTGCACACCTTTAGGTCCAAAAGGCCTGTAAGTACCAGCCAGAGAAGAGTCAAGTTCATCCTTAAGATCCTCCACAGCTGTGACAATTGGATAGAAATGGAGGCTCTAGAAATCCCAACCATCAGCAGTGCAGTTGTGAAAATCCCAAAGGAACACCTACAATATGAGATGAAGTCCAAGGGACTAAGGTTAGCTGACTCAACTGAACTGACCTGCCAAGACTCAGAAATAGCAGTCTTGATTGGAGGAGATTACTATTGGAAGGTAGTATCTGGGAGAATAGAAAGACTTGGAGAAGCTCTTGTTGCACTTGAAACCACCCTTGGGTGGACTCTACAAGGGCCAGTTCAGATATCTAGTGCAACTGGCATCGGAAGTGTTGGAGTAATGAATATAAGTGTTGCAGATGAAACTCTTGTGTCCAGTCAACTGCGAGCCTTTTGGGATTTGGAGTCCTTAGGGGTGACTGGAGAAAAAATGGTAAACTCAGAATCAGATGAGGAAATTCTACAGTGGTTCTCATCTACAGTTAAGTACACGGCAGGAAGATACGTGACAGAACTACCTTGGCGACCTGATCGACCGCACTTGGCAAACAACTTTACTGTGGCTAAAGGAAGATTTGATCGCTTGATGAAAAGGCTTTCAAAAGATTTCCCCCTCTATCACAGGTACAACAGTGTAATCCAGGAGTACCTTGCGGATGGTATTGTTGAGGATGTGGAGACAGGTGAACCCTCAGCTGCCCCTCAGGGTAAGATTGAGTATTACTTACCTCATTCAAAGAAGAAAAGACAACAACTAAGTTGAGAATAATGTTTGATGCTTCTTCTCATGACAAGGAGCAAGTATCACTTAATGATTGCCTACTGACAGGACCAAATCTTAATCCTGACCTTCTGAAAATCCTGGTTAATTTTAGACTTCACAAGGTTGCATTGATGGCAGACATTACAAAGGCATTCTTACAAATCAGCATTGCAGAAAAGGACAAAGACTCTGTCAAATTCTTGTGGACTAATGATATTCCAAGACCTAACCAGGAACCATCCTTACGTGTTTTGAGGATGGCAAGAGTGTTATTTGGGGCATCACCCAGCCCATTTCTTCTGACAGCCACCATCAAACATCATTTGAAACAATATGAAGGATCGCATCCAAGGACTGTACAGGTTCTTAACCAGTTCCTTTATGTGGATGACCTCATATCAGGAGCAGACACTGTTAATGATGCCTACGAGATATCCGCAGAGGCGAAGGAGATTATGCTCGCTGCAGGTATGGTTCTCTGTAAATGGGTTACTAATTCAAGTGAATTAAGGTTAAAATGGCAAGAGAACAACACTGAAAATGGGTCTGTTATGTTTGACCAAGCAAACTACTGTAAGGTACTTGGCCTCAAATGGAGAACAGAGACTGATGACTTTGTATTTGACCTACAAGCTCTTTTAGTATTTTTAAAAACCAGGAGAAATACAAAGAGATGTGTTCTGATGACAGCAGCACGTATTTTTGACCCTATTGGATTTTTGTCACCATTCACAGTTAGGGTAAAGATCCTTTTCCAGGACTTATGGGAACGTGGCATTCGCTGGGATGAGGAACTACCACCAGACTTAACGAGTAAGTGGACTCAGTGGTGTTTAGAGCTGTCACAGTTACAAACTTTATCCATTCCCAGACAATACTCTCAGTGTCCTCCAGATGCAGCTGTGAAAATGCATGTTTTCTGTGATGCCAGTGAATCTGCTTATGGAGCTGTTGCTTATTTACAGTATATCAAGGAGGGTATTGCATCTACCTGTCTTGTTGCTTCAAAGTCACGAGTTGCACCTCTAAAGAAGGTCACTCTTCCAAGGTTAGAGTTGCTTGGAGCATTAGTAGGTGCAAGATTAATGAAGTATTTACTAGACTGTCTGAGCATCCAGTCTATTCTACCTAATTTATGGACAGACTCTATGATTGCATTGCACTGGATCCAAAGTTCCACAAGGTTGTGGAAACCATTTGTTGCAAACAGAGTAGCAGAGATAAAATCGCTCACTGAACCAACAGTATGGTCTCACTGTGTAGGTAAGGATAACCCTGCAGATTTCCTTACAAGAGGTCAAGGTTCTACTGACTTAATTAAAAATCACCTTTGGTGGCATGGGCCAGACTGGTTGCAAGGTCCACAGTCAGGGTGGCCACAAGGTTCACAAATGGTCACTAATATCTCAGAATGTGCAGATGTGGAATCAGATAATGAAGTGACTTTATATAACAACTGTAACACAGAGCTCAAATGTGACCCAGTGTTCCCTCTAGAAAGGTTTAGTAAACTACGTACTCTATACAGAATTACTGCCTGGGTATATAGATTTATCCAAAACACTAGTCAGCCACGTAAAAGAATTACTGGTGAACTGTCTGTGGAAGAAATATCGAGGGCTGAAAGGTACTGGGTCAAATACTCACAAGGATGTGAGTTCAGTGCTGAAATTCTCTGTCTTAACACAGGAAAGAGCTTGCCCAATAACTCCAAAATAAGAGACTTAAATCCATTTCTTGACAAGGATGGACTTTTGTGTGTAGGGGGTAGGCTACACAAGGCAAATCTGACTGAAAGGCAGAGACACCCTTGGATATTGCCTACAAAGGGGCACTTTTCAGAACTTCAAGTGCAATATCAGCATGAAAAGGTGATGCATTTGGGGTTACAGGGAACATTAGCACAACTCAGAGAGCAATTTTGGGTGATAAGAGCAAGACAGTTAGTAAATTTTGTGCTGCAAAAATGTTGTATTTGTAAGAAATTTAACGTCAAGGCTGGAAGTGAAGTACCAGCTCCGCTCCCTGAGGACAGAGTCTTGGAGGCTCCCGCTTTCGAAGTATCAGGTGTTGATTTTGCAGGTCCTCTATTTGTCAAGGACAAAACATCTTCAAAAAAGGCTTACATTGCATTGTTCACTTGTGCAGTCACAAGAGCTGTTCACTTAGAACTTGTTTCAGACCAGACAACCGAAAACTTTTTATTGGCCTTTAGGAGATTTATTGCCAGAAGGGGGCTATGCAAGGTTGTATATTCTGACAATGCAAAGACTTTTAAGAGATCTGATTTGTCTCTCCAAGAACTATGGAAAACTCTTAACACTACTTCATTGAGGGAGTTCTTCACTGAGAAGGGAATTACTTGGAAGTACATTGTCGAGTGAGGTGCCTGGTGGGGAGGATTCTGGGAAAGACTTGTTCGTTCTGTAAAGTCTTGTCTTAAGAAAACATTGGGGAAGGCAATGCTATCCTTTGAAGAGCTTACCACAATTTTGACGGAAGTGGAAGCTGTTTTAAACTCTAGGCCACTAACCTTTACTCATAGTGATGCTCAGGACTTGCAGCCGTTGACACCAGGACATTTTCTTATTGGGCAGCGACTTACAACATTGCCACAATCTAAGGTGCCTACAGTATCTCACAACTGTTCCACTCAAGAGGTATTGTCAAAAAGGTGGAAATACCGCCAAGTGCTTGTGACAAAATTCTGGAATAGATGGCGCAAGGAATATTTGCTGGATTTAAGATCAGCTCACTACACCAAGAGAGGAGGAGGTGCATCTACATTCAAGGTTGGAGATTTGGTGTTGGTTAAGGAAGACAAAATGCCAAGACAAATGTGGCGGACTGGAATAATTGACACAGTTTTTCCCGGAAGAGACAATCGTGTTCGTTCATGTTCCTTGAGATTACCATCAGGGACTGTGCTAAGACGGCCAATACAATTACTGTACCCTCTGGAGATATAATTGATGAACTTCTGATGAGAGTTCATGGGGCCCGAGGATGTTGAATCTTTATTATAGATCTGTTAGTTAGTTATGTTATACAGAATACTAAATTTCCCAGAATGCACATGCCATATGTTACCATGCAATTTCCTGTGTGTGATGTAAGCGATTGCTATTGGTTCTGGGGGTGGTGTGATCTTGATCTTTTAGTTCCTGTTCCTGTTTTCTGTGTGAGAGCTCTTTCTGTAGCTGCATGTTCCTGTATTTACTGATTAACATTGCTGATATGCATCTATCCTAAATAAAAGTTATTAACAGCAAAGGATTGTGTGGAACTACACCACTCTGCGTGAGAATCTGATACCAAGGAACTCTGGTAGGTCATCAACCCTGAATATAAGATTGTTGTACAGAATAGTTGCAACAGGGTTAAGCCAGCACCAGAAATCTGTCAGGCTTAGGGCAGAGGCCATTGAGCTAGCGCCAGAGTGTCTCCCGATTGAGGGCGTAGACGATCAATATCTGTGGGGGGCAGTAGATGTACATTTACAAATAGATATGGTAACCCCCCCACCTGACCCATAACAAGTAAGTATATCCAAAAAAAAAAAAACCCCAAGGATCTGCGTATCAACACTGCTATACCTCTGGAGCATGAAGACTATTCTGCATGGTACATTATTGGTATCCAGTGTCTTTTTAATGCTCTAATTCGCTGACCTATCAAGTGTGCTTCCTGCAACATTATTATATCTGCACCAGATTTACAGTATTTTTCAAGTATGTTCAGTACTATAGACCTCTAGACTTTGTCATTCAGCCCTCTTGTGTTCCAGGACACTACTATAAAACCTGTACTTGATTGTACATTATCATGCATTAGCCCTATTGAGAGGCCACCTGGGAGCCACTGCACATCTGGGCTCCAGAGGTGTGCTTTAGGCTCCTAGGTGCCTTCCCAGCAACCCAACCAGGGTGTCCAATATAATCTGATTCCCCCCAGCTCAGAAAGATAGATAAGAAACAGAGAAAGAACACAATAACAACCCCGTCAATCCACTCACCCGGTATCCTCCCCAACCTAGAAGATACATTTTCTCAAACATAATTTGCAAACTAAGGAGCATGGTTTCCTAGCTGATTATAGATATCATCCACATTCCCAACCGGGGAATGTAGAAAAGAAAAATAAAAAGGAAAAAAATTAGACCAAGTAGCAACTGCTAGATGGATAAACAAACAAACTGCACTTGAACAGAAATGCAGTACTAATAATATTATTCTGTACCGGCTCTTGGAGAGAGGTGTGTGTTGCAGGGCCAGGAACAAAGTGTGCATATGGTATGCTCTAGTTAACAGGCCCCCTTTTTCCTGTGTTTTTTAATCCGTGTGTCTCCAGTTAGTATGGGATTCACCTCCCCAGTCCCAATTTGGGTCTGAAATTGTATTCCATTAACAGGGGGATGTTGTTCCACCATTCCTTATGATAGTGAGGCTTGTGCAAAGCCACAGTGGAGGTCTACTGTTGGGGCAGTGTCGCCATACTGTCCGGCAGAAAGGTGTATTCGCCAAGTGTAGGGCATGGTAGGGAGATGTCACTGAATTGGGTTTGTGGTCTGATCTTTAACTTTCTTTAGTGTTGTGCTCTTGGTGGGCTTCGGGGATAGCCAGGCCTCAGTTCCAGCCATTCCAGTGCATTCTCAGGTCGTTAAAAGAAAAAGGCTTTTCCGCCCTCCATAATTTTTAGCTTTGCTGGGTACAGCATGGAGTATTCCAGACCGAGATTGCGTAACCAACGCTTTTTTTGCACCATTGTGGAGTAATCTGTATAGAGTGAAATCTTGGCCCCTGTGTATTGGAGGTCTCCTCTGTTTTAGCCTCTCTCAGTGCTATGTTTCTAGCCCTGTAGTTGAGCAGTTTGATTAGAAATGCCCATGGGGGCTCCAGGAGGTAGTGGTCTCAGCGGGACTCGACGTGCTTGTTCCACTACATATTGTAGAGAGAATATTTATTTGCCCAACAGCTTAAGTAGTTTTTCTGTGAAGCTTTCTGGTTGGGTGCCTTCACTACGCCCTTGATCGGCGTTCTCTGTTCTCCAGGTTGTCAGTGACCACTTGGAGTTGTAGTTTAATTTGATTTATGTCGTGATGTAGTTGAGCTGTGTGGTCCTCTAGTGTTCCCACTCTTTCCTCAAGTTCCCCTGTGCTCTCTCTAATGTTTTGCATATCCTGCTTAATAAGGGAGAGGTCCACCTGTAATTCCTTAACTTTGAAGGTGAACATAGAGGTTAGGGTGGTTTGACAATGCAAAATGGCAGACATGAGTTCTGCTGAGGTTGGTGTTGCTTGTCCCTCTGTCGGCAGCTCTGCCACTGTTGTTTGTGGAGGGGAGGCATTTGGAGAGTGAGAAGAGAGACCCTGGGGTTTTGGACTCACCGTCCTGCTGGGGCACTTCCCAGTGCCATCCTGCTGGCACTTCCCAGGTGTGTGTATTCAGGCCTGCACTCCTTCGTCGTTCAATTGCTTTTTACGGTCTGTAGTAAGAGGAAGCTGGTAGACTGTGTAGGGAACTGGTAAAATGTGCCTTTTCTAACTCTGGGTCCCCTAGTATTGGACAGCTATGAAGGGTCCTGAATGTAATGGGAAGTAAGTCCCTTGTTCCTGGGTCATAGCTTGACCTCTTGTGCAGTTCCACAGTTTGGCCATATGGTGTCACTGTGGTTATAAAAGGCTGAGCAGCCATGAGGCTGAAGGCCATTTTGTGAAGCTCTCTGCCTGAGGAAGCAGCCAGAGAAATCTAGGTAGGTTTAGAAAGAATAGCAAGCTCCTGTTATAGATCACACTAGGTGTGATAGACAGGCAGGGCTATTTAGTGAGCAGCATGCGCTCCAACCAGGAATTGTAGAGGCATTATAAGCCGGGGTATAATACTACCCAGAGTAGGGTTAACAGTGTACAGACCTAGGGCTAGATAGTAATCACCCAGGTTCCACTGGAAGCATATACCTGAAAGCTTGGGAGTTAACCCATTGTGCCCTGCAGCTAAAGGGTCATTGTGACTTTTCCTTGTAAGTACTGCTTATGCTGTGAAATGCTACTGCCTGCCTATTCTGTAATTACTCCTAAGTGGCTGTGTAAATAAACAGTTCATGGTTTCAATGTTAAGAACCACTGGCGCCTATTTATTGAGAAATACAACACATATCCACCTGGCCTCCATACAAAGCGAGGGCTCACCCCTGAAGGATACAGTCTCATCCTGGGTAAAATACGGTGTAGCTTGTGGTAATTAAAGGGCTAAATTACTATAAGCTTACAACTGCTAGCCCAACGTTTAAGATGAAATAAAAGAGCCCCGGCAACCTCGGTATTCACCGATGCCCGTTCTGCTGCGGGGAAGACAGGGATTCTAAACACTGCCAAGCTTGCTACCAAAATGCGGTACAAAAGGGATCAGGCAGAGGCAACATCAGAGTCAGGCAATGGTCAAAGGCGGGCAGCAGAGATTCGCTGTCAAAAACAGGCAGAGAGTAAAAAAAAAATAGTAGAGCAAATGGAATAAGGCTTTAGCTACGATCTAAGGAACTTATAACCAGCTTGGGCAATGAAAATAACAAGGTAGCTTTTTTAACTTTCAATTTGGTCGCAAAGTTAAATCAGCACCTCCACTGACGTCACAACACAGTGCAGAGTGGCTTCACAGCCCTAATACGCATGCGCAGGTCTGGACACGTGCCACACCAGAAAACGTGCTGGTGTGATCAGAAGGGGACAAGCCCGGGGGCTCCGGTCTCCCAGCACTCATAACAGTACCCCCCTCAGGAGCACCCACTGGGGGTTTCCAAGGTTTCCGGGAAACTTTTTGTGAAACAGTTTTACCAAACGAGGCCCATTGGTATCTTTAGCTGGAACCCAACACCTCTCCTCTGACCCAAACCCCTTCTAGTGAATAAGGTATTGAATGTTAGCTCTGAAGTTGCAAGATGCCCATCAATGGATACAAGAGAAGGAGAATCAGAAAAAAAGGCATTGTAAACCACAGGTTTAAGAAGGGAGACATGAAAAGAATTTGAACTATTCATACTGGAAGGACCCAAAGTAGATAATCAAACCAAATCCTCAACTTTAAAGGAAGGAGCCTTCTTGCGATGTTCACAGGCCACCTCATTCTGACGGTCAGAAGCTTTTATAAGATAAGAAGAAGCTTGGTGAGCTCTGAACAGTGACTTCAGTAGCAAGAACATCAGCTTTAAGGGAGAAAGAAAGGTAAAAAAGGTAAAAACTAAGTAAGGTCTATGTAAATACAGCCATAAGCAGTCACAGAAATGCTGCACTGACTTCTCTGTGAAAAGATTTCTTGTGTCTGTAATTCATAGTTACATAGTTACATAGGGTTGAAAAAAGACCATTGTCCATCAAGTTCAACCCATTCG
Source organism: Xenopus tropicalis (assembly GCF_000004195.4). NCBI lineage: Eukaryota > Metazoa > Chordata > Amphibia > Anura > Pipidae > Xenopus > Xenopus tropicalis. The sequence goes on along the minus strand of NC_030679.2, from coordinate 16,320,626 downwards.
AGTAAACCCAGCACACAACCTATACTAACCAATCTATACACTCACATACATAAACTATATATACAACCAGTAATACTAACTGTAGATATTAGTATCACAATAGCCTTGGATATTCTGATTGTTCAAAAACTCATCCAGGCCCCTCTTAAAGGCATTAACAGAGTCTGCCATTACCACATCACTAGGAAGGGCATTCCACAGCCTCACTGCCCTCACCGTGAAAAACCACCTACGCTGCTTCAAATGGAAGCTCTGTTCCTCTAATCCAGTGTTTTTCAACCTTTTTTGGGCCAAGGCACACTTGTTTCATGAAAAAAATCACGAGGCACACCACCATTAGAAAATGTTAAAAAATTTAACTCTGTGCCCAGCAGCAGTGCCCCCCTAGTACATTGGTGCCAGCAGCAGTGCCCCCCTAGTACATTGGTGCCAAGAGCAGTGCCCCCCTAGTACATTGGTGCCCAGCAGCAGTGCCCCCCTAGTACATTGGTGCCAAGAGCAGTGCCCCCCTAGTACATTGGTGCCCAGCAGCAGTGCCCCCCAGTACATTGGTGCCAAGAGCCAGCCCCCCTAGTACATTGGTGCCCAGCAGCAGTGCCCCCATAAGTCAGTGTGCCACGTGGCCCCCCCTAATACATTGGTGCCCAGCAGCATTTTACTTCTGCTCTTCGGCGGCTTCTCTGGTGGCTTCAGCAGCATCTTCGTATCCCTCAGGCGCGCCGCCTCTTCACTTCTGCCTACACGCGACCGCACACAGGCCCTTTTATAACGTTGCGCCCCGTGCGTACTGACGTCACCCGTACACACGGGGCGCAACCAATGACAGGGCCCGGATTTTATTAAAGGGGGCCCGAGCTACTAAGAAAAACTGTAGCATCGCCGGGCCCCCTTTGAAAGTAAAAATTGCGGCCCTGCCAACGGCACACCAGTCAGCATCTCGCGGCACACTGGTTGAAAAACGCTGCTCTAATCTATAGGGGTGACCTCTGGTGCGCTGATTGTTTTTATGGGAAAAAAGAACATCCCCCAACTGCCTATAATCCCCTCTAATGTACTTGTACAGAGTAATCATGTCCCCTCGCAAGCGCCTCTTTTCCAGAGAAAACAACCCCAACCTCGACAGTCTAACCTCATAGCTTAAATCTTCCATCCCCTTTACCAGTTTAGTTGCACGTCTCTGCACTCTCTCCAGCTCATTAATATCCTTCTTAAGGACTGGAGCCCTAAACTGCACTGCATACTCAAGGTGAGGCCTTACCAGGGACCTATAAAGAGGCAAAAATATGATCTCATCCCTTGAGTCAATGCCCTTTTTTATACAAGACAGCACTTTATTTGCTGTAGTAGCCACAGAATGACACTGCCTGGAATTAGACAACTTGTGATCTACAAAAACCCCTAGATCCTTCTCCATTAAGGATGCCCCCAACACACTACCATTCATGTGCCAGAGACATGCAGCTCTCTGCAGTCTCCTCTCTCCTGCTCCCCCCCCCTCAAGAATGCTAAGAACTCACTCCCCCCCACTTAGGAATGTGGATCTGAGACAATTAGCAGGAAGCTGACTCATAGGGGGACATTTACTAATCCACGAATCCGAATGGGAAAAAAACGAATTGGAAACAAACATTTGCGACTTTTTCGTATTTTGTGCGATTTTTTGCGAATTGTCGCGACTTTTTCGTCGCCGTTACAACTTTTTTCGCGAATTGTCGTGACTTTTTCGTATTGAGCGCTCGTAAATGGCGGGCAAACCTTTCCGACTTTGCATGATTTTGGAAGCCTCCCATAGGACTCAATGGCACTCTGCAGCTCCAACCTGGCCCAAGGAAAGTCACAATACTGAAGCTTGAATGAATCCAAAACTTTCGTACTCGGCGCGACAGTACGATTATGTCGCGGCGGCGACGAAAAAGTCACGACAATTTGCGAAAAAGTCGTGCCGGCGCCGAAAAAGTCGTGACAATTCGCGAAAAAGTTGCAATGGCATTATGGGAACTTTCTTTACACAGCTCAGCGTTTTTTCTTCCTGTTTGGCTTCTGATCATCTGAACAGGTGAAATATGGGGAGACTTAAGGGCTCTATTGAGACAACTGAAGGTATGCCTGCAGCTTGAGATTAACTCTTTATTAGCCTTTCCTTCTCCTTTAAGTATAGAAGAAGGTAGGGTGAGCGGGTTCCGGCCAGAGACAAAGAGCCTAAAGCTTCATACCTGAGGCTATTATAGGCAAGTTCAACCCAGGGAAGTAGTTCTGACAAGTTGTCATGGTTCTGGGAAATAAAACACGAAAGAAACTGCTCCAGGGCTTGATTGGTTCAGTTTGGCCATGACTTTGTGGATGAGAAGCCAAAGAAAAGTTCAGACCAATCTCCAACAACTTGCAGAAGGCCTGCCAGAAACGGGAGACAAATTGGTCTCAGTCAGAGACAATATAGGAGGAAAAACCATGGAGCCAGAAAATCTCTTTAATTAAGATACTTGCGAGGAGAACAGCAGATGGAAGACTCTTCAAAGGAATGAAATGGGCCATCTTAGAAAAGCGATCCACAACCACCAAAATTGTAGTAAACTCTGTGGTTTTTTTTTAAGTCTACAATAAGGTCCATGGAAATGTCAGACCACAGGTGATTCGGAACAGGCAAAGGATGGAGAAGACCACAGTGGAACGTGGAACCTTCTGTTGGGCACACTCAGAACATGCAGCAACAAATTGAGTAACATCTTGGATGAGAGAAGACCACCAAATGTATCTAGAAATAAGGTTGAGAGATTTATTAACCCCCAGATGGCCAGCATTTCAATAGGAATGACCCCATGAAAGAACTTGAGGCACACAATCCTGGGGTACAAAAGTCTTACCAGAAGGACATGCTGATGGAACTTCAGAGGCAGGCTGGACTAAGGACACTGGAGCCACCAATCCCTTGGGGGAAATAATAGGACAGGGAGGGACCATGGAAGTCTCTTCTGTAGCCAAGGATCCAGATCCTCTATCCAGATAGAGCATCTGCTTTGGTATTCTTAAACCTGGGTCTATAGGAAATAATGCAGCGAGCGCTTCCTTCTTCCTCTTTCTTCAGCCTACAAAATCCCTGGGCTGGAGCATGCACAGTAAAGTGAAAAGCCGACTTTGTTGTTTAAGTTCGGCTTTTCACTTTACTGCGCATGTGCAAGCGCGAAACAGGAAGAAGGAAGCGCTCGCTGCTAAGTCACTTGGGGTACAAGGTAAGCAATTTAAGTCACTTGGGGGTGCCTAACATTTTGGCATCCCCAAGTGACTTAGCCTTTCCTTCTCCTTTAAACCCGGAAAAGAATAATGCCCATCTAACTTGCCGGGGATTCAATCTTTTCGAAGAAGAAATATATTCCAAATTCTTTCTACAGATTCTACAGATCCCTCTAACAGATGGTTCCATACTTCCAAGGCTAACTTCATGGCCAGTAATTCCAAGTTACCCATATCATAATTTCTTTTAGCAGGGAACAGTTTACAGGAGAAAAAAGGCACAGGGATAAAGAGGGCCTTGAAACTCAGTTTGTTAAGATAAAATAGCCCCTACCCCGAGTCAGAAGCATCAGATTTGAGGATGAATGGATGAGAAGTATCCAGCAAAATTAAAACTGGAGCAGAAGCAAAGGCAGCCTTTAATGTTTCAAAAGCATTCTGGGCCTTGGGAGACCAAGAACATTTAGAGTCTTTACATGTGAGAGCTGTGAAAATCTGAGAATATACCTTCATGAACCTCCTGTAAAAATTGGCAAAACCAAGGAAACGTTGAATGGCTTTCAGTCCCACAGGCATATGCCAATCTACAACTACAGAAACCTTTGCTGGATCCATTTCAAAACTGGGAGAAGAGATGATATACTCCAAAAAAGGAATCTTAGACTTGTGGAATTCACATTTTTCCAGTTTTGCATAGAGATTATTCTCTTTAGCCAAAGTACATGGCTAGAAGTGTGAACTGTTGTGAAACCGCTGGGGTAAGGATGTCAAAGTGGAATTGTATGTTGATGACAAGTGGTGTCACAGGCCCAATTGTAGCGAACCTTTACATGGAAGAAGTGGAAAAGAAAGCCCTGGACACCTTCAAGGGAACAACACCAAGTCATTGGTTCAGATATGTGGATGACACCTGGGTAAAAATTAAAGCACGCGAGGTTTCAGCCTTCACCAAACACATAAACTCCATGTTCATAATGGAAGATGTGAAAGACAGCAAACTGGCTTTTTTTGGACTGTGCTATAGTTATCAAAGAGTAGGGGGGACCTGGATATTAAAGTATACAGGAAACCCACCCACACAGACCAGTACTTGCTGTTTGGTTCCCACCACCCTTTGGAACATAAACTGGGTGTCATTATGACTCTACATCATCGGGCTGAAACTGTGGCATCCAATGCAGAGGCTAAGGAGAAGGAATATAAACATCTAAATTAAAACTTGTGGGTACCCAGACTGGGCCTTTATCAAAACCAAATCAAAGACCAGCAAAAAGACCAGAACAACAAACAGAAGGGAGGAACACACCAGGCAAAGCAACATAGTCATTCCATATGTTGCTGGAACATCAGAAAAACTTAGGAGAATTTTCAACAAACATCGCATTCCTGTGTTTTTCAAACCCAGCAACACTCCGAGACAAAAGCTGGTACACCCTAAAGACCCTACACCTAAGCACATGAAAAGTAATGTGGTCTATGCTGTCCAGTGTAGCGAAGAGTGCTCTGACTTATACATTGGGGAGACAAAACAACCTCTCTGTAAGAGAATGGCCCAACATAGGCGGGCAAACTCCTCAGGACAAGACTCAGCAGTCTATCTACACCTAAAAGAAAAAGGTCACTCTTTTGAGGACAGTAACGTGTATATTTTGGACCAAGAGGACAGATGGTTTGAAAGAGGTGTGAAAGAGGCCATTTATGCCAACCTGGAAAAACCATCCCTGAACCGAGGAGGGGGCCTGCGACACTGTTTGTCATCAACATACAATGCCACTTTGACATCCTTACCCCTGCGGTTTCACAACAGCTCACACTTCCAGTCATTAACACCTTCATCAATGAGAATCATGGTACCATTGTGATTGGATCATACCTTCTTACACCTGTCAGTTTCAGCTAACAACTGAACAAGTTCAATGGAACCATTGTGATTGAATGTCTGTGACTGTACTACCATCAAGAGTTTAAATACTGGAGAATTTCCTACCAGTCATTTGAACTGAAGAAGCCACTTGGATGAGTGGTGAAACGTTTTCAAGAAAAACTCAGAAAAGTCCAGTTGTTTTAGACTTAATTCTACTAGATACTAAGCCTCTGGAAAGATTCTCTTGGATGTACTTTTTCATGGCTTGGGTCTCTGGGACTGATAATAGCTAAGTTCTACCCCTTGGAGGAATAGTGCCAGGGATAAGTTCAATAGAGGAAGAGTCTCTGCATTCTTTTTCTCTAAGACATCAGAGAATTCAACAATGCATTTAGGCAAAAGAGGGGAATCTTGTACAATTGATGACACATGTAGCGGCATGATTGCAGCAGGCATACACTTGGAATGGCAGGAGAAACTCCAGGCAGTGAGATCACAGGAGATACATAGTACATAGTAAGTTAGGTTGAAAAAAGACGTACGTCCATCACGTTCAACCATAATGCCTATATATAACCTGCCTAACTTCTAGTTGATCCAGAGGAAAACAAAAAACCCCATCTCAAGCCTCTCTAATTTGCTGCAGAGGGGAAAAAAATTCCTTCCTGACCAGTCCCTGGATCAACTTGTACTAAGAGCTATCTCCCATAACCCTGTATTCCCTCACTTGCTAAGAAGCCATCCAACCCTTCTTAAAGCAATATAATGTATCAGCCAGCACAACTGATTTGGGGAGGGAATTCCACATCTTCACAGCTCGCACAGTAAAAAATCCTTTCCGATTATTTAAACGGAACCAGCCTTCTTCTAAACGGAGTGGGTGCCCTTGTGTCTGTTGGAAGGACCTACTGGTAAATAAAGCATTAGAGAGGTTATTATATGATTCCCTTATATATTTATACATAGTTATCATGTCACCTCTTAAGCGCCTCTTCTCCGGTGTAAACAGACCCAACTTGGCCAGTCTTTCTTCATAACTGAGACTTTCCATACCCTTTACCAGCTTAGTTGCCCTTCTCTGGACCCTCTCTAATTCAATAATGTCCCGTTTAAGCACTGGAGACCAAAACTGAACAGCATATTCTAGATGGAGCCTTACCAGCGCTCTGTAAAGGGGAAGAATAACCCCCTCCTCCCGTGAATCTATACCCCTTTTAATACAGCTCAAAACCATGTTTGCCCTTGCAGCTGCTGCCTGGCATTGCTTGCTACAGCCAAGTTTATTATCTACAAGGACTCCAAGGTCCTTCTCCATTATGGATTTGCAGTCCCATTAAGGGTATAAGTGGCTTGCATATTTTTACATCCCAGGTGCATGACCTTACATTTATCCACATTAAATCTCATCTGCCATTTAGCTGCCCAGATTGCCAATTGGTCAAGATCCTGCTGCAAGGATGCCACATCCTGGATAGAATTGACTGGGCTGAGGAGTTTTGTGTCATCTGCAAACACTGATAATATAATACCCTCCCCTAAGTCATTTATGAACAAGTTAAACAAAAGTATTTTTTTGTTGTTGTAATATTGGTGTGTAGGCAGCCATCTCAGTGCATTGTGCCTGATTCTGAGCTTTCAGAAGGAGCCAGCACTACACATTAGAACTGCTTTCAGGTAACCTATAGTTTCTCCTTCTCCCATGTAACTGGAGGAGTAGCAAGTTGGACTTGGATTTCTTACTAATGAGTGCTATTCTCATATCTACTTGGAGCCGCTATCTTGTTACCTTTTCATTGTTCTTCTGATTGGCTGCTGAGAGGGGGGTGATATCACTCCAACTTGCAGCTCAGCAGTAAAGTTTATCAGATCTCAAATCACATGGTTGTGGCATCCTGGGAAATGAAGAATATGGCTGGCCCGATGTAAAATTTCAAAATTAAATATAAAAGAAATCTGTGTTTTTGAAAAACAAATTTCAATACAGGATTCTGCTGTGTTTTGAAAAAAACATGTTTTCCCATGACAGTATTCTTTTAACCACAGAAGACCTAGTATAAATGGAGTGGCAGGACCACCCCACCCATAACGGCAACAACACTGTGGAAGAAAAAGAACAAAAGAAGTATCCATAAAATTCCCTGCTGCCCCCGAATCCAGGAATGCTTGATGGGAAAAGGACTTAGAGGAATAGGATAGGGTAACAGGTACAAAGATTCTCGAAACTTGCTTATCTGGGAATGAATCTATTCTGCCTAGGGGTGACTCCCCACTCGGACCTAGGTGGGAGTGTTTCCCTGACATTGAGGCTTTACAAGGCAGGCCTTAAGAAAGAAGGTGACCACTCTGTCCACAATATAAGTAAAGATGAAAGGTCCTTTCAAGTGTGCTCTCATCTGGGGAGAGATGAGTGGCTACTAGTTGATTGGGCTCTTCGGCTTGAGAACTCTGGACATATTTGGTTAAAGCGGAACTTTTATTGCCAGACCGTTTTTGAACATTTTGTACTCTTTCACTTTAGGGGCCATTCCTAGGGGGTACTTTTGGTTTACCTGGGAAAACAATACATATTTTTTTTCAGGACAACCTAAGCTTTCAAAATATGCTTGCATTTTTGTGTAATTCCACTTCTGTATGATAATCGTGTTGCAGGACCAACTTGCCAGTCCCCTTGGCTCATTGCCTAGGGGGTTGGGGGTGCACCAATAATGCTGAGAGAGGATCCTAAATGTGAAGCACATATGTGATACGTACTTAGAGATTTTTTTCTCAGAAAAAGCATTAAAGGACAAGGAAACGTATTAACCTTAATTTTAATAAATTAAAAGTAAGTCTAAAGGCATTCTTTTTAAGTACTTACTGCATATCTAAATTTCCAGATCCCTGCTTGCTTCTCTGAGATATGGTGCTGGCAGCCTAGAGCAGTTAGAATACTCCAGTGACATCACTGAAATCTCTCTCCCCTTCCTGTAGGCTTCAGTAGCAATGCACATGTGTGTAACTTGATCCTGTCTCCTGTTCTGAGCTACACATGACCAGGGCATCATTGTTCCAGGTGAATACAGAAAACAATGGCATATTCCACAGCAAACATAGTGCCCTGTGTTATCTTTCAAAGGCAGGCAGAGGCATTGATTTTCTTGCCAGGGGCACTGAAAATCACACAGGCGGCAGAGATAAAATCGAAGGAATTGTGAAATAAAGAATCATCTCCCAAAGTTCCCAAATTGGTGACGCCCAAGGCCAATGCGATAATGTATGCAACTTCACAGGAGCAAGCTCAAACTGAATGAGACAGTGATTCAGGAACAGCAATCAGGAGGAGCAGCCAGGGCATAAAACTGAGGAGCTGGAGCAGAAGCACCTTGAGGACATCCAGATGGAAGGCAAAAGCTGCAGGGACTGGGATAGATTAACCTCTTGGATCTCAAGGTGCCAGCAGCAGTAGTGCGAGAGGGCTCCATGTTGGCCCAAGCTAACTGTTACGGACTGTAATTTAGAGGAGCCTGTAAACTGACATTGAGTAACCTCTTAGATGTAGCAGGAGAGCCCTGCCAAACCCAGTATGTTGCAGTGGCAGGCAGCAAAGATTCGTAAGTCAGGGACAGACAAGAAACAAAAAAACTGCAGGAATCAGAACAACAAAGGCTTCAGAAAAGTCAGAATACACTAAACCAGCTTGGACACTGAAACAAGACAGGAAGCGCTATTTAAATTTGAATTTTTTGCCAAAAGTCATGATGCAGCAGGTGCCAGCTTCACTGTGCATGAGCACATGTGCCGGGGGACAATGTGTGCTGGAGCTTGCCTAAGTGGAAGTGCCCGGGGAGTGGTGCGCCTAAAGGTAGAAATGCTCTCCAGGCTCCCAGTGCTCCTTACATAATTAGGGAGAATGCAAGTCAAAATTTAAAAAGCATACTGCCCAATAGTCCTCCTATTATTTAGTAAAAACACCACAATTTTGGCTCACCTAATCAAATACTTACTTCACATTTTCTATCTGTTTTCTTGAACAGGCAGCCATCTTTAAAAAGGTATTCTCCCTTCCTTTCCCTCCTTGCTTCATACTGCACATGTGTTTCATTCCCTCCCCCTCCCCCCCTCTGGCAGATCCGCTTCTGATTGGCTGGTGGGCATATGTAGCTCAGAACAGGGGACAGAATCAAGTTACACACATGTGCATTGCTACTGAAGGCTGCCGCTGGTAGTCTTTACACTGCTGAAGGCTGCCAACACCATATCTCAGGGAAGCAAGCAGGGATCTGGGAATTTAGATATGCAGTAAGTGGTTTAACACAAATTAAATATACACAAAATACAGGGAGTCCAATAACCTTATATATTTAGCAACATAACACTGCCCCCCCCCCCCACAAAAAAAGGGAAATCCTCCTGAAAAATCGGATCAAATAGGCCCATCTCCTTGTTAAATTAAGAGTTTACACAATTTCTATTAGACAGGCTCAGGGGGCACAGAGGAGATTATCCAACCAGACAGTGTTTATGCCCTTGAAAGCCATGGACATGAATTTGATTTGACTCTTTAATAACCTGATGGTACAACATGATAATGCTGGTTGAGGAGTTGTGGTGTCATTGAAAACCATAAAGCCCTTTGACACAGTGACCTGATCCAAATTGGGTACCCATTTTAGTACATAATGAATTTGTGGATTAAAACAGTGAAATAGATTTAAGCAGTAAACAGCTCCAAATACTTGTGCCCATATTTATGAAAGACTGAATCTCAATCCAGTAGTGCAGTCACTAAATGCTAGAACTGAGATATAGCAAACTTTTACACTTTTGAGTTATTTTCTAAAGTTACTCTACATGCTGTACAATTCTCTAATTGTTCACTGCTTGACATGATTTAAATAAATGGAGACACTGATAGGGAACTTCAATTACAGCTATGATTTAGCCAGCTGGAATTTGCATATTGGTAACTGACCCCTACGCTGAACAACCAAGCAATCATTTTGAAGGAGACCATGCTAAGATCAATTGAAGCTCATGTCAGACTACTATATATTTTTATATAAATATACCACCATGAAATCAATGGACACAGTAATCTACCCATTATAAAGGAATCTAAAGTTGGCACAGAGCAACCCTTCAGATTGGACAGTCTGGACCCAGGCATTGGGCAATGGCAACCTCAGTGCCTGTCTTCACCTGAGATAACCCGATGGGCTAGGTATGTTATTAAAGATTTGAGAAACATTTTTGTAAATGGAGAATGTTACATAGCTACATAGGGTTGAAAAAAGACCAGAGTCCATCAAGTTTAACCCATCCAAGTAAACCCAGCACACACAACCCACACCTACCAATCTATACACTCACATACATAAACTATACATACAACCACTAATACTAACTGTAGATATTAGTATCACAATAGCCTTGGATATTCTGATTGTTCAAGAACTCATCCAGGCCCCTCTTAAAGGCATTAACAGAATCTGTCATTACCACATCTCTAGGAAGGGAATTCCACAACCTCACTGCCCTCACCGTGAAAAACCACCTACGCTGCTTCAAATGGAAGCTCCGTTCCTCTAATCTAAAGGGGTGGACTCTGGTGAGTTGATTGTTTTTATGGGAAAAAAGAACATCCCCCATCTGCCTATAATCCCCTCTAATGTACTTGTACAGAGTAATCATGTCCCCTCGCAAGCGCCTCTTTTCCAGAGAAAACAACCCCAACCTCGACAGTCTAACCTCATAGTTTAAATCTTCCATCCCCTTAACCAGTTTAGTTGCACGTCTCTGCACTCTCTCCAGCTCATTAATATGCTTCTTAAGGACTGGAGCCCTAAACTGCACTGCATACTCAAGGTGAGGCCTTACCAGGGACCTACAGTATAAAGAGGCAAAATTATGTTTTCATCCCTTGAGTAAATGCCCTTTTTTATACAAGACAGCACTTTATTTGCTTTAGTAGCCACAGAATGACACTGCCTGGAATTAGACAACTTGTTATCTACAAAAACCCCTAGATCCTTCTCCATTAAGGATACCCCAAACACACTACCATTCAGTAGATAGTTTGCGTTTATATTATTTCTACCAAAATGCATAACTTTGCACTTATCAACATTGAACCTCATTTTCCAGTTTGCTGCCCAGTTTCCCAATTTTGTCAAATCGCTCTGCAAAGCGGCAGCATCCTGCATGGAACTTATAGTTTTGCACAATTTTGTGTCATCAGCAAAAATAGAAACAGTACTGTCTTTGCCCACCTCCAGGTCATTAATAAACAAGTTAAAAAGCAAAGGACCAAGGACTGACCCCTGCGGTACTCCATTAACCACACTGGTCCAAGTAGAAAATGTTCCATTTACCACCACTCTTTGTAATCTATCCTTCAGCCAGTTCTCTATCCAATTACAAATATTATGTTCTAGGCCAATATTCCTCAATTTGATTATTAACCTTCTGTGAGGTACTGTATCAAACGCTTTAGCAAAGTCCAAGTAGATGACATCAACTGCCATTCCAGCATCGAGGTTCCTACTCACCTCCTCATAAAAGGCGACTAAATTAGTCTGGCAAGATCTGTTACGCATAAAACCATGCTGGCACAAACTAATAGTATTGTGAACTGCAATGTATTCAAGTACCCTATCCCTTATTACCCCTTCCAAAAGTTTTCCTACTACCGATGTTAGACTAACAGGCCTATAGTTTTCCGGCTGAGAATGGGTTCCCTTTTTAAATAACGGCACCACATTAGCAATCCGCTAGTCTCTCGGCACCATGCCAGACCTCAACGAATCCTGAAAAATTAAGTGAAGAGGTTTGGCAATCACAGCGCTCAGCTCATTTAATACCCTGGGATGAATCCCATCCGGTCCTGGACCTTTGTTTACCTTTACATGTTCAAGTCTCTTTTGAATTTCCTCCCGAGTGACCCATGCGTCAGTAGCTAAATTACTAGAACTGGGCATATTAAAAGGGAAGCCTTCATTACCTGGCTCCTCAGATGTATAGACAGATGAAAAATAAGAGTTCAAAATTTTCTGCTGTCCCAGCTAACTTGAATGCTTTAAAATCACGTTTTTTCTTACCAACCTCGACACTAACACTTTTATTCAGCCATAAAGGTTTTGCTTTGCGATGCCTCTCCTTGCTTACAAGGGGAATATACTGTTGTGTATACCTGCAAAGCAATGTTTTAAAGATGTTCCATTTTCCTTCTGTGTCTAACCCTATGAAAAACCTTTCTCAGTTGACACATTGCAGAGATGCCCTTATACTGGCAAAGTCTGCACGTCTAAAATTGAGTGTTTTATTTACTCCCTTACAGAGTTGTCTCTGCAGCATTATCTCAAAGGAGACCATGTTGTGATCACTGTTCCCCAAATGCTCACCCACACAAATGTTAGAGATGAGTTCATTATTATTAGATATCACCAGGTCCAAAATAGAGTCATTCCTAGTAGGTTCTTGAACCGCCTGAAATAAAAAGTTGTCATTTAGCATATTTACAAACCTACCTACTAAACAATACAGTAATTTAAAAAAGGAATAAAAGGTGCAAATTTGCTGTTCACTATAGCAACTAATCAGATGTTTGCTTTCAAGCAGCAGGTCAGAAAATGCAACCTTCTGATTGGTTTCAAAACTGGAGCAGACTTATTATAACATTACTGCGTTCGTGGTATTTCATGGTTGAAGTTTTAGTTCATATATTAAAACTGACTTGCTATTGGTTAAGCCTGTATAAATACTTGATGAAGAACTGTATTAAACTAAGCCTGTGTACTAAAATAATTAATCAGGAAGTTCAAAACTGTTTTGTGCCTTGGTGGATGTCTTACTGTCTGCTTGTTTACAGTTCAGTGGCGTCTTTGGTGTCTCCTGTCCTGGTGTTCATAGTAAACGTGGTGCAATGATTGTATAGCAGAATTGACTAAATTAACCCACTGCTTGTTACTTTTAGAGTAAATATGATTTTCAGACAGGAGACTGGGGAGAACCTTCGATCAGTCTTCGAGCCCCCAACGAGACCACCGGATCCATCCCATTCCAATACTGGCAGCACCACCCAGAAAAACTTATCTTCCAAGCATGCGACTACAAAGCATATGTAAGTATTGACATACTCAAGTCACAGTCTCAGACTTATCTGTGGAAAAATATTGCTCTGTTTTTCATATTGCTTGCCCATTAATCTTAATCATTATGCTGTAAAGTTTCCAGAACACTGTTAAAAAATCCAACGCAAATAGTTTTATTACCGAAGTGAATGGTAACGGACCCCCTGTGACAGCTTAACAGTTTAGCAAGGGATTTCAATGGGAGGTAATAATTATATCATCTTGTCTTTCTCTATGTTAGTACTTAATTAAACCCAAACAGCTCTAAAGAGGTAAGTGTTTCTTTCAGAGTCTGTGGTCAAGTCTTGAAATGTTTTCCCTTGGCTTCTGCCTTTGGAACATATCTGTAAAAAAGAATAAGAGATGTTAAACTCTATGGGGAAGAAAGGCTTGTGCTTTATACAAAGGCTGGTGCCTTCCCGTGGTGAGATTTAGTACAAAAAATATAGCTTTGAAACTTTGGCTGAGAATCTGGCTCCCTCCTGTTGTGACACACATTACATTGTAGGAATATGCGGCTGCTTTAGCACTTTTTTTTTTAGAAGCAGTAGGGTTACTTTTTGGAACCTTCATTGAATGCTGATTTATATGGAGATGTAAAGGGTTAAATATTTAGATCTTAAAACAAATATAACCAAATATATTAGGGAAGCTTTCTTGCTCCACAATTCATAATGAATAATTAAAATATTAAAGAGGCTATTACTGATTTCTATGCTATGCTGATTTCTATTACTATTTCTGTTGCTGTCAGGAATCATGAAGTCCATACGCTCACCAGCCTACACCCTGATGCATTTAACCCTGCCCCTGATGTGATCATCCCTGTGCCTGCTCTGCCTAAGCTCTTTAACATTTGCATGAAACTTAACCACTTTCATGGCAGTCTTTTGGACTCTAACCCTGACTGGACTCGTGCCTGCAGTTTTCTCCGATGGCAGCGAAGTCCCCTGAAAGTTCTATTTCAAATATTTTAGCCTTTTTTAGGCTAAGTCTAGGCTGCTGTCATTGTTTTGTCTTTTATCAATATTATTTGAAGCCATGGGTCTCTGAATTGGGAGGAGGCAAAAATTTTACCCCTAGCACCAAATTTTAATGTGACAGAATCATCTTCCATGGCCCCTATTTTTAAACATATTTTTTCATCTGAAAAGCTTCTCACATTTTTTTCAGAGAAAATTTGGGTGCTTAAAAAGCACTTGCCTTCAGCTGCACTCTGCATCTGTAGGCCATAAAAGTGTAGGCCATAAAGGTCTGTCCACCCACCGTACTTGTGCTATAAAGTATTACTATGAAGATATTCATTCATCCAGGTCATGGTATATCTAGTACAGGTATAAGTATATCTAAAGCAACTGGATGTTTCACTACTCATCCGAGCAGCTTCTTCAGTTCATGTGACAGGTATGAGAAATCTTCAGCATATAAACTCTTTTACTTATCCAATCACAATGGCACATTGTAACTCTTCAGCACCATCTGTCTGCAACATACAATGCTGTTCTAACATCTGTACTGCTGCAGTTTCAGAACTCTTCACACAGATGCAACTCTCGCAAGTAACACCTATCTCTATAAGTTGCATGATACTTTGGTAATACTATCAAAGTAACCCCACAGCATTCAAACCTCTGTGAGTTTCAGGTGTCTCCTCTCTGAAGAGTTACAATGTGTCATTGTGATTGGATTAGTCGAAGAGTTTATATGCTGAGGACTTCCCATACCTATAAAGCTCATATCAGGTTTACATAAACTTATGCCCATGTCATCCTCAGAACCTGATGTTCTGAGGAGGGCAAAATTTTTTTCATGCAGTAAGAGGTCAGTTTTACTAATTATAAACACTATAACTTCGTCAGCTTTCTCTGGACCCCTTTTGGGACAAGGAAAGGCTAAGTCACTTGGGGGTGCCAAAATGTTAGGCAACCCCAAGTCACTTTAATCGCTTACCTTGTACCCCGGGCTGGTGCCCCTGTTAGGAGAAAACAGCACCAGCCCAGGGTACCTGTAGCGATGCGCTTCCTCCTTCCTGCTTTGCTTCTCTGTTAAAGTTCGGCTTTTTCACTCTACTGCGCATGCGCGCGCACGAAAGGAGGAAGCGCTGCATGTACCCCGGGCTGGTGCTGTTCTCTCCGAACAGGGGCGATTTAAGTCACTTGGGGGTGCCTAACATTTTGGCACCCCCAAGTGACTTTGCCTTTCCATGTCCTTTAAGCCTTTGCTGCAGATAAATGGAACTAAATCCTAAAAATAAATGTTAAAACCTCCACTAAAATGTTCAACATTTTTTTGTAATGTTGTAATAATAATAATAATAATAATAATAAATCCTGAGCATTTTTTTTTAAATCTATTAAATTACAGCAGCTGTTGAATATTTAACCCTTTAAGTGCCACAGAGCATAGATTCTGTTCTGCAGTACTTTCGGGGTTGGGAGCGGAGGACCGGCTTTTAAAGTGGCTCCTTCGCTCCCCACTCATTCCCCGAGCCCCTAGGCAATGAGCAGAGGTGGGAAACGAGTGGCCCCTTGGGTGCAATCGCCCAGGGGCCCCATAGGAAAATCAAGGCACATAGTTTCCACGTGCCTGCCTTTTCCTGCTCTCCCCCTCCATTCCTGCGTGCCCACTCACTGGATCCTGCATAGAAGACATCTCCTGTGGTTCCTGGGTCCCTCCTGCGTCCCTCCTGCGATTTCCAGCCTGCTTGTCCCCAGGTTAGTGTCACATACACATACAAACACACACACTAATACACACTTATACTTACACTTACACATACATTTTGGGGGGGGGGTTGGGGGTGTTTCACACATTCACAGCACTTACAGCACTCACACTTACTTGCACACGCACACAACACACATTTTGCAATTTTTTGGGGGTTTTTTTCTTGCATCATTTTTGTTCTTGCCTGAAAAAATGTTTTAATTCCATTTCAGATAGCGTAATCACATTTTTAGTCATTTTATTGCATTTTCAGTTATGCATACAGTAGGAGTTGTTAGCTTGAGTTTGTCTGTAAAACTAATTTGCCCAATTCAAAATACTTGAACTGTGATTCTGACTGCAGATATCACTAGGCAAAAAACCCCCCATTGATTTTAGTGATTTTTTGGGGGATTTAGCGATTTTATTGTTCTTTGTTACTTGTCTTTGCCCATGGACAATTTGGCTTACTCTGTACACCACATAGTTTGGTAAATCTATGCATATTGGGCATCAAACTGTTCAGTAGACCCCTGGCATTCATATTTAGAATGTTTTATTTTGATACATTACAAAATGTGGGGGTACATAATGGGGTAAAATGCAAGGTTTGTGACGATTTTCAGAAATGTCATAAAAACTTATGTTTAGCATAGGTTTGTAGTTTGGTAGTTTGCAGTAGAAAGATGTATTTACCATTTTTTTTTGTCAGAATTTGTACTTTTGGAAAATATATGATTTTCTATGGTCTCCAGGGTGTCTTATGGCACATACTACACATACTAGGTGCAAAAATTGCTTAAAAAGACCTAAAAGAGGTTGCAGTCTGGCACGTGAAAAGTAAATATGAGCACCCGCCTCCAGATGGTATCATAGCGGGAGAGGAAGTGTACGGTGTGGAGCATGAGAGAGTACCATAGCTTTCTTGGAATGTCACAAAAGCGTGTCATAGTGAAATTCTCCAACTGGCTAAGTTTGGGGGAAGGAGGAGCCTAAGGGGATTGACGGATCTTAGGTGCTATTATTATGGCTGGAGGTGGGGCATTCCAAGGGGAAGCTAGCTCTCCAGCATGTAAAACTTTATCAATAAAGGTGTGAGAGCCAGAGGAGATGGTGTCCTTGATCTCCTTGATTAGACGGTTTGGAACTTTGGTGGTGCGCAATTCCATGCACTGCATAATTTCCTGCGTTTGCACCCAATCTATTCTCTCAAAATCCCGGAGATCCCCAACTCTGGTTAACTGAGCCCGGCAAAGGTGGCGGCAGATGCTGGTGGATTCTAACATCCTAGTCTTTAAAGACAGATTGTAAAGCAAAGGCTCAGCTAGAATGTCCTCCCCTTGAATAACTCCTTTCCTTAGCACGGGGACCATGCTCCAGGTTTTAAGAGTCTCTTGGTAGTATGCCGGTAATGGTAAGAGATTTTTAAGAACCCTTCAGGTTCGATGACAAATAATTTTTGGTCATGTTGCGTACCTGGTGATAAAAGCTGGATGCCAGAGTACACCACTGTGGAGCAGGGTCTGCATAAAGGTATCTCTGTATCTGTTGGAGATGGAAAGTGTGCACTTGGGAGCATATGCACACAACTCAAGGGGAGACTTGAAATACCTGCAGATACCCAGTGCTTTCCCATCCAGAAAAAGTCTAGTAACCTTCTCTGGATCTTAGCAATGAATTATTTAATTGGGCTAAGACACGCCATTGTTACCGTCTGGAGAGGTGTACAGCGTTTTCAGGTAGCCTACAAAATGTCTAAAGTCATAGGCTTGCAGAGTACTAAGAGGTATTGGTAATCCACCCTGTCAAATGCCTTCTCTTGATCTAGGGAGAGAAAGACAAGGGATAGACCAGAGGAAAATGCAGCAAATCTCGGACCAGAAAAACATTATCAAAAATTGTCCTGCCGGGGACTGTGTAGGACTGATCTAGATTAATCTAAATCTGCCAGAACAGACTTGAGTCTGAGGTAGATAGCTTTGGCTACAATGTTATAGTCTGTGCTGAGCAAGGAGACTGGGCGCCAGTTCTTAATAAGACGGAGATCCCCCTTCTTAGGTAGCAGTGACAACACTGCCCAACAGCATGAAAGGGGCATCTCACCTGTCTCAAGGGCGCCTTCTTCCTATTTAAAGGCGCAGGCGCGCTGACGGATGACGTCATGGCGCATGACGTCAGCGCGCAATGGCGCCAAATTTGAATTATTTAAGGGCCTTTCTTTTGCTACTCATTGCCCGTGATAGGTTTTTACTCCTGGTGCCTGTTTTGTGCTTTATGCGTCCTGTTGCTCCTGTTTTGACCCTGCCTGGCTTTGACGACTCTGATTTCTGTATCCTGATCCGTGCCTGTCCCTGACTACTGTTTCTGCCTCATCCTTCTGTTTGATTATCCGGTTTGACCCATTGCCTGCCTGACGATCCTAGTTATCTGCCCGCCTCGACCCAGCCTGTCTGACCACGTATTTGCCTACTCCTATCTGTACCGTGACCATTGGCCTTAAGACTTTCTACCGTCGTGCCCCATTGCTAGCCAGAACTCCTGCTCTGCACCTCTAGTATAAGTCCAGGTGGCATCCGAGTAGCTGAGGGCTCCTCCCAAAGCCAAAGGCGGTCACGCTACTGGTGAAGCACGAGCCGAGACCAGGGTGTTTGGCACTTGTTCTGGTATTGGGTGCCGACCGTGACATTATCACGGGCCATGGAAGACTATGGTCACGAAGCCGCTGCTGCTCCATCTGCCTCCTCCACCACTGAAGCGTTGCTGACCACCTTGCTTCAACGCCTAGAGGAACAGGAGCAGAAACAAAACTATCTCCTGCAGGGTTTCCATAATCTGACCCGTAAACTGGAAACCCCACAGCAGCGGTCCAGTCATGGTTCTTCTCCTCCGGGAGGTTCTGCTAACTTGTGGGGTAACACCATTAGGCCCCAAGAACCTAAGATTGCCTTCCCTGAAAAATTCTGTGGGGATCGATCCAAATTTTTTACATTTAAAGAGGCTTGTAAACTATATCTCAGTTTCTTTCCTCATTCATTCTCTACTGATGAGGAGAGAGTAAGATTTGTAATGACCCTCCTTCAAGGTGACCCTCAGATTTGGGCCCTCAGATTGTCCACCTCAGACCCAGCCCGTTCCTCCTTAGATAGTTTCTTTGACTCCATGGCGATTCTCTACGATGACCCGGATCGTGCATCCACTGCCGATGCCGCGATTCGTAGGCTTCGTCAGGGGAAACGGGATGTAGAGGTGTATTGTACTGAATTCCGTCGGTGGGCAGTAGAAACTGGCTGGAATGACATGGCCTTACGCAGCCAGTTTCGTATAGGCCTGTCTGAGTCTATCAAAGATAGTCTGGTCAACTACCCCCTATCTTCTAACCTGGATGACCTCATGTCTTTAGCCATCCAGGTAGATAGGAGACAGAGGGAAAGAAGGGGTGAGAGGAATTCCTCTCTTCGTTCTAATTTTTTCAGCTCTTCCAAAGCTGTATCTAATTTTGAATGTGCTGGGCCCTCCGTACCTTTGCCTCAGGAAGAACCCATGCAATTGGGCATTTCTCACTTATCTCCTGAGGAAAAGGCTCGCAGGTGTACTCAAGGGTTGTGTATATACTGTGGGGAAAAAGGTCATTTCCTAAATCAATGTCTTAAGAGGCCGGGAAACTCCCAAGCCTAAATGGAGAAGGGGAGCTCCATTTGGGTGCAGGTGTTTTCTCTCCCCTATCTGCCTCTAGGATTTTGATTCCGGTCAAATTAACATGGCCCATGGGTTCGGTCAAGGTATCTGCTTTTGTAGACTCGGGGGCAGAGGGGAATTTTTTGGATGCTGCTTTTGCAGCCAAATTTGGTGTACCTTTACTTCCTTTAAGTGCCCCCCTTGAAAATCATGGCAGTAGATCAAAGACCTTTAGGATCAGGATTGGTTTCTGAGAAAACTATGTCTCTTTCTCTGAGTATAAATTCTCATTGCGAAAAGCTAGCACTATTCATCATAAAAGGTGCCACCTCTCCGCTCATTTTAGGATTGCCGTGGCTCCAAGCTCATAACCCCACAATTGACTGGGCATCTGGGAAAATTATTCAGTGGGGACCTAACTGTAGGGGTTCGTGTATTTCCCCTATAATGGAAGTCACGTCCCTGGAGGGGTTACCTGCAGCTTATAATGACTATATTGATGTATTCTCAAAGAAAGCTGCCGAGACACTACCACCTCATAGGCATTATGACTGTCCAATTGACCTAATTCCCGGCTCTACTCCCCCCAGAGGGAGAACTTATCCCCTTTCATTGCCCGAGGCCCAGGCAATGAGAGAGTATATTTCTGAGAATCTAGAAAGAGGGTTCATTAGGCCCTCAAATTCCCCTGCCGGTGCTGGATTCTTTTTTGTGGGCAAGAAGGACGGAGGTCTTCGCCCATGTATTGACTATAAGGGGGCTTAACAAGATTACTATTAAGAACCGCTATCCCCTTCCACTAATCTCTGAGCTCTTTGATCGCGTTAAGGGTGCTAGCATCTATACTAAACTTGATCTTAGAGGTGCTTACAATCTCATTCGTATCAGGGAAGGGGATGAGTGGAAAACCGCTTTTAACACAAGGGATGGCCACTACGAATATTTAGTTATGCCTTTTGGTCTTTGCAACGCTCCTGCAATGTTCCAGGAATTTGTCAATGATATTTTCCGGGACCTACTAGGGGTGTTTGTAGTAGTCTACTTGGACGACATTCCAATTTTCTCCTCTAACCTAAGTGACCATCGTAGTCATGTTAAAGAGGTGTTACGAAGATTAAGGCAGAATAATTTGTACGCAAAACTCGAAAAATGCACCTTTGAGGTTAATTCCGTTCAGTTTTTGGGGTTCCATATTTCCAGTAAGGGTCTAGAAATGGATCCAGAGAAAGTAAGAGCTGTTCTTGACTGGACGCAACCTCTTTCCCTACGTGCTACCCAACGGTTTTTAGGTTTCGCCAACTATTATCGTCAGTTCATTAAGAATTTCTCCCTGATTGTGGCCCCTATCACTGACCTTACTAAGAAGGGAGCAGATCCTAGCTTGTGGTCCTCTGAAGCTGTGCAAGCATTTAATCTTCTTAAGAAAGAATTTGTGTCTGCCCCCATTCTCCGTCATCCAGATACTGCCCTCCCCTTCATTGTTGAGGTTGATGCCTCTGAGGTTGGGGCAGGGGCGGTTCTCTCTCAAAGGCACCCTTTGACTAACAAACTGCATCCCTGTGCATTTTTCTCTAGAAAATTTTCCCCTTCTGAAGCCAACTACGATATTGGTAATAGAGAACTGTTAGCAATTAAGTGGGCCTTTGAAGAATGGCGGCACTTACTGGAGGGGGCTAAACATGCTGTGTCTGTGTTTACAGATCATAAAAATTTATTATATATTGAGTCGGCCAGACGGTTGAACCCTAGACAGGCTAGGTGGGCTCTATTCTTTTCCAGGTTTAATTTTTCTATCACTTATAGGCCTGGCTCCAAAAACACTAAAGCTGATGCACTCTCTAGGAGTTTTGAAGCTAATCCTCCTGACCCTAGGGAGTGCATACCCATTATCCCGGGTGAATTGATTGTGGCAGCTCTGGGGGTTGATCTCACCAACCTTTTGTCCACAGTTCAGTCTTCTGCCCCAGTTGGGACTCCCTCCGGGAGGCTATTTGTTCCTGAAAATCTCAGAGAACAGGTGTTAAAAGAAGCTCACGATTCCAAAATGGCGGGGCACCCTGGCATTGCCAAGACCGTGTCTCTCCTGTCTCGTAGTGTTTGGTGGCCCTCTCTCACTCGAGATGTCAAAGCCTTTGTTAATTCATGTTCTGTCTGTCAAAGATCTAAGTCTTCTAGAAACCTTTCACAGGGATTGTTAAGGTCACTGCCAATCCCTGACAGACCCTGGTCCCATCTTTCGATGGATTTTATTGTAGATCTTCCTCCGTCCCAAGGGAAAACTGTAATTTGGGTGGTAGTGGATAGGTTTAGTAAGATGAGCCACTTCATTCCCCTCCCACACCTCCCTTCCGCTAAATCCTTGGCTGATTTATTTGTGTCTAATATTTTCAAGTTGCATGGATTTCCGATTAACATTGTCTCTGATAGAGGAGTGCAATTTGTTTCTAAGTTTTGGCGAGCATTCTGTTCTCTGGTGGGGATTGAATTATCATTTTCCACCGCATATCACCCTCAGACTAATGGCCAAACTGAAAGAGTTAACCAGTCACTTGAACAATTCCTGAGGTGTTATGTGGCTAACAACCAGTCCTCTTGGGCGGAGCTATTACCCTGGGCAGAATTTGCATATAATAACGCCACTCACTCCTCTACTGGTCAGTCTCCTTTTTTCATTGTTAATGGTCTTCACCCAAAAGCATTTTCGTTTTCCGGTTTATTGTCGTCTGTGCCCTCTGTTAATTCCTCGATTAGTTTGTTTGCTAAGATTTGGTCTGATGTTCATGATTCTCTTTCTAAAGCCACCGCGAGCCAAAAGAAATCTGCTGACAGATCTCGCAGGGAGGCTCCCCACTATCAAGTTGGTGATTCTGTCTGGCTATCCACAAAGAATATTAAGTTGAGAATCCCTTCTCTTAAGTTGGGGCCTAGATTAATTGGTCCTTATGCTATTACTGAGGTTATAAACCCCTCTTCTGTTCGTCTTAAGCTTCCGCAAACCTTTATGATTTCTGATTCTTTCCATGTTTCTCTTTTAAAGCCAGCTCCTCAGGTCCGTGCATTACCGGTTCCTCCCCCAGTATTAGTTGATGGGCAGTCCGAGTTTGAGGTCCAGGAGCTTCTGGACTCTCGTGTGGTGCGTGGTCGGCTCCAGTATCTAGTCAGGTGGAAGGGTTATGACTCTGAAGAGAACTCTTGGGTCTCTGTAGATGACATCAAGGCTGATCGCCTTCGGAGGCAATTTCATGCCAAGTTTCCTGAGAAACCTGGGGGTCCTGGGGCCCCCCCTAGAGAGGGGGGTAATGTAATAAATTTACCGGTGCGGCGGGGACGCCCGCCGCGCTGCCATCGGCGGGGCCGCCCGCCGCGCCGCCCGTCTTGCCGGCCTGCTGCGAGTGCGCGCGCTGCGCGCCTTCTTCCTATTTAAAGGCGCAGGCGCGCTGACGGATGACGTCATGACGCATGGCGCATGACGTCAGCGCGCAATGGCGCCAAATTTGAATTATTTAAGGGCCTTTCTTTTGCTACTCATTGCCCGTGATAGGTTTTTACTCCTGGTGCCTGTTTTGTGCTTTATGCGTCCTGTTGCTCCTGTTTTGACCCTGCCTGGCTTTGACGACTCTGATTTCTGTATCCTGATCCGTGCCTGTCCCTGACTACTGTTTCTGCCTCATCCTTCTGTTTGATTATCCGGTTTGACCCATTGCCTGCCTGACGATCCTAGTTATCTGCCCGCCTCGACCCTGCCTGTCTGACCACGTATTTGCCTACTCCTATCTGTACCGTGACCATTGGCCTTAAGACTTTCTACCGTCGTGCCCCATTGCTAGCCAGAACTCCTGCTTTGCACCTCTCGTATAAGTCCAGGTGGCATCCGAGTAGCTGAGGGCTCCTCCCAAAGCCAAAGGCGGTCACGCTACTGGTGAAGCACGAGCCGAGACCAGGGTGTTTGGCACTTGTTCTGGTATTGGGTGCCGACCGTGACACTGATTAGGACAAGAGACAGTAAGGATGTTAGAGTGAAGAGAGTCAAAGGAAGAAGAGAGATGTGACGTGTTTAAGAGATTGCAGGTCTCGGTATGTGCATGTTTGGGGGACAGCAGAGGGAGTTAGCAAGAGTTGAAATGTGAGCAGATTGTGATCAGAGAGGGGGAAAGGGGAGTTAGTCACGTTTGAGATAGAACAACATTTTGTAAATATAAGATCCAGGGAGTTTCCATTGGAGTGAGAGGGGGAGTCAGAGCACAGAGATAACCCAAAGGAGGATGTTAGTGAAAGGAGTTTGGAGACAGCAGGAGCATTAGGATTGTTAACAGGTATGTTAAAGTCACCTAGTACAATGGATGGGGAATCAGAGGAAAGGAAGTAAGAAAGCCAGACAGAAAAGTTGTCAAAGAATTGTGAGGTCAGTCCAGGAGGTCGGTATATGACCGCAATGCGAACTGAAGCAGGGGAGAAGAGCCTAATAGAGTGAACCTCAAATGAGGAAAATGAGAGAGAAAGTGGAGGTGGAAGGACTTTAAATGAATAGCTGGGGGAGAGAAGGAGTCCTACTCCATCCCCTGCCCTGTTTCCAGGTCTGGGTGTGTGAGTAAGGTGTAGCCCCCCAAAGGACAGAGCAGCAGGTGAGGCAGTGTCAGTAGAGAAAAGCCAGGTCTCAGTTATTGCAAATAAGTTAAGCGATTTAGTGATGAAAAGGTCATGGATGGAGGTGAGTTTGTTGCAGACGGAGTGGGAATTCCAGAGGGCACAGGAAATTTGAACAGAGGCTTTGGGTATAGGGGTAAGGGTTCTGTACTTTAAAGAGGTACAAGGTGGGTTTGGTGAACGTGACCCTAACAAAACAGGGATGGGGTAAGGGCCAGGGTTGGGGGAAATGTCACCAGCAGCAAGTAACAGGAGAGAGAGGAATGCAAGGTGAGAGCGGGATTTGTATGTTCTTGTTTTATGTGAGGAGAAAGAGTTAACTGAAGTTATAGAGCAAAGCACTCTAAAGACTTGTGCTGAGACATGTGCTGAGAGGGAAGGAGAGGAGAGTAGAGAGGCAGTGATTGTTAGACCTTGCTGACTGGATGGAGGATGTGGCTGGAGATGTTTTAAGAAAGATGAAAGTGCAAAGAGGAGGAAGGCAGGATAAAACATTTTGGGGTAGGAAATAATAAACTACCAGGAACAAGCAAAGTTGGTTTCTTGCGATTCCATGTTGTTTAGCATTGATTGGAGATTGTTCAGTGCCTTGTCAAAGCCTTGTCCAACTGCCTTGTTTAACTGTCATTTTCCTTCTTCCTAGCACTTGTGAAATATTATCACTTACGAAATGTTAGCACCAGTGCCTGCCCCTGACACTAAGCCCTTCCCATAGTTCCTTGCAGTCTTCTGGAGAGATGGGATCCAGAGAAAAAAGGTTTTGATATATGGACCGATCTCTTTCCTGGATAGCCTCTAGATCCTCAAGGGGGGGTGTCATCTTCATCAAGGAGGCATATGATTTGTTTTCGGTTCCCCTTCTTCTTCTCCAGAGCATAGAAGAAGTGCGAGCCATGATCCAAGTCACAGAGTAACTGCATGCGGCTTCGTACATAAGCATCACGAGCCTGGCATTGTTCGATGTTACGCAAAGTCTCCTTATTTTCTTTTTCCCGCTGCAGGTGTTGGTCTTCACATCCCAACAGCTTTTCAAGCACCTCCTTATTCAATGCCTCAATCTCTGCATTGCGCTGCCTTCTCACACTCTTGGTATACTTTTGACACAAACCTTGCCTACGTCCCACCACTGACTCAAAGTGGCAAATTCATCCTGAAAACCCCTCCAGTCCATCCATATTTCCCGGACTGACTTTGCAAACCCCATAGGTGAAGGTTTTTATGTCTGGATGCTGCTCTCTCCAGATCTCAACCAAGGAGAAACGGGCAATGAGTTCCCGCAGTGATTAATTAATTCTAAGTTGGCACATTGCGGTCTCGAGCATCCAAGGTGTAATTGAAATCACCCCCCATAATCAAGGCTTCATCTGAGTCAATTGTCTCCACAGATGTTGACAGACCTTCAAAGAACTGTGTTCTCTCTAGTCCGGTAGTTGGGGCATATATGTTTATAAAGTTGTATGTGCTATTTGAGTCCTGGACCCGGAGATGTAACACACGGCCTGGGATGACAGATTTAGCACTCAGCACCTTAGGCTGGAAGGATTCAGAGAATAGGGTCACCACCACACATGAAGTCCATGTGAAGTGGTTAAAAAAGACCCTACCCTTCCACTCCAGATGCCAGGTTGCTTCAAGCTCTGGAGTGGTATGGGTCTCTTTAAGAAAGCTTACAGAGTATCTTCCTTGGTTAAGAAAGGAAAGTACCTGAAACATGCGGAAAGGCTCCTGAGTATAAGTGTGCTTATAGTCAAGGCCATTATTGTGTATTAGGAAGTGCTGTAGCCCTCACAGAGGCCTGGTGAGACAAACACTCTTTGTGTAACTTAATGATATGGAGATATTCTGCTGTGCCATAGTTCTTGGCCTCTTTTTAATGCCAATTCCCCAAGGCCATATGCAGTTTATTCTCCAATTTTACACCAAGGTTGCTCCCAAGAAACCTTTTGAGTTCCTCAGCAGGGATGAGAGGGGCAGAAGGATTTGCCACACCTGTTCCATATTCTTCTACAATATTATCCTCAACCCTGGGATCTTTCTGGCTGACTCTCAGAGCACCCTGGGAGCCGGCACCTCTAATACAGGTGGGGGGAATAGTATTAGGAAGGGAAGACAGGCTATAGTTGTAGGGGATTCAATTATTAGAAAGGTGGATAGGGTAATTTGTCGCAAAGACCCTACATGCCGAACTGTGTGTTGCTTGCCTGGTGCTAGGGTTCGGCATGTGGTGGAACGAGTGGACAAATTGTTGGGAGGGGCTGGGGAAGACCCGGCAGTCTTGGTACACATAGGTACCAATGACAAAGTTAGAGGAGGGGGTAATTTTCTCAGAGATATTACCTGTGCCACGAGCAACGTCAAGAAGGCAGCGGGAGCTTAGGGAGATTAATGCGTGGCTGAGAGATTGGTGCAGGGATAGAACTGGGCTGATTTCTCAATCGGCTACAGGCTCTTTGCCAGGGATGGGCTGCACCTCAATGATGATGGGGCAGCTGCTTTGGGGGAAAAGATGGCTAGAGGGTTGGAGGAGATTTTAAACTAGGAGTGGGGGGGGGAGGGTGCAGCGAGTAATTCTGTGGTAGACAGGATAGATGAGGTAGTGGGCATAGTAAGGGAAAATGGGGGAGGAGACTTGCTTCGGGATACTGATAATGGCAGGGAGGCCCATAAGTTGTTTACACATCATTCTCACGCCAGTACCAGTATTAAATGAATGTTTACCAATGCAAAGAGTCTGACTGGTAAAATGGGAGAGCTGGAGGTACTGGCGTTGGAGCGGAAATATGATGTGATTGGTGTTGCTGAAACTTGGTTGAATGAGTCTCATGACTGGGCAGTTAATATTGGGGGTTATACATTGTTTCGGAGGGACAGGGGCAATAGAAAAGGAGGAGGAGTGTGTCTGTTTGTTAAGCAAGAATTAAAAGCAAATATTAAAGAGGAAGTGATGGGGGTAACAGAGGGAGCTGAATCTTTATGGGTTGAGCTTCTCACAGATAGTAAAGAATCTACCAAACTAATTGTAGGGGTATGCTATAGACCCCCTAATGTAAGCGAAGAGGAGGAGGCCCAGCTCCTGTTGCAAATAGAAAAGGCTGCTAGTTTGGGGCAAGTGATAATAATGGGGGATTTTAATCCTGATATTGACTGGAGCCATAGTACTGCCAGGACAGTAAATGGGAACAAGTTTATAAACTTGCTGCATGACAACTTTATGTCACAGGTTGTTGAGGAGCCAACCAGGAACCATGCTATATTGGATCTAGTGTTCTCTAATGACCCAGAACGTATAGCAAATGTGCAAGTGGTTGAACCCCTGGGTAATAGTGATCATAATGTTATTTCATTTGATGTTTGGTGCAGGAAACAAATTTACACGGGGGCAACAAAGACATTGAATTTTAGGAAGGCAAATTTTAGCTCCTTAAGGGCAGCGCTTCAGGGCATAGATTGGGGCATTATGTTTTCTGATAAAAACACAGAGCAGAAATGGTGGTCATTTAAAAATGATATTAAATCATTACTGTTCTCAATTTATTCCATTAATAAGAAAAAGTAGAAGTGTTAAGAATCACCCTATGTGGCAAAAGGTAAAGAAGTTAATAGGGAAAAAAAGGAAAGCTTTTAAGAAATATAAGTCAGAGGGGACAGTAGCTGCATTTAATGAATATAAACACTATAACAAGTGTTGTAAAATAACAATCCGGAAGGCAAAGATAGAAAATGAGGAGCGCATCGCGGCAGAGGCCAAGACTAACCCCAAAAAGTTTTTTAAGTATATTAATAGTAAAAAGATGCAGGTTGAGGGTGTGGCCCCATTGAGTTATAGTAACAATATGGTTACAGTGGATACAGAAAAGGCAGATGTGCTTAACCAGTTCTTTTCTTCTGTGTATACAGTAGAGGAGCCAGAGTGCCAAGTCCCACCCAATAGCTGCACTGTTGCCTCAGCTCCAACTTCACAGTGGTTGACACAGGATATGGTGCTTAAAGGGTTACACAAGATAAATGTAAACAAGGCACCGGGGCCAGATGGAATACACCCTCGGGTACTGAGAGAGCTAGGGTCAGAATTACAGTGGCCCTTGTTTCTGATATTATCAGACTCGCTTTCATCAGGTATTGGAAGAAGGCGGATGTCATTCCTATATTTAAAAAGGGAGTAAGATCTCAGCCTGGCACTTATAGGCCTGTAGGTTTGACATCCGTGGTGGGCAAGTTATTTGAAAGCTTGTTAAGGGATCACATACAAAATTATGTACTGGAGAATGGCATTCTGAGCAGTAATCAGCATGGCTTTATGAAGGACAGGTCATGTCAGACCAATTTAATTGCTTTTTATGATGAGGTAAGTAGGAAGCTGGACAGTGGGGATGCATTAGATATAATCTATTTGGATTTTGCCAAAGCATTTGATACCATTCCCCACAAACGACTGCTTTCTAAACTAAGGTCTGTTGGCCTTAGTGAAGTCATTTGCACATGGATAGAAAACTGGCTACAGGATCAGGTACAGAGGGTGGTTGTTAATGGTACATTCTCTACTTGGAATACGTTTCTCAGTGGGGTCCCTCAGGGTTCTGTACTGGGTCCAATTTTGTTTAATTTGTTCATAAATGACTTGGGGGAGGGTATTATAAGTAATGTATCAGTGTTTGCAGATGACACAAAACTCTGCAGACCAGTCAGTTCTATCCAGGATGTGGCATCCTTGCAGCAGGATCTTGACCAACTGGCAATCTGGGTGGCTAAGTGGCAGATGAGATTTAATGTGGATAAATGTAAGGTCATGCACCTGGGATGTAAAAATATGCAAGCCACTTATACCCTTAATGGGACTGCACTAGGCAAATCCATAATGGAGAAGGACCTTGGAGTCCTTGTAGATAATAAACTTGGCTGTAGCAAGCAATGCCAGGCAGCAGCTGCAAGGACAAACAAGGTTTTGAAGGACAGGTCATGTCAGACAAATGTAATTGCTTTTTATGATGAGGTAAGTAGGAAGCTGGACAGTGGGGATGCATTAGATATAATCTATTTGGATTTTGCCAAAGCATTTGATACCGTTCCCCACAAACGACTGCTTTCTAAACTAAGGTCTGTTGGCCTTAGTGAAGTAATTTGCACATGGATAGAAAACTGGCTACAGGATCGGGTACAGAGGGTGGTTGTTAATGGTACATTCTCTACTTGGAATAAGTTTCTCAGTGGGGTCCCTCAGGGTTCTGTACTGGGTCCAATTTTGTTTAATTTGTTATAAATGACTTGGGGGGGGTATTATAAGTAATGTATCAGTGTTTGCAGATGACACAAAACTCTGCAGACCAGTCAATTCTATTCAGGATGTGGCATCCTTGCAGCAGGATCTTGACCAACTGGCAATGTGGGCGGCTAAGTGGCAGATGAGATTTAATATGGATAAATGTAAGGTCATGCACCTGGGATGTAAAAATATGCAAGCCACTTATACCCTTAATGGGACTGCACTAGGCAAATCCATAATGGAGAAGGACCTTGGAGTCCTTGTAGATAATAAACTTGGCTGTAGCAAGCAATGCCAGGCAGCAACTGCAAGGGCAAACAAGGTTTTGAGCTGTATTAAAAGGGGTATAGATTCACGGGAGGAGGGGGTTATTCTTCCCCTTTACAGAGCACTGGTAAGGCCCCATTTAGAATATGCTGTTCAGTTCTGGTCTCCAGTGCTCAAATGGGACATTATTGAGTTAGAGAGGGTCCAGAGAAGGGCAACTAAGTTGGTAAAGGGTATGGAAAGTCTCAGTTATGAAGAAAGACTGGCCAAGTTGGGTCTGTTTACACTGGAGAAGAGGCACTTAAGAGGTGACATGATAACTATGTATAAATATATAAGGGGATCATATAATAACCTCTCTAATGCTTTATTTACCAGTAGGTCCTTCAAACGGACAAGAGGGCACCCACTCGGTTTAGAAGAAGGGAGGTTCCGTTTAAATATTCGGACATTCGGATTTTTTACTGTGAGAGCTGTGAAGTTGTGGAATTCCCTCCCCGAATCAGTTGTACTGGCAGATACATTATATAACTTTAAGAAGGGGCTGGATGGATTCTTAGCAAGTGAGGCAATACAGGTTTATGGGAGATAGCTCTTAGTATAAGCTGATCCAGGGACTGGTCCGATTGCCATCTTGGAGTCAGGAAGGAATTTTTTCCCCTCTGCGGCAAATTAGAGAGGCTTCAGATGGGGTTTTTTGCCTTCCTCTGGATCAACTAGTAGTTAGGCAGGTTATATATAGGCATTATGGATGAACGTGATGGACGTATGTCTTTTTTCAACCCAACTTACTATGTAATGTCTCTCCTCCATTTGAGCTTTGAGGATATCTGCATGTGATATTGAAGGAGTGGGAACAGAAGCATCCTTCATTTGGAGAACCTGCAATGGTTCAAGTGCTCTTTCGATTTCACCTGCAACACCTTCGGAGGTGTCTGGGTCAGCAGATGGAATCAGCTGCTCAACAACAGGGGGAGCTTTAGCGGCTCGATAGTCAGCTTCTGTCTTTCTACTGACTCCGGATGGCAATAACATTGGGGAAAGTGGAAGGTAAGGGAGGAGAGACCTCCACATGGACAGCAGACTTCACTGCAGGTGTTTCACTGGGCGTCCCTTTATACTCTAAATGTGTTGGAGGCAGGTGCACCCCTGACTCTGTAGAGTGACCCAGGTTCCCCTCTTTAGGCTTTCCAGACAATTAACCTCATTATTTCTTACAGAATCGTAAGTTGAGAGTGTATGGTCTGGCACTGACTGACTGAGTCTAAAAGATGGATTAGACAATGTCACTACATGTGGGCCAGATGTTTCACTGCTCTTTTTACCCTTGGATGGGGGTGCTCCATCATTGACTACTGATGCCCTTTCCTCAGGTACCAGGTGGTTCCTGTTCTTTTCCTTGTCACCTAAAGAGGAAGAGCCACTCACTGCTCCTACCCCAGCAGATGTTACAATCTTGAGTGCCCCCACACCCACAGGGGTAGGTTGATGTGTGGTAGGAACAGCTGTGCTACTGGGGAATGTGGTTAAATTCTTCCCCTTCTTCTCCTTTGCTGCAGTTGTAAGACCGTCTGCAGACTTAGACAACTTCAGTGAAGAAGGGGAAGTTTTGAAGTTGTGGAGGTAGGTTGTGTAATAATCTCCTTTGAGTTCTCCAGTGAAGGGGATGTCCACTTCAAAGGGCCTGCTGAGCTGTTGCACATGAGGTGCCAGGAATGCAAGTATTGGCCATGGTCTTAATTTGCCTTTTGGGACAACTCTGTGTTGTAAAAATTTTTATACAACACCCCATCAAACAGAACCCTGAAAGACCCCTCAATACTATCTTGACCCAGAGGAAGAAGCAGTTGGAACTGCCATTTAAAAGAGAGGACATGTTTTATGCTCCTTTTGCATCCTAAGGGGTTTTTAGAAATATTTGATTTTAATTCCCCAAGGCCTTGCAGGTGGGGGCGCAATATGGGGTCTTATAGGAAAGGGGACACATTGGATAAGACTACCCTATTGCCCAACCCTTCTAGGGGTTCTACAGGGGCATAACTTGCCTCCACCGTGAGCCAGTGCACTTAAGTGTGTACTGCAGCCAGTGTATGGGCAAATATTATTGCTTTCCCATACATTTTGCTGGCTGCCACTATTGCAGAGGGACCCACTACTTACATAGTAACATAGTAACATAGTAAGTTGGTTTGAAAAAGACATACGTCCATCAAGTTCAACCATAATGCCTATATATAACCTGCCTAACTACTAGTTGATCCAGAGGAAGGCAAAAAAACCCATCTGAAGCCTGTCTAATTTGCCGCAGAGGGGAAAAAATTCCTTCCTGACTCCAAGATGGCAATCGGACCAGTCCCTGGATCAACTAGTACTAAGAGCTATCTCCCATAACCCTGTATTCCCTCACTTGCTAAAAAGCCATCCAACCCCTTCTTAAAGCTATATAATGTATCAGCCAGCACGACTGATTCGGGGAGGGAATTCCAGAACTTCACAGCTCTCACTGTAAAAAATCCTTTCCGAATATTTAAATGGAACCTCCCTTCTTCTAAACGGAGTGGGTGCCCTCGTGTCCGTTGGAAGGACCTACTGGTAAATAAAACATTAGAAAGGTTATTATATGATACCCTTATATATGTATACATAGTTATCATGTCACCTCTTAAGCGCCTCTTCTCCAGTGTAAACAAACTCAACTTGGCCAGTCTTTCTTCATAACTGAGACTTTCCATACCCTTTACCAGCTTAGTTGCCCTTCTCTGGACCCTCTCTAACTCAATAATGTCCCGTTTGAGCACTGGAGACCAAAACTGAACAGCATATTCTAGATGGGGCCTTACCAGCGCTCTGTAAAGGGGAAGAGTAACCCCCTCCTCCCGTGAATCTATACCCCTTTTAATACAGCTCAAAACCATGTTTGCCCTTGCAGCTGCTGCCTGGCATTGCTTGCTACAGCCAAGTTTATTATCTACAAGGACTCCAAGGTCCTTCTCCATTATGGATTTGCCTAGTGCAGTCCCATTAAGGGTATACGGGGCTTGCATATTTTTACATCCCAGGTGCATGACCTTACATTTATCCACATTAAATCTCATCTGCCACTTAGCTGCCCAGATTGCCAGTTGGTCAAGATCCTGCTGCAGGGATGTCACATCCTGGATAGAATTGACTGGTCTGCAGAGTTTTGTGTCATCTGCAAACACTGATACATTACTCATAATACCCTCCCCTAAGTCATTTATGAACAAATTAAACAAAATTGGACCCAGTACAGAACCCTGAGGGACCCCACTGAGAACCTTATTCCAAGTAGAGAATGTGCCATTAACAACCACCCTCTGTACCCGATCCTGTAGCCAGTTTTCTATCCATGTGCAAATGACTTCACTAAGACCAATAGACCTTAGCTTAGAAAGCAGTCGTTTGTGGGGAACGGTATCAAATGCTTTGGCAAAATCTAAATAGATTATATCTACTGCATCCCCACTGTCCAGCTTCTTACTTACCTCATCATAAAAAGCAATTAAATTGGTCTGACATGACCTGTCCTTCAGCAGCAGCTTTTATATAAGCCTCTATGCCATGAGCTCCTGACATTAGACATTGAACCCCATGTTTCCATGTAAGTTGCTCTGCCCAGTGGTGACTTGGCTTGGGCTACTGCCAGCAGCTACCACTTGCACAAATATTTTAGCAGGGGTCACATTGGCTGAAGCAGCAGATGTAGAAGCACTGGGGCTTTGCTACAGAGCTATAGCCGTGTCTTTTAGGTCTTTTACCTTTAGGACCCTGAGGCATTTTTTTTTTTATCATTTTTGTTTTTATTCCTTCCATTATCAACAAAAAGTAGAAATAAAGGAAAGAGGCTCTGGCAGGTAGAGGGTTATTGTGAGCAGGTGTCTGGGAGTTGCACTGCGGCTGAGAAAAGATTTTAAATACCCAAATCCTTCTCCCTTTAGCTTTCTCTCATTACAAAACTGAACATGCAAGATGAAAATAAAAATACCCACACAATCTTAGAAAAAACTAATTAATTTGAGTTGAAACAGAACACACCTTCTGGGTGAAACTAAAATTTGATTTTAAATAAAGTAAATCAACTCAAAACTGTTCAGTGGACCCTTGGCTTTCATATTTAGGATGTGTTTTCTTGGTATCTCAAGTTATGTGGGAGATAAGGTGCTTGAAAGTGGAAAGTTTGTTGCCATTTTCAGGTATTTCATCACAACCGCCAATTTTGGGCAAGCATTGCGTAGTTTGGAGTAGAAAGACATGGATGCCCATTTCGAATTCACCCAAATGTGTACTTTCCAAAAATATATGGTTTGGGGGGGTCAATGCAGTAAATGTGTTGAATATTCAGTAGCTAAAGAGATTGCTGGGTCAATTTGTATATACTAGCTTCTTTGTGGGGTCTCTAAATTCCAGATACTTTGGTAATCCTATGCACAATGGGCATAAAACTGTTCAGTGGACCCTTGACTTTCATATTTAGGATGTTTTTTCATGGTACTTAATGTTATGTGGGAGATGATGGAATCTTTGAGGCGATTTTTTAGAATTTTAATAATTTTTTTATAGAAACTGCTAAATTCAGGAAAGCATTGCTGTTTGGTACTTTCCCATTTCGGTTTCGGTAGAATGTATACTTTTCAAAAATATATGGTTTCCTGGGGTAAACCTAATGTTCCAGGATCTTTGGCTTTGGAATCTAAAGTATGCTGTATTCTGCTGTAACGCTTTGAAAATGTGGTAATTTACTGCTGGGCGTTTTTGATCTATAGAAGTCAGAAATATGTTTCTGGTATAAATCCCTTTCTTTTTTTTTTTTGTATTTTGAGCTCTAAATCTTGTTCCAGAAGTGGAAATACATAAAAACTTAGGTAGATTTGGAAGGCTCAGGTTCTCCTGAAAAAAAAATATATAGTTTGCCTACCTAAACTTAACCCCACCCCCAGTAAATGCCCAAAAAATGAGAGAGCACTTAATGTTTGCGAAACATCTGGCACTAGGGGAACCAAAATATAAAATTCTGCTGGCACTTAAAGGGTTAAAATAATGAGAAACCAAAAAAATATAATTATAAAATTATTTATAAAAAATATAAAAATATTAGTATTATTATTTAGAAATGTTTATTAATAAAATATTGATATGTTTAATATTTATAAATAATAATCACACAATTATTATTATTTAGTACATTGCTGTACTAAATTTAGTAGATTTTTCAATTGTATTTTTAGAATGTAACACTTGCTTATAAATGGCAAAACCCAGGCTAGTAATAGGTATAGAGCATGTGTTACATGCGACCTTAATGCACAGGAGTGGGCCTCTGCTATATGGGAGGTATTAATGGAGCTGAGGGTGTAGTTGAACTACAACTATATAGAGCTTGTGTGGTGCAGATAGAATAATGGACGCCAGAAAGGTTCTTGCTATTGAACTATAGTACAAGTTTATTGAACAAGGCACAACTTAATAGTGCAGCAGGGATTATACTCACAGACACAGCAGTATAGGATGTTAGTCACAATGGAGTTGCAGATGTGACCCTTAGGAACAGAATATCCCACTTGGAGGATGCACAGAGGATTAGCTGATACCCGAGATATAGACCTTTCAGAATAGAGTGTTCCGGCCGACTGTGGTCCAGGGGA